>NC_072487.1:50511789-51111789 GCF_027574615.1 Eptesicus fuscus | reverse complement strand
AGAAGGAAAACATCTGGGTCCTGTGCAATGCTTGCCATGCCAAGGAGGATCGGAGGCCTAATTAAAATTGCTACTCTGTTTGCATTATCAAATGTCACGCTTTTTTTTCTTCCCACAGGGCAAAGATTTTTCTTATCAAAAATCTATTCACTAAAATGCTAATGATCGCCAGTGATTAGAAACTGCTGCTCAAATTTTGAAAGTTCCCAGTGGGCCTCTCAGACATGGCTTGTAACTTGTCAGTTGAAGAAATGTTCTCAACAAATCAAACTTAGCTGTATATGTTTAAAAAAAAAAAAAAAAAAAGGATTTCATTTCCTTAACGCTTCACTGTGCGGGTCCAGGAGGGACTTTCGAGTTAAGTGACAGAGACCACATTATTAGTTGTGGAGTCAGTTCTAATGGAAGTCTCTCAAGGCAAGATATTCTCAGCTAGGCCCCAAAACTGCTAACAAAAGTCTGTCAAGCTTATCTTCATTTCAATAAGCATTTAGTTTGCTAAAGAGAAGCACAGTGAGCAATTTGCTTTTATTCTCTTCCCTTTGTCTCTCTTCTCCTTTCTGTCTTCCTCTTTAGGAGGAAGCATCTATAAGGCTGAGTGCTTCAACATACAGCCAAGGAGCTGGCTCCATTAGCCATCCTCCCTGGTTAGCCCTGGGTACCCAGGGCCTCCTGGGCTCGGTCGATGCAGCCCCTGCAGAACCAGACGGGCTGGCGGGGTGGTGGATCAGTTCCCCTTGGGCTCTTGGATGTCCTGCCACATGTGGGCAGTCAGAAACTGGAGGCCTTCAGGACAGCACAGGTCCTGTCCCCCCCGGGGTCTACTTTGTAGTGTCAAGAGTCAGGGCCATAGGTGGAGAAACAGCACCCAGGGGTCTGCATTGCAGAGGATGGCTAGGCAGTGTCCACCAACCTTGCCATCGTCTTTTCTCTATTTGCAAAAACTCCAAAGTAGCAATGCCTCTGTGCATTTAAGCAGCACACCTCCTAGCATATCTCCCCAGCGAGATGGGGCAGAACACTAGATTGAAAATCAGAGTCTCGTCTCCCAGCCAGCCAGCCAGTAGCCATACCACAAATCTCACTTGAGAGCCTACGAGGTACACAGTCACTGATTTCAGGGGCCTTTGGATCTACTTGGGGAATATAAGACACACGCGCAGCTGCTGGAAATCCCGGGCAGAAAATGCTGAGGGAGGTGTTGGGCATTCAGGGGACAGGGAGATTGATTCCTGCTCGGGGGCTGGGGACACCTTCCTGGATGCACCTTCCCTTGGGGCATCTATCATTTCTTGCAGGAGCTTCCAAGTCTAAAGAGCTTATTATTCCCTCCTGCACCACTTCGCCCTTGGGACTGTAAATCAAAAAGTCCACTTCCTAGCAATCCTCGGCTCAAGCAGAGGAGGGAGACTCAGTTGGTTTAAGCTCCTTGCCAGCCTTTTGAAGGGGAAGGAGGTGTTTGAGAGCCACACACCTTCCCTCCCTCACCGCCCCATCTTATCTAATAAAATCGTAATATGCAAATTGACCGTCACTCCAAAACACAAGATGGCCGCCCCACATGGACACAAGATGGCCGCCACAAGATGGCCAGCAGGGGAGGGCAGTTGTGGGCAATCAGGCCAGCAGAGGAGGGCAGTTGGGAGGGACCAGGCCTGCAAGGGAGGGCAGTTGGGGGTGACCAGGCCTGCAGGGGAGAACAGTTGGGGGGGACCAGGCCAGCAGGGGAGGGCAGTTAGGGGTGACCGGGCCAGCAGGGGAGAGCAGCTGGGGGGGACCAGGCCTGCAGGGGAGGGCAGTTGGGGGGGAACCAGGCCTGCAGGGGAGGGCATTTGGGGGGGACCAGGCCTGCAGAGGAGAGCAGTTGGGTGCAACCAAGCCAACAGGGGAGGGCAGTTAGGGGTGACCAGGCCTGCAGGGGAGGACAATTAGGGGCAACCAGGCTGGCAAGGGAGGGCAGTTTGGGTTTACCAGGCCAGCAGGGGAGGGCAGTTAGGGGCAAATGGGCCAGCAGGGGAGCAGTTAGGTGTCCATCAGGCTGGCAGGGGAGTGGTTAGGGTGTGATCAGGCTGGCAGGCAGGCAAGCGGTTGGGAGCCAGCAGTCCTGGATTGTGAGAGGGATGTCCCAGATTGGAGAGGGTGCAGGCTGGGCTGAGGGACACCTCCTCTCCCCCCGTGCATGAATTTCATGCACCAGGCCTCTAGTGTTTTATAAGGTCCTTAGGGAATATCTAGACCAGTTCTCCCGGGGGTAGGAGATGGGGTAGGAGAAGGTTTTCTGTGAACACTGATCTGAACTTGCTACCAGGAGCTCCTGAGACCCCAATGCTGGGTATTTCTCCCCATCAATTACCACCAATTTCTTGTCCCTGCCCACCCACCTGAAACTGCTTCCTGCCCCAGGGGACCCAGACAAAAAGCCCAGAAATTAAGGCAGGGGCCTCATCTAGTCCATACTGTGCCTCCTGCGTTTCCCTCCTTTAAAGCCCCTGACCAGTTCCTTCCCCTGTCCCTGGGCTGTGGCCTGAAGGGCTAGGGTCCTTTTGTGGGATCACTGCAAATTTTTTGGCCAGGTGTCTACTCCCTCCAGATGCCCAAGCTCATCTGACCTGTGTTCCTATCAAGTCTCCCCAATCCTTGCCTGGCTTTCTGGCCCAATAAACGAGTGACTCACCCCCACCCCCAGCTTCTCATTCTCTAATGGCTGCACCAAGAAGGATAAAACTCTGCATTGGATCAATAGTAGCTACCAAATTCAGCATTGCTTTAAAAGGCAGGTAAATTAATAAAGCTAGAAAAGAAAAGCATAAAAATGCAGGTTTGACTAATGAATACTATGCTACCTAGAGTCGATGGAGTGAATTAGGTTAATTGCTCATCCAGGTAACAATTATTTGCATCATTGTCAGGTGTCAGAGTAGCTTTGCTATGAGTTTAATTTGATGATATCGCTGAGCTCTGGAATGGTGTCCTGGCCTTCATGTTGGCCACTCAAATAGCTATGTCGTCTGCTCCCAATTTTTAGTAGGGAGAGGATATAGCTTAAAGACTTTTTGCCATATTCAGATGTCGTGACAGTTATGTTCATAAAATCGCCATGTCAAAGGCGATTACAGAGGCAATCTAATTCAACCTTGAGCCCAAGGGAGGAATCCTAGCCATGTCTCTCAGGGCGAGATCATCCAGTATGTTCTTGAGGACTTCTGCTGATGGAGAGCTTACTATCTTCAAGGAAGTCTGTTTGATCTTTGAGTAACACTAGTTGGGGAAAGTTCTTTCTTAGGTGGATTCTAAATCTGCCTCTTTGTGGTTTATGCCCATCGTCCTGGTTCTGTTGATCTAGAAATTAACCTTCCTGTCATCATCTTCCACATGATAGTCCTTGCGATAGTTGAAGACATTGAGATTGCTGGACCCCAAGAGGCAATATGGTATTGTGGTTCAGGTCCTAACTATTTGGGTTAAAGTACTGGTTCTATTGGCTATTGTTATGTTGAGAGAGTTACATAATCCCTCTATACCTCAGTTTCCTCAGCTGTAAAATGGGGATTAATAATAGCTATTTCCTAGGGCTATTGAGAGGATTAATGAGCTAATGCATGAGAGTCATTAGGACAGTGCCTGGAACGTACTTAGCTCTATATGCATGTTAGCTACCGTTATTTTCTTAGTCTCACAGAGCAAATACTCTCCATTTATTCGTCACTTTCCCCTTAAAGATTACTTATGTCTCCTTCACATGGAAACAACGTGGGCATCTTATGAGTTTCTCAGATCAGGTACAAGAAAGAATAATAGGGTTGTTATGAAAATGAAATAAGTTATATCCAGTAAAGTGCAGAGTACAGTTGCTTAGCATGCAGCCTCAATAAATATTTGCAATTATGGTCATGGGTGCTTATTCAACAATTCTAAAATTGAGAAGAGAGATGGTTGGGTGATATACATGTCTCAAATCTAACAGACTTCTGAATAACTTCGCTGTGTACCTAAGTGAAATGTCTTAAATAAAGATTAGGCATGTGTGCAGAAAACTGCTCTAATTACTCAGCTTGAGCAGACACATTCCCGTCTTTGGAGACTCACGCAGTCTCAGTTACCGCTTCCCCCCAGGTATCGCGCTTCACGGTGATGAATGGGAACTGATTCTTGGCAGAGAAATGCCATTTGCATGGGGCCTCTGCGGCGGCGGCAGCAGCAGCGAAGGCGTTAGGTTGGTGTTTGAAATGCACAGTCTTGGAGGGGAGGCCTGAGGCTGCCTTGGAAGACACCCCAGCTCAGCCCTGAGACCCATGGAGGACGGGGAAAGCCTCTCACCAGCGGGAGTTCCAGGAGCACCAGGGACTCCTGGGGTCACAAGCAGAG
The DNA here is from genome assembly GCF_027574615.1 of Eptesicus fuscus. Classification (NCBI taxonomy): domain Eukaryota; kingdom Metazoa; phylum Chordata; class Mammalia; order Chiroptera; family Vespertilionidae; genus Eptesicus; species Eptesicus fuscus. The sequence continues at coordinate 51,107,424 of NC_072487.1, read as the reverse complement.
CAAGAGCTCCAGGCACAGCGGCTTTTTCTGGGCAAATCTATCTAGAAAACTCCAAAACCAATAAATACTCCATTTTATTCCTCTTTGTCACCCACACCTCCCCGCGCCCAGCTGTTATTGTTTGTTTGACCTAGACCTTCACCTGCATTCTCTCATTTAGACTCACAATGCCCAGCCGCGGTTGGTGGTTTTATTCCCATTTCACAGGGAATGATATTGAGGCTCAGTGTGTGTGTGTGTGTGTGTGTGTGTGTGTGTGTGTGTGTGTGTGTAAACTGTTCCCCACGCCCTGTGAAGATAGGCACAGCCAGGCAGGCTTTAGCCAACGGAATGAGAGTGGAAGTGAGGTGGCTCATTTTAGGAATCAGTGAGTCACCATGTTCTCTCCCCATTGCCTCAGTCATTGCAGAGCAGTGATGAAAAGAAGCCTCCATACACCTGGGTTCTGGAATTCCTATTATGAGCAGGGCCTCCAGCAAACCTTTAAGATCACCTTGTGTGAGCAAGAGATAAGCTTCTGTCATTTAAAGCCACTTTGATTTTGGAGCTGTTTGTTACTGCAGCATAATCTAGACTCTCCTGGCTGATATAGAAATGTTAAATAATGGGCGTAAAGTTGCACAGCTGGGGAGTTGTAATTGGACACCTGGAATGTCTGATTTCAGAGCTCACGCTCCAAGCACCACATGATTATCCTGCCTCCTTTCTTCCTGTTTCCTGGTTCTCCAGCTTGCTGCCTTCCCCACCCCAGCCTGCACAGTGGACAATGATGCTCCGAGGGTAAAACTGTGCCACTCCACTCTGTCTAGCAGGAAGTGCTTCCTTCATCCCTGGAAATTCTGGGCTCCCCATGGGTTGTTTTGTTTGTTTGTTGTTGTTGTTATTTTCACAAAGTTAGCCTGGGCCCCAAGGGCAGGGGAGGAAGTGCATGGAGCCCTCTCTCTCAGTTTTCTGCCCATCCTCCATGCCCATCGCCTTCCCGCCCATCCTGAGGGACCATTTCTCTAGAACTCCAAAGTCACTGGGGGCTCACTTTATTAAAACCATTTCATGTCTCCCATGGCCCTCAGACGAGAGGCCTGGCACCAAGTCTCACCATGAGCCGCTGCCTGTTTCCTTTCCAGCATATATATGTGTGTGTGTGTGTGTAATTGATTTCAGAGAGGAAGGGAGAGATAGAAACATCAATGATGAGAGAGAATTATTGATTAGCTGCCTCCTGCACGCCCCCTACTGGGATTGAGCCCATAACCCAGGCATGTGCCTTTGACCGGAATCGAACCCGGGACTCTTCAGGCTGTGGTATTTTGTGGAAGAGCCACACTCAAGGGGCCAAAGAGCCACATGTGGCTCGCGAGCCGCAGTTTGCCGACCACGGACCTAGACCTCCCAGGCACAAGCATATAGGAATCCCCTCCACCCTGATCCTTTCTATCTTCTTCTGCCAGTCACACACACACAAATGTAAACACATACACATGCAAACATGCATGCACACACTCACATCTGTTGCCCCCTCCCCTCCATCTCAGGTTGAGTCACGCTGGGCTCCCTCCATCTCAGGTTGAGTCACGCTGCATCATCCTGTCTTTACCTGCTCTGTCTCCGCCCAGACTGAGGTGTCAGGACAGAGACCACATCTGATTTTTTCTGCATCCCTAGAGACTCCACAAGGCCTGACCTGGAGTGAGGGCTTCTGACATTGCGGCCCAGGATGCTAACCGGCAACTACCTTAGGCCTGAGCTTCCACAGATGACCCAAAAAGCGCCTTTTGCAACATCCCCTTGAACAAGACCCAGCTGAAACAAACAAAAACAAACAAACGTGTTCTTTTCTCTCAGCCCCAGACTGATGCTCCCCTGGCGCTGTGCTTTCAAACATCATCTGCTCACCCCTCCAAGGTCTATCTATCATCTTTGCCAGAATCTGTCCCCAAGGGGCTGTGGCCCGAGAATAGTCAACATTTAACACAATCAGAGCTTGTTCCATTGTGGGGGAGATGGGGCGGGAGGCTGGCGGGGCTGAGCACTTGTCTTCTCACTGAGCACAAACGCCTACAGACGAGGGATTCTCTCCTGAGACACCCTCCCCCCCACTCCTCCTTCCCCTTCCCTATTCTCCTTTTATCAGGAGGTGGGGCAGGACAAAGGCAAACCTTGGCCCCATCCTAGCGCTCACCTCTCCTGCCGTGGCTGTGTGTCTCAGCCTCATTTAAGTGTTCTTATCTATCCATCACCACACAGCAGTGTGTGGCCAGGGATTGGGGAATATAGGTCATTTACACTCCTTCCTGCCTTCCGCAGCAACTGTTGTACCCAAACACTCCATTTATAGAAGTGCAGCTCACGATGGAAAATCCTAACTTAAGGAACTTCAGGTGGACCGGCGCATCTGGGAAAGGGGAGAAGAAGGAGAAAGGAGATTAAAAATATACAGTATATATAACAATTTTCAATGGCATCTGGGTTTAGAATCTCCTTTTCTTTCAAGTTTCTGGTTTCAAACCTTTACATATGGGCCAGAGCAGGAAGGACAAGGTGAGTACTGGAGATCCAGGTCTAGATTCCCCTACAGCCATGTCCAGGTCCAAAGAAATGGTATTTCTGTACTTGCCCAGGGCCAGGGGCATGCTCAGGGGCAAAGGCTAAGTGTTGTGAAACAGAGGTAAGAAGGAAGGACCGAGAGAAACAGTGGCCGCTTCCTGGAATCTCCCTCCAACTCCCCTTTGCCTTTTTTTTTTTTTTCAGAGAGGAAAGGAGAGGGAGAAAGAGATAGAAACATCAACGATAAGAGAGAATCATTGATCAGCTGCCTCCTGCACGCCCCCTACTGGGGATCGAGCCTGCAACCTATGTATGTGCCCTTGACTGGAATCAAACCCAAGACCCGTCAGTCTGCAGGCTGATGCTCTGTCCACTGAGCCAAACTGGCTAAGGCTCCCCTTTGCCTTTTTTGAGTGGACATGCCCCCATTCTGCTTGGGAGTTTATCCCGAGCCACTGAGCTGTGGCCCTAGCAGTAGCCCTCAGATGCCCTCAGTGACCCTCTATAAGTGCCCCGTTCCCCCAAACATAGGACTAAGACATCTTCTCAAAGCTGTTATTTCCAAGGACCTGATTTGTGAGTACAGAAAAAGAGCAAGGCACTGATCACGCATGTGCTATTCCCGACTCACCACAGAAACAACCAAGTTCCAGTTACTCTGCTCCAGGCGGCACCGAGCCTCCTGGGCCTTTGAGAGAGGGTGTCTTCCCCCAACCCACCCAGGAGCAGGCTGATTGATTGAGCTGGATTCATTTTTCCTGCTGAATACAGAGACAAGTGCTTCCAAATTGAATGAAATTGATGCAACGTCTGAAGTGAAGTTATTCAATTTTCAAGCCTCGTTCTGAGCCTTTAGCATGCTCCTCACAGTTTTAGGACCAATAATATTTGCTTTCTCCCTGAATAAATATAAAAATGCTTCCGGCACGCTGAAAGCCCCTCTTTTGGGTGTTTGCACTGAATTTCATTTCTGTAAGCGTTTGCTGAGGCGTTATGGGTCCCGATACCCAGCAGTTGGCTAACATTTCCTTGAGTGCTTACTATTTGCCAACCATCTTTACATGTACATCTCAATTATTCCCCGTGAGTGTTCTCTGAGGGGGTATTACCCCCACTTCACAGATGAGGAAACTGAGACTCTGAGAGGTGAAATGGCTTGCCCAAGGACACACAGCTGGTCAATGGAGGACCTGCCTCCAAAGCTATGTCCTCTTCTACAGTCATTGTCACTCATGAGAGTGCAAGGCCATTTAGGGTGTTAACTAGCTCCAACCTGAGCAGAGGCTGGGTCCTGCAGAAAATGTTAATGAATGAATGCATGCATGAATGAATGAATGAACAATTGAGTGAATCCCTGCCACTCAGGACAAGGTTCCCATATCCTCTCTTCTGTGCTCCATCCTCCTGCTTCCCTGCCCGCCCCCCCTACCCCCGCCCCCCGGGAGACATAGACCCAAGACATCCTCCCAAGTCACATCCCTCACCCGACAGCCCAAGTGGTTATGGAGCACGCAGGGCCCAAACATCAACTGCCCCGTGAGGAGGAAACCTCTGAAGAGCTATCTCAACTCCCCAAAGAGCTCATTTCTGTGTGTGTGGAATGGGAGTGCCCTGGACAACTGTGACTGTCAGCCGGAATGGCAGCGTTCCACAGCCCTGGCAACTTCCTCTAGCCGTGACCTTGACCAGGCTCACAGTAGCCTCAGCTGCCAGGCTAGGGAGGAGTCCCCATTGAGCAAAGGGGGAACCAGACTCCAAGGGGAGGTCACAGCAGAACCAGGGCCAGGTTTCCTGAAACCCAGCCCCATTCTCATTCCTCTGCCCCACAACACATCTCCTCTTCTGACTACCAAAGTCATGGAGGCCCACTTATTCTAGGCCCCGGTTTGCAAGTGGGTTTTGCTTTGAGTTAATAGGAAAGAGTCTGTGTTTGATTAGTAATGTCTGCCATGAGCAAAGGTAAGCGTGACACCAGAGGGAAAGTATATTTATGGATCCTTCCCCAGACCCTCACTAGTATACCTTTTCCTCTTCAAAACAAAACGGTTTGTTGTTGCTTTTTAACTACCTCCTTCTCCATGTCTCAATAAGATTTTCTGACCTACTGGCCAGAACTCAGGAAATTTTACCTAATGCTACCTGGGAAGGAAGGGTTTGATAAACATTTAACATAGACTTCAAGATTGCCAGGGGAGTGTTTAATTTGCTCAAGAGACCCACTGTCCTCAAGGACTCCAGTCCATTAGCTTTTGTCCAACTAATGACAAGTGAATTTTCTGTATTCATTAAACCAGACTTGGGATTTGGCTTGAGGGGCAGTGAACTGGAGAGGAAATAGCACTGGACTCAGGAGGAATGTTCTTGATTACTTGCTGTACATTTTGAAAAAGAATAAAATGGTGCTTTCTAAAATCCTTTTAAGTCAGACACCTCTGTAATATGGGCAGGTGCACCTTCTGGAGGAAACCAGGGGTCCACCCAAAACGAGCTTTTCAGGTCAACTCAAGCCAGCACAACCCAGCGTGGGCCACTTCACCAGCCACTCCCTGTCCGCACCCACCCAGCTACGCCCACAGAGACAGAGCTGGGACAGGCCCAGCATGCCTTCCTTGAGGGCACACAATCTGATAACTATCTAAGGGGGGGACCTGCAGGTGAGAGCAGTGAGGGACAAGCACCTGCAGGTCACCGTTACCACCGTCCTGAGCCCCAGCCTCCCCTGCCCCAGCTTGCAGAATTCAACTCACCTCAGCACAACACACTCACAGGGATGCTGCTGGTGCCGGGAGTCCTGACAAAAGGCAGAGACCTCACCGTGCTGCCCCTGCTGTCCCTGCACTTCCGTTTCAGCCATCCTGGCCATGGGAATAATAATCCCTACTTCGGGGCTGTTGTAAGAATTCAATGAGACAGTGGCTGCGTCAGTCACTAAATGATAGCTTCCCGTTTCTTCCCCCAATAGACTGGGTATTCCTCGAGGGCTCATCATGTCCAACTTGACCCAGCCTCAGCTCGAAGAGTGGTCCTGGTGCTCCATGAGTGGGGTCAGATAGTGCACTGGTTAGGAGCACAACCTCCAGGGAATTCCCACTCCCTACCTGTGTGACCGTGGGTGGGTTACTTGGCCTCTCTGTGCTCTGTTTACTCATCTTTAAAACAAATAATAGAAATTGTAGTGGCGGTCCTCGCTAATATCCATGCAGGATTTCCTGGGTGCCAGGCACTGTTTTAAGTGCATAATGTACATGAACTCATTCAATCCCCAAAACCACACCAGTAGGAGACATTCGAACCTTTTGCTGTTGACCAAATATGTCCAGATCCCCCTTCAGGCACTTAGTCAAATTACAAGTGCCCATCTCTTTGAAGTCAGATGTGGCCACATGACTTGCTTTGGCTGATGAAATGTGAGCAGTGATGCTGGTCTGTCACTTCCTGGAGTCAGTGCACAATTGGCCATTCTCTCTCTTCCTCTGTCGAGAGACTAGAGGGTTCCACATAATGGTTGTTCTGTCAATCTGAGCCCCAGAGTGACAATGACAACAGCACAGACCAGTGCCCTTGGCTGATCCAAGAGGGACTTTGCAATGTGATTGAAGCCACTTTAGGCCACTGAGATCTGGGAGGTGCTCATTACTGCAGCATAACTTAGCTGATCCTGACTGATGCCCATGGGACCTGTTATTGTCCTCATTTCATAGTAAGGAAACTGTAGTATCTATGTCATGGGTAAGACAGGATGTTGCAGAGGCTGGTCCATGTAAACTGGCACACAATAAGCCCTTACTAAGTGCTAGCTATGACACATACAGACATAGGCATAGGTATGAACATCGACACTGCTCTGGGCCAGTAAGTCTTTCCAGGGTACAGCTCAGGGCAGCCCTGAGCCATCATAACGCAGAGGGAAGGCCCAGGTCCCCACAAGCACATTTCTGCTGCTCCACCACAGGGAAGAGCTTGGAAATTAGCAACCTCAGCAAATGCCAACCCTTCCCTTGGTTCTTCTGGTCTGTCTGGCCATCGACCTTGACTCACTAGCAATTGCTCCGGGACGCCTGTGAGCTGGCAGCGATGGATTTTCTTTCCTTCTGGGTTAAGTTTCTGGCTATCAGTAGGTGAGTGCCTGTCACCCCCAGCTCACCTGCATCTGGCCAGAGCTCAGGAGAGCTGGGAGGCTGAGGGGGGCTGTGACAGGGGCAGGCACCCTTGGGCACATCCCCAGGCCCACATTCATTCTCCGATCACCCGCAGCGTGTCCTGATCATTCCTGATGGACAAAAGGTAGCATTATTGAGGGTTACATTTGTACAATGCTCCCCAGTTTAGAATGAAAATGTTTCCCTTTTCTTTATATACTAAGCACTCACTGGCCACTGTACCAGGCTGATATTGCTGCCCCCACCAACTCACAATTTTAGTAACAACAGCAATGATACCAGCTAACCTTTTGAATGTTTATTCTGTGCCAGGCCTATGCTAAGCCCTTTACATGCATTCTCCCATTGTATCCTCCCCACAGGTGTGTGAGGTGAGGGCTAGGGTTATCACCATTATCTGACAGATGGAGAAACTAAGGCATGTAAAGATTGTAACACGACTGGAGACACAGCTAGACAATGATGGAGCCACGATTCAAATCCAGGTTGGTCTGGCTCCAGAACCCCAGTGCCCTAATAGCAGTGGATACAAAAGGTTGCGAGGCAGAGAAAAAGGAGCTGGGATCTCATTTCCTCCTCGTGACAGCCTTGTAAGGTAGGCCTTATCATCCCATGTTGCAGATGGACTTGCTGAGGACCAGAGATGTAAAGCATGTGTGCAAGATCACACAGCTTACACGAGGGGGAAAGAATAGACATTGTGGAGCATGCATGTCGCCAACGCCTCCTCCGTACAGGAAGTCCCCAGCCCCGGAAAGTGGAAACAGGCCAGTGATGCAGAAGGGTACCACAGACCAATAACACACTTAATGAGCAGAGAGTCGGGGTCATCAGGAAGGCTTCCAGAGGAGATGCCATTGGAACACAGACAGGAGCGGGGGGGAATCCCAGAAGAATGGTGCAGAGGCGATGTGCTGTTCTGCAGGGAGTCCAAGGTGTGGTGACCAAGGTAGCCTGAGGTTGGCACTGCCGGTGCCTCTGGAAAGCTGCCACGATAAGATCCCCTCGATGCACGACTCCTTTGCTAAGTCAGGGTACTCGGACCTCTCCATTGACAGGGGAAGTTTTGGTCACTCTGATTGCCCATTCCCAGGCCACTGGGAGGACCGCCGGGCTGGGGGTGATAGCAGTGGCGGCCTGAGAACTCTCAGGGGACACACACATCAGGACCTGGACAAATTTCCCAGCCACACCCAATGTCCCCACTACATCCAGACCTGTCTTCTTGCCGCTGTGATTCCAGCTTCGTCTATTTTATACCCACCGGTCCCCATCCAGAAGGGAATTGTGTGAGAGTAAGAAGGGAGTAAAATAATAGGAACGATTCAGTCTGGAGCAGTCATTAAAGGCTCTATTTGCCCATTGGACTGCCATTTAAATGGAGGAGGGGTCCAGGGTGGGCAGAGGGCATTCACCGACTGCCTCGGTGTGGCAGCGGGAGACAGGGAGGACAGGCTGGAGAGTGTCTTCCACACGGAGCTGAAGTGATGAAGAACAGCTGGTCCCCAAATGGAAGCGATGGCGCCCAGAACCTCTCCGTGGATCCTGCCGGCAGCCGCAGACGCTGCACTGCCTTGCTCCTTTTCTATCAGGACTGAATTAATTCGGGGACATCGCGAGCCTGGTACTCCCACTTCGATTACAGACAGACCTCGTTTTTGCAGAACTCATTAACCAGCAGGTCTGCGGGGACCTGGGCTTCCGAGCCTTGCTGGACAGGCCCTGCGAGCCGGCTTCCCAGGAATCCAGGCACCCGGAGTGTGGGCGAGGCCTGTGCCGAAGGCTGGGCCTTGGAGAGGTGTTCTCTCTGTCCGTGCAAGTCTGAAGGAGGTCAGTGTGTGGAGGAGGCAGGGGGCGCTGAACAGCCTGCTTCTCACCAGCACGCCAGGCCGTGACCCCCGAGGGACCCAGCACCCAGGGAGTAGTCCGACATTGGACATAATGGGAGTTCTGAATTTCCTGTAAAGGCTCATCCTCCTAGTAGCAATGAATCTTGTCAGCCTGTGGCAGGTGGGCACTGAAACCCAAAGTGGAGACGTGGGCATGTTTGGTGCTGCCTGGTTCTCAAGGTTCAGCTCCAGGACTCTCCCCCCAAAAAGCTGGCCGAGACATTCAGCTGGTCAGGACCCTCTCTCTCCTCTGGGTCTGTTTCTATCCCCAAACTGTCTGCCCTTCACACCCGGTGAAGCAGGTGTTTCCATCCATTTCCTGTCTCCCCTGCTGAGCTCCAAGTCCCCAAGGGCAGGCTCCTTCGACTCTGTACGCCCAGCCTCCGCACAGTGGGTTCCCCGTTTGCTTGTTGGCTACAGGAACGCACACAGGAATGAAAAGCGCCCGGAGGGGAAGTAAAAAGAATGCAATAGCTCATGTAAACCTTCCCAACCGCTTCATAGTAAGAGATGAATGACGATCACTGAGTTCGGTGTCAATATACTTACATTTTCCAGGCGGGGATCTAGAACCATGCAGAGGCAGGTTCCCTGTGGGAGGCGCAGAGCATAGTAGTTAACCCAGACTCCAGAGCCAGACTGTTTAGTTTATTTCCTAGCCATGAGCTTAACAGCTCTGTGGCTTTGGCCAAGTTACCTACCTTCTCTGTGCCTTAGTTGCCCCCCTGTAAAATGAGGATGATAAAATAGCACTTACATACCTCAGGGGATTGTTACTTGGAAGGTACTTACAGCGGGCTTAGCATGGTGTGATGAGCCTTTACCTCCTGGCTTTTCTTCTCATTGTCCCTCTCCCACCACCTACACCTGGTCTCTCATCCCAGCAACCAAGCTGTGCTGGGCCATGAGGACCCCTGGTGGTTGAGACCTGGAACTGCCTGATCATGGCAGCTTCACCATCTCCATCTGTGTTTAACCCCAGGTGAGAAGACTTGACATATCAATATTTTCCTTGCCTCTTACTGTTCATAACTCAGTTTACAGCACTTCGGATGCCCTCTCATACATAAACACGCATCCTCTCTAACTTTTGTCCAGTTACTTTTAATTAAACTTCTTCCTTTGTCTCTATTATCTCCTTTTTATCTCCATCCCACCCTATTTTGTTCCACATGAGAGCCCCAAATGTGTTTTGGCTGGTAAGGTTAATAGTAATGCTATGCTGCACTGCCCACGTGCTAGCCACTAACCACGAGCCGCTATTTACATTTAATTTAATTTCATTAAACTCAAATAACATTAAAAATTCAGTTCCTCTGTTGCATTGCCCACACTTCCAGTGTTCAATGGCTACATGTGGCTAGTGGTTACTATATTGGATATAGAACATTTCCATCATTTGTAGAAAGTTCTATTATACAGCACTACTCCACATTCCTCTAAATAAGAGAGAAACATAATTTCAACTTCTGAAAAGAACAGAAATAATAAAGAATAGTTGTATCTTTATCTGTATATCTATAACTATGTCTATATCTATCTATGATATACATACACTGTCATGCACACACACATATATGTTAGATATATATATAGTGGATCTTTGAACAACATGATTGAACTGTGCAGGTCCACTCATATGCATTTTTTTCAATAAATACTGTAAAAGTATCTCCTTAATAAAATTTTTTCTCTAGCTTACTTTCTTATAAGAATCTAGCATATAATACATATAATATACAAAATATGTGTCATAATCAACTGTTTATGTTAGTAGTAAGGTTATGGTCAACAGTAGGATATTAGTAGTTAAGATTTTGTGGAGTCAAAAGTTTTATGTGAATTTTTGACTTCAAGGAAGGTCAGTGCCCCTAACTCCTGCATTGTTCAAGGATCAACTGTATATATGCATATACATATACACATATACAATTTTAGGTGTAGTTATCTACCTATCTATCTGTATTTGTATATATTTTATATAATATTTATTTGGAGGGGTCCATACATTATAGCCTTGAACCAATTTAAAGGTACTTGGTATTCAAAAGCCCTTTGGAAATTTATTCAGGTCATCTACCATGTAATTCAACCTGCTTTTTTCTCAAGCATAAATATTCAAGATTAACCTATTTTTTACATAGTTCTGTACACTTGAAATTTTGTTTACTTACCAGTAGTACAGCTGTGTTGTTAGCTCAGCTGCCATCCAGCCTCTACGTAGCTGTGTAACTTTGAACAGATTCCTTACTCTCCTGGGCCCCCACGTGAGGAGAGTTTGCAGAGGATTACTAACAGTCTCCTTCCAGCTGTAAGAAAACGTTTGCTTCTAGATTTATCTTTCCATCACATGAATATAGAGAAGCTTGTCTGGATTGGCCATTAAAGTCCATAAAGTACATACATAGCCTTTGTGGGCTGGCCCAGGAGCAAATGACCATTTAACATCTATTTCTACAAGAAGCTGACTTCTGAGGTTCAAACTCTGGTCATGGCCCTCTTGAAGCGGTCAGTACCTAGAGGCCAGCTCTAACCCCAGGAGCCTAGGAGAGCTCTAATGACGATTAAGGGCTTGGCCAGGCGGGGAGGAGGGTGTGAGTAAAACCTGCCCTCGTTCCTTCTTTCAGCACCATCATAAAACGTTCTTTTAAAATTGCCTGACCAACTCTAGAGAGAAAGGGGCCAGGTAGACTATGTTAGACAAAAGCAACTGCTCCTTTGCTTGTTAAACTGTCCATGGTATGTTACATTCATCACACTGGTAATGGCAGGAACAGAGTCCATCCTCTGTGTAGTGCAAGTTCTCAAAAGGCTGGGCAGGTGCCCACACTACATGCGGCAGCCCAGCAGATGGATGCTCTTCCTGCTGGAGAAGCCCATCTTGTCCCCCTCTCCACCTTTTTTTCTTAGAAAAACAGCTGGGAAGGGGACAGTTACAGTGTGTGAGGGCCCACCCTGCCCTGGCTCCCAGCTCCTGGGGCTGAGGCAGAACTTAGGTAAGCTGACCCGGCAGAGTCTCTCCCCTGAGACTTTGGAATCAAGACTCTCTGACCCTGGCCAATAGCCACAGGGAATGGAGTCGGGCGGCCTTGGAGCCTTGAGGGCCGAAGCTACCATTCTGTGGAGGCCTTGATGGGTCACATGCGAGCAGATGAATGTGCAGAAAAGCCAGTTTGCAGAGCCCACAGGGCGAAATGGATGTCCTAGAGACCTAATGTAAGAAATCAAACATTCTGTGGCGAGGGCTCAGGGGTGGGTGGCAAAGTGGGAAAAATAGCTGCCTGAGGTCCTTCCATGCCGTGGGGCCCACCTGCATGTTTTGTAGCTGGCTGTCTTGACGGGCTTCACTGCCTTCGTGACTCCCTCTTTCTACCCGAGCTCCAAACGGATTTCTGTCCCTTACCTCGAATGCTTCCTAACCAGGCTCTCAGCGTCTCAAAGCAGAGCTCTGACAACGTGATGAATTGTGCTTGTCTTTGCCATCCTGCTCCCAGGATTAATTTTTGTCAGCGCTGTGGGACGGTCTGAAGAATCCAAAGGAGAAACCCAGATGGGCAGGGACGCAGCAGCTGGTTAGCGAGCATTTCCTGGGTTTCTCTAATGTGCCACGCCCTGAGTAAAGGGTGGAGAAGTGGCCTTCCCTTTCCATTTCCAAATCCTAACAGGGCTCCACCACTTCCTTGAAGCCTTCCTAGATCTATGCACACACACACACACACACACACACACACACACACACTCCCTCTCCCAGACTCCTGTGGGATAGACAGTCTCTGCAGCTCTATTTGGACAGTCCTACTTTCTGCCTGTGTTATAGTTTTATCCATCCTGGGCTTGTCCCTTACTAATATGTGAGGACCCTGGCAGCAGAAGCTGGCTCCTGCTCACCTAACTCACCTGCCCAGTGCCCAGCACCCAGCAGGTGATTACTAGTTTGGGTTGGATTACTAGGTAAACACTTAGACCATATTTTTGGTCTTCAACATGTCTAACCTCTCAAGCGTGCTCCTCCAAAGCTGTAGAGTCAAAACCCAGGTCTTCAGAATGCTCTGGAGTGCGATGGGGCACAATTCCTGAAAGAGGACCCTGTGGCTGAGAGAAGTGACTGATGACGCACCTTCACTTCCTGCCTTCCCAGTCTGACTACTCTGACTTCTCCAGAAAGCCGTCTCAGGGGCCTTCCGTTGTAGTCAACATTTCCCCCATTCCAACCCACCCCTTGCTCTTTGAGACGTTATTCTGAGCAATGGTGGCAGGATGCGGGGGGAGGATCATCCCAAATAGAAGTAAGGAGAAGGCCCAGTTAGCTCTGGGGGCAGGCTCCACGGAGAGTGCCTGATGAGGCTAGTTTGGCCAGTTTCACTGGTTTGACTGATGTGCTCACTGAAGTGATTGATAGGACATAATTACCTCCATCTTTGGACCGATGATGTGAGGAATTCAATACTTGATATGCATTTTCTCACGGTATACTGGTTAATAATGTGGATTTTTTTCAGTAGATGGAGTTACACATATGTTGATATATATGCGATTTGATATGTATGCTATTTTGTTGTATTGACAACAAGCTTCAAAACTTCATATGTCAAATTTTCTGAAGGTGTTAACATCATAGATATTTTTACGCTTAAAAATGTCGAATTTCGTTCCAAAAAAAAAGAGCATTTGTGGGAAGTTTTAATTCATTACTTTATTTTGAAGAAAAGTGCTGCTGAAAGTTATCGTATACTTCAGGAAGCTTATAGTGAACATGCTCCATCTCAAGATACTTGTGAACGCTGGTTTAAACGCTTTAAAAGTGACGATTTCGATGTGAAAGACAAAGAACGTCCAGGTGAACCAAAAAAGTTTGAAGACCAACAACTACAAGCATTATTGGATGAAGATGCGTGTCAAACTCAAAAACAACTTGCAGAAAGATTAAATGTTGCTCAGCAAACAATTTCCAATAGTTTACAAGCAATGGGAAAGATTTTAAAGGAAGGAAAACCAGTGCTACATCAACTGAACGAAAGACAAATGGAAAACCAAAAAGCCATCAGTAAAATGTTGCTTCAACAGCATGAAAGAAAGTCTTTTTTGCATTGAATTGTGACTGGCGATGCAAAGTGGATTTATTTTGAGAATCCCAAACGCACAAAATCATGGGTTGATCCAGGTCAACCATCAACAACGATTGCAAGACCAAATCGCTTTGGAAGAAGACAATGCTCTGTGTTTGGTGGAATCAGGAAGGTGTGGTGTATTATGAGCTTGTGAAACCGTTAATACTGATCGCTACCGACAACAAATAATCAATTTGAACCATGCTTTGATTGTGAAACAACCAGAATGGGCCAGAAGACACTGCAAAGTAATTTTGCTTCATGATGATGCACCATCACACACTTCAAAACCAGTGAAAGACACGTTAAAAGATCTTGCCTGGGAAGTATTAACCCACCGGCTGTATTCACCAGACCTTGCTCCTTCAGATTACCACTTGTGCTGATCGATGGCACCGCACTTTCTGAGCAGCACTTCAAAACGTGCAAAGAAGTGGAAAATTGGGTCTCTGAATGGTCTGCCTCAAAACAAGAAAAGTTCTATTGGGATGGTATCCACAAATTACCTGAATGATGGGGGAAATGTGTAGCTAGCGATGGACATTACATTGAATAAAGCACTTTCGATGTTTCTCTTGAAATTATCGTGTTTTCTTTGATTACAAAATCCAAAATACTAACGGGTTAATAGTTAATCCGCATTATTAACCGGTACACCTAGTAAGCAGCAAAGGGGTGGTTGGGCATGACCTCCAAGAGGATGAGGTCCCGTCGCTTCTTAAGTCTAAGCTATCCTGATTAAGGACATGGCACACAATAACCAAATGCTCATTACCAAACAATTATGAAAAACTTTGTCATAACAGGGGCCAGACCAACTTCTGATACCCATGGCATGTGTGACACGTTAACCAAATTCCAATATCGGTAAAATACGAATGATGATTACATTTTGGTCCCCTTTACTAGATCAGGGATGGTAAATAAGTTTCATCTCTCTGGCCAGTGCTCCTCCTTGTTTGGTGGTAGTTGCGTGGAGCCTGTGTTGAGAAGGATTCTGAGGTCCAGAGTAAGAGCTGATGAGTGACTTGGGTTTCAGAGTGAAAATTGGGGCATTGGGGAAGGTGAGTCCAGGCAAAGGGCCCAGGACAGGCAAAGGCTCAGCCACAGGGGAACGCCCACAGCAATCGCCCTGAGAGTCCAATGAAGGACAGCTGAGAGGGTTTGGAGTGAGAGCATTTGGACATGAGAGGCGTGCTTTGAAGGCAGTGGTGGCCCAGAGACCTCTGTCAGCTGTGACGGCGAGGACTCCTGAGGAGAGCCAGCTGCAGTGCAATTCTGCAAGGTCACTGCGACCCTTCCCTCCTGCCGGGGCTCCCTCTTCTCACCCGGGGGGCCAAGCCTGTGCCTGCCTCATCCAGAAACTCAGTGTTCATTCAGGCTGCGATTCCCAGCCTGGCAGGCGGTGCCAACCTGGCGGTCCCCTAAGCCCTTCACATGCCTGTCTACCCGCCCATCCCAGACACGGTCCCGGTCTCCAGACCAAAGGAAGCTCTGGGACATGGCGCCCTGTCCCTGTCCGCAGAAGGCTCCGGCGGCAGGGGGTAAGATCCTCTCCCATCCTCCTCACCTCCCACCACCCCTCACCTGCAGGCGGACGTCCGACGCCAAGGTTTGAATAAAATAAAAACTGACAGTGTGGAGTCATCTTCAGGGCCGGGCTACAAAGGATTCCGCAATTATCAGTGTCAGCATTCATTCTGTCAGGGCCCCTCTCCTCTTCAGGGTGCACGCCACGAATGCCTTTCGAAAGTTTGAGGAGACTGAGAGCATAATGAGAGAAGTCCCAGGAGCGTCTCAAGATCAGAACAAACTGGCACAAAGTGGGCAAGGGCGAGGGTGTGAACCCAGAGGGTTGCGGGGCGAGGACTCCCGTGCTGCAGAAAGTCCCCAAATCACAGTGAGAAGGGGCTTTAGAGGCAACTAGTCCAGCCCCCTCTCCCCCCCCCATGTCAAGCCCCCAGCTCAGGAACAGGGGCTCATCACAGTCAGACACTGTGGCATTCTAGGGGTGAGGCCCACGTCCCCTCAGCACCTGGCCAGTCCAGGGAAGGGCAGCTCACAGAGGCCAGAGTTTGGAGCAACGTGGGGAGCGATTCCAGGAATAGTCAGTGGAGTCAGCAGATGAACACCCTGAACCTCTGCCCTGTGGGCAATGGGCGAACCCCCGAAGGTGTCTGGGCAAAGGACTGATATGGCCACACGTTGACAGAGCGGACATCCAAAGACGGAGGAGAGGGCCCAGAAGGGCCGTCAGAGGCTGGGCTGCGGGGGGGGGGGGGTGAAGGGAGCGCTAATCTGAGTGTCCAGAGAGCTGGGCCGCAGTCCCACTGTCACCGCTAACTGCTCAGATGACGGTTAGAATATCAAACCACATTTCCTCCCTCTGGGCCCAGCGGAACCTGTCATCGAATCCCAGAGTCACTGAGCTGCCAGGGACCTCAGAGGTCAGCTAGTCCAGATTTCCAAGCTCCGGGCCGGGAAATCAATTTACTGAGCTGAGAGTGTTTTAAAAATGAAATAAATGAGAAGTGTAGCGTCGGAGCGCAGTGCTGTGGTAAAGGTAAAATTGCTTTGAGAAACTTTTGTTTTGTGTGTGTGTGTGTGTGTGTGTGTGTGTGTGTGTGTTCAAAATATAAATCCATTTCCATGGGCCACAGTAGAACATGTTTGAACGCCACTGATTCGTCCACTCCCCTGGCACTGTGAACTGCTGTGCAGCCTTCCCGGTAAAATGCACCGCAGCCCTCGCTCAATTCCGGGACTAGGTGCTACCCCCTCCCAAGGCAGAAGCCAAGCAAGGAAGAGGCAGGAACTGGGAGGGAGGAGGAGACAGAGGAGATGGGACAGGAGGGCGAGAGAGAGGCCAGGAGAGACCGTGGAGAATGCAAGGGGAGGGTTAGACACGGAAGGGTGGGGAGGAAACGGAACAGGCGGGGCCTGGCATGTGCCACCAGTTACGAGGGCAGAGATGCCCAGAGGAAAGAAAGCGTCAGCCGGCTGCATCGAGGGGCACATGGAGAGAGGCCTCGGCCCCGGGGAGGTGGCAGCGCGCGGGGCAGGGGGTGGGGGGGAGCGACTAACTAACGACTCTCTCCCTGGATAACCCTCATTAAACAGGATTTCCCACATAGCTTTATTTGAATTTCCAATACTTGATAGATTTCAAACCCAGGACAATCCTTTCTGGTGTAAAAGATCAATAAACAGCTTCCTGGGCTGAATCCCGAGGAAATGGGGACCCTTCCAACAGGGTTGCTAGGACGGATACTCCTTCAAATGCCGGGCAAACACTGCCTGCTCTCTTTCAGAGAACTTCTCTGTAAGGCGAAGGTTAGCTTGGGAAGGAAAGGCAGCAGGAGATTCATCTCGCTGACGGTGACCTCCCCGCGCTGGGCTGGAATTACCTTTCCACATGGCCTGCGAAGCTCTCCCCTGTCTCTCGCTCCATTAGTTGGTGTACTTAGCAAAGGTCGGGTAATGAGCGGACACACTATCTAGCCCAGAACATGATCCTGCCGCCCGGCCGGGCCTGCCCTGCTGGAGGTCACCCGTGTGGGTGAGCCGGCTCCGTGGTGCCTCGCGCTAAGGCTCCGAGAGCGATGGGCATTGCCATCGTCAGGGGAGCTCTGGGATGGCACAGGTCTCACGTGGTCCCCGTGCTCTGCGGGCAGAGAGAATTTAATAGAAGCCCTTGAGTTTCTTAGACTCCCAAGGGGAAATGCCAACTAGAAGACAAAAGGAGGTGGAGGAAGAGGAGAGGCGGAGAAGGAGGGGGAGGAGAGAGGAGGAGGGAGATGAGGCACTTCAGGCCACCTGCTCCCTGAGCCCCGTCCACCCACAGCCCGGTGACTGAGTGAGGGGCAGCCTTTGCCCAACTCTCTGCGAGGTCCCCTGGAGGGCCCCTCCCCACCGCGCCCCAGGGGCCCAAGCACAGAGTGAGGAAGGGCTCCCACACTGTCCTTTAGGGTGAAGATGAGCCCCCGAGCCCCGGGGCTGGGATAGCAGGTTGATGACCCTGTTACACCCACTCAACGGTGCCTGGCTCCCTCGTTTTCCTGCCACGCTTTGCCTTCCATTTTCCTGGGACAAGAATCATGCTAGTGACAAACCCCCTCAAGGGAAAGAGGAAGTGGGAGATGAAATGTGAAATCAGAAAAAATTCAGAACCAGGGCCTCCAGCCTAGGCAGGCCCTCGCACCCCGAAAGCCCTTCAGGGGCTCTACCCAAGGCTCCCCACCTCGCCAGCCTGCCTACCCACGTGTGTTATTCTTCCGCAACCAGCTATCAAAAAGAACAGAGTATTTTTCATTCCCTACCCAGGATCTAGAATGATCTCTTCACAGTGTAAATTGGATCATGCCCTCCCCTTTATAAAGCCCTTCGATGGCTCCTGCTCCCCCATAAAATAAAATCCAGATTCCTTACCGTGCCCCGCAGGGCCCTGTGAGGCCTGGCTGCTGGCGGCTTCTCCCATCTGGTAAAGTGCTGTTCTCCCCTTTCTCACCCCACTCCAGCCCTGCATGGCAGCCTTCTCATGCCCAGCTCAGACCCCTTGTACAAGCTGGTCCCTCTGCCTGGAACACCCGGCTCCCCTTGCCCAGGCTGGCTTCTTCTCATCCTCCAAATTTCAAATGAAATGTCACCTCCTCAGAGAGGCCTTTTCTGCCCACCCATCAAAATGAAGTACCACCACCCCACACCATCACAGCACCGTTTCCCTCCTCTTTGTAGCACTTCCCTCCATGCATGATTACTTAGCCGTCTGATTGTTTTCTTGTTTATTATCAGTCTTGCTCCGCTAGGCTCCAAGTTCTAGAACAATGCCAGTACATAAAGGCTACTCGATACTTATTTGTTCCATGGGTGACTTGATTGAATAAATAAGCATTTATTGACTGTTACAAGGTCTCGGTAAAGATCAAGTGAGAGAACGCTATGCAAACATGAATGGTTGTCATCAACAGCATCAACTACTTCTACCTGCAATAAACTTGCAGAAGACAGCACGAGCCAACCACCAGCCAATTTTGCCAGGCTGGTTATTTCCAGCACCGTCCGCACAATAGCAACCATGGAAAAGGTCAAGGCTTCACCCCACTTTGCACAACAAGAATCATTTACAGTCCAATCATTTGGATTAATCTCTTGACTTGGGTTTGATCTGTTTTTGTCAGGCAAGCAAATATATATTGATATTTGCAAAGAGCTTCATGCATGTGGTGCCCACTAAAATACGGCTGCATTTCCCAAAGTAATTGTCTCTAGAAGCTCATTCCCAGCTGCGCTGGCTCATTTAGCGAATCTGCAGTAAGTATGGTATTGATCCAAGCAGCAAGGGAGGAGCACATTAGCCTGGCCCACAGAAGGGTGATTACTTTGGCTGCATGGTCACTTCGCAGACTTGGCTGAAGTCTAAAAGCCACACCAAGATGGTCTGGAAGTGAGCCCTCTGCCCCGCCTCCCACCCACCCCCTCCCACACACACTCACACAGGAAGTGGGATCTCAGCTGGCCACAAGGCGTGCGATGGCAGCATCTCAAAGAGACCTTATCACTCCCATAAAAGGGCTCTCATCATTCATTCCTTCATTCATTCATAACTGACAATGTCTTCTAAAAATGAAAATACTCGGTGCTCGCTGAGATGCATTACAATCGATGTTCTCATATGCTGCTATGGAAAAGCACATGAGCATAATCATTTGAAAAGCCAATTTGAAGGGACATATCAATGTCCATATTCTCTGACCCTATAATTCCACTTCTCTGAATTTTTCTTAGTAAGTAGCCATGGATGTGTAGTACTGTTTATAATAAGTATAAACGTCCAAAAATAGGAGATTGGTTAACTGAATAAGCTATTGTACATTGTTACAAAGAATACTCTTCAGCCATAGAAAAGGACCTGTGGTTTATTAAGTGGAGGATAAGGGGGAGCAGCTTTAAAAACAGTGTGGACCATTTGTACAATCGCATCCCAAAGTATTTAAATCTAAATTTGCAAAAACAGATAGAAAACCTACAGAATTGATAAAAGAGGGGGTGGGTACATAGGAGAATGTTGAATTTATTCTTTATTCTGTGTCAATCAAATGGCTAAGTAATCATGCATGGAGGGAAGTGCTACAAAGAGGAGAAAAGATGGTGCTTTGATGGTGTGGGGTGGTAGTACCTCATTTTGATGGGTGGGCATTTGAAATATTTCACAGTAAAAAATAATGAAAGAAAAAATATTGAAAAGATATACACCAAAATATTGGCAGCAGGTGTAGGATTCCAGGTTATTCTTTATTTTGTCCTGAGAGGTTGTCTATATTTCCAAATTTTCTAAAATGTACTTAAATGCCAGTACATAAAGACTACTCATTGTAAGATTTAAAAAAAAAAAAGGCCTTTACAAAGAAAGCAGCATTCACACACAGCACCCAGTTAGTGGGTACCTGCCATTCGTGGAGCCTGAGAAGGTGCGATGGAGGAGAGAGCTAGATGGGGGAAGAGAACAGGAACTAGAGGCAGGAGGAAGGGCTGGGCTAAAGGGTGGAGATAGGAAAACATGCATGAAAAAGATGGTGGGTACTTCTGTTCGGTTGGTTAGGATCTGTGAAAGGTATGGTGGGAGACTAGACAAGAGGGGTCAGGAGGCCCCAGAATCCGAAGCCTGGGAGCAGGAAAAGGGGGCTGGGAGGCTCACAAGGGGAGTGGTGTGTAGGAAAGCTGTGTTAGAATGGGCCCTGCAGGCTGGAGTGGAGGGCAGGTAGATGGGCTACATTACAGGCTGGTATTCGTGGAGAGGCCGGAATGTGGGCAAATGAGAAATAGGTTGGCCAACCCCAGGGCAATGGCAGAGGGCCATCCAGAAAAACATCCCCCAAGACCCAGCAGGCATTATTCCCTCTGACCCGAAGTCCACCCACAGTGCTCCGAGCCAGGCATCTGCCTGTAGGACCACCTGTATCAGTGAAGGACACAGGCCAAGGCACAGTGTGGCCTCTGCTCTCTATGACCCTCCGTCCTAGCCCCCAAGTTGTCAAAGAGTGACAAAGTTAAGATCAAGGAGAGATAAAAGAATGTTCTGGAAGGTGTAGTTACCCCACCTCTCCTCCCAGCTTTGCCATTAATGATTAGATCAGACGTCAGGGGCAAAATCACTGTCCTGGAACAAAATCCCTAGGTTCCCGACTGATGATAGTGCCCTGGGCACAGCCTCCTCTCCTGGCTGTGGGACCCATTCATTCTGACAGTACCATCAGCCGGTGGCCAGGAGGTTAATGGCTGCGGCTTCCCTCATCTAAACTGACCTTTAACAGCACCTGTCCTGGAGCCGAGATCCATCCTCTTGCAGGGAAATATACACAAACTCCCGCCACATATACCTGCACCATCCAGTCCCTAATGCAAACTGTAAGTGGCTTTTTCTTTTCTTTTTTTTTTTAATATTTATATATATATATATATATATATATATATATATATATGTGTGTGTGTGTGTGTGTGTGTGTGTGTGTGTGTGTTTTTAATTTCCTTTATTACAAGTTTCTCATGAATATTTCTGTTCCACTTTTTTTTCCTTGGCACTGAAATTTTCTTCTTTTTTTTTTTTAATCTTTATTGTTGAAAGTATTACATAAATGCCCTAGTGGCTTTTTTCAAGATGAGAGTTGGAGGCAGAGCTGCCTTTGGTCTGAATGAGCAGGGGAGGTCAGTGTGAGGAGCTGTGTCCCCAGCATTCCCACCTCCTCCCCTATCCCAGCCCCACAGGAGTGATAAACAGGCTCTTTACAAGGCAAAGGAAATGCACAATCAATCCACGCCTTTAGGGCTGGGCCACAATTTAAAGAGAGGAAAAGAGAAGATAAATAAAAAGGCCTATTTCGAGAGGGCCATTTAAGCCCAGAGAGAAGCCATAATAATGTGTGCACTGGCTCTGCTTAAATTCGTCCCCAGCTCTCTCAGAATTGCCCTGAGATAATCAAAAGGAAGCGAAGAGGAACAACACAGACTCCAATCCAGAGGAGGATGTGGTAATTAGCACCCGATGCCTGCACCCCGCTGTCAGGCGGCGCAGTTGGTCACCGTGGGGCCTCCTGCTGTCGTCCTCTGGCAGGGACGCTTCCCACCTCGCCCTGAAGCTGGAGAGCACAGATCTGACACGTCCATGACTGTATTTCTAAAATCATCTCTCAAAGAGATAAATGACTTTCCCCGGCCGTCGTTGTCTGACCTGGGTCCGGGAATAGATAAATTCATTTACTCGGGAGCTTGATCTCCATTTTTCTCCTGGCGCCGTCTATAATCCCATCTCTTTCGATGTTTGAGACACTCAGTGTGATGAATGTGCCCCAGTTAAGAGGTGAGCGGTGAAATCCTCACTGGGAGGTCCAACGGGCCCGTCTTAGGCCAAGCCCACGTGACAACCTGCTCGCAGGCATGCTGTGGTCAGGAAGCCACCACACAGATGGGGCCCCTGGAAAGACCTGCACTCGATTCCAAGTGGGAATTCTTTCCTCCCCACTCCAGACCCCATGGGCAGCTCCTGGGCTGCACGAGCTAAAGGCTCCCTCAGAGAGTGGCAGGGCCCCGTCCAGGTCCCCTGCGGCAAGAGACAAAGGCTGGCTGGGATCAGAGCAAGACAGGACAGGCAGCCTGGCCCCTGCCAGACCGTCCAGACCCTCAGCTCCCGAAGAGCTAAATGGGCCAAGAGAAAGATTCTGTTGCTGGTAATTCTTCCTGGAAATTTTGACAAAGCAAGACCATGAAGTTATCTTCTTCCATCTCCTCGTTGCCCGTCCAGACGCATGGGTCAGGGTTGCCCAAACCCACACGCCTTTGTTTCCTCATCCATAAAGAGGGGGTCTTAATTCCCATCATGCAAGGATTCAGAAAAGCCACACAGTATAGGCACTGGTAGCGTGTAAGGGCCCTCATTCTGTCCTAACCAATCAGATCGCAGCAGAACACCTGGTCCAGCGTGTCCCAGCCCCCATCACACATCGGCATCACTGAGGAGCCATAAGATGAATAACAAATGCAACATGAGGCGGGGGCCCCAGGCGGGACGAATGATATGCCATCTCTGCTAACGGAGCTGGCACCAGTATTTCTCAGTGTGCAGCCAGGCCTGAGAAGCTCTGGCCCAGTTTGCGCACATGGCCGTTCCTTTCCTCGGACGCCATGGGCAGCTCCTGGTCAGGCTCTAAATGGTTAGCACATGGCTGGTGTGGTCAGCTCAGGGGCGGCCCTTGCAAGGAGAGGCAAAGGGATGATGGCACACCGGGTGACACACCCACAGGGACACTGGTTTGAAGCACAGACAAGGATGGCAGTGGAGCCGATGTTGGCTGAGCCTGTACTGAGTACTAGGTACTGTGCTGAGCGCTTGGCATGGACTGTGTCTCTCTCAATCCGCACCACGACCCTTGCAGCGGCACTGTTAGGAAGGCAGTTGTATTGATGACAGCACAGAGGCTTAGAGGGATATTAAAGCCTCTGAGCACCCAGGAGACCCATCTGCCTGGAGTCCTGACTTGAGGAATGGGGAGGGTGGGGGGAGGCCCTTCCACACACTCAGGATGGGCCTTTTTCTCTCTTGCCCCTTGTTTCCTCTCTCTCATCGGTACCGCTTTTGCCCTCTCTGCCCAGCCTCTGTGGCATCTCCCTGTCCTTGTCTTTGCCCTGGGGACAGAGGCAGACAGACATGGAGGGAAGGTCCTTGGCATCAAATCTCATTCCTGCTCTCTGGGCAGCAGAGCCAGAAATGCCCACGAGCTGGGCTGGGCTGGGACCCTGTGCAGCCAAGGTGCTCACCCTTTTGTGTTGGGCCTCTTAACACTGTGCAGTGGCTCCTGCTATCCCACTGCCAGCCCAGTGAGGAGTTCCATCCCATTAACTCCTACACATCACCATGGCAACACAGGCTCCCCACTCTCCCAAAGAAAGGAGACAGGAGTACCAAGACCAGGGGTTCCTGAACCCCCTCCCCAGATATGCAGGAGGGCCGGACAGTTTAGCCACAGTGCCTGAGCTCCTACTATGCACCCAGGTCTTGCCTCCAGAACACCCCCAAACCAAGACACCCACATCCACTGACTATGTTAGCAGATGGCTGTCGCCAATTTTAGGTTAAGTTTCTCCATGACTATGTACTTGCCTTTTCTCCCCACCACACTGAAATCCGAGCAGGCTCACAGCAGAGCTGGAGCAGACGAAGTGATAGCACATAGCAGTTGCACACTCCCATTTTCTCATCGACTTCCTAGTGTAAACTTCCATCGGATATATGGCGGTTCATCCCATGTAACAGGAAGGAAGTTAAAGCTCAGAGAGGTTAAGACACACACCCAAGGTCACACCAACATTCAGTGGGAGACGACATTTGAATTCGGGGCAATTTTTTTACTTGGCATATTTGACACTCACGTTGTTCTTACAGTACAGGCACTGTTCGGTGCTTTATGCGTATTAACTCTTTTCATCCCCATAACAGCCCTATGGGGTAGATATTCTCAATAGCTCTACCTTACAGAGGAGGCTATCAAGGCACAGAGAGGTTAGGTAACTTGCCCAGAGTCACACAGAAAGAGGTGGAGCCTGGATTCAAGTCCAGGCAGTCTGGCTCACGAGTTGGTGTCCATAACCACTGCGATGTTTGGTTATAACTCTAGGGATCCTCACTTCCAGCCACACTCCACCCCACCCTGACGTCAAGAAATTAACCACTTGCCCCCCACCGGTGGCCACGCCTGCTTCTCTCACTGCACTGGCCGGCCTCTCAAGCACAGCAACGGGCTGGTGTTGAGGATTTTATCTCCCTAACCATCCTGCAGCTTTCTTTTCCAATTTCCCTCTCTCGCAAAGTTTCCACTCATTGCTCTGGGCTTTAAAGGGCTCCCATTTGGAACAACAGCCAGGAATTGTCTTCCTTTAGAGAGAAGAGCTTTCCAGGGCCCTCACCAGGGAAGTCCCCTTGTCCTCCCACACTCAGCCTGTCTCCAAAGACCATTAACGCAATCACTTAACCAGAGGCCAGCTCTAATAGAAAGGGAGAAAGAGGAGGAGCATTGTTAGAGGTTTGAAGGGGAGAAGAAATCATAAAATCCATCAAACCTGTATTTGTCTCATTAAAAGTGTTTCTAATTTATAATGTCCTGGAATGAAGATGCCGCCCAGCTGTGCGGGCCTGGTAGTGCTGCCGGGTGCACCCCCACCCCCACCCCCGAGCCCCCGCTCCCACCTCGCTGGGACTGCCATCAATTTCTGCTCATCAGCGGCACTTACAGTAAATGGATTCATTTGTGGCAATGGGAGCTGAGAGACAAAGGTGACAATATAATTAAGGTTTTTAATTCTATGCCTGAACAGTTAAGTCCAGAACTCATGATAATTAGCCGGCTGTAATGAAAGATCTTTAATCGTTATTTTCCCTTTGTTTCCTATAATTGTTCATTTTGGCCAACTACGTTTGTCCTTTCATTTGAATCTGGCTGCACAGTTTCATGTCACTTCCATTATTCCTGTAAACTCCAAAGAAAATATGTTGTGGAGCTGGTCATTTACAAAGTCATGGCGAGGTGGCTCGGGGAGCTCATCCGTGCGCAGCAGCTGAGGGAGGGGGGCGGGGGGCGGGGGGCGGGCGGGTTCTGGCTACTTGCTTGAGGAAAGGAAAACTGGGCTGGAGAAATCCACAGGCCTGGGGATGTGTCTACATAAAAGCAGCACGGGCAAGAGAATGAAAAACAACAGGCCCCTCACAGCTAAATGGGCCACAGGAGTCGGTCTGCAAACTGGAATCACTTGTGTGGTTGTTATCACGCAAGTCCTTGATTCCCAAATGCATGTCCTGTTCGTTCACATTTTAGCATTCCTATGACCAGGATGTATCTTACAGTTGATGTGCATATTTAATGTCATGTCTGCCTTTTGTCTTTCCTGAAAAGTTATGAATTGACAGTGTTTTTCAAAGGTGATGGCACCTTAGGTTTGAGAAAACATGGTAAGAGCATCATCCATACAACAAATATTTAGTGAGCACCTACCACATTCCAGGCAAGGTGCTGGGACTGCAGTGATCAATAGGAACTGACCAGTCCCTGTTCCAGTGGTTCCCACCATCTCCTGTCCAACCATGGCTGGCCACGGGACAGGACACTTTTCACTCTCTGTGGACTGTTTGAATCCTGTTTCGACTATGGGTTCACGTAGCCAGATTGCTGGCAGGCAAATGCCTCTCATAAACCAGAACATCAAAGCCAGGGGCTGGGGCTTACAGCAGGGAATGGAGAAATTGGGGAATTTGAGTTCTGTCTCACAGGCACCCAGGACTGGAGAAGAGCCCATCTGGGAGCACGGGTGACAAGATCACAGTAGGAAAGGGAAAATGGCTTCCGACAGGAGTTAAGAAATGCCCTAGGGAGTGGGGGGCACCTGGGCGGAGGCCTGTGACACACTCCGTGTCCTTTCTCTCTTCCCTCCTCTCCTGGGCTGTCCTGAAAGTTGCTTGCTCAAGGCCACATGGCAAGTTCATATATTTCTGGAGGGGATGAGGGCTTGAAGTTGTGAATGTTGTTTTGTCTCATGCCACCTTTAGTTTCCCATTACCATGAAGAGGAAAACCAGGCCACCCCAGTAAGAAGCTTCTTGCTCTTTCCCAGTTCATTCTACACACAAAGTCAGAGTAGAGCCTTTATTGTTATCTGCCCACCACACTCCACCTGCCCCCACGGAGGCAGAGACTGGCAGGCCCACCACAGTAGCCCCGGGGCTAGGACAGGGACAGGGCCTGATCCCGGTCAGCAAACACGTGTGATAGGAATCAATGAATGATGACCGTTAGGAGCTGACCCCACCCGGCTAGGCTTTCCAGTCCTTCAACAAACAACTCATAAACCCCCTCTCTGTGCCAGACCCTGAGCTCAATACGGAGGCAAAAGTCAAGTATGAGAACAGCTCTGCCTCAAGGTTACTCGCAGGCTTCCAAAGAGCCCATAGGGTACAGTGGTTAAGAGCAGAGGTGATTCCAGAAAAAATGGCGACGGAATAGAGTCGGGTTTGGAGTCTGTTCCTGGGGCGGAGAGTCGGAGCAGCAGAGGCTCGCAGAGGGAGTGAATGTGGGCAAGCCAAGGGACAGCTAAACTCCAGGAGAAGGCGGGAGAGTGCTGGGCAGTGTTCCTCTGACCGCGCAGCACCCACAGGGGCTGGGTCCCCTCCTGGAGCTGCGGGCTCGCCGGGCGCCTCGCCATCTTGCAAGGAAAGGAGGATTTTAGTGGAAACCTGACTTTCCGCGACAACTGCAAACACTGAACTGCTGGGAGCACCAGACCACCGGTCCCCTATCAGCGCAAACATTTGGATTCAAAGAATCTCTTCACTGCACCACGGAAAGGTCAGATTTTGTCTGAAATAAGCTGCGGTTTCTAATCCCCGCGGTGGGTGAGGGAAGCGCTGGGTGAGGGAAGTGCGGCAGCCGCAGGACCGGCAGGAGCCGGGAGGTCTGTGCCTAGAAAAATCAGCGGCAGTTGGAACTGCCGCGATCAGTGAATGAGGAGGGGGGTCTTCTGAGCTGCTAGCAGAAGTGACCTCTTGAAAGCAACTCATTTTAATCTGACGAGGAGGGTCAGACTAAGAATTTTCAAAGGAGTGCAGGCTCCTTAGTCTGGGGCACAGACCCACGGTCCGCACACCTGGGCTCTTTCCGACTCTGATTGCTAAGCCCAATACAGAGGTAAACCCAGGTGGAAACCCTGAAAGACTGCAGGGGGAAGGTGTTTTTTCGGAACCTGGGGCCAGAGCTGCGTGTGACCATCAGAGAGGCAACTCTGAGGCGCACACTTCCACAAACCTGTAGTGAGTGCCATAGAAGGGGAAAAAAAAAAGAAAAAAGAGCTAGAGAGGCCCGGAAGTCAATTCAGAAACACTGCCACCCAGGGGCTGAAACGCTAATTGTCTCTGGTGTAATCAAAAATAAATACGAGAAATTAAGACAGGGCTGGCTTAAAAAGCAGGACTGGCTTCCAACACTGAGGAGCCCTGGAATGAAGCTGAACTGAAATACCGCCCAGACTGGGAAAAAGGCATACCAAACAGAATAATAGAGGAAGTGAATGACAGCCGCTACTGCACATTTTAGTCTTCCTATTTTTTAATTTTCAATTCTTTTTTCAATTTTTTAAATTTTTTATTCTCATATTTTTTTTATTTTCATTTTTTGCATCTTTTACTTAAGAAACTAATATTTTTTTCTTTTTCCTCACTTGATTTTCACCTTTTTAATTATTACATTTTTATTTTCAATCAGCACTATTATTACTATTATTTTACTTTTTTTTTTTTTTTTTAATGTCATTTGATTTTCTCTTTCTTTTATTTTTGGATTAGTGTCCTACATTCGATTTGCATCTCTCCCTTACAATCGCTTTACCCTATCTCAAAGCTAACATTATGCCATCACTCTCCTCCTAACCTTTCCCCTTTTGGTCCCTAGTTTATCTTAACCCTTTCTGGCTTTAGATTTTCCCTACTTTTTCAGTTTACTCCCTGCTAAAACTTCACCCTACTTATATATCTAATTCCCAACCCCCTGCTCCAAATCCATACAAACCTCTCTCTACGCTACCTTTAAAAAATTATTTTTCTCTCGGGCCTTTTGTTGTTGTTTGCTTGAATGTTGATTAGATTGAATTTTTATGCTTTTTTATGAGATTGTTTTGATTATTCTTTTTGTTGGTTTGGTTGGTTCTTTTGTTTGCTTTGCTTTGTTTGTTTTTTACTTTTGTTTTCCCTTGCCTCACTTGATATTAGCTGCTGTTGCAGTTTGTATTAATCTCCAGGCTCGTGTTGCTGGAATTTACTGGGAATAGTGGTTGTTCTAGTGGAGTTTACTCCCCATATATATAGTTTGTTCCCCTTTTCTCTCTTAGTATCATTCTTGTCTCTCTTACTTTTTTTTCCTTTTCTTTTTCTTTTCTGTTATTTCTTTTCTTTCTTTCTGCTCTTTTCCCAAGTTCAGATTCACACTCTTTGTTGTTGTTTTTTTTTTTTCTTCGTTGTTGTTCTTTCTTTTTACTCTCCCTCTTCCACTCCTATTCCCTAATTTGTCTTTCTCTGGTGGTTACCTTTATTGGAGGTTATTAATATCGTGAATACAATTCTGTTCAGTGCCTTGTCTGTTGTGCCTGGTTGTGTTGTATTTTATACCTTTAAATCAACGCCAGAGAGAGAAATCTATATAACCAGACATCCGGAGAAGAGAGACCATGGGGAGACAAAGAAACAGCCCCCACAGGAAAGAAAAGCAGGCATCACCAGAAAAGGAAGTAAACGATTTAGAGGCAAACAACCTATCAGAGAAAGAATTCAGAGAAATGGTCATAAAGTGGCTGAAAAGGATGGAAGACAAATTCGACAATATGAGTAAGAACCAAGAAGAAATGAAGAAGAACCAAGAAGAAATGAAAAGTGACATCGCTGCTGTAAAGAACTCAATAGAAAGCATCAAGAGTAGACTAGATGAAGCAGAGGACCGCATAAGTGAGCTAGAAGACAAGATGGAAAAAAATACCCAATTACAACAGCTTCTAGAAACAAAAATTAGAAAGATTGAGGAGAGCGTAAGGGAACTTCGGGACAATACAAAACAAAACAACATCAGGATAATAGGGGTGCCAGAAGGAAAGGAAACTGAGCAAGGAATAGAAAACCTGTTTGAAGAAATAATAACAGAAAACTTCCCTGATATAGGGAAGAAAAAACCCACACAAATCCAAGAAGCTCACAGAGTTCCAAGCAAAATGAACCCCAAAAGACCGACGCCAAGGCACATTATAGTTAAGTTGGCAAACACCAACGACAAAGTAAGAATCTTACAAGCGGCCAGAGAGAGACAGACAGTTACATACAAAGGAACCCCCATCAGACTAGCAACTGATTTCTCAACAGAAACTCATCAGGCCAGAAGGGAATGGAATGAAATATACCAAGTCATGCAAAGGAAGGGTCTAAATCCAAGAATACTGTACCCAGCAAGGCTATCAATCAAAATTGAAGGTGAAATCAGGAGCTTCAGAGACAAAAAAGGACTAAGGGAGTTTATCACCACCAAACCAGCAATGAAAGAAATGCTAAAGGGTCTGCTGTAAAAAAAAGAAAGAAATAGGAAGCAAAGAAGGTACACAGGGGTATAGAATAAAAATGGCGTCAAATAAGTACCTATCAATAATAACTTTAAATGTAAATGGATTGAATGCCCCAATCAAAAGACACAGGGTAACAGACTGGATAAGAAAACAAAACCCAGATATCTGCTGTCTACAGGAAACCCACCTCAAAAAAAAAGGATGCATACAGACTGAGAGTAAAGGGATGGAAAAAGGTTTTCCAGGCAAATGGAAATGAAAAAAAAGCTGGGGTTGCAATACTTATATCTGACAAATTAGATCTCAAAGTGAAGGACATAACAAGAGATAATGAAGGCCACTTCATAATACTAAAGGGAGAAATCCAACAAGAAGAAATAACTCTGGTAAACATATATGCACCCAATACAGGAGCACCAAGATACATTAAAAAACTCCTGGAAGATATCAAAGGAGAGATTGACAGTAATACAATCATAGTAGGAGACTTCAATACCCCACTATCACCATTGGACAAATCCTCTAAACAAAAAATCAGCAAAGAAACATCAATCCTAAATGACTCACTAGAACAGATGGAATTAATCGACATCTTCAGAACATTTCACCCCAAAGCCACAGAATATACATTCTTCTCAAGTGCACATGGGTCATTTTCAAAGATAGACCATATGTTAGGACATAGGCAAAGTCTCTCCAAATTCAAGAAGATAGAAATCATATCAAGTATCTTCTCAGATCACAGTGGCATAAAACTGGAAATCAACTACAATAAAAACAACCCAAAGAAATCAAACACTTGGAGACTAAACAGCATGTTATTAAACCATGACTGGGTTACCAAAGACATCAAGGAAGAAATAAAAAACATCATGGCAACAAACGACAATGAAAACACAACAATCCAAAATCTATGGGACACAATGAAAGCAGTCCTGAGAGGGAAGTTCATAGCTCTACAAGCCTACTTCAAAAAACAAGAAACAATGGTAATAAATTACCTAACCCAACAACTCAAAGAGTTAGAGAGAGAGCAACAAGATAAGCCCAGTGTAAGCAGAAGGAAAGAAATAATAAAGATCAGAGCGGAGATAAACGACATAGAGACCAAAGAAACAATACAAAAGATCAACAAAACCAAGAGCTGGTTCTTTGAAAGGATAAACAAGATTGATGGACCTCTAGCCAGGCTCACCAAGAAGCAAAGAGAGAGGACCCAAATAAACAAAATCAGAAATGAAAGAGGTGAAATAACAACAGACCCCGACGAAATACAAAGGATTGTTACAAAATACTACGAACAACTCTATTCCAACAAACTGGACAACCTAGAGGAAATCGACATATTCCTAGAAAAATACAACCTTCCAAAACTCAATCAGGAAGATTCTAAACAGCTCAACATGCCAGTAACTATGGAAGAAATTGAAGCAGTCATCAAAAAGCTTCCGGCAAACAAAAGCCCGGGGCCAGATGGCTTCACAGGAGAGTTTTATCAAACTTTCAAGGAAGAACTAAAACCTATCCTCCTCAGACTATTCCAAAAAATTCAAGAGGAAGGAACACTTCCAGGCTCCTTCTATGAAGCCAGCATCACCCTAATACCAAAACCAGATAAAGACAACTCAATGAAAGAGAATTACAGGCCAATATCCCTCATGAACATTGATGCCAAAATCCTCAACAAAATTCTAGCAAATCGGCTCCAGCAGTACATCAGAAAGATCATACACCATGACCAAGTAGGATTTATTCCAGGAATGCAAGGATGGTACAATATCCGCAAATCAATAAACGTGATACATCACATAAACAAACTGAGAGATAAAAATCACATAGTCATATCAATAGATGCAGAAAAAGCATTTGACAAAATCCAACACCCTTTCTTGATAAAAACTCTCAACAAGGTGGGAATAGAAGGCTCATACCTCAACATAATAAAAGCTATTTATGATAAACCCACAGCAAACATCATACTCAATGGGCAAAAACTAAAACCATTTCCCCTAAGAACAGGAACAAGACAGGGATGCCCACTCTCACCACTCCTGTTTGACATAGTACTGGAAGTATTAGCTATCGCAATTAGGCAAGAAGAAGAAATAAGAGGCATCCAAATTGGAAAAGAAGAAGTGAAGCTGTCCTTATTTGCAGATGACATGATATTGTACATAAAAAACCCAAAAGATTCCATCAAAAAACTAATAGACTTAATAAATGAATTCGGCAATGTAGCGGGATACAAAATTAACGCCAAGAAATCTATGGCTTTTCTATACACCAATAATGAACTTACAGAAAGAGAGACTAAAAAAGCAATCCCATTTACCATCGCACCAAAAAAATTAAGATACCTAGGAATAAACTTAACTAAGGAGGTAAAAGACCTATACGCAGAAAACTACAGGACACTGAAAAAAGAGATAGAGGAAGACGTAAACAGATGGAAGAACATACCATGTTCCTGGATTGGTAGAATCAACATCATTAAAATGTCCATACTACCCAAAGCAATCTACAGATTCAATGCACTCCCCATCAAAATACCAACAGCATATTTCACAGACCTAGAAAGAACTCTCCAAAAATTCATCTGGAATAAAAAAAGACCCCGACTAGCCTCAGCAATCCTCAGAAAGAAGAATAAAGTAGGTGGGATCTCAATACCAGATTTCAAGCTGTATTACAAAGCCACTGTTCTCAAAACAGCCTGGTACTGGCACAAGAACAGACATATTGATCAATGGAACAGAATAGAGAACCCAGATATCGACCCAAACCACTATGCTCAATTAATATTTGACAAAGGAGGCATGAACATACAATGGAGTCAAGACAGTCTCTTCAATAAATGGTGTTGGGAAAACTGGACAGATACATGCAAAAAAATGAAACTAGATCACCAACTTACACCATACACAAAAATAAACTCAAAATGGATACAGGACTTAAACATAAGACGGGAAACCATAAAAATACTAGAGGAATCCACAGGCAACAAAATATCAGACATATGCCACAAGAACTTCTTCACTGACACTGCCCCTAGGGCAATGGAAGCTAAAGAGAAAATTAACAAATGGGACTACATCAAAATAAAAAGCTTTTTTACAGCAAAAGAAACCATCAACAAAACAACAAGAAAGCCCACTGCATGGGAAAACATATTTGCAAATGCTATCACTGATAAAGGTTTAATCTCCAACATCTACAGGCAGCTTATGCAACTCAATAAGAGGAAGATAAATGATCCAATAAAAAAATGGGCAACAGACCTAAACAGAATATTTTCAAAAGAAGACAGAAGGAAGGCCAAGAGACACATGAAAACATGTTCAAAGTCACTTATTATCCGAGAGATGCAAATCAAAACAACAATGAGGTACCATCTCACACCTGTCAGAATGGCTATCATCAACAAATCAACAAACAACAAGTGTTGGCGAGGATGCGGAGAAAAAGGAACCCTCGTGCACTGCTGGTGGGAATGCAGACTGGTGCAGCCACTGTGGAGAACAGTATGGAGTTTCCTCAAAAAACTGAAAATGGAACTCCCATTTGACCCAGTAATCCCACTCCTGGGAATATATCCGAAGAAACTAGAAACACCAATCAGAAAGGATATATGCACCACTATGTTCATAGCAGCACAATTTACAATAGCTAAGATTTGGAAACAGCCTAGGTGCCCATCAGCAGATGACTGGATCGGAAAACTGTGGTACATCTACACAATGGAATACTATGCTGCCATAAAAAAGAAGGAATTCTCATCATTTGCAGCAACCTGGATGGAATTGGAGAACATTATGCTAAGTGAAATAAGCCAGTCAATGAAAGAAAAATACCACATGATCTCACTCATTTAGGGATAGTAAAGAACATTAAAAAGTGGTGAACAAAAAGATAGATACAGAGACAGTAAAGCATCAAACAGACTTTCAAAGTACAGGGGGAAAGTTTGGGAAAGGTGGGGGAGTTATGAAATCAAACGAAGGACTTGTATGCATGCATATAAGCATAAACAATGGACGCAAAACTCTGGGGGGGGAGGGCATGTGTGGGTGTGGGGTGGGGGGGTAATAGTAAGATATGTACACATATAATACCTCAATAAAAATATTAAAAAAAAAAAATAAAAAATAAAAAATAAAAAAAAAAAATAAAAAATTAAAAAAAAAAAAAAAAAAAAAGAGCAGAGGCTCAAATTCCATCTCCTCCACTTATTAGCTGTGTGACCTGGCATCAGTTCCCTACCCTTTCTGTGCCTCACTCGCTGCATCTATAAAATGGGACAATAACAGCCACTGTCTCAGAGGGTGATTTGCAGAACAAATGAAGCGCTGTGTGAAAGCGGTTAGAATAGTGCCTGGCACCATTACAAATAAGCAAGTCACGTTAGCTCTCCCAGCTCATGGCTGGTCTCTGGCCTTGGGGCAGCCTTCCCCAGAAGAACGCCCGTACCCTCGTGCTCCTGGTCCCTCGGGGAGCCAGTGAGGCAGAGCCAAGAGAGTGCAGGCATCCGGTATTAAACAATCAGTCGAGACTGATCAGCATTTATGCAAGTGGACACCTTGTCGCCAGCTCTCGTTGTCTTGACTACTGCAGCTTGGTAAAGCCTGTCGAGTGTCCATCTCTTTCCCTTCCGTGGACACATTGGGAACACCAGGGAGGAAGCGAGAACTGACCCCTCGCTCCCGGAGCTCTCCACTTGGGGTCACCAATGACTCCAGGAGATCCATGAACAGTGCAAACCAAGAGCCCAGAGGCTAAGTAGCTCAGGGGTGAACATGGTGCAGGAAGGCTTTGGAGGAAAGTAGTGGCAACACTGAGCCCCTCCTCAGAAAATGGCCATTCCCACCAGCCTTGGCACCTACTGAGAGCGTGCCTTGGTGGGTAATAAATGGCTGGTCAGTCCGTGCTGGGACTGTCTGGATCAGGAGCTGTGTGCAGCTCAGAGAGTCAGGAATGTGGAATCTTGAAGTCGGGTCCTAGAGCCCATGGTGGGAGCTCCCAGGGAGTTATTTCCAATGTGGCCCAGAAATAAGAACAAAGTTTTTGGAGTCACATAGACACGTCAAGTCCTAGCTTTGCTGCTTTTTAATTGTGTGTGCCTAGGCAGGTTATTTTACCTCTCTGGTTCTCAATTTCCATTCTATGAAATGGGATCGCACCCAACAAGTGCTGTAAAATCATCTGAGATAATGTACCCAAAGCTCCTGGTTGGTACATAGCAAATGATACTTCCTGCCCTGAGGGTCTGCCCATTGGGAAAAAAGAGGTGAGGGGAAGCTCATCTTCTTTATCACTCCCCATTAATATGCAGGTTCTCTCTCCTTCCATTCCCCCCAGGACCCACAGCCCGGAGATCACTGCAGCCGGGGCTGAAGGAGGTATGTTTCTGATGCCCCCGCCTTTTCTTCCAGTCCATGACCACAGAGCTCCCATCACCACAGAAATAAAAGTTGGGCTCCAGACCAGCCCCCTCACCAGCCTCTCTCATAATATTGCTACAACTCTGCCTCTCACAGCGGGATGGACTTTACGTGTGCTAGCCTCGGAACCCAGTCTCTACTTCCAGCCTTGTTTCTCCAGACTGAGCCTCACTCCTTCAGAAGAGACGCCCCCGTGAGCCTCGCATTCCAGGGATGGCAGGTGAGGCCTGAGCTTCAGGGCCCAGATGCTCATTTCCAGCACGCCCATCACTCACCTGCTCCTGGAAACGCTCCCGTCGGCGCCTCTGGAGCCATTACCGTTCGTCATGTTTATCTGCACTTTGGTGCGGTGGGGATTCACACACTTCGATCTGTCTTTGCTCATGAAGCAATGGCCCAAAAAATGGTAATGAGGCCTCTGACGCTGCAGCATTACCGCATTCTTTACATATGGGGTTGCCCGGGTTAGCAAATAAAAACACAGGTCTCCTAGTTACGCTTGAATTACAGGTAAATAATGAACTATTTTTTTAATGTAAATATGCCCCATGCTTATTTGGGACATACTTACGCTAAAATAATTACTCCGTTTTATCTGAAATTCAAGTTCAATGGGGTGTCCTGTATTTTATCTGCCAACTTTACCCACCTGTCCTCCTGATGCAACTGGGTCATGCCCACCTAGAAATTTCAAAGTCAGGCAAGAACTGGAGATATGGGGCATCTCCCTCCTTGGCCAGATTCCAACCTGCCTTTCTCTGACATCTGCACCCACCCTACCTGCCTTTCCGAAACAAGACTCCTACTTTCCTCCAGGCCTTTGCCCACACCATTTCTGCTGCCTGGATCATCCTTTCTTCTGTCTCTGTTTATTTCCTACCTTCCTCTTCCTTCAAAGCCAAATTCCCAGGCCACAAACATGCCAAGCTTCCCCGCCAATGGATTCCTCTTTCCTCTGCCCTTCTACTGCCTGCTGTCTGCCACTCTCCCAGGTCACTGGACACTTTCCTTGGAGCAGCTGCTCTGTGCCAAGCTCTCTGCCAGACACAGTCTCAAGTCTGTGTGTGTCTCTATATGTTTCTGCATGTGTTGTGTACACAAGATCTTGTGTCAGGATGAGGTGTGGAGATCCTCAAATATTTATGTAAAGTACTAGGTGTACCAGTTAATAATGTGGATTGTTTTCAATAGATGGAGTTATACATATGTTGATATATATGCGATTTGATATGTATGCTATTTTGTTGTATTGACAACAAGCTTCAAAACTTCATATGTAAAATTTTCTGAAGGTGTTAACATCATAGATATTTTTATGCTTAAAAATGTTGAATTTTGTGCCAAAAAAAAAAAAGAGCATTTGCGGGAAGTTTTAATTCATTACTTTATTTTGAAGAAAAGTGCTGCTGAAAGTTATCGTATACTTCGGGAAGCTTTTGGTGAACATGCTCCATCTCAAGATACTTGTGAACGCTGGCTTAAATGCTTTAAAAGTGATGATTTCGATGTGAAAGACAAAGAACGTCCAGGTGAACTGAAAACGTTTGAAGACCCACAATTACAAGCATTATTAGATAAAGATGCATGTCAAACTCAAAAACAACTTGTAGGAAGATTAAGCGTTGTTCAGCAAACACTTTCTGATCATTTATAAGCAATGGGAAAGATTTTAAAGGAAGGAAAATGGGTGCCACATCAACTGAATGAAAGACAAATGGGAAACCAAAAAGTCATCAGTAAAATGTTGCTTCAACAGCACGAAAGAAAGTCTTTTGTTGCATCGAATTGTGACTGGCAATGCAAAGTGGATTTATTTTGAGAATCCCAAATGCACAAAATCATGGGTTGATCCAGGTCAACCATCATCATCGACTACCAGGCCAAATCACTTTGGAAAGAAGACAATGCTCTGTGTTTGGTGGGATCAGGAAGGTGTGGTGTATTATGAGCTTCTAAAACCAGGTGAAACCATTAATACTGATCGCTACCGACAACAAATAATCAATTTGAACCATGCTTTGATCGTGAAACAACCAGAATGGGCCAGAAGACACGGCAAAGTAATTTTGCTTCATGATGACGCACCATCACACACTTCAAAACCAGTGAAAGACACGTTAAAAGATCTTGCCTGGGAAGTATTAACCCACCGGCTGCATTCACCAGACCTTGCTCCTTCAGATTACCACTTGTGCTGATCGATGGCACCGCACTTTCTGACTGAGTGAGGGGCAGCCTTTGCCCAACTCTCTGCGAGGTCCCCTGGAGGGCATCTCCCCACCGCGCCCCAGGGGCCCAAGCACAGAGTGAGGAAGGGCTCCCACACTGTCCTTTAGGGTGAAGATGAGCCCCCGAGCCCCGGGGCTGGGATAGCAGGTTGATGACCCTGTTACACCCACTCAACGGTGCCTGGCTCCCTCGTTTTCCTGCCACGCTTTGCCTTCCATTTTCCTGGGACAAGAATCATGCCAGTGACAAACCCCCTCAAGGGAAAGAGGAAGTGGGAGATGAAATGTGAAATGAGAAAAAATTCAGAACCAGGGCCTCCAGCCTGTGATAGGATATGAATTTGAGACACTACTTGGTTTGTTCTTGTTGTTTTCCCTGCATATCGTTTACCCCACAGCCATCACCCCCCATAAGAGCATATCATGCCACACTCCACTCCCATTATCACACCAGAGGGTCGTTGTCAGAATAGGACCAAGAATAAAAGCCCCAAATTCTTAGGTTTTACATTTGGGAGCCACGGCCCAGGTGTAGCATAGACAAGTTAGGTGGTGGGCGCGATCCATCAGTTACCTTCTGCCCAGTTAGATTAGAGAAAAGACCCTCAGGCCTGGAGGGGGGAGAGGGAGTTTGCAGATGAGGTTCTAGATCAGTTGATGGTGTGGGAGAGCCCTGAACTCTGCTACCTGCCCACATTGGACCAAATTTCATGGGAGGAGGAAGATGCTAGAAGCCCCCAGATAAGTGCGGAGACCCCAGAGCAGAGAGCCTGTGTGCCGACACCCAGTGCTACCGAGCAGGTGGCTGCCAGAGAACAGAACGGGAGATGTGGCGCGTCTAGACATGAGAGGGCCAGTGCTGCCCCAGCCCACACAGTGTCCCGCAGCCCCGGACCGCAGGGCAGTGCATTCAGAAAATTCTCACGGCTCCCAATGGGGCACTGAAGTTGGCTGGCAGAGAAGGTCACGGGCCAGAGTTTCATGGCCAGGATGGCTCCCGGGATGGGTGCAGCCACACTCATTGGATTTCCAGCCCAAAGATGCCCACCCTCCTGGGCTAGAAGGGATAAGGGCACCAAACAAGGGAGATTAAGGCACAGTAACAGTGCCTTCCCCACCAGTTAGAGTCGACCGGAGAGAACACCCTGAGCGGGGAGCAATCCTGAGAGTGACAGAGTCCCTGAATGATAATGGCTTCAGTAAGAAGTCACTAGATTGGTTTTTCTACATTAGGCAGAACAGGGACACAAAATAGAAGAAAAGCCCACTCATAAAAATAAATTTACATTTGGGTGCATCTACCTATGGAACGCCTTCCCGTGGAGCGCACATACACATTCACACCAGATGGGAGACCTGGCCTGAGTGGTCGCGTGGTTAACATTACCCAGGGATGGCAGAGGTCCTACTTGTTTTGATATTCTTCTGTGTGTTTTTCTGAATTACTGGAACCCCACAAGAGCTTCTCGGGAATTCTCCAGGGTATGATATCAGGGCCACCTCCCAGAAGTGAGCTTTCAAGAAGGGTTGTCTAGGCTCAACTCTCTCTGAGCAGCACCACCTTTCCTGCTACCCATCCATCACCCCAATAACCTACACCCTATAATAAGCAAAAGGGAGTATTAGCAGAAGAAGCCAGAGGGCTAAACCTACAAGTGTGACCTTCATCCCCAATTCAGAGATATTTGCCTTCCAGGGTCTTGGCCAGTGACCTTGTGTACCCACATATGACCTCACTCCATCAAGGTCAGAGGCCTCCGGGCCGGGACACTTCAGAGCCATCAGGAGCACTCCCAAAGCCCAGTCTTAGAAGAGACGTCAAACACCAACATTGTGTAGAATGATACGTGTGCACAAGGTAAGAAATCACAGCTCATTTTATCGTCCCTCAGTCTAAAAGGAAGGTCACAGAGCGTCCTGGGATGAAGAGAATGTGCAGTAATAAGAGTAAAGCTGTCATATTGAGGACTTGGCTCTTGGCTCCATGCTAGTTACTCTATACATTTTGTCATCTCATTCTTACAACAGCCCTGAATCGGTATTCCTCTCCCACTGTGTGCCCACGTATCCTGGTTTGCCAGGACAGTCCCGGGTTGTGCCTGCCGTCCCAACGAAGTGTCCCAGTCTGGATGACCTCAATAGTCACCTTAATTATTATTCTCCTCTTATAGATAAAGGTATGGAGGCTAAGTGAGGTTAGAGAACTTCCCCCAGGTCACACAGCTAGAATGTGGTGAGGCTGAGAGTTGGACCTGGTCTGCCAGACAGGGAGGCAGGGGTCAGATCCTGCCCCCTTTCAGCTGTATTTTCCCAATACCTTAAAGTAAACATGCAAATATTTTACAGATCTCCCCGCAAAAATATACCCAGTTTGTAATGGGGATGCTCTTGCCGTCAAGGCGAGTGCTCATTAGAAGGATGGTGCCGCCCCCAGCCCTGCTCAGGGAGGCTCTGACCAGGTGCCCCAAAGCCTTGGGTATCTGAGCAGTCCCCTCTGCACCTGCTGCTGGGAGCTCGGTGGGCAGAGACACAGCAGAAAGGGCTTGCATGCGGGTCTGGCAGCCCAGCTTCTGGTTCCCTCCACTCTCCCTCTGAGCTACGTCTCCTCACCTGTAAAATGGGTGTGGTGATCCAAGTCCTGCTTGCCTTCCAGAGTTCCGACAACAGTACCTGAGGGGGAAATCTGGGTTTAGGAATATTTTCTACAAGCCCAGGCCACAGGGGCCAACCAAGCTGTCACTCACTCCTCTACCCAGTGGGCATTGCCCAGCTCCTGTGATGTGGTCACCCAGGACCCCTGTGCTCAGAGCTGGCGTGGCTCACAGCGGTGAGGTGAGCAGCAAGCAGGATTCACTGGCTTGAGTTGGCATGTTCTCTCTTTAGTAGAAGGTTCCTGCTCCATTCTTTATTTTTCATCCCCCTCATAGGACTTTCAGGCAAATTTAAATTTCTTTTCCTCGGAGGAAAAGCAAACAGCAGCACTTAGCTCAGGTTGTATTAATCAATCATGTTTCAGGCCGGAAACCCCAGCATCCAATGTGGAAAGGAGAAATGGAGCTGCAAGGAGACTATTGACAAGGGACCCTTTGGTTCAGGAAGGGGGCGATGATCCCACTTGCAGACCCTCCATGGATGCTGGACCAGCTGAGCTGAGGCAACACACACACACAGCCAAACCTCTGCTGGGAGACAGACCCTTTCTCTAGACTCTTCCAACAGAAGTCAGCCTGACAACTTCCTAAGGAACCCTGGAAATGATGGAGGAACAGAGGGGATCTGGGTCTCTGCAGGGGAGGACCCCGTGAGACTGCTTGTCCAGTAATTTCTATGTACAGCAGGAAAAGCTGGGCAATGGATGGAGCACTGGTTGTCCAAAGGCCCAATTCTGGAACAGAGAGGCTGTGTGACTTAACCTCTTAAACTCAGTTTCCTCATCCATGAAATGGGACCACTAAAACATGCTCTGTCTACATCCAGAATGGTGAAGACTATGTAGTCCAGTAGCAGGTAAGGAAACTAGGCCCACAGGAAGGATTTGAATGGTTCACCTACTCACTAGCCCAGCGCCTTCTCCTTTATCTCTTCTCTTTCCATGCGCGTAAAAGATACTCTGTTACCTTCTCTCCAGAACACCGTTCCTATCACATCTGGCTTTTGAGTCAAATTAATTCACACAGAGGTCTTTGGAGTCATTTTTTGTCCCCAGAGAGGGATGCCCAATCCTGCCCTCGGCACTCACAGACCCTGCACAGCCATTCAAGCACCAATCCACCCCGAATCTCCCCTTCTTATCCAGGAGCAACCTGAGGCCAGACTTTGCAAAGATTCCAGGGCCACTTCCAAGGGCATGGCTCAGAAGAAGCCCAGCACTTGTCCGCACTCAGCTTCTCAGAGGTGAACCTCTCTCCCCACAAAGGAGCCCAGAGAACAAGGGGCCGTCTTTAAGAGGACGCCATTTACAGTCAACCCTTAGCAGCGACAAGAACAGGGCAATGACCTTCATAGGAATCCCTCGTAGTAACATTTCAGCCCCAGCCTGCGACAGGCTCCACTGACTTCTCGACATAAATTACTTGTTCATTATCAAGCCCCGACATGGGCTAAGGATGTCGGCAGCTTGATTGTGTCTGTGTCCTGTGGCAGGCGTTTGCGTGCTGGGCTGCCACTGTCCGTGGTGCTGTTTTACGTGGGCTGGCGCTGCTGTCTTCATCAGCAGACAGGCTCGGGCCTCAAGCCAGCCACGGGCTCCGAGCCTCATGCAGATAGCCTTAGTAGAGTCTGGGCTGGGTGGCAGGGAGGATACACAGGTCCTCATGACAAGGTGGCCAGGGGTAAAAGGAGATGGAAATGCCGCACCAATGTCAAGCTGCATAGAGCCTGACTTGAGTTAATCCTGACAGCTACCACGTAGTGAGTCAGGATCTATATTAAGTATATTTATATGAGTTGGAATCCTTTGGTTCCAAGTGTCAGAAACCCAGCTCCAACCAGCTTAATCCAAAAGGTAAATGGTATAGGCAGTCACTCAAATAGTAAAGACACAGACAGGACAGGAATGACGCTGGACTAAGGATTCAAGTGCAATCAGGGCTCTCTCTCTCTCTCTCTCCACTTCTCTGCTTCTCTCCAGGTTGGTTTTTCTAATGAGTCAGCTGTCCCCCAAGGCCAGAACCATATCTGCCAGTAACTTCAAGCTTCCATCTTATATCTTTACAACAGAGAGGAAAGAGCCTTCTTCCCCCAGCTAGTCTAAAATCCCAAGGACGGACTCTGGCTACACTTGGTCACCTGCTCTAGAGAACAACAGAGAGCACTTTCCAGAGGAAAGGGATGCTCCACTGGCGAGAAACATAAAGGTCCTTCAAACATCACATACATTGTCTCATTTTTCCTTACAACCACCCCATGAAATGGGCATTACTATAATCCCATTGGCATGTGAGAAAATTGAGACAGAAGATCAGATGATTTGTCCAAAGTCACCCAGCTAGAAATTGGAAAATCCAGGGATCAAATATAGGTCAGCTGGATCCTAAAGCGCATACTCTTTACCTCCACTTATGAAACATGAAGTTGAAAGAGACTTCATAAAACCTCCTTAGTCTTAGGCAGTTTGGCTCATAGATTAGAACAGTGGTCAGCAAACCCATTAGTCAACAGAGCCAAATATCAACAGTACAACGATTGAAATTTCTTTTGAGAGCCAAAAACCGACTTCTGCGCATGGGCCACGAAGTTTCAATCGCACTGTATGTGCGCGCCCGCACGTGGTATTTTGTGGAAGAGCCACACTCAAGTGGCCAAAGAGCCGCATGTGACTCGCAAGCCGCAGTTTGCTGACCACTGGATTAGAAGACTAGGTGACAGGATGAGATTGGGAAAGTGAGACCAAAGTCCTCTCAGTCCACAAGCCTGGCCTACAGCAACTGGATTGGGTCTTCTCTACTTGCCCTGAAAGAATTGTTAGAGGAGAGATTAGGTGAAAAGAGAAAAGGCAAGAGCCCAAGTATGCCTTGATTCCGCAGGCTCCTCTGAGCTCGATGGGGATCTGGCCTGTGATAAGCAGTAGGCTAGGTCTCCCTGCTGAACTCCGTTTACCTGATGGAAGCTTCATGCCTGGAAAGCACAGGGGTCCAGGAGCACTGCGGTAAGAGCCATGCTAGCCCTCATTCTGCAAGGTGGACAGTGAGGCCAAGATACTGCCTGATCTAACTGCATCCTCGTTCTCTGAGTGGATGAAGCTGTGAGCCCCTCATCTACGGAACCACATCTAATTTCTGGGGCCAAGCCCAGTGCCTGGCACATAGCAAGTGCTCCACCATGTTTGCTGCTTGAATGAAGAAATGCACCGAAGGACAACAGACTTGGTGAAGGAGGAAAACCAGCATTGATGGACCACCTGTGACAAGCTGAGCACTCTTCATAGGTTATCTCACGTAACCCCCAGCCACCCTGCCCAAAAAAGAGATGATACAGCCAAAGCTCAAAGAGGAGCTTCACAGCCAATGACAGAGGGGGGCTTTTTGGTCCCAGGCCCTCTCTTCAAAGTCTGCACAGAAGGATGGCGCAGGATTCATATCCAGGAGGCAGGATGTGACTCTCTTGTCCACTGTTATCACCCAGTGCCCAGCACAGGGCCTGGCTCAGAAGAGATGCCCAGTTGGCCATGAGGTTGTGGCTATAGCCATGTGGGTGTCCCTTGATCAGCAGCTGGTGGAGATTGAAGCAGGCAAGTCCCATGCCTGGGGCTCAGGGCCAAGAGGCCTCCTGAGGCAGAGCCCGTCCCTAAGACTGTCCCTGCCTCCAATATTGGGCCTGCTAGGGTAGCTGCCCACCTGGTATTGCTGGCAGAGGGCATCATCAGACAGAGTCCCTGAGCCAAGCAAACCCTGAGGTCCCCAAACTTTCCACTTCCATAAAGTGCTCTGATCTTGTCAAATTGCTACTAGAGGAGTCATAGCTGAGTGAGCACTTGCCAGGTTCCCGCGGCTCTCCCGAGAGCTGTCACCGTCCTCATCCATCATAATTGAAGCAGTCCACCTGCTCCGGGCCCATCTTTCAACTGCAATGATAGCTTAGATGCGATAGATGTGTCTTGTCATCACCTTGACTTTTTTTGGAGAATGCAAAGGTCAGAAGGAATCCTGGGGCAAGTGAAGCCCTGATCTCAGGGTAGAGAGCTGACCATCTCTCACTCTGAGCACCAGTGCTTGCCATGGCCATCTGCTACAGCCCTCCAGCTGCTTCTGGTCCAAAGGAGAGCTGGAGACTTCCTTCAGGTTCCTGCACCTGCCTGTGATCTTTGGTTCTGTAGAAAGACAGACTCCAGGGGGCCAACAGGGTTTGGGAGACACTAGCTTCCATAGTACCCAGACTTGGGATGACCCTAAATAGAACTTTTCCATGTGCCTCCTTTCAGTCCATATCTGTGGCCACTGGCCTTGGACCTGCCTGGGAAGAAAAATGGTTATCACTGGGTATCTGCCCTCAAGTCCATTGGTAAATGCAGAGACAGGCGTCAGATTGCCCTGGCATGAGGACCCCAGCCCCAGCCCAGCCAGCAGAGTCATCGTCCCGAGCAGAGCTCTGCCCGTTCGTAGTCCTGCCCAGGGGCCTCCCAGGACTCCCTCTGCATGCCTACTAAAGATCAAACCCCTGGGCCTGGAACTCAAGGCCCTCGGCAATGTTGCACCGAAGAGGCAGGCAGTTTGAGGAGCAGTAGAGGCCACTAAAAGAATCAGTGCTTGGTTTAGACTAAAAGAACCAATATCCACTTGCTTAAGAAATTCCTTTTTTCACAGCCAGGGATGCTCTAAGATACAAAGGAATGCCAGTGGAAGATGAGCTCCCTGACTCCAGAGGCATTCAAGTGCAGCCCGAATACATCCTGGAAGACTGCTGCTGGGGCTCCAGAATGAGTTCAAAGCCATAATCATCTTAGGAACTTGTGGGATTTTAACCTGAGCATATTTATTCTCCTC
The DNA here is from genome assembly GCF_027574615.1 of Eptesicus fuscus. NCBI lineage: Eukaryota > Metazoa > Chordata > Mammalia > Chiroptera > Vespertilionidae > Eptesicus > Eptesicus fuscus. Next base: position 51,062,446 of record NC_072487.1, on the reverse strand, counting down.
ATTGGTGTCACATCCTACCTACTTCTGCTCACCCAAGGAGGCGCCCACAGTCTGGGCAGAGGGGAGCTCAGAGTGGGAGGGGCTGGGACTCATGTAAGTACTTAATACATGTTTTGTTATTATTATCATCCCCATTGTAAAAGTTGGGGTGCTGAAAGTTACATCCCTTGTCTGGGATTCCATTGGAAGTGGAAGAACCCTCTAGGCCAGTGATGGCGAACCTATGACACGCGTGTCAGCACTGACACGCGTAGCCATTTCTGATGACACGCGGCCGCTAAGGCGGCCACATGCCAAGGATGAAACATTTGCTGCTCCTGAGGATGAAACATTTGCGAAATAATGTTTTATCCTCAAAGTGACACACTACCCGAGTTATGCTCAGTTTTTTGGCGAAGTTTGACACACCGAGCTCAAAAGGTTGCCCATCACTGCTCTAGGCTGTACTGATGGTTCTGAGGATACAAGTTCTTTCTTGGGTCCAGGTTTGATGGGAGAGTTCTGAGACATTCATGTTATAAAAAGTCCTCTTCCCGGGCACACGGGCATTTGTGAATGTTCACTTTGGAGCCAGAGTGGAGTCCATGACCTCTGAATAGACAGAGAGGCCTCTCTGCAAATAAACTATTATCTGTTTAGATTATAACGTAAACCAGGGTTTCTTCAACTCTGTCCCAGGGGGCTCCCCCAATCACCTCACCCCTGCCTCTGCTCCCAGGTCTCGCCTGGATATTGTAGGAGCTTCCTCTCTGCCTCCTGCCTCCCCTCCAGGCCATGCTTCATGCACATCTGCCATCTTCCCAAAGTTCCAGCATGCACCTGGCTTTGTCACTTCCCTGCCAAGAACCCTTCCATATGGGCTGTGCTCATCGGCCATGAGGCCCTGCATACTGAGCCCATCTGCTTTTCCCACCTCATCATTCCCTGTCCACCACACAATCTACTTCCTCATCCCCGGGCCTTTCCCCTGGCTGTTCCCTCCCCCTGCCACCCGCTTTTCCAACTTTTCCAACCGATTTCCTCCTTGAAGCCTTGCCAGCCCCAGGGCTAGGGAAGGGGGGGTTTCATTGCCATCTTCTTGTCCCAGGACTGACTTCCTCCTGCCTGCTGCCTTAGCCAGTGTCCCCACATCTGTCTCTCTCCCTTTTTTAAATCTACTAAGGGCAGTCTGAGGCTTGGCCATCTCTGCTCCCCAGCACCCAGCATTGAAGGCAATCAATATTTAGAGACAATTTCATTATAGAATTTCTGCCTTAACTTTGTACAGTGCTGTATTTTTAAAAGCACATTCCTATCCATTACCTCATTTTACCCTTAAATTTCTCCTCCCATGATGGTGGGCTAAATATCATTCCCATTTGATGGATCAAGACACTAAAGTTCAGTAAGGTTAAATGTCCTTCTCCGCTCCCAGCCCCCCAAAATCACACAGTTAATCAGGAGCAGGGCTTGACCAGGCTCCAAATGTTGTGAAGCCCAGGCCAACGGTGGGTTCTGCTACACCGAGATCACCCAGGCCCGGTTAGAAATGTCTGAAAACCACTGAGGCATGGGGACCTTGCCTGATGACGGTGGCCTGGAAAATGCTATTTGGTTTTGTTTTGTTTTTTAAAGAAAAAAAAGATGGCCCAAACAAAAGACCGGTGACCTTGACATGGATCCAGGCAAAACTGACAAGCTGTGAGCAGCCAGAAGAGGCAAACATTCGTAGGAGGTGGCAGGGCCTGGGTGAAACCTCAGCTTCCACATTTGCCAAACTGAAATGCTCACTGTACAGTTGCAGCCAGCCACAAAAATGTGTGATTCCACCAGGAAGTGGGATTTGATATATTCCCTGGTCAGTTACCTTTGGTGTCTACGTTTCCTGGTTTTTTCCCCTCCCTGCCTGCTAAGTGTTCAGTACTTGTCCTAGCTAACTTCTTTTAGCCACATCTGCGTGTGTGTGTGTGTGTGTGTGTGTGTGTGTGTAAAATCCTGTAAATTACCCAATACCGGCCGCCCTATCCAGGGGCTCAGGTCCTGTTTCTTAATGATGATTGATGGCTCTGAAGATGCAGCGGATCAATAGAGTCTGAATTCCTAAACTCTTGACAAGAGCTGGAGAGAACACACATCTCAATGCCTGCCACACAAAAGCAGATGGGGGCCCTGTCCCTCACCTTCTTGCTTCTCCCACGATCAGGTCAACCAGCAATGGGGCTCGGGAGGTGGCACATCACACTTGATCTGCAGTGTGGCAGCAGTTCCTTCATTCACTCAACAAACATTTAGCCGTCTCACCTGTAAGACTCTATGTCCTTGCTGTTGGAAGCGGGGCAGAGACAGTGGAGGTGGAGGGTGACAGCGAAGGCCTGGCCCCTGTCCTAATGGCATTTGGCACAGTGAAGGAGGTGCTGCCATACTACCTGTTGCAGGGTCAGACAAACGCTGAGCTATGCACCAGGCATCAGCCCCAGCTCTCTACACACATCTTCTCATTTGCCCACAACAACCCTATGAGGAACTAATGTATTGCTATCATCCTGTTTTACAGCAGGAGGAGGCCCCGATGAGGTCATCTGGCCAAGGTCACAGAGCTAGGACGAGGTGGAGACAGGACTCGGGGGAGAGTCCGCACCCTAGCCCAGATAAAGTTTCGCAGAAGGGAGAGACTCCCTGGGCATGGAAGGAGGGCAGTAATCAGGGAAGTTTAGGCTTGTGAGCAAGACCCCCAAGGACTGTTGGATTTGGGGCCGGGTGGAGGTGGGAGCATTCTAGCCAGACCCTATTACTGGAGCAAGGGCTGGGGGGGGGGGGGGGGGGGGGGCAGGCAGGAGCAGCTGGAGAAATGGGAAAGCTGGGTTTGCATAAAGCAGAGGCCTCAGGGAGAGGGACCAGCAGAGAGATGCCCCTGGAAAGGTGGTGCAGGGCCAAGTGAGACAAGACCCACGAGCAGGGGTTTTCCTGAGTGGCGAGTAAAGAGCTACGGAGGGGAAGGTTGCCGTCCAGGAGTCACCGCCAGGGCTGAGTCCAGAAGAGCAACCTGGAGGTTCTCACTAGCAAGACCGACTCAGAGAGCTGACGGCGAGGAGGGGTGGAGAGACTCGCTCATTAGTGGCCTGGTCCCGGACGTGAGCAGGCAGCGGGCGAGCGTGGGCTGTGCAGGGTGAGCCCAGGCCCGCAGCCTCGGGCTCTGGGGCGGGCGGCGGGGGAGGCCGGTGCCCAGCGCCGGCACGAGGCTCCCTCTCGACAGGTAAGTGATTGGATTAAGAGGCCTGTCTGACAGGATGTCCGTTCAGCCGCGGAGGCTAATCAACTTCCCCATCCTGTCTGCTAATAAATCCTGCTCCGGGGACCGCTCTGCCTGATGATCTCTCCTCGGGGACCGCGCAGACTGCTCCCGGAGAGCGCTCGCGCAGTCCATTAAGGAGCCGCCGCGCGCCTGTCAGGCCCGCAGCCCCGGGCGCCTCGGGAGGTGCCCATCACCCAGGTGCGCCCGCTCCCTGGCTGCCCGCCGCCCGCCCGCCCGGCGCACCGCCCCGGCCATTGTTCTGCCGCTGCCGCGGGGCTGACGCCAGGGTCCCCGCTCCGGGGGCTGCGCTCTCCCTCCTCCCTGCGGCGGCCCGGACCGCACTTGGCCGCTTGGAGCTGCCCGGGCTCCTGGAGGGCTCCGAGTGCATAAATTAGGAGGCGGCAATTGTTGGATCTATATGATCTATAGAGGAGATGTATAAATAAATTAAAGCTGTAATTATTTTCTTGGATTCGCTGCAGCTCCAGAGAGCTGGCGGAAAGCCGTCTCGGGGAAGGCCCGAGCCTCCCCAGAAGCCGCTCTAGCTTGCTTCGCTGCGGCGATTTCTTTCTTTTTTTTTTTTTTCCGCTCTCTCCCCCACCCGCAAACGGCATGGGTGTGCGTGGGGGTGGGGACAGAGAAACAATGTCCTTTGTTGCTCAAGGTAAAAAGTACAGGCCTTTTGACTTGTAGACCCAGCTGCTTCCAAAAGAGAATGCATCCCCACCCCCAGCACACACACGCACGCACTCACCACCAGCTTTCCTTTCTGTGAGCAGTCAATGGGTCGAGTTCAGTCCCACATTTTCATCAGATCTGGAAGAACCTCCAAGGGCGTTATTAAATATGTGAAATACGCCAGAAATATCCAAGCAATCCCCCTCTGGCCCTGGGAGGGAGGAAGAAAGGACTGGGGAAGTAATAAAGTGTTTATTTTTTAAATCTAGATGACATGTTTTACATCATTAAAAAGGACAATTATTTTTTAAAATCCAGCCTGCACGCTTCGATGGTTTGGGAGGTCTGCCGCCACAGAATCCGTCAGAACTTCCCTCCACAGCCAGGCCTGGGTCCGTCCTCGATGCCAAGTCGCATTCTTGAATGTTCAAAACCACGGAGGCAATTGTGAGTCATTTTTAAAGCCTTCATCTCTGAGTCACCTTTCCCAGGAGAAGGGGGTTTCTCAGAGGCTCCTAAGCTCAGGCAGCGTTTCCGAGGGTGATGGAAGTCGGACAGGGTTCAGAATACCCAGGCCTTGGCCAAAACACTAAACAACTCTGAAACAAAGCACCGGTTGTCCCATTAGGAAAGGGTAAAATCCCACCTCCGTGCGGGCCGGGGTCACGCCTGAGTGAGGGGAGCAGCTGGGGCTTCCACCCCATCATCTGAGGCCAAGCCAGGCCTCTTTACAGGATACCCAACGGCCTAAAACTGCTCCATGCCATCCCTCTGTCCTCTTGGTCTGCTGGGACACACGCCTCAGGTCAGTGTAATAAAGTGTAGGTCTGCTTAAAAGCATGCATCCCTTTTGACTCAGACATTCTAGGAATGCAATTAAGTCGCTGAAAAAAATGTGCAAAGTTGAGTCTTAATGATAATGCATCATGGTGTTATTTACATTCAGCCAAACCATATGAAATGGCCATTTCTTAGGTCAAGAATAGCCAAATGTCAGAAATTTCATGCTGTTCAGTTTAATAATATATATATTAAAAAATTAGAAACCCCTAAATGCCCATTAGTCGGGATGGTTGGCTGCATTTCAGTGACTATTGGAATACTATGTAGCTGTTGGAAATGATGTTCCAGAAGTATATTTGGTACAACGTAATGATTTCGGAATTATTTTAAATGAAAAATAATGCATCCAGTCAGATCACTTTTCTGTTACAATGAAAAATAAATATGCAGAGATAAGGGTAGATCCCAAGAAGTTAAAAAAGGGTTGGCATGATTTTTTCTTATTCTTTTGTTTATCTGTATTTTCTGACTTCTATTAACAAATATGTATTTCTAGTATAGTAATAAAGGGTTTAAAAACACAATAATAATATAAAGTGTGGCCCTGGCTGGGTAGCTCAGTTGGTTGGAGCATCATCCTCTACATCATCCTCTACACTGCTCCTCTACACCTGGGCACATACCTAGGCTGCAGGGTGCATACGTGAGACAACCAATTGATTGTCTCTCTCTCTCTCTCTCTCTCTCTCTCTCTCTCTCTCTCTCTCTCTCTCTTTCTGTCTCTCTCTCTCCTTTCCTCCCTCTCTCTCTAAAAATCAATACAAACATATCCTCAGGTGAGGATTAAAAACAATAATAATAAAACAAAATGAAATGTGGGGCCCAGAGCTGAATCCGGGATGCTGCTCAGAGCTGAAGAGAAGAGACTGTGCTGCCGCAGCCCCGACCTGGACACCTCCCCCCGCCCCCCTTGGTGTGGCTGGAGGCAGGCGGAGGACGTGCGGCCAGATGCTCAGAGAAGGGGCAGTGGGCTCGGGTGGTGCGGCATCACCCTCTTGGGCCACATGATCCAGGCAGCTGCCCGCACCATGGGCGCTCCCTGGCTGCTCTGGGCCTGGCCTCAGAACAGGAGCAAGCGGAGCAGGAAGCATATCTATGAGGTGGTTTTTATGTGAAGGAATGCTGGACTTCTAGGAGTGGGGAAATAGCCGCTGTTCTCCTGATGCCACAATGCATGCACCATGTCCGGGGGCAAGCAGGCAAAAAGCCCTCACATCGACTCCAAGGAGGACCAGGGTGAGCAGCCAGCCTGGAGTTCGCAGATGTGGCCCCAGTGGCACAGGGAGGGTGGGGGAAGGGCTGGTGATGACATGAATGGCGACTGAGCAACAGTAGAGAGGCTTGTGGGGAAGAGGCTCACCTCTGTGAAAAATGTTGTGGAGAGTTCTTCAGCTCCTCTGAGTTCTTGGAACGTAAGAAAAATGGCACTAAACATCCACCTGCCCCTTCGTGAACAACAGTGGGGGGCGGGTGCCCTCAGAAGACTTCTCTGGGCTATGCTGAGCCACCGGCCACACAATCCAGGCAGTAAAGACAGCCACAGGGAAGATGGCAGCAGATCAGGGGGCATGAAGGAGAAGCTAGGGACAGGGTCTGTCCTTTACTTAAAGACGGAGACTGCCCTGCCACCCACACCCAGGACTTAACTATTTACCCAAAGGCAAAGTGGCCAAACTAACATCACTCTTCAAGCAGCACGGGGCGCCAAGGTGGCGGGGAATCAGCAGAGGGTGGACATGCTTCACACCCCCTTGCCCGGTGCCAACAGCATCCCGTGGGGCCTGGAGCAGATCCTGTGTCTGCAGCAGCAGCAGCTACAGCAGATCCAGCTCGCTGAGCAGATCCGAGGCCAGGTGAACGGGTGGGCCACCCACCCTCTCCGCTCCGACATGGGGGGAGCTGACCCCCGGAAGACCTCGGGCGGCCACGTGTCCCAGCAGGTTTCTGTGGCCATGGCTTTGCTCAGCCAGAGAGCCGGAGGCCAAGGTCTGTCTCCGGACACCTTGAAACAAGCCAAGCCACCTCGTGCAAACATCCCTTCCACCACCAGCTCTGGGTCCCCGGGCTGGTGTCCTTCGCCCTGAGGCCAGACGGGTCAAGGGTGCTCCCAAGCTACCTGCCAGGGGCTTTGACACCTCAAGCCTTAGGCTCTGTGCTCTTCCAGAGCCCCTTCTCCACTGTGGCGCCAGCCCCATCCAAGAAAGGGAAAGGGAAGTGCCCCCAGTGGATGTCAAACCCAAAGACGAGGCCGCGCTCTACAGGAACAAGTGTAAGCACTGAAGCAAGGCTTGGGACTGAGAGCTCCTTACAGGCCCACCTCTGCTCCCATACTGGGGAGAGACCCTTCATGCGCTCTGCCTGCGGCCACCAGTTCACCACCAAGGACAACTCAACGTGCACTTCCATCCACATCCCCAGGTGAAGGCAAACCCCAGCTGCCTGCCCAGCTCCACGACAAAATGGCGGCAGGAAGGGGTTCCCTATGTTCTCTGTACCTGTCCTCACAGGTGAATCGAGTCTCTCTTTAGACAGCAAACCTGTCCTGGTCACAGCGATCCTCATTGTAGGGCTACATCAGAATCTCTCTTGGGGGGCTAACCCCAAGGACCTACTCGGTGGCCCTTTGTCCAAAGACCTGCAGCCCCGGCCTTCTCCAGAAAGTCTCCTTCATGTGACTCATGCCAAGTAATTATGAAGATTTTCCCCCCTGAGTATTGCATGAAGGCTACGAAGATGGAACAGGCAAGTCCTGGGTGTGAGAGCTTTACTTTGTCTACTGCATTTATTTTTTATTTTTGTTGATGTAGTCTCTTTTCCTATTTTTATGACCACTGAAGTGTTGTTCCTACTCCTTGTCTTAAACCTAAGAGTTGATGTATTGGTAGGACCAGCTGGATGTTCAAGATGTTTTGTGGCCCTAGCCGGTTTGGCTCAATTCATGGAGTGTCTGCCTGCGAACTGTAAGGGTCCCAGGTTTGATTCCAGTCAAGGGCATGTACCTTGGTTGCAGGCTCCTCCCGGACCCAGGCCCTGGTCAGGGCTCTTGCAGAAAGCGACCAACCAATGTGTTTCTCTCACATCGATATTTATCTCTGTCTTTCTCTCTCTCTTCCACTCTCTCTGAAAATCAATGAAAACTTATCCTCAGGTGAAGATTAAAAAATATATAAATAAAATAAAATAAATAAACATATTCTTGCATGAGGATTTTTAGAAAAAGAAGAACAGGAGGAAAGGTATAAGACAAAAGGACTGGGAACAATGCATCATTTGTCAAAGTCATTGCTTTCTATCCCAAAGGACATTGACTACTCCCTTGGCTAGGGGAGAGAGAAGAGGGTCAGAGCTGAGATTGTGGAGGGGTTCTTAGGAAGGGCCTGGAACCCTGCTCTTCCTCAGGTTAAGCCTGGAATTACAGGGATAACAGAAGTCTCAGGTGGATTTGGAGAGATCTGAAAGTGAGGGAAAACTGGGCTTCTTCGGGGGGTGGGGGCCGGGGCAGGGAGGCACAAGCCTGGAAGAGTTCTCATGTTTAAGTATGGGCAGGAGGGGCAGGGTAGAAACAGCTGTGTGTGATGTACTTGAGCCTCGTGTAGCTTCCTGCCCCAGGAAAAAGCAGCTGGGTTGTCTCATGTCCCTTACTTAGAGCCTCTCCTGTAGCTGAGACTGCACCACTTCTAGAGAGGTGAGCCTTGGGAGGGAGGGGCCCCGAGGGCTGAGGTGTCCCCAGGGCTGACAGCCAGGGTGGGTATCTCCCAGAACCCAGACATCCCCCAACTTATTTTGCCATGGCACCAAGTGAGCTCCCACTGGCTGATGAAGAGTAGGGAGAGACCCTAAAGTAATGAGACCACTTGGAATTCATTGAGTGACAGCTCAAAAGACAAAGCAAGCCCTGGAGAGAAATAGAAAGTCTTCTTTCTTGCAAACTCAAGGGTGTGGCCTGAGACTAGATGAGAGGTTGGTAAGGTCCCACTGAGCACCACATCCTGTGGGTCTGCATCTTCTCAGGTTGTTGAGGCAGCCAAGAGGCAGAAAAGGCCAGGGGTGGGCAGGCCAACCTAGACTCAGAAGAGCCCTTTGTGACCAACAGCCGGGCTGGATAGGTGGGGAAACTAAAGCAGAGAGGAGCAAGGACGTGCTTAGGGTCACAGGTGAGCTCATGGCAGGACAGGTTTGGGATTTATTTGCTCTTTCTAACCCCCTGCATTGCAAGTGATCACAAGTCCAACAGCCAGAGTAGGGTGGATGGATGGGCACTGAAGAGCCATCCCTGGGGGTGTGGCTGGGTGGATGGACAATCTCCCCGTCCAGACTACTCTCAGAGTCCAGCTGTGACTTGGATCTCCAGGAGCTCGCATACACACTCAACCAGCTGTCTGCAGCCACCGTGTCCTGTTAATAATCGTGCTAACTGTCCCCACACATGTCAGCACTCATCTCCCACACAGCCTTCCAGGACCTGATTTATCAGAACGGAGGGCACGCTCTCACAGGGTCACAGCCCACGGCGGATCTCCGGCTCCTTTAGCAGTAAGTGGCGGAACATATTTTCTCTGCTAACACTACTGTATGTTACAGGATAGATTATTTTAAGAATCAAGACTAAATTGAAACAAGGCAGGCTTGATTTTTTCCCCCCAGAACCATAGGAGAGGGTCATCTATCAGCATGACGCCGTGGGCAAAGTACTAGAGAGGGACTGCAGAGCCCAAGCAGAGGTTTCGGTTCCAGCACTTATTTGCCCACGTGACCTTGGGCAAGTCACTTACCCTCACTGAACCTCTGCTTCCTCATGAGAAAAGTGGGGGTTGCTATCTTCTGTCCTGGTACATCAAATGATCTCACAAATACGTCAGGGAAACACAAAGCTGACATTTTACCAGGAAAGACGCACACACACGGCCTGTAAACAAAAGAAAAATGTTCAAAATCCCTAAATCATCTGAGAGACCCAGGTTCAGCCAGCTGGAGAACATCTTTGGACTATCAAACTAACAAAGATCATAGGATGATAAAAGCCAGCATTGGTGAATGTGGAGAGATGCAGACACTTTCTAATACTGTTGCTGAGAATACAAATCAGAACGACCTTTGAGGAGGGCAAATTTGGCTGCTCAAATGAGCTTACCTTCTGACACTGCAACTCCAAACCCAGGGACGTATCCCGGGAAGATAATTAACTGCGTGAACAAAGATGTAAGAATTTAAAGCATGTTATTCTAGGGGTTGGTTAAAGTATGACACAACCATCTGACAAATACTTTGTACCCAAGTTAACATTTAGTTGTCCAAAACCATTCACAAAATTATTGGTTTTAAATTTTTTTTTTTTAAAAGCAGGCTACAAAACAGGATGCAGAGTGAAATCGGTAGAGAAAAAAAAACTAGTAGAAGGAAATACACCAAAATGTTGACAATGGGAAGTCACTGGGCAATGGGTTCGTGAGGGATGTTTATTTTCTTCTTTTTACTTATTTGCACCTTAGACATGTTTTACAGTGGCCATTCCATTCTTAAATTTAAAAGAATAAAAGCTATTTATGGTACTACTATTTTTGCTCTGTTCCTCCCCCCATTCCTCCATGATGGGAGTGAGGATCACACTGGAGATGCTAAGGAAACTGGACCCCATACTAGTAGATGATTATGAGTCTACAGTCCTCCCTAAGGCCTCTGGGTCAGAGGTCATCACTCCCTTATCAGTGTCCCCATTCATACGTCTGTGTCTCTCTCCTGGTCCTGACTCCACGCTGCCTTCTCTTATTTGATTTGCATACTCATCTCTCCTTGTGGCCTGTGACGTCACTGATACAGGGCTACCGTGTCCTACAATCATTACCCAGGGAATGCCTAGTGAATTAAACTAAATGGCCATCAACCAGAGCTAGATTGTCTGGATGCACCGCCCTGCCTGCTGGCCACATTCCCGAGGGCTAGTTGCCCTTATCTGAGCCAGGCCCTGCAAAGCCCCACGTGCAACCCCTGTTGTCACCACTGTTCTTCCTGGAAGGCTGCCTACAGCTTGCTGAGCCAGCGAAACCTTATGTACAGCCCCTTCTCCGTGGGCAATGGTGGTACAAGGCTTATCCAGGGAGTAGGTCATGAGAATGGAGGCTCTTGAGAATTAAAATGAGCTGTCCATAGAATTAAAGGGGGAACCTGTGTTCTCAGACTCGAGTCCACTGTTCTGACCCTGTGCTCAGGGCGTGCTCCTCAGCTCAGGGCAGCAGAAACCCAGGCCCCCAGGTGGATATTCTGAAGCCTTCAGACTGGTAAATCGGGGTCCCCACACTACTTTTCACTAAGTATGTAGCTTTGGGTCTCTCAGTGGTCCCCTCTCAGAGCCTCCGTTTTCTCATATGTGAACTAGTCCAAATAATCTCTGTCTCAGGGGATTGTTGAGGGGATTATATCAGAGGAGGAAGCTCCTTGCACAGGATCTAGCTCAGCATAGGCAAGTTTCCTCCCTGCTCAGATGAACCTTTGACACAGGGCTGCCTCTAGACATGGCTGCCCAGCTGGGCCTGCCTCTGTGCTTCTCCTCTGGAATGTGCCCTGCCTTCCGTGTGCCCTGAGCTCAGCCCTGAGCTCAACAGGAGGCTGATGCAGACATTGCCTCGGCCTCCACCCCTCACTCAAAAAAGAGCTCCAAGTTTCTTCTTTACAAACAGTTTCTTTACTTGGCAGAGAGAGAGGGTGGGCATGAGGAGTATAAGTGAGGAGGAGACTGACAATGTGTTTCTGCCACTGACTTTCTATAGACACATCACTTCCGTAGCGGGTTGAATAACGGCTCTCCCAAATGTTAGTTCCTAACCCCTGGATTAAACTGCAAATCTCACCCTACGCAGCAAAATAGACTTTGCAGATGTGGTTAAATTAAAGATCTTAGATGGAGAGATTTCTCATTATATGGTCCTAAATACCGTCACAAGTGTCCTTGTAAGAGCAAGGTAGAGGGAGATATGACACAGACAGAAGAAAAGGCAGTGCGACCACAGAGACAGAGATTGGAGTGATGCAGCCAAAAGCCAAGGAACGCTGGCAGCCACCAAAAACTGGAAGAAGCAAAGAATGGATTCTCCTTGAGAGCCTCCCTGAGAGAGGATGGCCCAACCAACGCCTTGATTTTGGCTGAGCAAAGTGGGTTTTGGACTTCTGGCCTCCAGAACTGTGAGAGACTAAAACTTTGTTTGAAGCCACCAAGTCTGTGGTAAGTTGTTACCGCAGCCACAGGAAACTAATATCCCTGCCCTCTCTGAGTCCAGGGGAAAGTTCTGTGATGCCAGGCTTGTAAATCTGGAGGGTTAGATAGACCTTCCTGTCAAGTAATGAAAGAGACTCACTTCTGGATTGTTGCCCTCAATCATTTGACATAAAATGTGCCCATCTCAATGCGAGAGGGCCAGTGCAGGATTGAACACAACCTCATGCCCTTGGAGGTGGATCAGGATTTCTCAAAAGTGCTTCACCAAGCACCAGGACCCTATGGCACACAGCTTCCATTTCCTCAAAGCTGTGTTTAGTGACAGAAACCACACATATATTATAGAAAAGAGCCGAAACCGGTTTGGCTCAGTGGATAGAGCGTCAGCCTGCGGACTCAAGGGTCCCAGGTTCGATTCCGGTCATGGGCATGTACCTTGGTTGCGGGCGCATCCCCAGTGGTGGGTGTGCAGGAGGCAGCTGATCGATGTTTCTCTCTCATCGATGTTTCTGACTCTCTATCCCTCTCTCTTCCTCTCTGTAAAAAATCAATAAAATATATTTTTTAAAAAAGAAAAGGAAAGGAAAGGAAAGGAAAGGAAAGGAAAGGAAAGGAAAGGAAAGGAAAGGAAAGGAAAGGAAAGGAAAGGAAAGGAAAGAAAAGAGAACATCAAGGGCTTGAGAGCCCAGCAATAGCCAAATAATTGAATGTCTGAAGCATTTTTTCTGTACCTCTCTTTCTGTTCTATATGGTAGTAACATGTGACCAGTTCTGCCCTTTCTAGACTGTGTGTTCCTCAAAAACAAAGAAACAAGTTCCCAGCCCCTCACACAGCCCTGGCACAAAGGAGGAACTTAAGGACATTTGCTGAACAAATGAATGAAATGGGATATTTGAAAGCATGAGCCAGAGAATGTGGTTTCCGGGAATGAAACAGCCACTTCACCTTCTCCCAGCTTGCGGGCAGTGAAGTTGCTGTGAGTCCAGCAGATGTCCAAGGTCTCTCCCTGCAGGAGTCCACAACAGGACTAGCATCTAGCATCTGGTCAGCAGGGGCAGGGTGGTCTAATGGGTGGAGCTGCAGAGGGTTGAGCGTGGCTCCATTCACCCAGCAAGTGGACTCCCAGGACCAGAGGGCTGCTGATTGCGAACACTCTAAGAAAACGTCTAGCCCAACTCCTCTTCGTACAGGTAGAGAAACCGAGGTCAGGCAAGAAGCAGTTTGCCCAAGTTTACAGAGAGAGTTGGGACCCAGAACTCCAGACTCCACTCCCTGGACCAATTCTAGAGCCCCCTGTGTCAATAGTCTCCCTGGGACCAAACCTTAACAACGAGGATAAATTTAAAGGGACCCCTCCCTGATTTAATTCTATGTCCACAATGTGTATCCCCTTTGACCTAGTGATGCCACTTCCAGAAGTGGGCCTCAGATGTGCGCAAGGATGTTCATTGTGCTGGTGTTTATAAGAGAGAAGAATTGGAAACAACATAAATTTCAATGGTAGGGGGCTGGTTCAGTAAATGACGGCATATCTCTTTTATGGAATATGGCACAATCTTTAAAAATAAGAATATTTATAAAGAAAATGTTCATGACAGAAAACTAGAGAAATAATACATACAGTATGTTCTTAAATTATAAAGTTTATGTATATATACTTATAGGTAGATAGATATAATCTCCTTAGACCTTATGCTTGTGCAAGGTGATCCCTGCCTTGGGTCCCACAATTTAGGGTGTTCTGCATTTCATACACACACACACACACACACACACACACACACACACACACACACACATCGTTTATTACAGAAGCAGACACGAGCACTTCTGTTCCTTGAGATCTGGTGATTGCCGCCTTGCAGAGCCCTAAACATCACTTTGCAACTAACAGCCTTCAAGCCCCAGGAAATGCGGCTCCATCTCTTGCCCTCTGTCTGTGAAACAAAGGAGGGCTGATCCCGATGCCACGCGCTGCGTGGGCTGTCCCGCTGCCGCCATCAGAGACAGACACTGCTTCAGAGGACGGGGGAGATGTGAGCAGTGGACCTGCTTCAGCAAGAGAAAAGACAAATTAATTTGTCAAATACTTCCTCTCCGAGAGCATGAAATGCAGTCTTTTCTTGCATAACAAAATGCCATCTCCCAGTAGTGCCAAGTGTCCACGTCCTTGCTTTTCTCCCTGTCCTAATTCGTGGTTCCAGAGGTACTAATTAGCACAACAGTTGCAACAGCTGCACATAGCAGCTGAGGAATACCTTGCAATAGCCAATAATTTATTTTATTCTTAAATTTGTATATGTGTAGAGCGAGACAAAAGATGCTCAACTGGCAACTGGATGTACATTAGCCATGAAACTAGCATAGAGTTTTACTATTTTAAATATTTGATTTTGTTTAATCAAGTGTTTAAAATTAAATTAAAATTTTCAGCTTTATTGGAAACACTGTAATCCAAGTTTTATTATTTACTAATTGTAATTTGAATTTTGCCTTTTTATCTTAACAATTTTTAATATTTTAGAAGAAAGTAACTTTTACAGAAAAAAATTACTTCAATGTCAAATATTTAAACATGTGGGCTGTGGGACTCCAATAGAACTCTTGCCCTGGGCCTCTCCAATCTAACACAGGTTAGGCCTGTGTTCAGAAAAAGATTCAGAGAGAAAATACACCAAAATTTTAAAGCAGTGGACTCCAGATTGTGAAATTGCCATGCTTTTTAAAAATTTTATTCTTTTACTTTTCCCTTGTATTTTTCCAGATTTTCTACAATGAAAAAATATCGTCAGGAATAAAAACAAAACAAAACACCACCAAACACACACACGCACACACACACCCATTAAGTGTATATTTTCAAGTGTTGCATCTTTACCAGGTCAGTTCTCCAATCCCATCTCGACCAGGGTCTTGGGACAGGTTTTTTTGTTTGTTTGTTTGTTTGTTTTTAATATATTTTTATTGATTTCAGAGAGGAAGGTAGAGGGAGAGAGAGATAGAAGCATTAATGATGAGAGAGAATCATTGATTGGCTGCCACCTACATGCCCCACACTGGTTAATGAGCCCACAACCCGGGCATGTGCCCTGACCAGGAATCAAACCATGACCTCCTGGTTCATAGGTTGATGCTCAACCACCGAGCCACACTGGCCAGGCCCAGGTTTCTGATTCTGACCCTTTGCTCCCACAAACACCCCAGATTTCCAGCAGGAAGGACCCTAAGCTCACCCTGAGTGCTGCCCCCCTTAGCTGGCATCCTTGTCCCTTAACAAGATACTTAAAGCTGCCCCTGAACGCCCCATGGGCCACACGCCTGGCAAACAGCATTCTCAGACTGTGCTTTCCCCACTCAGTGCTGCTTCTGGGTACAAGGTAGAAACTGGCACCTTCCCCCGGGGTGAGGCTGACCAATTTCCCCCACAACAGGGCAGAAACACCCACACCTGGCCTTCCAGAAGCGTCCTCTGGAAGGGGAGCAAGCATACTGCGGTGGGGGCTGCTAGAGTTTATTGATCAATTCTCGAGCCCGGCAGAGGGATTTCCCCATACCGGGGACAGACAATGAGGGGAAACCCTGGGTTTCTTCAGAGAAAACAGCGGTGGGAACAGAGAGGGGAAGACAGTAGGATGCTGTCACTAGTTTCCACCCAATCCCAGTGGAGCTCTCGGATCCCTGCAGCTTCCCCACCCCCACCCCCACCCCCCAGGCAGTGCGTGAAGGCTGCATCCCTTGTCAGCCCATCTGTGTGGTAGAGAGGTTTCCTAGACTTGGGGGAGGAGGCCTTTGCTGCTCTGTAACCTATGGGGGCCTTGAAGGGCCTCAGAGCTGAGTCAACCCCTCCTTTCCACCTGAGGCTCAGAGAGTTCAGCTGGTGACTGGCATGGACTATCAGAGTCACAAAGACCAGTGAGCCCTTAAAGGGAACTTCTCAAAATAAAGATTGAGTTGTGCTGGAGACAGAAAAAACCCCAGCATCCTGCCCAGGTGATTCACTAGCCCAGGTGAGGTGGGGAGACAGAGGTAAATAAATATTGAAAAGAATTAGTGCTTTTTTCCTTTTAAAGTCTTTCTTCAATATGAAGGAAAGATACATTTTAAAAAAAGACAACACACAGTTCCTAAAGATGAAGAAAAAGAATTATTTGGAAAACTTGGAGAAACAGATATAATAATGATAATTGGAAACCTGCTTCTACCCTTTATAGAAAACCCTGATGAGATGCATCCTAAAGTGTAAACAGATTTGAACAATAAACTTATTGAACCATATACAATTATTTCTAGAGAGAAATGGATGAGCGGTTGGTTAGACAAATGGAAGAGGTGTGAATGATTCTTAACACTCTGATCTGGCAAAATGGTCCTTGGAAATTAATGGAACAAAAAATTATACCGAGGAAGAGAAGCATCATCAGGAGAAAGCACTAAACATAGGAACCATGAAATGAAAACGCATTCCTATGAATAAGAGAATTAATGAAATGAATTTAAGAAAAGGTCAAGTTCGGGAGAATATCTGATAGGCTGCAGCTCCTCAGAGCCCCTAAATTTACTGTGGCATTTGAAGCGCAGGACTTTGGAAGTACAACGTCCCTGAGAAATCGTCCATTCCGTGCTCCTTTTCTCTAGATGAGGAGCCTCCGGTCTAGAGAGACTGGGTGACTTGCCCCAAGCCACACAGCGACGTGGGTACCAGGCTGCATGCGGCATTAATGCCACATGTGGACCTAGAGAAGCTGTGCTTCCATCTCCTCTAAGCTGTGTTTAGTGACAGACACCACACGTTGGAGGGCGCTGATAGCTAGGGGACAGGCTACAGGAGCTAGCTCAAGAGTCTCCATGCGGGAGAGCAAGCTGCAGGATCAGAGAAACCTGGGTTCGAATCCTGACTGCACCACTTGCCAGCTGTGACCTTGCAAGTGAGCCTCAGTCTCCTCATCAGTAAAATGGGGCCAACATTTCCTACTTTGCAGAATGAAATGCGATCTCCGAGGAAAAGCACCCAGTATGTGGTAGGAATAGATAAATGATGCTAATGTTATAGGCATGACCAGAATTCATTGCCTTGAAATTCTAAACTTATTCAAAAAGAAAAAAAAAACCTGAATGACAATAGAAGGAAAACAAAACATCGTGACAGAATTAGAGGTTTGTCAGACAGAAATTAGGAATGGAGCGTGGCCCCAATGCTTGTTATCTTTCCTCAGAGAAGTCAACTGGCCCAGGATTTACAGAAAAAAAATAAACTCAGGCAGGGGGTGCTGCCTGGGAAGTGCTAGCACCTCCTTCCCAGCTTGGTTCTCCAACTGCTCTTGAAGATTAGGACTGCCCTTCCCCAGGTAATGCCCGGGAGGGTCCCTCTACAGAACACTGGCCCCCAAATTAATAGTGCCCACTCTACAGAGGAGTGGGGTTCTGTCAGCCCCCTTTTCCCACCCATTCCTTCTCTGGGTGTGGTTCAGGGGGAAAGGGCCCGAAGGGCCCTGGGAGGAAGCTCTACTTCCCTCCCTAAGGGGCCACCAGGAAGCACTACCCTCCTGGGGCTGTCTCTGGAACAATCCATAGGAGCTGTCTGGCTAAGAATTCTGTGGAGGTCCAGTTTGGAAATATCCATGTGATTTCTGAAATCTGCAGAGCCCTGAGGTGGCTCCACTCAGCAGGTGCATATACCAATCCTACGTGCAAGGGAAAAGAGGAGAGGGGCCTGGTTACGGAGTAATTCTTGTTCTATTCCTGTGAGAAGCCAAAGTGTCTTTAGCTAGAATTATTTTCACAGAATATACTATGAGGAGCTCTGCACAGACTGGACCTAGGGACTCCCAGTCAGCCGACCAGACAGGCTCAGACGCTCCAAACTAAGACCACACAGCCACAGCTCTGTAAATCCTTCAGCTTAAACTCCCTTTTTTGACTGAATTAACTAAACAGCAATGCCATCCTAGTTCAAATTCTGCCTTGTTCGTAATGCCTTCCCAATCCCCCTATTGAATCAACTCCCTCCTCTGGCTCTTGTGACTCCACGGTGGCCCCCGTGTTTCTGGAATTTAGACAAGACTGCATGCCACGTGGCAGCAACGGAGGTCAGGAACCACCTTTTCCTTTATTTCCAATGCCCTTAGCAGCACCTAGCTGGGCAGCTGGCATATGGCCATGGCTCAGAGCATTCTTGGAATTATATATATTAAATGAAATGATTGTGGGAAATTAGGGGTGGGGTCACATGGACTCAGAGGCCAAACTTTCCAATAGTGGTTTTATTGTTTTCCTAGCCTGTATTATTTGTAGGGAAACCCAAGATAGTTTATACCAAATAACTTAGAATAAGGAGTAATGGACTCTGTGTCCAAGAACTTGGCAGTGGCTGGAGAGCCGGCATCCCAGCCCAGGGGGATGCCTAATGGGGGTGAAGGAGGCTATTCTTTGGTAGTGGATGGACCCAGGATCCAACTCCAGCTCTGCTATTTACTACCTGGGGCTTCATTTTCCTCATCTGTAACAAGAAGATAATAGTGCTTACCTTCCAGGATAGTAGATAGATTTAAATGTGATTATGTGCAAAGCACCTGGCTCAGAGTAGGCCCCTAAGTACAATCATTCCATTCTGCTGTCATGTTTCAGAGAGACATGGGATAGGAAAGGGTGTGGGCTTTAGAGCTTGGCTGACCTGGACTGTGTTTGAAAGCTCCCTTCTCCACGTGCACTTGTGTCTTTGAGCAAGTTACCTAATCTATGCAAGGTCTGTTTCCTCATCTGTGGAATGAAAATAATAGTACCTACTTTATTGGATTTGAGGGAAGATTAAACGAGATTAATAAAATACCAAGAATTGCCTGGAACATATTCAGTTCTAAACCAGTGGTCACTCTTATTTTGCTCTTCCTTACGCTGGTATGAAGCATCTACCAGGCCCACCGTCAGGCTGGGGCTTTGTGTAGGCTCTGTGGACTTGGGGGTCCTGCTGAGAGGACCGGGCAGAAAGCCTCTGACCTGGTCAGCCCCCGGGGCACTGTGGGCTGGACTGTGGAGCCCCAGAGGTTCACAGCCCCAGGGGGTAGAAAGACTTTCCAGGGGATACCTAGTACAGATGCTTCAAGGGAATACACTTCCCCGGTTCCCAGCTTCCACGTGAATTCCTTCCTACAGCTGGTCTGCCGGTGCGGAAAGCATCATTTCCCTTTTCCATCCTCATCTTCTCTCATACGGACCCCTTCTTCCACTGTACAGTCTTCTCTTCACCCTGAATCTTAGTACATTGTCCTGTTGAATCCAAACTTCTGGGGCATCAAATAAAGGGACAATTCAACAGATGGCATTCTCAATGTCACCTTTCATCAAGGCACTATCACCACCACTCCCCAGGACCAGGTCTGACACACACAGCTGTGCGGGTTGCTCACTGCGGAATCCCAGGGGCTGCCATTGACATCATCCTCGTGGGGACGGTGCTCCCTGGAGTTCCCCGGTGCACAGACTGCCTGGCTGTGGGAGGGGTCGTGGCCCTGTCCACCTCATTAAGAGAAACATTTCCAAACAATTTTAACTATTTAATAATTATCTATCAACAATTTGCAGTACATTCCTGGTACTTTTATCAAATTTGTACTACTAATAGTTGAAATAACTCAATTTAGGAGGGTTTTTTTTGTTCTTTTTAGAGACTTATGGTCACAAGAAATTAAAAAAAAATTTTCAATTTATATACATCTTTTTGTTGCAGGGAAGTATGATAGGAAAATCAATAAAAGACTTTCAAGCATAAAAATACATTATATTAGAATTAAATTCTGTGCGAGAAGTGGATTGGAAATACAATTTCCTACTGTTAAATAAGAGCTCATTCGTGTATTTTTCAAAAGGATGGTGGCAGTTATCAAGTTGCTCTGATATTTGTATGTTATTGGACACATTTAAAACAGCGATGTGAGAGCTTTATCTTACAATTTCTGTATTTATAATGCACCAGACATTACATGCTTTCCAATTATTTAAAATTGTTTAAGATATTCTAGATGTCAACTTTAAAATGTTCAAGAAATAACTTAGATTTTTCAAAATTATTTTAGGAAACATTGAGCAAAAATGGTTAACCCCAGCCATGGCTGATGTGGCTCAGGTGGTTGGATGATGTCCTGTGTGCTGAAGGGTTGCCAGTTTAAGTCCCACCTAGTCAGAGCACATGCCTGGTTGTGGGTTCGATCCCTGGCAGAAGCATGTAGGAAACAGCCATTTGATGTTTTGCTCTCACATTGATGTTTTTCCTTCTTTCCCCCTCTCCTTTCCTCTCTCTCTAAAAAATAAAACACAATAAAAATAAATTTTTAAATGGTTAACCCCATTGAAGCCAACCCCATTTGAGCCAGCAGCCTGCCCCAGCAAATGGATACATCCTCTCCACCTCAGTATACGTATCCCCAGTGGGGAGTGTTTGTTCTTTGTTTTTCTTTAGACTGAGCTCAGGCTCTGAGACAGGGACAGTGCTATGAAGGGTGGTCTAAAGGGAGGTCTTTGGCTGCCAGATGGGATTTGCCTAACCTGTCTCTTGTCATTCTTCTCCTTGCCACAGAACTTGGGTTTTATTCTGGGTGACCTTGGGCAAGTGCTCACCTCCCTTTGGGCCCAGCAAGCTGGCTATCAGAGAGCTGCAGGGTCAAGCTGACCTCTCCCCACACAGACCCTGGGCACTCAGGGGGTCATTTGGTTCTCTGGTTACTTCTCCACCAAGGCTGCCTCACTGTGGGCAAAGCCTTTGACCAACTTGCCTATATAAACTGAGAAATATAGAGGAGATAGTCAGAGGTCTACCTACTCAATAAAATTTAAAAGCTTAGTTTCACATATATGTAAATCAATTTATATAAAACATGTTAATATACTGATTTAGTAATTATAAATTAATGCTAACTGGAATTCATGTGTTGAATGGTAACTGAATAATATAGTCGTATGAATTACAAGTGAATTTAGAAACATTGCTTTCTTTCCATGCTCGCGTTTAATTCATGAAGCAATTATATTCATTCTCTTCACATGCATCTTTGACTTTGGTGTCTCTGACACCACCAGAGCCACCGCTCGAGTCCTCTAACACAGCTTCCCGGAGAACATCATCTTCTCTCCCATCTAAGTTATTTAAGATACAGGATGCTTTGCTTCCCTGGATGATGCTGTCACTGGAAATTATACTCCTAGCCCCAAGTTCCCATTCTCTATTCATGAGCTCTGCAAAGCAACCACTTAGTGTATTGTTTTTTAAAGGGATCTTTAAAAGGCTTGTTTACAACATCCAACACTTGCAATTATAAGGAAAAATAACTAAATCTGTGCCTAGTGTTTTTGTCTCCATTTTTGCTCCAGTAAGTGACCTTTATAAGCGCTCGAAGCGCAGCGTTGATTGAGGTTATCGGGGGCTGATATGTCATCCCCAAATAGTGCTTTGTGGGTCAAAATTAAGTGACTGAGAGTGAGCCTTATAACATGGGAGACTTAGAAAGGACTTGAATAGAAGGTAAATCTCTCCTTTCTGAGAACTAATGGGTGAGTGGCTGGTGGAGGAATAGTTGGGTATCGAAGTCTGGCTAAATTCTAGACCCTCCTTCCCAGGTTGGGGCTTCCTGGCGGCTGCCCTCCAGGTCCTTCTTTGGCATCTCCCTCAAGACTGACCCACCTGCAGGATGAGTTTCCGTTTGGGCAGAGGCTGGTGGCCGGGCTGCAATCCTGCCCCAGACCCAAGCGAGAGAAAGGGAGTTGTGTTTGCCATGTGCTCCTCTGTAACCACAGCGCCTTCTTCTCTGCTACCTGACTGTCTCCCAGCCAGCCTGTGAGGTGGGTGTTCAGCTGAGAGGAAACAGAAGCTCTGGGCACTCTCCAACTTCATTTATAGAGGAATGAAAACCTGGCCAAAAATTTGTTCTCCAATAGTTACAAACGTATGCCCAGAGGCTCAGAGCTAGCTTTGAGCTAGACACCATGGGTTTAAACCCTTGTTCATCCACTTAGAAGACATATGTCCAGCAGTGAGTCCCTTAATCTCTCTGGACTTTACTTTATTCCCTATAAAATGGGAGTAATCGTGTCATGAGGATTAAAATAACGGTACCTCGTCCAGAACCAGGTACATTGTAGGCGCTGCCTGTAAGAACCTGAACTCACCAGACTCAATCTCTGAGAACATAATGTAAAAAAAAAAGAGCCAGCTGCTCCTTAGGATCAGATAGCTTCTCCTGGACAACAAGTGGCCACACCGTTTCCCTTTGCACATGTGAAATGCAAGAAAAAATACAGTAAACTGGCCTCCCACCCAAACGAGTACCAGTGATGTGTGTGACAAGCATCTTCAAAATCCTGTTTATGGCTTGTGTCTCTTCTTACAGCCATCATGCAGAGGTACAAAGGAAAATTACAATGAACTCTAATTCCCAGGGATAGCATCAGTTACTTTGGCATGCATCCTTCCAATTCCTGTTCGTTTGCTTGCGGTCCCTCTTTTAATTGCGAACATAGGGTCCTACTCTTAAGTTTATTTGTAACTTGCTTTTCTCACTTAACTTAGCCTGTGAACATCTCTCTACAGCATTCACTATTATTTCCCACCACTTGAATGAGTGTGCAATGCTTTGGTCAGTGATGGAGCCATTCTTTGTCTAAACCAACCCCTTTCTGGAGGCTTTTGGTTTGCTTCTAATTTTCCCCATTACAACTAAGGCCTGTCAGAACTTTGCAGTGTGGAAAGCCCTTGCTCCCATCACTTGGAATCTTCTCATTAACTTGGAAGGAGGGAAATGTGATCATCATTCTTCCAATTGGACCGATGAGAACACTGAGGCTCACAAAGAAGAAAGTGGCTTGCCCAAGGTCAGCGATCGGTAGAGCAGCTCCCAGCCTGAGCCGTTTGGGCCACCAGGCTGGCCAACTTCCTGACCGTCCATTTTTCTCTTCTTCACAGAACAATGAATCCTCCACAGGATGTTTGTGCTTCTTCTGCTTCTTCCTCCCCAGGAGCGTCTGGGTGTAAAGGGACCACGTAATCCAAACCAGAAACCCTGACCTCGCAATCCAAAGTAGCTCCCCACAGATTCTCTAGCCCAGTGGTCGGCAAACTGCGGCTTCGCGAGCCACATGCGGCTCTTGGGCCCCTTGAGTGTGGCTCTTCCACAAAATACCACGTGCGGGGCGCGCACGTACAGTGCGATTGAAACTTCGTGGCCCATGCGCAGAAGTCGGTTTTCGGCTCTCAAAAGAAATTTCAATCGTTGTGCTGTTGGTATTTGGCTCTGTTGACTAATGAGTTTGCCGACCACTGCTCTAGCCCATCACCCAGTTTTATTTCAGTCATTGTAGTTATCGTTACTTGTTATTTTCTTGTTTACTTACTTGTCTTTTATGTAGTTCAAGGATTCTCAGTGGGGCAGAACCAACCCCTAGTGATTGGAGGGAAGGCCTGTGTTGTCTCAAATCCCTACATCATCTGAATTTTAACCACAGATCCATGTAGGTCAAAACCATTTCTAATTATTTCAATCCAGATGCGAACTTCATCTTATACGTGAGCACAAAGGAAAGTATACTTGGTGTAATTCACACAGACTTTTCCAGAAATACCATCACCATGAAAATTGAGAGATTATTTTACTTTCTTCAGTTTGGAGTTTTCACATTTCAGAAAATGACATCATCAGTGACAACACGGTTCCTGGTATTTTAGTCATCATTACTACTCTTGTATCAGTCTGCATTTGTAGCTGTCACCTTCAACGAAATTCTAAGTATATCAATATCTTTTTTTAACCCTTATTTCAAATTGGCAAAGATAAAATGTCATCAACATTCAGCTGGCTATTATGTCATTTTTCTTAAATTTAAGTATTCATTATAAGTAAACATAAGCATCTGAATATTTTATGATGCTTTCTGGTATACTTATGAGTGAACATTTGAATATTAAAATACACATTATTTTCTTAAAGTACTTTCCTTTTATTTTTCTATTACATTACAGTGAAAATGCTATATTGATTGTTTAAATTATGTGAACAGGTAGAGCTTATTATCTGTGAATTTAATTTCAGAATGATAAAGGAGCCATTCAAAAGACTTGAGTTATGAAGGGGCCTTTGGACCCCACTGTGTTGAGAACCACTCATGTGGTCTGTCTCCCCCATCAGGAGATCTGCTCCATGGAGGCAGGGCCTGGTCTGACTGAGTCCCCCCTTCAGGCCCTAGCACCCAGAAGAGTACTCAGTAAAGACCAGTTGAATGAAGGAATGATGGAGGCATTCCAGACATTGTAGAAAAATTTGTGTGGGGGAGATATTTATGGGCAGATTCAGCCTTTTATACATGGATTAGGTAACATTTCTGAAAATCTTTTTCTCCAAGTACTAATTGGTGTAGGAACCCTGATCTGCCTGGACGTTGAAGAGATTCAAAGAGATCACAGATCTGAAGACCCTGACACAGTTTCTGGCAAAGGGCAAGGTGGGAGGGGGGAGCTGAATAATTGATTGCTGCTATCGTTTTGTTGTTAGATTTCTCAAGCAGTAAACCGTAACTCTCTATTTTCAGCTACCTGGCCCTCTTCTCTACTCAAAATCTGGTAGTTGTTATTAATACATTTTCCTAAGAACCTCCGGTTCCCATTTATTTATTTCCTACCACCTCCCCCGCCCCAGGCCTGAGATACCTTCAATAATCTCACTCTAATTGGAAATTGGGGCTGTCAGACTGACCTTCCTCTCCTCTCCCCAATTCTCCACTTGATCCTGTGTCTGACAGATGCAATGTCCCCATGGTTCCAAGCAGAAGACACAGACCAGGAGGGTGTCGCAAAGGCCAGACTCCCTGTGGGCACCACAGTGGGCAGGCCCGGTGCCCCCAGACTTCAGCTGCCACGCGGGGAGTGGACCTGGCACCTCTGCCAATTCTCCGTGATGAAATGCCACCGCCCCCGGGGAGCCGTCCCCAGCCTTCCACAGTGGCGTGGCGGCAGGTTTATCACACTCGCTGAGAGAAGACATAATCAATTCCCCAGCTGGCACTTTGCGCTGAATACCCACTTTTTCAGCTTGATAGCAGGACTAAATTAGTTATTTAGCAACTAGGCCCTAATTTAGAGCGAGCGAGAGCCTTGACAAGGATCATTGTTCAAGGCCATCCCCCCTTTGCCGTCAGATAGGAGGCCCACAAATCCCCAGAAGGTGATAAATAGACAATTAGAAAATAGATATATTTGGTTAGATCTACAAGGCTCCCCGGCGCTGTCAGGCTCACAATGAAGGGGGCCGAGGTAAATTGGTGGCCAATGAACGCCAGCTGCACGGCCATCCGTCCTGCAGACACTCAGCCATATGTGGCCATTTACAGGCCGTCCTGAAGAATAGCTCGGACCAATAAGACCAGAGGGAACTAAAAATACTTGACAAAGTTGGCTGCTCTTCATTTAACAAGAATAAAATATCTAATGGGGTGTAATGGAGGCCATCAATCACCTACTGCCATTCCCAGCCGTAATACCATACTTTTAACTATTAATGCAACTTTTTTTTCCCCCCTCTAATAAGTGAGACAGGCACATCTACTTTGTACACAGGGTGGATGTTTGGGAAGTGAAGATGAATGGGAGATGCCGGAGAGCGGTGGCAGAGGATGAATGCCAGCTTAAAAATAGAAAGGGATGGTGGGAATGTAACATGCTAGAGCTGCTGTGAAAAACAGTACGGTGGTTCCTCCAAAGGTTAAACATAGAATTGCTACATGATCCAGCAATTCCACTCCTGGGTAGATACCCAAAAGAATTGAAAGTAGAGACTCAAACAGATACTTATACACCAATATTCATAGAAGCATTATTCACAATAGCCCAAAAGTGGAAGCAACCCAAGTGTCCATCAGTGGATGGATGGATAAACAAAATGTGATATATACATGCAATAGAATACTATTCGACCTTAAAAAGGAAGGAGATTCTTACACAGGGATGAACCTTGAGGACATTATGCTAAGACAAATAAGCTAGATACAAAAGGACAAATATTGAATGATTCCATTTGTATGAGGTACTTAGAATAGGTAAATTTGTACAGACAGAAAGTAGAATGGTGGCTACCAGGGGCTGGAGGGATGGGGGAATAGGGAGTTATTGTTTACTTTAAAGAGTTTCTATGTGGGATAATGAAAAAGTTCTGGAATTAGATAGAGGTGATGGCTGTAAACATTGTGAATGTGCTTCAGCCATTGAATTGTACACTTAAAAATGGTTAAAATGGTAAATTTTATGTTATGTATATTTTACCACAAAAATTTTTTTAAATTTTCAATAGAAAAGAGAGAGCAAGCAAAACATTCAGAATCTGCTCAAATGGCAAACACTGCACTCAGCGGGTCGGAGCTGTTTGATTATTTCCTGCAAGGTAAGGTTTTGCCATCCATCTGCTTCCTTCAATGCCAAGCAGCAGCCACCAGCCCTCCTCTGCACAGAACAAAGCCCTAGGCTCGGTAGCATGTACACTAACCAGTCTGTGCTGGCCCTCCGAGAGATTTCATCCCACTGGAGGGGACAGACACATGCACAAAGACCCAGCAGAATTTGGGAAGTGGCAGAGGAGAGGAGCAAGGTGTCCTCGGCACCCCAAGGAAGGAGAGATGGGACCCAATAGAGAGGCAATGGCACTGGTCATAGAAAAGCCCTTGAGCTGGAGTGCAGAGGACAGGCAAGATTTGGCCAGAAGGACATACAGTAAAGGTTCTCCAGGCAGAGGAAAGAATATAGACAAAGGGAAAGACACAGGGAACAGCTATTTAGCTGGAGAGGAGGGTACATGAAGGGAAGTAATGGAAGATGATATGGAAAATGAGGTTGGAGGTAGTCAAGGAAAGCCTTCATTCATTTGTTGTTCATTCATTCTATAAACATTTGTTAATTATTATGATATGCTAGATACTGGGATCTGTGGAAGAGGGATATGGGTATCAAAAATTAAAATTTTAATTTGTCAATAATTTCTGCTGTACTTGGCTTTAAAATATCAGATTTAAGAATCATTTTATAAGACACCACATTCTGTCCCCCAACGCCATTGGGAAAGAAAGGCCCAGGACCACTTTACCTTGAATGCTAACTTCTGCTTTTCACTCCAAGTAAAAGCCCTACTTGTACCCTTATCCCTACCCCTCCACCCCCAATAAAACCAACTCTGGCCAGCAGGGAGGAGGAGGAAAGAGAAGATGGGCACAGCAGCAGTTAGGATGCTTTCAGCAGCAATGAACAGGAAGACTGGCTCAAGTCAGCCCACACAATCAGGAGATGGGTTGGCTCACACAACAAAGTCAGAGGTAGAACAAACTCCTGGGTTGGCTGATCCGGAGGATTGCCCATGCCATCACATATCCAAGACCTTTCTGTCTGTAGTAGAGACTAGATGTTCACTGTCCCATTTTCTCTTTTTCCAGAGAACACAGAGTGTCCAATCTAGACAATATTTCCCAGCCTCCCTTGCAGTTGGGTGTGGCCATGTGAATGACTTCTAGCCAATAGAATGTGGGTGCAAGTGTGTACCACCTCCAAGCCTGGAGCATAGAAACCTTCCACGCACAATTCTCCATTGTGTCTCTTCTCATCTGCCAACCAGAACTGGAGGACCCGAAGGTCCAAGGGCCTGGCAGCACCACCTGGAGGAGGGAGCGTGAGTCCCTGAATCACCATGTGCATTAGTTTTAAGGGCTGACATAACAGGATATCACAAAATGAGGGGCTTAAACAACAGAGATTTATTTTCTCAGTCTGGAGGCTGGAAGTCCAAGATGAAGCTGTCAGCAAGTTTGGTTTCTCCTGAGGCTTCTCTCCTTGTCTTGCAGATGACCACCTTCTTTGTGTTCTCACATGGGCTTTCCCTCGTGCACTCACACCCTGGTGTCTCTGTGTATCCAAATTTCTTAGAAGGATACCAGTCAGATTGGATAGGACTCACCCTAATGGGCTCATTTTAACTTAATCATCTCTTTAAAGCCCTATCACCAAATACCATTCACATTCTGATGTATTGGGGGTTAAGGCTTCAATGAATGAATTGAGGGAGGTGGGGACACAATTAAGCCCATAACATCGCATGAAAAGCCATTTCCAGAAGCTGATAGAAGTTTACATGATTAAGAAATAAATTTCTGTTGTGTTAAGGCACTGAGATGTGGGGGGCTGTTTATTTAATAGCTAAAGATAATTACCCTGTTAGTCTGCTCAGCAGTTAGCTTCATCCTAAGGCTGGATGAAAGATGGATGCCAAGAGAATCAGGGGTGTCTGCTTCCTTTTTTACATCCATAGGGAAAGAGAGGGTCACTTCTAGAAGCTCTCTAAGAATGACGAGCACCCTCCTTTCCCAGAATCCCCTAACGAATCTCCCTTCATGTTTCATTGCTCAGGAATGGGTCACATGCCCATGATCAATCACCATGACTGGGGAATAGAGTTATTCTGATTGACTTACATAACCAACATGAGTCCATTTTCCCCCAAGCATGTGGCTCCATGCTGGAGGAAGGGCTATCAGAATAATATTGGAAGTTCATTAGACAAGAGGAGAAGCAGATGTCAAGAAAGGAACCAACATCTGATCTCACACTTTTAACAAGTTTCTCTTCATTCTACAGCTACTAGGGGCCAGAACTCTGGCAAGCCCAGCCCTTTGTGGGCAATTTTTAAAGGACATGTAGAATGTAAGGACTGGAAGAGACTTTTGAGTTCATCTGTTCTAAGCCAATCCCTTTATTGTATGGAAGGTAAGGTCCAAGGCCACCAAGGAGTGAGTGGTGAAGCCAAGACTAGAACATAGGGGCATAATCCACACACCCTGCCTCCCTCAACCTACCAGTGGTTCCCACAACTTGCTGCTTGCTCATCAGAAACACCTGGGGAGATTTCTAGCAATACAGCTTCCAGAGCCTGCCCCAATCTGATTAAATCAGAATCTTGAAAGTGGAACCCAGCATTCTATGTTTTTAAAAATCTCCTTAGTTTATTCTGGTTCAAACACAGTTTTGGGAACCAGAATACCACACTTTTTCTAGAGAAATCATTCTGATATTCCATTTGCCTTAAGAACAGAAAATCTTATGAATTCAGTTAATCCAGAAGTACTTTTTTAAGTCATCCCAGAGGATTGATCTTCCCTGGGCAATTCATGCTTTCTTGTGGTCTGTTTCACTGGCTGACAGACCAACTCCTGACCCCTCCCTCGACTTCTTAGAGCTTTTGTGAGGCCCAAATGAGATGAATGGGATGTAAGCATCCTTTATAAACTGGTAAGCACTGTTACCTAATTTGCCAATCCATCCCGGCTTCCAGCTCAGCTAAGAAACATGTCAGGAATCCCACTAAAGGCACCTCATCCATATGGACTGAGCCATCAATCTGAAAGGCCCCATGGATGGGAAAGCCAGGTCCCCACAGATGGAGACCAGAACCTGTCCTCAACCCACCACCCACTTAAGGAGTCTCCTCCTTGGCCACTGCTGGTTTCATGCATTATTCAGTCACTAGAGTCACCCCACAGTGGCCCTGATGGTGTCCTTCACACAGTCTGAGACTGTCTCCAGGTAGGGCAGACAAGGAACAAGAAGCGGAATGACTTTGAACACACCTACAGCGTGCAGATGAGCCAGGTGCTGCGGCAGCGTGGGGCCGGAGCGGTCTGAGTGTTAGAGGGGAGGAGGATGGCTGCATTTTCATGGTGATGCTGTGGTTTAGGATTTTTGTGTTCTTTTACCCCACCAGAATGCATATGTGGGGTTTATCGAAAAGGTTCCCTCTATTTCCGTTTTTAAAGCACAGTTACACCTCTTAACTCATTTGATCCTCAAAACCACCTTGTACATAAATAGATTAACTGTTTCCTTCCATTGAACCTGGCACACTCTGCTTGTGTCCTAATTCACCGAGTCTGAATACAAGGCGGCCCCTCGGCTCAGTGTTTCACATACAATTATGAACCCAAATGCCCTTTGTCCCCTTTCTTTTTCCATCTGACCCATGCTCAATCGTTAATTCATTTAGCAGATTGCATTAGTTAGGATTCACAAGAAGCAGAAAACCAACTCAAATGCCCTTACGCAAGAAAGAGGAAGTTATTGTAAGGATCAAAGAGAATCTCATGAAACCCGAGAACAGGAATGTGGCTGGGTCCCAGGTGCACAACCTCGGAGCCCAGTCCTGAGGACCACAATCTTCACCTCCTTCTCTGGCTGGGTTCCTGTGGTTCTCCCTCTCTCTCTTCCCAGATCAGTCTTCTCCAGTTCTCTGGTTCAAAGAGAAGGAAATGTAGATATAAAGAAATCTGGCCTTCCTTCTATCGTGAATTTTAAAAACCTCAAGAGGGGCTTACTGGCCCAGGTACCCACTACTCCTGGACTAGTTGGAACCACCATATGAGTAGAATGGAGTGGAGAGGGCAATCCTAGAAGATAGTGAGGGGATTAGAGCTGGGAAACTAATCACAAGGTGTCCATTACACAAATGCCTCTGTACTCTGTCATGTGTGAGCCACTCATTCATTCAAAACATGTATTGAGCCCCTACCATGTGCTAGCCACTGTGATAGGCACTGGAACAAGACATACCCCGTTCTCAGGGAGTTTAAAGACTATCTGGCAAGATAGGCAATACCTAATTATACTCTGTAATTTATTGCAATTGGGGTGTTCTAAGGGAGGAGGGCAGGATATATGTGTATCCTCTGACGTGGTTTGGGGGGGATCAGATGTCTTCCCTGAAGAAGTGAGTTTGAAGCTATGACTGAAGGATGAGTAGCAGTTATTTGGAAACTCTACTGAGGACTCTGGGAAATATAAAGAGGAAGACCCTGTTTTTAAGAAATGTCGATCGAACAGCTGTTTCCTGAAGAGTTCTGTAGAACACTGGATGCAACTACAGTTGGTAAACCATCAGCATCACATGGAAAAATCTGAAAGGCACACCGTGAAACCACAGGGAGGCGTGTCTCTGGTGGGGCTGACACTAAAAGAAGCTGTCACTGTGTACAAACAACTGTTAAAAACCGGTTTATTGTTTAATG
The DNA here is from genome assembly GCF_027574615.1 of Eptesicus fuscus. Classification (NCBI taxonomy): domain Eukaryota; kingdom Metazoa; phylum Chordata; class Mammalia; order Chiroptera; family Vespertilionidae; genus Eptesicus; species Eptesicus fuscus. The sequence goes on along the minus strand of NC_072487.1, from coordinate 51,031,378 downwards.
ACAGGAAAGAATGTTGTAAGCCTTTTTACATCCTATTATGATAACTTGTAACTTAAATAAAAGGCATTTAGTTTTGCTTATGTTTTAGTAAGACTTGGTTGAGGGTTTGGGGTTGACATGTAACACACTGAATTATTTTTTCTATTTAAAAGAATGGAAAATTGGCTCCCAATTACTATTCGTGTGCAAAATGTCAGGAATTGATTACTGAAAGTACAGATGCCTGTAGTTTTATGTGGCAGGAAAACTGAATTTAAATTGTTTTAGAAATGCCTTCACTAATCTACGAATCAATACTCCTCTTGTTTTAAGAACCAATATAATTGGTTGTATTAAGGGTTTTTTCATCTTCTGGAAAGCAATGATTACTCATTTATTTCCCATAAGGTTCTATACCACTGAGCCACAAGCCTGTCTGTGCATCAAACCCACCTGAGGTTTTAAAATATATAGATGTAGCCTGGCGAGTGTGGCTCAGTGGTTGAGCTTGGACCTATGAACTAGGAGGTCAACGGTTCCATTCCCGGTCAGGGCACATGCCTGGGTTTCGGGCTCAATCCCCAGTAGGGAGTGTGCAGTAGGCAGCTGATTGATGATTTTCTCTTATCTTTGATGTTTCTCTATCTCTCTCCCGCTCCCTTCCTCTCTGAAATCAATAAAATATATAATAAAATAAAATATATAGATGTGTATGTCCTACCCCAGACAAATTCAAGAGACTCTCTAGAGGCAGGAATCTTTGCAGTATTTTTTTAAACTCCCCAGAAAATTCTTTTTTTAAAAAAAAAAATTTTTTTTAATTTATTTCAGAGAGGAAGGGAGAGGAAGAGAGAGATAGAAACACCAATGAAGAGAGAAAATAATTGGTCAGCTGCCTCCTGCATGGCCCCCACTGGGGATCAAGCCTGCAATCCGGGTATGTGCCCTTGACTGGAATCGAGCCCAGACCCAGGACCCTTCAGTCCATAGGCCAATGCTCTATCCACAGAGCCAAACTGGCTAGGGGTCCCCAGATAATTCTTAAGTGTACTCAAATTGGAGACCACTTCTCTGAACAACAACTTCCTCCAAGAACTTAGGAGTAGGGAAAACATTGATACGTCCAAGAATTATGAAATCTACTACGAGTTTCCTTTTCTTCTTGGCTACCAGGAAGCTCAGCCAGTTAGTTATAGTAACCCTTCTGTGCCTGGTACTTACTTCAATTAATTCTTTTATTTCTTCAGGTGTCCAAATGCTGCTTTTATAAAATCTCAATTCACTTGTATGACAATAAAATTCCAAATCCTTGTGTGCTATCATCAGACCTTTTACCCATTCTAACCAATCATTCTAGTATACATGACAAACACACACACCACAGGGTTGAGTCTACTCCTGGAAGCCACACCTCCTGCTTTTGACTTAATCTTTCCTCCTCCTCCAGAAACTTGATTGCCTTAAACATGTTCTTCAGTGGTTAAAACCTTGACTAATCCAATTTTCTATGAATCGGGGCTATCAAATCTTAATATCAACCAACTTTCTGTGACTAAAAAAAAAAATCTTTTTTACTTTGGGAACAAAATATGTGGCCTCATTGATGCCAGAGTTCATCAACCAGTTAAAATTTTTTGTGTTGTTCTTTTCATCAACTCCGACAAAATGATATGGAATTAGACACCCTGTGAACTGTTTCTTTGCTCTAATATGTGAGCTGCGCTTCACTAGAGGGAATAAAATAATCCACTGTCATTTCTGTTTTTATCATATTCAGTTTTGGCAGAGAATTTATTCACTCTTCGCTATATAGTTATTTATGTGCTACAACCTCGCATTTTTGCATTCCCCAGAGAACGCACCATTAAAACTCTTAATGTGACACCTCATATTTTGAGTAGACTAGAAAATAGTTACAGTTTTAATTTAAATTGAAATGACTATGTAATAGCTGGACAAATCAGTGTGAGGTCCCCAGAGCTCTCAATTGTAATTCTCCATTGTTTTCTATGCATAAATTTCTTTTCCAAAGTGCTCATTCTGAAATAGTCACTCATTGTGTTTCAGCTGTTCCATGCTCATCCCAAACTCATTTATTTAATAATTTTCTATGGTTAACAACTTCATAATTAAACTTTAATGTTAAATATAAATGGTTGAAATTATAAGCTTATTAGAGTGTTTAGAAAAGGAAGAGAATTAGACATTTAAGGAATGATGAATATAAGTATCAAGTGTAAGAATAGGAGAGATACTCAGCCTGGCCACGAACAAGGCAGAGACATAGATTTTGATATATGTGGTAGATGTCAACGTCTGTCTGCTCCAAGCCACGGGCAGAGGAGCCCTCAACATGCTGGAAATCAGGGCTGGCTGCCACTCTGAGAGGATCTAGTCTAACCTACTCATTTTACAAATGAGGAACACAAAGTTCAGAAAATGGAATGATTTTTTTTCAAAATCAAATGATGTTATTAGCCAAGACCAGGCTAAGAGAAGACTCCAAAGTGAACTAACAGAAGTGGGGGAGAATTCTACTAAAGACAGCCAGACACCCTCTTTTCCAGAATCCCCGTGTCCACCAACACGGCGTCAGACTGAGCAATAAATGATGTCATCGCCTCCTGCAGTGCTGAGGATGTGTTTCCCAGCACCTGATCCATCAGTTAAAAACAAAAACAACACCTGAGCTACTGTCAGATCAGCTTGTATTTTAACCTGATCTGGCAATGTTAAGAAGGCGAGACTGTCTTCAATAGAAAACTGGTGTGATGCCTCTCAAATAAGCCTTCAAAAGTCTGCTCAGCACCTTTGAACATTGCTGGAAGCAGAAATATCTCATCTTCTCCTTCATGCCACCCCCCAAAATCCCCAGGATACACACACACATACACAAAGGGCCTAATGAAGGCTGACTGCTGGGCTATCCTTCTACTTAATGAAGAAGATTTAAATCACCTGGAAAAGAATCTTCGACAGATTCTGGCAAACCTGTGGTCCACTACTGACCCTGCACCAACTAACTGTCTGTAGTACTTTCATCAAGTCCACTCACCACACTAGGCTTCAATGTCCTTATCTGGAAAATGAGAAAATGGGCCTAAGGACCCACCCTTCCAGCCCTAATATTCTTTGGCTTCTAATTCCATCCCTTAATTCCATCCTCATATTCTTCACTTGACATTTATTGCGCATCTTGTATAGGCCAGACTTTGTGGTTGGCACTGGGACTATCAGGTGAATAAAAAAGATACTGTCCCTGCCCAGCCAGTGTGGCTCAGTGGTTGAGTGCCAGTCTATGAACCAGGAGGTCATGGTTCTACTCCTGGTCAGGGCACGTGCCCCGGGTTGAGGGCTCGATCTCTAGTAGGGAGCATGCAGGACGCAGCCAACCAACGATTCTGTCATCATGGATGTTTCTATCTCTCTCTCCCTCTCCCTTCCTCTCTCTGAAATCAATTAAAAAAACATATATATACTGTCCCTGCCCTCCAGGGGTTCAGAGTCTACTGGAGATGAGCAATACAGACTGTGGGAGTGGAACACGAGAAGGGTTAGGATAAATATGAAGTTTCTCCCATGGGCATTTAAGTGAGTGGTCATGCCATTGTCCAAAATGGATAAAATGACCATGTAATGTATCATTCAAACAAGGAAGTTTTTTAGAGTAAAAGGATGAATTATTAATAATTATACTGGCATAATAGGCTTAAACTGAGGCTATTTCAGGCAACATGGGGTGTATAAATCACCATAACGATGGGAAATATAGGAGAAAATTAGTAAGTTTGGGTCTAGAAATCTTGCCGCTTAGGAACCTATGGAACATCTACTAGTAAATGGAGCTCTATAGTGGAAAGGTAGACACAAGGGCCAGAGATACAGATTTGGGAGTCATCATGAGCCATAGGAAGGATAAGGAGAAATGTGAAGTGTAAGAAGAAAACATTGAAGGGAAAGAGAGAGGAAGAGGCTGAAAAGTAGACTGAGCAGAAGTGGTAGGAAAACCAGAAGAGAATGAAGTCAAAAGCAGGGGGAGTTACCAATGGAGGAAGCGGTCAGCAGTCAGAGGCCAGGAAGAGAAGCAAGTCAGAGGTGCTCTTTAGCTCCAGGCAGTGTCCTCCACAGCCGTACTCTAATGTCCCCTTTAGTCCAAAAGATTTCTCACCTTCCCCTTAAACCTGGCCCCATCTCCACGGAGTCTGTTTCTGAATCTGAAAAATGGAGATGCTAGAATACTATTGAAGACTACAGAATACTATTTAAAGGATCAAATAGCATCATGGATGTGAAAAGCACTTTGCAAACTATAAATACCAGACTGAAGTTCTGTCTCCCTACCCACACCTTTTCCGCCTCCAACACCAGACATTTCTCCTCATCGTCCCCCTCCTTCCCTCTGCCTTCAATCTTCACCCTCATGGTCCTGCCTGTCTAACTCCCCCCCCCCCCCCCAATCATTCTTGCAGCCAAATCCATGAGGATGTGATCTGAACTTCTTGCCTCCACGTCTCACAATTCCCTTGTCTTCCTGAGAGCCAATGCTCTCTTCTCCTTCCTTCACCTCCCTGTCCTCTCTGCAGCATCCAGTACTGCCGTCTACCCCTTTTTCAAAGGTCTCCTCTCTTGACTTTGGTGACTTATCGTTCCCTCTCCAATCTCTCTTCAGCTCTGTCATCTATTCTTCAGAGACGCGGTTGACAGTGGCTGGGTCCAACTGCAGCTTAGATCTAGTCTACAACTCTGGGGCAAGGAGAGATATTGGGCCCATTTTCAACCTTTCTTTTCAAAACATATACTAGTATATATTTTATTGACTTCAGAGAGGAAGGGAGAGGGAAAGAGAGATAGAAACAACAGTGATGAGAGAGATTCATTGATTGGCTGCCTCCTGCATGCCCCACAATGGGGATAGAGCCCATAATCCAGGCATGTGCCCTGACTGGGAATCAAACCGTGACCTCTTGGTTCATAGGTCGACGCTCAGCCACTGAGCCACACTGACCAGGCCATTTCCCTCTTTCTAAAGCCAGATGCTACACTTGAGTTTTCTATCAAGAAACCCCTGTGGCTAATCCTCATAACCACTTCCCAACGGTCCCTGCTGAGGGACTCTCCTGCTCTGCTGGACCACTCCGGGGATTAGGAACTGGCCTCTTCATGGACAAGCATCATCCCTTCCCAGACATCTGAGAAGAAAGTCCTACCTCATATCAAACCACATCCAACTTCTTATCCCCATGTATTGTTTTCCTTATACCCAATGGGTCCTCCAAAAAAGGTCAAATCCCTCTTCCACATAACTTCAGATTTTTTAAGATGCCTGCCACATCTCCTCCTCAGCCTCATCTCTGGAAAGCCTGGTCACCTCCATTCCTTCCATCACTCCTCACATCACACAGCTTCAAATCCCCTCATGACCTTGACCTTATTTGAGTGTAACCATTTACAATAGTGAAGTGTGTGTGTGTGTGTGTGTGTGTGTGTGTGTGTGAGTGAAATGAACAAAGGGAATTTCTTTTAGTTTTCCTTTAAGTAGTTCATTTTTGCAAACATCAGGAAACAATTTCCAAGAGGCAGCATGACATATGATGACATAGGAACAAGGTTATCCAGAGCCCAGCACATCAGACAGTCTGGAAAACCCTTAAGTGAAGAATGCTTGTCTCCATGAAACCTTGATAATTTAAAAGGGACAATGACTATCTGAAGCAGTCAAGGTCTCCGTTAAATCCAGCAAAGCTAGGAAACTGGAGGGCTGGGGCGGGGGGGCTTCTCCTGCAAGGGGACCCTTTGGTCTTTAGCGACATCATTATCTGCGGGTTATTATCATTACTACAAATACTAATACACTTTTATTAAGCACTGGCAATGACCCAGGGCAAGTGAGTTTAAGTTCATATTATATCCATTTTCATTATCGAGAGAAAAGAGGAGAATGAACAAAGGACTATAATGTGAAATTCTAAAGTAGGAAAAATGAAAAAAGGTTAATTAAAAAAAAAACCCACAGAGTAAAGAGAAAGGCTCCAACTGTTCGTAGTCAGGAGCCATGATGGATGGTGGATCTTGTCACCCTGGACTTGTCCCCTATGATTTCTTTCCATCTCTCTCTCTCTAAAAAAAGATCCTCCTCTCAGCTAAGGACATAGCAGGAATAGCGGTGGGAGGGGGTGGGGTGAAGGAAAGCAGACTTTTATCTCCAGAAATAATGAAATTCTACAAATCAATTCTACAAATCAATGTTTCCTAATTCTAATATCTAGCCCCAAATAAAATCAAATTTTACATTAAAAATACATTAAAATATAAAAATAAAATACAAATGTTAAGTCATGAGAGACACTCCCTTCCCCAAAGACCTTTTTTTCTTCCCCTGACTCTAAAATAGCCAAGTACACCACTCTTGCCTCTGGGTGCACCCTGGCATTCTGTACGGTTTACATCCCTTAGGACAAATGTAAGAAATTTCCCATCAGCCACCAAACCTCTTTGAAAGTCTCCTGTAGAATTACATCTTTCTGCTTGATAACTCTGTGCTTGGTAATTCAAAATATTATTTCTCTCCATCAAACAAATGCCCGAGGCTTTTCAGAGTGTTTAAACCAGTGGAAATTTAAAACAACAAGCAGGTCAGCAGAATGGACGTCTAAATACAGAAGACGTGTGTTTTCCAGGCCAGGATGCCCTGTGGGAGGAGTGTTGTGTTTTGGGTGTATACATATGTTACATGGTGAGGTGTTTGTAGCTACAATGTTGGAGCTACTTATCTTGGCTGACACTTGAATCCATCAACCAAATTACACATCAAACTTTGATGTCATTTGTGGTGTCGGCTAGAAGGGACCCTCAACAAGGTTTGTATGTGTTCGCATGTGTGTCATGTTTATAGAAACAAACCTGGAGACAGGCAATGACTTAGCCAAGGTAAGACAGCAGGACCAGGTCTTGAGTCCAAGTGTCTGAGTCCCAGAACCCAGTGCTCTTTCTACTAAAATGCAGTCTCATTGACAGTGACACAAAATGGCATAGCTGGTCTTAGGGGCGTCTTTACAACGCCTCAAACTAGGATTAAGAAGTCCCTACCCCGGACCTATCTCCTCAGATGCTATGAAAGTTGACTTAGAGAAAGGAGACAGCCACCCCCACCAAAAAAAAACCAAACACCCAGGAGTAAACTTCTATACATCTTGCTGCCGGCCAGTGTGTTTCTGGTTGAAGGCCTTGATGGCAGGATCATACATGTATTCTTACCCATATCCCACCTCTCACCAACTATGAAGTTCAAATTCAGTAAATGTTGACTGAGTAACTGAACTGAATGAAGTTAAAAGTGAGACAAGAATGACTAAATATTCAACAAATGGCATTGGGTCAACTGGGTAATCATTTAGGGGGCATTAAGTTTGGCAGTGGAAGGCCTAGGAGTGGGCGGGCGTACCTGTCAGATATCAGATTTGTTTTGACAAGATGACTCCATGAGCAGACCGGTTAGGAGAATACTGTGAAGCTCATCTTCTGGGGCTTACTCTGGGCAGACCCTGTGCTATGAGCTGCACACATATTCTGGCAATTCTTATAACCACTCTCTGAGGAGGGCATGTTTTTTTCTGTTTTACAGTTGACAACCTGAAGCTTTTAGAAGCCAAGCAATTGCTCGAGGTCTCCCTGGTAGGATGTAACAGAGCTTTTCTAATAACTGCCATTTCAAACACCTTAAATTTTAAAAAATCGGCTAACAACCCTGAGTTCTCTTCCACTTAATGACATACTCCCACCAATGCGGGTGGTGGTGGCATTAACACTTCCCTATTCGTGGTTGCCTCGGGCTGTAAGATGGGGAATTGGGAATAACCACTAATGGGTGCAGGATTTCTCTTTAAGGTGAAAGAACCCTTGCCAGCTCTGCTTTGCCAAAATAGTTCCGTGGAACATTCAAGATCCTTCCAATTCTTTCATCACTTATTTCCCGGTAAACTTTCCACCCTCACCTCCTGCTACTTCCCCCTTGCACCACCTGCTGCCTCCACCCTAAACACACCAGGCATGCCTTCCTTCACACACACTGTGCCTGCTGGTGAGAATGTCATACTCCCTCTTCCCTTTCTGCTGACTCATATATCCTTCAGGACCAAATGCTGTTTCCTCCAAGAAATCATCCCTTTCTCTTCCAGGCAAAGTTGAGCATCCCCTCTATGCTGTCAACACGGGCTTATGCATCTGCCCCTGAGAATACTCCTTGAGTTTACTGGACAGTGTCATCTTCAGCCCCAGGACCTACTGTTTGTCAGCGCTTAGTGAATGTTTACTGAACAAAGCACTCCCTGAGTATTGGCTAGACACAGTGCTATTTTTTCTCCAACTAGTTTAATTGGTAAAATCCATACAAATATAACTTGAGTGCTGGCCTTTAGAGACCAATAAAATGAAATAAAAATACAAATTTGAGGCCAACATTGAGACTTAAGAAAAATTACCATAAAGTAACATTTCATGGAGGTTCATACTTCAGATACTTATCATTGTTGACCGAACACACTTACTGAAGTCAATACTCTTTTATTCAACATATTAAATGTGTTGTTTAACTCTGGTAACCACAGCTGTGACTTAGTTAACGATCTCAATAAATCCTACTTAAATCAGAGACAGGAAAAAATTATGCAAATGAATTCTTATCTGCTTTTCTGCCCAAGGCATATTTGATAACAGATAAAACATACTCCAAATAGTCTCTACTTAATAGTCAGGAAGCCATTTGAGGTTTTATTTGAATCAAAATCAAGAACAAAGAAGAGGAGAGGCCTGCGACAGTCACAAATGGTTTTATTTCAGAAAGAAATTACACATTAAAAGGAGACGTAGTTAAGAGCCTACATTCACATATGGGAGTGAGTCTAGGAAAGTCAACAGTTGTTAATACACAAAGCCATATGATTAAAAAAAGACAGAACAGATAATGACAGATGGGCTAGTCTTAGATTCATCCACAAAGTAGTATCTTTTGTTTAAGAACAAAAATATATTGGTCTTTAAGATAGCTCTTTAGAAAGGAGTTTGTCATTCCAATGGACTTTGAAAATCAAACCAATCACACCGGTCTCTGTATCACACCCATCCTCTTCCAGCAGCATGGGAACCATCCGTCAGTTACACCTTGCAGCTAGACAGGATGTCTTCCACTAATCTCTTGTAAACCCAGGCATCACCCTTAAGCCGCTGCCTCCTGATACCCACCACATCGGCTTTCTGAAGCTGGCATACTTCTAGTTCAAACTGCATTGTCACTTTGCCAAAATCTGACTGTGTTTGACACTTCAGTGTATAGCTGTGAAAAACAAGATAAGAAGCCAGTTAGTAGGAGAACCATGAATATTCTGTATAATACAAGAGATTTCTAAGCCTCTTGGAGGCCAGTGGACAAAATAAACCATTATTTCCTATTAAGCAATATATTACTGCTTACAGCTTCCAAATGGCCTAGCTATGCGTTTGTGATGGAGTACGACTGGTGTTTTCCCAGAAGCTGAACTAGGATCTTAAGAAAGAATAGAGATGAAAAGGCTTTACCAGAATTCTCCATTGCTCCAAAGAAAAGCCCTTCTTTCATAGCTAGACATGCCATTCACGCTCAAGAAATCTTCTGGCACCTTTTATGCAACTCTTTCAACAGTGTAATCCGTGAACATTAGGCCAATTCCACAAAGCAAAGCTCAGGGAAGATTAAGAATCTTTTTTTTGCATGCACCTCATCAGAATCTTCTGTCTTTCATATAAATAAGGCTGAAGCCACCAACCTGTCAGAGGACACATGTTTTTGAGGTCTCTCCAATGGTAATAAGAAGTTACGATCGCCACCACACTTTATGGCAGGGTTATAAAAGAAAGCCCGAAGAGGTGGTACATTCCCATGGCGGAAATGTTCGGCATACACAGTCAGAACTGCATGTGACCTCCTCTGACAATGGAAAGGCAGACTAAACGAAGCCTTAAACACAGCTTAAGAAACAGGTATAACTGAAGGACTTGTATGCATGCATATAAGCATAACCAATGGACGCAAGACACTGGGGGATGAGGGCATGTATGGGAGTGGGGTGAGGGGGGGGGGGGCAATGGGAAGATATGTACACATGTAATACCTTAATCAATAAAAAGAAAGAAAAGAAAAAAAAAGAAACAGGTATGTTCCTGAAAAGCTGCATAAATTGAATTCATGGGAATCTATTTTTATTAGCTTACATTGTATTTTAGTTTTATTTAATTGTCTTACTGATCTTCAATAAACACAAACAATATCCAGTAGGATTAATTTTAAATTTCAGGTCCCTATTTAGGGGCACACGATTAGGAGCTGGTTTGCAGAAGTGTGGAGGTATTTATTACTTATCTCTGTTATGTATTATGAGGTTTCACAGAATATCATTATTTTTCTTATTAACTTAGTTATGTGTTTTGGGGCTTTATCGCTTAAAAATAAGCAGTCAATATCAGGAATGCCTTAAAGAGTACAGTTATGGTTCCTGATGGGAAAATGAAGCATTTAGTCATAGGAAAGAGAAAAAGCAATTATTCTAATTGGAATAATATGGACTGTAACTGAAATTGGTAATACCTAATGAAAAACAAAGAAGGTAAAAAGAAGAGGATCAAGGCAAAGACCTTCTGGTTGATCGGGAAGTTAGAAGAACAAATTATTGGTTAACAGCCAGTTAGTGATCTGCTACAGCTCAGATGATGAAGGAAAGATCATTGAAAGTTTCTGATATAGATTTGGCTAGAGGTTCTGAAACTATTGCTAAACCCCAAGCATGAAGGACAGGTCAGAGTGAGTTAGATGTGTTCTAATGACACATGAGTGCTCGCCAACGCGTACAGAGTGAAAAGCAAAATTACTTTTGCAAAAGATTCTTAAAATCTCATCTCTCGATTGACTAGCCTATTTAAATGTCTTTATTAAATATTAGTGGATCTTCTTAGCTGTGTTTAAAGAGACATAACTGAGTGGAAGGGCTTGGAGGTAGGAACATCTTAGGTAAGAGAGAGGGCCAGGCTGTTTAGACCATGAGATCACAACCACCGAAGCGTTGAGGGCAGATCACTCCACAGTGGGAAAGTCTTAGGGGAAATGACTTCCTAACACTGAAAGCCCAATCCTGTAAAACAGCGAGTCATAAAGAGAAGGCGTCTATAAAAGCCTGGATTTGCCTCAGGTATCTCACAAGTTTAGATTACAATTTATAAATATTATTGAAAAGTAGAACATGGAAGAAAGAATAGGATGTAAAAGAAAACTGGAAGTTGTTCAGATTTTCCTATTTTGAGAAGTCTAATTTTTAAAGTAGTGACAGAATGGGTACTTTAAAAATGTCTATAGCTCATGTAAAACAAAAAGAATAAATTATGAACAATGATACTCACAAAAGCTTTTTGGAGTGAGGTGGGAGAAACATATATATATTGTTTAAAGGGAAGAAAAGAATCAACCATGTTTTCTCAAAGCTCAAAAGACATCAAGGAATAAATCCAACAGCCTATCAGGTTGCTTCTTACCCCTTCCGCACAAAGTCAACATGCTTCTTTGGAAGAATAGACATTATTTCATTCAAGAGCTGATCTGGATTCACCAATCTGGTTGTAGTCACATTATAGTGAAGCTTAAAAAGAAAAAGGAGTGAGAAGTCAATCTTTACATCAACACAAAGATCATCCTGCCTGATTTAGAGAACCAAATTTCCTCCATGTAGTACTATTTCAAATGAAAATATTTGAAGAAAAATACTGAAAGAATTTACAACCCACTCTTGGTAAACTGTATTAAGATGGCACTGGGAAAGCTTGGAGAAATCATGTTTATTAGTAACTATTTCCGTATCATCCTTTTAATACTTTTATCTTCCTCTCCTACCAATCTTTTTAAAGAAATAAATATCAAATAATGTCTATTTGTTTAAACTGTACCTGTTTTCTCCCTTCCTACACTATGACAGAGACACTTACAGTCCTGAAACGTAAACTGAGGGAAGATGAAACAAATGCCCTAGAAATTTCCATTTGTATATAGTTGGATATATTTCCTTAACTCTTACGTGAGTATTTTTAAAATATTATAGAATCCCAGGGCTAGTTTTCTTTTAAATAAATGTTTTTTAAAAGTCAGTCATCTTGCCTGGCTGGTGTGGCTCAGTGTTTGAGCATCAACCTATGAACCAAGAGGTCACGGTTCCATTCCTGGTCAGGGCACATGCCTTGGTTGTGGGAGCATGCAGGAGGCAGCCAATCAATGATACATCTCATCATTGATGTTTCTATCTTTCTCCCTCTCCCTTCCTCTCTGAAATCAATAAAAATTTTTTAAAAATTAATTTTTTAATTAAAAAAAATTCAGTCATCTTGAAGGTGGTGGTTTCACAGGTGCATATCTATTGCTAAAAGTATTTGACTGTACATTTTTAAGATGTATAGTTTACTGTATGTCAATTATACCTGTGTAAATCCTTTTCTTAAGAAAAGAGTCAATATAAAGAAAATACCAGAGAAATAATAGGGGAGATGAGATGCTGAGATGAAGGCGGGTGCTCCATGACTGGAGCTGGGAACCCCAGCGTTAGTTATAAAAGGAACAAGTGGCACAGCTACAATGGGACCCTCTATCTCCTGGGTCCCAGGGCTCTTCCACCAACTAAGCCACCTTTGTCCAGGTAACAATCCACTAACACTTTCCAATCACAATTTAAGTGATTCCTTTTGTAAAATAATTAATCCTACTTTGTCCATTAGCATTTGATAATTGCTTAGCTTCTCATACGTTGGACAAGTTTCCTTAATTTTCTTTATTTAATGCTGTTCAGGAAAATGGCATTATGGTTTTCTTAATCTCCATGTCAGTGTTTGGAATACTTTACAATACTCTCCAACCAGAGAAACCTCAGAATAAAAGGATAAAATACATCTAATAAACAGCCATATGTAACATAAAAGTTATTCGTGTATTATACAAGTTCAACAAGGCAACAATACTAATGGATAAGTCCTTTCTTCTTCCTCTTCAAGACAGGACATATATGGGATCTCAGAACCTTCTCCTCTGAAGCACCCTTCCTCCTAACAACTCAGCACTTTCCTTCCCCCACACCTACCCAGATTTGCTCAAAATGAGACTCTCAGTGCCAAAACTAAACACAGACCCAGTCCCCAAATCATAGGGAACATTTGCATTTTCCCCTCCCTCCTGTGGGTCCACACCCTTCTTGAACATGTTTTATTACAGCACTGAGCTTTGTCAGAGCAATAACATCCCTGCCTATTTCCACGGCCACTCTGAGTTTCGCAAGGACGTGGGCTGTGTCTTATTCATCCCTTACCTCTTACTTCCCCAAACAGAAACGTCATTCATTAGATGTTTGAATGAAAGCTCAGAGAGAATCCAAGAGAGTAAGAAGTATTTTATACCTACTAATAACTTATTTTACTTTTCCTTCCCCACCAAATATAGCACCCACCTCACTGACACATTCAACTTTTTAAAGCCTAGTGTGTCTATTAAATGCGATCCAAATCTCTTAGCTAGCCCACCTTCCCAGCCTGTCGCTCACTATTTTCTTCACACACATCACACTCAAAGTTCAAATGAACTTCCCATGCATTCAAATATTCTATGAGGGCTTAAAAAGTTATCCATGTGTCAGGGACTTTTCTGTGGTGCCACAGATACGACAGACAGCTGAGCTCAAGTCCCCATCCTTAAGGGATCCTTAAGGCAGTTAGTTGCTCATATATGTCCCATGCTTCCCCACCTCCATGTTGCCTCAGTGATTAATCCCTCTACCCCAACTTGAATATTTGAATTCTAGTTATTTGCTCCTTGAAAGGGGCGGTCATATCTAATTTACCTCTGCAGTCTCAAAGCCCATTGCATAGTAATACGCATATCTTAGATGCTCAAAAATATTATCTAGCCCTCGCTGGTTTGGCTTAGTGGATAGAGCGTCAGCCTACGGACTAAAGGGTCCCAGGTTCGATTCCTGTCAAGGGCACATGCCTGGGTTGCTGGCTCGATCCAAGAGTGAGGGGCATGCAGGAGGCAGCTGATCAGTGATTCTCATCACTGATATTTTTCTCTCTCTCCCTCTTTCTTCCTCTCTGAGATCAATAAAAATATATCTTTTTTAAAAAGAAATAATTATAAAAAATATATATATTAACTAAATGCTAAATGAGTAAATAAATTAAAAAATACTAATCCATTCATTCAGTACTTTGATTTTAAAAAAAGCCCTAACCGGTTTGGCTCAGTGGATAGAGCATCGGCCTACAGACTGAAGGGTCCCAGGTTCGATTCCAGGTCAAGGGCATGTGCCTTGGTTGCGGGCACATCCCCAGTAGGGGGTGTGCAGGAGGCGGCTGATCAATGTTTCTCTCACATCGATGTTTCTAACTCTCTATCCCTCTCCCTTTCCTCTCTGTAAAAAATCAATAAAATATATTTCTTGAAAAAAGTACTAGTCCAATATATCTAATCCATTATATCTAATCCATCAATATAGTCCAATATACCGTATTTTCCGGCGTATAAGATGACTTTTTAACCCAGGAAAATCTTATACGCCCAGTCATCTTATACGCCGGAAAGTACGGTAGTCCAGTTAGGAGTCACCTTCTGAAATCCGCATTAAAGATTTAGTCCACTTACCTTTCGTCTTCTTGGTCCGTCTTTGACACAGCCCTTCCATTTGCTCCTGGTAAACACAGTAATAACCTTATCCAACCCCCTTTCAAGGCTGCCAAACACTTTGGTTCCTTTTCTTTTTGGAGTATCCTCTACATGTGCTTGGTTGAGATCCAGTTCCACTGAGCGGCACCTTAAAGAAACAAAACACAAAACAACCCCGAGCAGAGCTAGGCCTCCTGCCCACAGGGGCCCTCACAGGCTGTGCTTGTGTCCCGTCTGCCTGGCGGGCTTTACTTTGCTATCCAGGGCCAGCCCGCCTCATTGCTCAGGGAACACAAAAGTCATCTTCTACTGGAATTTAGTCCCCACCCTCTCCCCCAGCCAAATGCCACTTGGCAAAACTATTTTTCCCCTACCTTTTAAAAAAAAATGTCAAATACACACAAAAGTTGAACAAATAGTACAATGAACAATTGTTAATATTCTGTCACATGTGCTTTCTCTATGCATATAGATAATAAATACATTAAATATATGTACAACTTTGCTGAGCCATCTGAAAATTAATAATGTCATAGTTCACATTCTAATACCTAGTTCACATTCTAATTTTCTCAATTGTACTCAAAATTGTTCCTGCTTGAAAAAATAACTATAAAAGACAATGAAAGGTCATCTATGCTGCAGAAACACTCAGACAAGAACGGGTTTTCTTTGAAACACCTTTTAGTATCTTTACCATTTTGAGCAACTGCTATCTGTTAGTGAATGTCTATGCTCTATTGGCAAAAGTATAGAGAAACGTGAGCCCCAGAGAAAAAAACTACGTGGCTGGGACCAAGGCTGCTGTCTTGCCAGCCTGCTGTATTTTAGGTTAAGGTGCCAGCCCTTCCGCTGATGAGTTTCACCATTCTACCCCCTGAGGAAAGCAGTGGCAATAGCTTCAGTAATGGCCAAAGACCATCCTCAGACAGGCATTCCTACAGTCGGATAGAATCTTCACGATGGTTTGCCTTAATCAGGTTTATCATATATGAAAAAAAGGAAGTCTGGTTACACATACTAAAGATCAAAAGTCTAAAAAACACTTACCGCCTCTCAGGGCTAATGACCCCTGTCGTTAACTTCTCTGTTCCTGCAGAATTTACTGGCATTTTAATTGGGGTTTCCTTCAGGCACTGGTTTCTAACTATTAGAAAAACAACAAACACAAACCAAACAGAGTTGACATACTATGGTTTCAAAATTTCTATCAAGAATGCATACATCACCCCATTCCGTGACTCAGAAATGTAACCACTTCGCCAGTGATGCTAAAGCTACAATTCTGTAAATAAATGTTTCCATGTGATTTATAATAAAAACAAAATCATTTTGCTTTGTATGTGTGGCTCTCCTTTCTCTTCACTGCTTATAATTTTATTATAAATATCATGACAGATCTAAACAGATCATATAAATACAGATTTTGTGATTAATGATTCTCCTTTCTATAAATGAAAGTCAATCTGTGTTTACACAAAGACCCAACTTATGCCTTTAATTGATCTAGTACTGAGAGGTGTTAATTCAATTCACAGCTCAAATCAACCTGTTAGGCCAGTGATTTTCAGCCTTTTTCATCTCATGGCACACATAAACTACTAAAATTCTGTGGCACACCAAAAAATATTTTTGCCTACCTGACAAAAAAAAAGTAGGTATAATTTTCATTGATTTAAAAAATAATAGTAATTACCTAAACTTTTTGCCCCAAGGTGACTTTTTAAAAACTCAGATGCCTATACTTGTATATAAGGATTTCTGATATCAAAAATTAACCAATCAGATGCAACATTATTATGGGATGTGACCAATAAGATGCAACTCTATTATATGACCTATATATTTATGGTTCAAGACAAAGCATTCACATTGGATGGCTATTGTTGTATTAACTGTTGTCTTTTTTTTTTTTTTTTTTTTTTTTGACAAGGCAAGGGAAAAGAGGTCAGTGTCCCTAACTATATAAGTCAGGTATTGCATGTTTTTAAAATTCTTGCGGCACAGAGAAGTGTCCCAGTGAAAGTATGACAAAAGTTACTAAAGAGGAGTGAGCTGTGGCTATTTTTATATTCCTTATTCCAGAATTTTGTTGTATGCTAACGGGGTATTTGTATCCCATGATAGTTTGTGACAAATATGCATTAACAAATCTGGTTGCCAGTGATTAGTTCACTTTTTCTTCATGATGTAAACCTTATAACCCTTTAGAGATAATAATATTCACTTTATAAAATATGATACCGAATTTTTAAAAAGAGATCAGAGGTTTTGTTTTGTTTATGACTATTCAGCACTATTCTCACTGGTTCTACAAGAACAGGAAAATAAGATCAATCAACATCTATGAAAAACAGTTTTCATCTTTGTACACTGAGAGTATCTACTACCATACACAGTTATCCTTCAACAAATTGTCACTGACTGGATTATACAGGATTCAGAGAAATGAAATTAATGTTTATGTCAAAAGTGACTCAGAGCAAAAGTAAAATGCAAAGCACTAATGGAACCTATCAATCGGGGCTCAGACACTCGCTCCCATAGGCAGCTCTTATGTTTAAAGAAAAACAGCCAATTATAGTTTTTGACCAGCAAAATGTTTCTCACAGGGACAAGTCATGTAAACTTTAAGATTATAAATTCTCAACTATCCATATTTTAAAACCTTCAGAAATACATAAAAAGCAGAAAATATCAATGATAGAAGGGATAGTAAGCATCAAAGGCTCTTTCTAAAAATGCCCTGAATGAGCTGAAGGTCCATTTTACCTCGCTGCCCAACCCACTCAGAAAGGATGTTGTACCTTTGTTAAGAGAAATAACAGAAGAGATCCCCCTCACTGGAAAAAATTCAATAGCAAGTACTACTGAGGTCCTACTATGTGCAAATGTTATCTCACTAAAACCTCGTTAACAACCACAGGCAGCCACACACTCATCTCATCATCACCGCAAACTAGCCTCACAAGTTGGAGAAAAATGTTGTTTGAGTTAATGAATTAGAGAATGCAATTAACAGGACTTCCAGCAAATATTCTGACAAAGTTCTTCATATCTTTACATATAAGTAGACCTCTGGAACTGGCTATCAGCCCCACTAGCAAACTGGAAGCACAACAGGATGTGAGTTGCCAGCAGTTTCCACGGCCGTGTTTCAGAGTTTGGATTCATTAGGATGTTAACATAACAATATTAGGTCACAATTACTGGAAAAAGGCTAATAAAGTTTAGGTGTCATTTTAAAAAGTGACAGAGACTAAATCATAGTAAATAAGAACCCTTCAGCCTTTAATTTATTCATTCCTTCATTCAACAGATATGGCCCCCATTATATACCAGGTATTAAGCACCTACTGTGTACGGTACTATGCCATGCTGCAATAGAGACAGCAGACAGTCTACTCTCGTGACACCATCTTATCCTGGTGAGACCCAGTACTAGAAGACTAGGTTCAGTTCTAGGCATTGTTTTAAGAAGAATACTGACAAAATAGAATATATTTAGATGAGGCCAGCAATAAAAGCGCAGAGGTGTCATAAAGGAAACAGCGTAAATAATTGGTGATGATAAAGCTGAGGAGAGGAAACCAAGGGAAGAGAGAGCTGCAAAGTGTGGACACGGATATCTGGAAAAACACTGCAGCTTTTCTCTGTCTGCTGGAGCATGGGCAGTAGTACAACGCAGAGCAGGATCAGATACCAGAACTGGAGATCCGATGAGTAAGAAGGGCTCCGAAGAGACTTCAGTTTAGTCATTACAAGTGAGAGCAAAGGGGTGGGGCAAACAAGATCTAAACATGGATGACCTTGGGCAGCTCCTTCACGCATCTGGATCTCAGGTTCCTCAGCTATGAAAAGGGCAGTGGATTAAATGAGCTCTAACTTGCCTTTCAGCTTTGATATTCTATGATGCTATGATTGAATTTTATATGTATAAAGTTGAGGAAAATTAGAAGTTGACTAATATGCTTTCATTTCAGCTAATCAAAATAACACATAATAAGAAGGCAGGCTGACCTCTCCCAGAGACTCCTGAGAGCAGTGCTAGTCATTTCTGACCTGCTATACTCTCATGCAGCATGGTAAGAAGAATGGACTTTGAAGGTGTTTCAGCAAATACCTTTCGAGGGTGTAGTGTAATGATTTGGTGTAGTGAGTATTTCTCTTTTGTGCTGGTTCTTATTAACTGGAGTCTTTGGTTCTGGAAGTACAAAGCCGTCTTCATTCTTTACAGCAGACTTGGGAGTATATATATTCTCTTTGTTCTTTAATTTATTGGCAGATGCTTTGCATGAAACTGGAGTTAATGATTTAGATTCCAAACCGTTTGATTCTGTCCAATGCTTGGCAAACTGGAAAAAAAAAATCACTAGATAAAGCACAGTGAAGAAGAAGAAGAAAAGTCAATTTCTTTACAACATGGCTTTAATCATTTGTAAATTACCTTGTACCATTTTTCCTAAAATGAAATACTATCAAAAAGGTATTATTAATAATACCAAGAAATTTGAAAATGTACATTCCATTCTCTTTAGTAAGTGTAGATCACTTTAGTCTGTTCTATTGACAGGTAATTTTCAACATGTTTCAGGCCAAGTTTTCACTCAAATATACCCAGATCCTAGGCAATATTGAGAACGATCACAAATAAATGCTTAAAAATTGCTTCCTATACCTATATTGTCATGGTTTGTTTCTTAATATGTACCAAAAATAAAAGTTTAGTGGATAATAAGTGCAGAAAAACCATGTTAAAATATTCTAACAGAAATGTTGGATAGAAAATATTTTTTAATCCTTTTGAATTTATGGTTGAGCTTACTAAACAGTAAGGAAAGTCCTCAGAGGTCAAACTAAAAACAGGAGCATGAATCCAGAAATGTAACCAAGGATGAGATTCCCACTGCCCTAAGGGCATCTACCTACTATCTCGGATACCCTACGGCATAGGTTTTAATACTGTGGAAGCCTTAGACCTATGCAAGGGTTAGACCCAAAGCTCCCATGAAGAGCCAGGGAAGGCTATATCTAAAATTTTTAAAGTGAATTAAATATAAATATGCCCTGCAAAGAAGTCGGCAAGGAAGTGTCTATCGTGTCCTGTGCTCTGGAGGAGAAAAAAAAAAGTCTCCTTTAATAATGTGTAAGTAACCACAGGACAGTCTTCACATAGGCTCCAAGCCCAACTTCATAC
Organism: Eptesicus fuscus; assembly: GCF_027574615.1. Taxonomy (NCBI): domain Eukaryota; kingdom Metazoa; phylum Chordata; class Mammalia; order Chiroptera; family Vespertilionidae; genus Eptesicus; species Eptesicus fuscus. The sequence continues at coordinate 51,011,489 of NC_072487.1, read as the reverse complement.
TGTATGCATGGTCCCTGGAGTCGAAAGCCTAGAATTTAATTTAAAGTAGCCCTAAATTGTTTGTGTTCCAGGAGCATGGTAGAAGCAAACACAACTCCTATCTAAAAGAAAAGCTTTACTCCAACACAACCCAAGCTCTCCCCACTGCTGAGTTGGGGGGGAGGGAGTTGACTACAAAGGGGCATGAGGGAATTTGGGGGGCAACAGAACTGTTCTTGATTTTGGCAGTGGTTACACGACTGTATGCATTTGTCAAAACACAGAACTGTACACTAAAATAGTGTATTTAATGATTTTACTACATGTAAATTATACCTCATTGAGAGAGAGAGAGAGAGAGAGAGAGATGCAATAAAGTGTTCCAAAATGGAATCTTGGCTTTCTTCAACTTGGAAATAACTGGCATCTCTTTCATTCTATTCCAACAATCTCTCATTAAGGTTTTATTTCTTTTATTCATTTGAGAGAGAGAAGGGTAGGGTAGGAAGAGAGAGTAAAAGGGAGGAAGGGTAGGGTAGATGAAGAGAGTGTAAAAGAGAGAGAGAAACATTGATTTGTTGCAACTTTGGCTTGGCAGGATGACACTCTAACCAACTGAGCTACCGGGCCAGGGCTCTCATTAATGTTTTCAATAGTTTAAGAATTCATTAAGCTCCTAACCGGTTTGGCTTAGTGGATAGAGAGTCGGCCTGCGGACTGAGGGTCCTGGGTTTGATTCTGGTCAAGGGCCCATGCCCAGGTTGCGTGTAGGAGGCAGACAATTAATGATTCTCTCTCATCATTGATGTTTCTATCTCTCTCTCCCTCTCCCTTCCTCTCTAACATAAATAAAAATATATTTTAAAAAAGAATTCATTAAGCTTGCAAGCACATACTAGATCACATGTTGGGGCCTAGATATTTTTACAATTGAGACAATATAATCTGCTTTAAGTAATAATAAAATTAACCAACCTGTGGTGTTTGGGGAGTAGCCACACCTGTTGATGAATTGTCTTCATACCATTCATATTCTGTTAATCCAGCCACATAATTTTCATCATTTGTGGTCATATCTTCTAAACTCAGGTTCTTTGACTATTCAAAAATAGAAGGATCATGATTCAGTTTTTAAAATAGCATATTCCCAGTGCAGGGCAATGCCCTGGAAGCAGAAACAAATGATAGTATATTGAAGGAGCTTACCATTCATTACAGCAAACAGAAAGTAAAAAAATTTAATTCAGATTATTAGATGGGAGAATCTCTGACTCTCAAAGAATATGTCTGGAAACATATTATAGCATACTACTTAGCTTGTCATTATCAAATAATCACTAATGCCAGACAAATAACTCCTCTGCAAATCTACAAATAAAAAGCTCTGACAAAGTAGAGGATGGAAGAGAAACAACTTTGAAACACAGGTTTCTTAGTTGTAAGAACATACAGAGTAGTTAGCAATTTATTCTAGGAGTAAATTAGCCTTATGGAAGATGTCCTGGGGGCAGGATACTTGAGGTCCTGACCTAATACCACCACCAGAGTCATTTATTTTCCCTCATTCTTCCTCTCTATAAACTAAGGCTATCCCAAAAACCTCCTAAATTCTAAAACAATGGAACATAATTGGATTTTTTATTTCTCCCTCCTCCCCTTTCCCTCAACATCTAGTTAACCTGGCCAGGCAATATTACTTGAATTTCTTACACCTCATCCTTTTCTTTTCCAGTCCCACTGCCACTGTTCTGATTCAAGGACAAATCTTCTCAGACCTGAACTCTTCAAACAAATATGGTCTCTGTGGCCAGTCTTTCCACCCTCTCAACCAGGAATGACAGAGTTCTCCAGGACCGCCAATTACCATCAACTAGACCTAGCTGCATGGGGTGCTAGGCTGAGAAAAATACTAACGTGAAGTCTAGGCTCAGTGGGGAAAAAAGGTACAGTGTTGTATGAATGACGGCTGTCATGGGTATTATAGTAGACAGTAACGGCACACACACATACCGGACTGGACAATTCTATATACCACTGGATGAATTATTAAAAATTACCGTCATATCAGTGATATGTCATGTCTTGCTCAAAAATCCATGGTTCCCATTACCAAGAGCATGAAGTCTAACCCCTCTCACGTGAGATTTCAAGGTTCTCTATAATCTCTCATCCACCCTTCCAGCTCACGTGCTCTCACCCTTCCTCTCTCACTTCCCCTCTACTTGAACTCTTCATTTTGCTAAACAGATTTAGTCACTGTCAACATAGTATGTCAAGCCCACATTTAGGTGCCTGAGCTTTCGTTAATTACATTCATCTTGCCCTGAATACTGTGCTCTTTCTTTTCCATTTTTCTAAACTTGACTGTGGGTCCAGTTTGGATCACCCATGACGATCATGCCCATCTTCTAAAGGCCCTAGAACACCCTCTAGCCCCTTACCTGGCACTAATCATCTACTACAGTGATTTTCAATTGATGTGCAGCAAGAATTTTTAAAACATTCAATACCTGACTATTTAGTCGGGGACACTGACCTCTTTCCCTTAGACTATCAAATAAAAAAATGATAATAGCCAACACAACAATAGCCATCTAGTGTGACTGAATCAAAATTACACCTATTTTTTTGTCATATCAACAAAAAATATATTTTTGGTGTGCCAAAGAATTTTAGTACTTCGTTTCTGTGTGCCATGAGATGAAAATGGCTGAAACTGGCTGGTCTACTATGATGTGGTATAACACAACTGTTAGACACCAAGTACCACATTCATAGAGATTTGTCTAACATGGGGCCTGAAAATGCTAATGCTGATGATGATGTGATTGATCTTTTATGATTCTTGAATCAGATGGTATTATTGTTTCATTGAAAGTTTCATCTATTGGTTAACTATTACTTACTTTCTTATAAACAACACCCCAAAGGGTGTTTTGATCAAAAGGGAAAATAGTACAAAAAGACTTATGTGGCTTGATTCAAATCCCAATGATTTGCATAAAGATCAGAAAAGAACCCAAAATTTTATTTATACTTCATTTCTTGTCATTAAAATGTCTATCTGGTATATACACTGATTCAATAACATGAGTTAAATGCCCAAATAATTAAATTATTAGGTAAATGTTCATTAGATAGAAGTTAAGAGTAAATATCTTCCCAGATCTTTTCCACCTGGATACTTTATGAATCACACAAGCACATGAATTGAGACACAGGCCCATCCAATGGCTTAGGAAAATGTTTCAGACCTCTTCCTGAGGTATCATGAATTTAAAACTTTAGCTGAAGTGTTTATTCTAAGTACACAGTATCTATTGCCTTTCTGAGATTACCTCCAGAAGCAAAGCTCATGCTTTGGTGTCCGATACCCAAAGGTGTTAACTTGAGTCTGAGAGTTTGTTTAAAGGGTTTTGTGACATGGACAGTATGGCTGATGGGCTGATCATAAAGCCCATGGATAAAAGATCTGCCTGGGCATGGGGTATTCACCAGCCAACAAAACTCTCCATGAACAGGCCACAAACCATCCCAGGAATAAGATTATCTCACTTCAGAGATTTCTTTACACAACAGACAACTTGGACTCACACTTTTTAGTTCTTAGTTTGGTCAAAGACAAACTGGGGAGGGAAGAAGAGAGACAAGTTAGGCTCAAGAATTTGGTATACCCAAGACATGGACATGAGACCCACTATATCTGCAGCACATGAGTGACAAATGACAAAAAGAGAGATCTAGTCCAGCTGGTGTGGCTGAGTGGTTGAGCGTTGACCTATGAACCAGGAGGTCACAGTTCAATTCCCCATCAGGGCACATGCTCAGGTTGCAGGCTCGACTGCCCCCGTCCTGCCCCACCGTAGGGGGCATGCAACAGGCAGCTAATCGATGTTTCTCATCAATGTTTCTATCTCTCTCACCCTCTCCTTTCCTCTTTCTGAAATCAATAAAATCATATATTTTTTAAAAAGGTTCCAACATTTACCTCGACGTTTGTTAATGGGGTACCACTGACTTGTCCCCAGGAAAAAGGCGGAAGCCTTAAACGAACTGGTTTCCCCCGAGCCTTCTTGGCTAGAAGCAGAAGATAGGTAGCTGTGAGATGATCATATTGCCACTGGAAGAAAAGAAAATGAAGTTGTTTAGAAGATTAAATGTGCTTTTTGAAATAATGTTCTATTTTAAATTAAATTTTTTCCTGGATGTAACAGACATTCAGAATTTTTAAAAATTTTTTTAGTTTTACAAGGCATATAATGAAAAACAGCGATCCCCTACACCACACCACACACACCCATTTCTACTCACCAGAAAGAACTACATTTAAACACATTTAGCTATTTTTCTATATTCCTAAATTAACTATTTATATAGCTTTAATTTTTTCTTTAGCTTCAGATATCATTTTTAGATTTCCTACTGTGTAGAATTTAGCTCTACTATAATTCCTTCCTTCCTTCCTTCCCCACACATCTCCTCCCTGCATCCTCCTGTTACAATTTTGTTATAATTTTAGTAAATCAATATTTATGTTATTATTAATGGTATTCGCAATTAGGTAAAGGTAGCCCTCTCACTGCAACAAGAATTGTTTGAGTTGTCGTGTACCCATAGTGTGGGGAAGTGGGTTTTTGATATCTAAATCCAGCCTACCACCAGGAACGCTCAGGGCCTACTCAAGAAGGCAAATAATCCTTTCCACTAATATTTACAGGGTAAAATAAGATTGTTGTTAGAGTAATAAATTTGACAGTAAAATAGTAGTCAAGTTTTCAGGCTAATTTAAATTGGCTAATTGAAACAAGCGAATATTCTAGAAAAATTAATTGTACTCGACAAAAAGCAGTTCCTAAAGCGTTAACTAAATTTTTATTGGTAGTTCATCTCATGATAAAATTGCGTAACATGTAATGAACCTAAAGCAGTAATATTATAGTGCAAAAAATTAAAATTTAAAAGCTATCAAGACTACATTATAAAATTTTCAAAAGCCTCCTAATATTTAAATCAAAGGGGGGGGGGGGAAATAGTAGAAGAATATCATGTAAGGAAAAATACCCTGTAAGTAAATTACATCTAGAAAATTTGTACTTTAGAAAATTAATTGTAAGGCAAGATACCCATGAAAAACACACATGGTGTCAAAACAAGCCAGAGGAAAATCATTTGGGCAAAAAATGAAAAAGGATCCCAAGTCAATTTTATAGAAAATATCCCTTTATTAACTTTTGGTCGAGAATATATTTGTATATTTTCAGAAAACAACTCCGAGACCATGTGGATTCCAGCAACAGAGAGGAATCGACAGGACTACTCCAGCCATGAAGACAGAGGAGAAGCAGTCCAGAGATGGAAGACGCTTATGTTGACTTGCCATACTAGCAGTTAGCAGCTGTGCGTCACTGCAGGTTGCCCAGGACCAAACCAGAGAGGGTCGGACCTGCATTACCACCATTTGTCCACCAACCAGAACTGAAATATCATTGGTGACATGTGCACATAAGGAACTGTTTGACATTGAAATTGGGTCTCAAAGAACTGTTGGCCCAGAAAGAAACTCATTACAGACTGATTCACTTGCCTTTCAGCATAACCATTATTGCTTGTCTCATTTTCAGTTCTTATAAGTGTATTTCTAGTAGCCCATGATCTCACTCATCTAGGGGAAATGATAAACAACATAGACTGATGAACAAGAACAGACCCAGAAACAAGGAGGCATGGATCAGACTGTCGGGCCTCAGAGGGAGAGGGGAGGGTGGGGATAAAGGGGAGAGATCAACCAAAGGACTTGTGTGCATGCATATGAGCCTAACCAGTGGTTAAGGACAACAGGGGGCTGGGGGCATGAGTGGGGAGGGGTGTGGGATGGGAATGGGGGGATGAGGACAAATATGTGATAGCTTAATCAATAAAGAAATTTAAACAAACAAACAAAAAAAACTAAGTAAAGGTAATGTTCAAATATTTAATTAGTACGCCAACCAATCAGAACAGAGGCCAAGAGGTGTGTAGGGTTCTGGGGGCCCCTATGATGCCGATTACTGTCCTTTTAATGATGGGCTTGAGGTGGGCCTAGGGCCCAAGGGAGGCAACAGGGCAACAGGGCGGGCACTCTGGGTAGTAGTTATTTACCAGTCAGTATATAAATATTAGTCTCTTACAACCAGTATGGTCACACTGGCTGAGTATTAGCCTGCAGTTAAACCACACATGTTGCTATCCTTGCATTTCCTTCTTTTATAACTTGTTTTTCCCTAAAATTAAATCTTTTCAAGGCAGTTATTTTTTCTTACTAATTCAACTCCACAGTCTCCGACACCCTTCACCTCCTCCCAACATGTTCACACATATCAACTAATCTGTCTCCTTCTCTGTCTCCCTTTTGGAGACATTCCTCCTGATATCTGCATTCCATACTCCACTCTGGATTGGCTTCTTTCTCAGCCTGCAACTCAACTGTTAGTCTTGGGATTCCCTTCACCTCTATCCTACAATCTTTCTTTCTTTCTTTCTTTCTTTCTTTCTTTCTTTCTTTCTTTCTTTCTTTCTTTCTTTCTTTCTTCCTTTCTTTCTTTCTTTCTTTCTTTCTTTCTTTCTTCCTTTCTTTCTTTCTTTCATTGATCTTAGAGAGAGGGAAGAAAGGAGAAAAGAAGGGAGGGAGGGAGGAACATCAATGTAAGAGAGAAATATCCATTGGTTGCCTTCTGCACGCAACCAGACTGGGGATCGAAGCTGAAACCCAGGGATGTGCCCTGGCAGGGAATCAAACCCGCCAACTTCTGGTGTATGGAATGATGCTCCAACCAACTAGACACACTAGCAAGGGCCTAAGTATTCCTTTTTCTTGGTTTACTTTCCTGTTCTGGTGGAAACATCTCCAAAAACTTCCTGAGGGTAAAATGAATGGTAGGTAAATTTTTTGAAAGCTTGCTTGTATGACAAATGACTGCATTCTATCCACACATTTGATTCTCGTTTGACAAAGTATAGAATTCTAGGTTGATAATAATTTTCAGTTTTGAAGACATAGATCCATGGTTCTCGCTTCTAGTATAGCTATGGAAAAATCTAAAGACTTTCTGATTCCCAAGACTTTGTGTATGATCTTTTTTGGTTTTTGTTCCTGATACTTTTTCAATCTTCCTTTCCCCAGTTTTCTGAAATTTCACTCCAGCAGGCCCTTGTGTGGATCTATTTTCATCATTTTTCTAAGCCCTGGTTAAGCCCCTTTGTTCTTAGAAACTCTTTTCTGGAATATTTCTTCAGTGGTTTCTTCCCTTCTTTCCTCTGTTTTATCTTCCTGTAACTTATATTATTTGTATGTAGGACCTTTCTTACCCCCTCTCTTCTATTTGTGTATATCTTTGTTTTTAGGTTCTACTTTCAGAAGGTTTCACATTAACTCATTTTCCAAACATTTCTACTGAGCTTTTTTTCTTTTGGTCATATTTTAAATTTCCAAGAGCTATTTCTCGAAATGTTCTTTTTAGTCATCTTATTCCTATTTCAAAAAAGAAATAGCTTCTCTTATCTCCAAGAATGTTAGTTATCATTTCTTAGCCATTTTTTCCCACTTCCTGTTATCTTTCTCCCCGCACCCCCCACCCCCACCCCCACCCCTTGAGTATCTTTACTTTTTCTTCCTTCTCCTGGCCAACCCCACACCACTTATTTTGACCTGTGGCTTCATGTTAGAGGCTTTCCTCAAATATCTGGTGATCTTTGGCTGTCTGTCTCTATTTAAAAGTGAAGAATTATAATAACACAGCTAATTAAAGGCTCTATGTGTAGTCTAGGGCTGCTTAACACCTTGGGGACTTTTCTCTAAGGCAGTGATTTCAACTGCTGTTCTGCAAGAATTTTTAAATCATGCAATACCTGTCTATTTAGTCAGGGGTACTGACCTCATTTCCCTTAGATTGTCAAATAAAAAATGACAACAGCCAACACTACAACAGCCATCAGGTGTGAATGAATCAAAATTACACCTATGTTTTTGTCAGAGTGGCAAAAAATATATTTTTGGTGTGCTGCAGAATTTTAGTAATTAGTTTATGGGTGCTGTGAGATGAAAAAGGTTGAAAATCACAGCTCTAAGGTAAATACACACAAGAAAACTGAACTCCCAACCATTGCTATAGCAAGTAGGTTTTTTTTTCTCCTGGATTTCCCCTAGAGAGGAATCTCCCAATATTTTCCCCACCCTCACTGCAAACAGGACAAAATCCTAGCTCCAGCATTCTCAGAGTTGAACAGTGAAGGGGGTTAGAGGCAGTGATTTACCATTCAATATGAGGACTGTGTGTGTCCATGCATCCTTTTCAAAACAGCTCATTGCCCCCACCTGAGCTATGTCTGGTACAGAGTGCCTCTTGTTCAATGTCCCCAATCTTCTGCTGGGGTGGGGAAGAGGTGGCTGTCACGCGGCACAGGTAGAAAAAGGGACTTGGGTTCTAAACTCTTCCAATACAGACTTTCAACAGACCTTCCTAGTTTCCAGCTGCTCACTTCCCTGATTTCAGAGGCTCCAGGCACCCTGAGCCCCAAGCCTTTCTGGAGCTCCAGCGCTCTAATCAGGTTGCTGATTGCCCTTTCCCATCGCAGGCACTTAGGCTCTCAGCTTTCTCCAAAATGCGATGCCAGCGCCCACTTATCTACTTCATAACTTCCAATTTTAGTGACATTACTTTTATCTCCTCTCTCCTTCTCTTCACTGTGATTTTTCTTGCCCTTTTCTCCCTTTGTTATTTTTGTGAGGTTTTAGAAAATGTTGGATGCAAACATACTTGTTCAATCCACTGTGCTTAACTGAAACTTTCTCAATAATGTACCCATAAGACTATGAGACTCTCTGCCTGCAAGATTGTTCAATTTTAATAACACCGATAATATTTAAATGCTATGTATCTCCTCACAAAGTACATGATTCAAAGAGGTCTACTACCAGTTGTTTTTATTAGTAGACTTGATCAGTTAATATTTCAGATGGCCACAATTATAATATATGCTTTGAAATTTATACCGTGGATCTATCCATCTAGTGGGAGAAGTATAAGCTACTGTGATGAATTATCACAGAACATTTCCTTTAATCCAGACAGGGCATGGGAAAAGGTTTCATAGAGAAAGTACTTGGGAACCAGGTGAAAACTATGTAGTTAGAATCACTCTCCATTTTCCAAAAACTACATTAAAGATTTTTTTCCCACCTCCCACATCTATGGTTTCATCTCTGACAGCCACCTTTTTTAAAAAGATGCCATAAACTAATTAGAGAACATGGCTAAGAAACAAGTTGCCACTTGCTTATCAACAATGGCATAACCCAGGCATTGCAAACAACACCTGGATGGTCCTAGCGTTTTAAATGGAGTTTTCTAAGCATGCCTACGAGTTTTACAACCATCCTCTAAGCCCTCTTTTCCTCCGAGGCATAGAAAGCATCCTTTTTATAACTTTTTTACCATAGCCTCTGCATATTACTCATTATGATAAGGTGCACAGGGGAGTTCTGTGTTGAATAACAGATAAATCAACACATTAGTTTCGCTTTCAGGTGATGTCAATCCTCAAGTCTAACACAACCAATGTCTCCCTTATCTTTTAGACAGTTCCCTCTTTTGAAAGTCAAATGTCTGAAAGTAAAGCAATAGCTTTACCTGTTATAAAGAAAGTACCATTTCTAGAAAACTAAAAACATTTTTAAAATCCCATCACTGTTCAGACAGACCAAATATTAAAGAACTCCCCAAGCACCTAGGCTGAGGAAAGATAGCTATTGGTACAGGGGGTTTGAAAAATTGAAGAGTAATCCACTATCCTTCCCCTGACCTTGCTCCCAAGACCTTCAATCTTTAAACTCCCACCACCAGAATACATGGGTATTTGCATTGCAGGAGTGGGGTAAAGGGATGTCTTGGTCTGAATCGGTTCTCATATGCACATGTGACCCTCAGTGAAGTTCCCCAACCAGATGACTAGCACTCCCACAATCAGAGCCACTCATAGCTGGAAGAATTGGGGGAAAGTAAGGAAAGCAATGAAGTGAAAGCTCTAGCACTGCTGTTGGGAATCTCAATGAGACAGCTCAAAATCATAAGACATATGAAACTCTGACTTCTACATATATAAAATACAGCAATTTAAGAGTGCTTATGGCCCTATCTGGTTTGGCTCAGTGGATAAATCGTCAACCCACACACTGAAGGGTCCCGGGTTTGATTCCTGGTCAAAGGTAAGTACTTCGACCAGGAATCAAATGCAGGCCCTGGTCGGGGTGCGTGTGGGAGGCAACCAATTGATGTGTCTTCCTCACATCAGTGTTTCTCTCTGACTCTCCCTCTCCCTGCCACTCTCTAAAAGTCAGTGGAAAAATATCCTCAGGTGAGGAATAATATTATCTACTGTTTTCTGTGTCAGATGTAAAGAAGACAAATCCTAGTTCCATTTCACTCCTAATTTTCAAAATTGTATTTAGAGACCACATAAAGGATACTATTTTAAAGACCTTTTTTTTTTTCAATTATTCTTGAAATTCTGAGTATGTTACTTTTAAGATTCAAATTTTAAAAATTTGTAAATCTCATATGAAATTTTTTCTGGATAAAATGACATGATATATGGGATTTTCTTTGAAATACCCAGCTGAAAGTGCAGATGAGGGAGGGTGTTGGGCTATAGATGAAATTAGCAAAATTTTAACAGCTGTTGAAACTGGATGATGAGTACATGGAAGATCACTGTTATACTATTCTCTCCACTTTTATAGGTGTTTGAGATTTTCTATAATAAAACTTTAAAAAGAAATTTTATGTATTTGAAAAACAGACTTCTATTAAAGATCATCCCAAAGGAAAAAAATCATGCAGTTTTTTAAGTTGCTTATATGAAAACTTCACATTTTATTGTAAAAAACTAAGGACCTACATATCTTGCAGCAGTTCCCAATTCTTGCCATTCCTTTTCATTCCACAAAAAGTAAATTATCATTCTGTTTTCCAGACATACTCCAGAGCCTTTGCTTATTATGTCATTCAAAAGAGTTCCTTTTTTTTTTCTATCACCTCCTCACGTAAAAGAACTGTGCCTTAGCAAAGTTTTGTTTAGTTAAAAAAAAAAAAAAAAAAAAAAAAGAAAGAATTCTTAAGGCCTTTACCTTCAAGTTAGAAAACAGGGAAAAAAAAAAAAACATACAAAGCAAAGGCGATGAAAAGACATAGAATGAACAAGAGAAAATTAGGGCACAAGCCCAGCCCAGCATTTACAGTATATTCAGAGACAGCTCTGAGTGGCTCTACCTCTAGGATATACGTAATCTGGATTTAAGCATCTGAAAGAGCTAAAATGACTCAACACCAGAAATCATGATAATAATTTCACAGTATTTGGTTCATAAGCTTAGGAGTGATGTGATGCTACAGGGTTGCTTTTAGCTAAGAAGGAAACTATTTTGTATTTACCTTAATTTTTACAGCAGGATCATAATTCCATGTTAGAGAATTTAAAATAGTCAGAATCAGAACTCCGTCAATGCCCTGGACTAGTTTGTTCTGTTTCTTAATTTTCCCCACTATAATTCTCTTTAACCAATGTCATTTTTAAAAGGCTGTCCAGCAGACATTAAGAAAGAGTTGAGTAGAAATCATACATGAATATAAAATAACTGCAATAGCCCTGGCCAGGTGGCTCAGTGTTCGGAACATTGTCCTCTACACCAAAAGGATGCAGTGGTCCGGGCACATACCTAGGTCGTAGGTTCCATCCCCAGTCAGGGCACAAATGGGAGGCACTTGATCAATGTTTCTCTCTCACATGGATGTCTCTCCCCCCCATCTTCCTCTCTCTAAAAATAATAATAAGTGCAATAGTTACACCCTTGATAAAATCATAGGTCTGACAATGCTACCCTATTTTTTTAATATACTGATTAACATCAAGAGCAATGAAATAGTATTACTCTCAAATTCATGTTGTATTTCTTACCAATGAAATTAAATCCTCCATTGTTTGCCTGTTGTTTTTATGATGTACAGAAAGTTCTGTTATACAATCTTCATCAAGGTGAATAAGCTAAAAAAAAAATTATAAACTTTATTAATAAAAAAATTATAAAATACAGGGTAGGGCAAAAGTAGGTTTACAGTTACGAGTACATAAAACAGAGTTTATTCTTGTATTATTATTTATTAATTATTGTGTTATTTTCTATACAAACAACTATAAACCTACATTTGCCCCATCCTGCATTTGTTTTGAAATTTTAAAATTACCTAATTACCTTATAAAACCAAACACCAATATATAAAAGCAACACACGTTTATAAAACTCTTGGGTAAGAATAAACATTCTCCATGCTTTTTAAAGATATAAGCAAGTGGCAATAACTCAAGAAGATGAGCTTTTCCCTAGCCTTCATAGCCCCAATATCATCGGATCAATTGCTAAAATTCTGTTATGCAACCAAGGGACTATATACTCCATCTCTACCACAGGAGCTGCACTGACATTTTCATCAAAGAACAGTCACCTGGGGATCCAAATCGGTGACTGTACAATAGACTGGTGAAAGAGTGGCTCAGAACTGTAGCATATTGTTCCTCCAGATATGTTTGGGGTTAGCGCAATCCAAGAAGCCCTTATGATGTTACCATGGATGTTGTACAGTGGTCATTATCCTGAAGGTACCAGCAAAGCACAATATTAACAAAGAAGTGAGATAGCCTCAACACAAACTTTATTATGCTTAAGGATAGAAACCATCCAAGTATTCTGATCCTTGCAATGATGGGACCTCCCTCCTGCCCCCTAAGGTATGTCTCCCTGTGATCCCTATCCACTGTGAGTCAATACAACCTGACATAACAAGCTTTGAAATTAGATAGACTTTGGTTTTCATTGTAACATCATTAAATAACTGTGTGACCTTGAGCATGTTCTATGTCTCTCTGAGCCTCAGTTTCATCATCTGTAAAAGAGACGACATATGTAACATAGGTGGAGTGCCTAGTCCAATATCTGAAGAGAATAAGTCCTGAAGTTGAACTAGTTGACCTATGCGATTCATTACATTCTGGAGCTCTTCGGTCTGGTTTAAATCTTGGTTCTATGCTTACTAGTTCTTTGACCTTGACTCTGTTGACTCATCTGCCAAATGGGAACAATAAGTTGCTACTTCAGAGGGATGGTATGAGGGTTAAATGAATTACAAGAGTTAAAAACATAAAGCCCATAGACTAGTACCTGACTCTTAAAGGTACTATCCTAGGGGCTCTACCTATACTATACTGTAGTATAATATACAGAGAGTTCTTGCTTTATTAGCACACTATTCTATATAGTAAATATTCAATTAATATTATAATTATTATACTAAGATGTGAGAAAAATTATATATTCTTTTGGAATACCCAAAGCTATGCATTTTACTTTACACTGCACCTCAATTTAAAATAATTTTTGTTGTTGAAATCAGAGACTTTCTTCATTTTGGCATCTGTTCTACTGCAAATGGCCAAGAAGACAGGCAAAGCCCTCCCTCACATGGAGAAATGATGACCCCCAATGGCTGAACACAGGCATTTGTACCACCTACTCTCCACTTCACAAGGGGCACTTCCCTGCTGCTCTGCTCAGACACCTGCACACTCTGCCGTTCTTGGCCTCTCATTGTTGACAGCTGTTAGAACTAAGTTGCAAAGCTAACTGTACTTGCTCAGTAGATACTAATAATGTCATGGCGGACCAAAGGGAATATGGAGAAACGAAGTGTTAAAAGATGACAGTCATAGGAGAATCAGAAGGGAGTTCAGCTCAGGCTGCATGACCATAACAGTGGGCAGAGTAATGTGAAGGGGCTTAAAAAAGCACTGTCTATTTTTCCAAGACCAGTTGGCCATAGGGAAGAGTGTTTATATTTATTGGTGTGATTGTTCCAGAAAGCAAATATCTCACAACTCTACCAAGTCTACACTGTGGCATGTCTGAGACGCACCTCTAAGCTATTTTGTTGACACACGCACATATCCCACTTCATTGCATAAGTGTTAGTGGGTTTTCAGAGAACATCCCCAATTATCTGAAAAGGCTATTAAAATTCTTCTCCTTTAAAGTATTAAAGTACTTTTCTAACTACATATCTGCGAAGCTACATTTTCTTCATATGCTTCAATCAAAACAGACTGAGCGCAAAAGCAGATGAATATCCAAGTGTCTTCTATTAAAGCCAGATTTAGAAAACATTTACAAAGATGGAAAGCAATGCCACTTTCACTACACTTATTTTTTAAATAGTTATTTTTCATTTCTCGATTTCCTTATTTATCAATAGGGGATAAGAATTCTCCAGTCTTGAAGGGTACACCTTCCACAGTGGCTCTGGGCTTTGACATGTGGCTTGCTTTGGAGAAAGGGACATTAGTAAGCATGATACAAGCAGAGGCTTGAAAAATGAGTATTAGAGCTTGTCCACTTTCTTCCTTCTTTTGGAATCCAGCCACTATATCAAGAAGCCCGGGCTAGCCAACTGAACACAATACGCTGGTCTTTTGAGTGACTCATAGACCATACAGCCACAACTAAGTCACCCGATGACTGCAGTCACATGAGCAACCCCAGGTTAAGACCCACACAAGAACTGCCTGGCTGAGTCAGCCCAAATTTCAAGTCACTAAATTTTGGGGTGGTTTTTAAACAGCAATAGTTAATTAATATACAAAGTGTGTGTGTGTGTATGTATGTGTGTGTGTGTGTGTGTGTGTGTGTGTGTGTATGTGTATATATATATATATGTATGTATGTATGTGTATGTGTATATATATATATACTAGAGGCCCGGTGCACGAAATTCGTGCACGGAGGGGGGTTGTCCCTCAGCCCAGACTGTACCCTCTCCAATATGGGACCCCTTGAGGGATGTCCGACTGCCTGTTTAGGCCCGATCCCGGTGGGCAGTCGGATCCCTAAACGGGCAGTCGGACATCCCTCTCACAATCCAGGACTGCTGGCTCCCAACTGCTTGCCTGCCTGCCTTCCTGATTGCCCCTAACCACTTCTGCCTGCCAGCCTGATCACCCCCTAACCACTCTGCTGCCAGCCTGTTTGCCCCCAACTTCCCTCCTCTGCCGGCCTGGTCACCCCTAATTGCCCTCTCCTGCAGGGTTGAACACCTCCAACTGCCCTCCCTTGCAGGCTGGGTCCCTCTCAACTGCCCTCCCTTGCAGGCCTGGTGCCTCCCAACTGCCCTCTCCTGCTGGCCATCTTGTGGTGGCCATCTTGTATCCACATGGGGGCAGGATCTTTGACCACATGGGGGCAGCTATCTTGTGTGTTTCAGTGATGATCAATCTGCATATTACTCTTTTATTAGGTAGGATATACACACTGCTTTTCATTTTTCACAGTGTTAACATTTGCACTGATGGTACAAAAGCAATGATGAGTAAAACTGCTGGTGCCCTAGTAAAAATCAACACAATGGCACCAACTTGTACTAACACACTGTACTCTTTGTAGTGCACTCACAGTTAAAAAAAACAAAACAAAACAAAAAAAAACAGTTTCATTTAGAATATCATTGACAAAGCAGAAAAAGTTATTAATTTTATTTAGACTTGGATATCTGGCAGACATTTTCTCAAAAATAAAGTGAACCTGTCACTTCAAGGAAAACAACTGACAGTATTTGTTGCCATTAATTTGGGTTTCTAAGCAAAACTTTGGGGAAATTTACATCTGCCACCATGAGCTTGACAGCTTTCCAATAATTAAAGACTTTTCTGATGAGATCAATAACAACTTTAAGAAATTTGTGTTTTTTAATATTGTATAATGAAAGGTGTTAACATTTGGAAGATCTGCATAACTAAGTAAACCGATATTTCCCCAATGACCAATGCATAATGTCACATGGGGAAAAGAGCCAATGGACAGACCAGGGTATTTAACTTAAGAGTACAAAAAGTTTACTGATGTGGTGTCAGATTCCACATGCAACTAACCTTTAAGAAACTACCACTTGTCAAGTTTTAATGAAATACCAAACACCATCCCAAATTGTCTGAAAAAGCTATTAAAATACTTATCTATTTTCCTACTACATATCTATGTGAGGCTGCATTTTTTTTTCATATGCTTCAATCAAATCTGAATAAGAGAAAGGCAAATACCATATGATCTCACTTATATGTGGAATCTAGTGAACAAAATATACTGTTGAACAAAACAGAAACAGAGGCATGGATACAGCTGTCAGAGGGGAAGGGGGTGGGTCGGACTGGATGAAAAGAATGTTAAGGGATTAGCCAAAGAACATATCTGTATAACCCATAGCTACAGACAAAATGTGGTGATGGCCAGAGGGAAGCGGGTGGGGGGCTCGGGGTGGAGGTAGGCAAAGGTGGGGAGAAATAAGGACACCTGTAATAGCATCAACAATAAAAATAAAGTTTAAAAAAAAACAAACTATCTGAATGCACATCAGATCCCAGTGTCTTCTATTAAGCTAGACTTTTAAGAAATTTTCAAAAATGTACAACAATGCTACTCTCCTTACTAAATTCATTTTTGTTATTTTTCATAAAAATATGTATTTGTGATAAAATGTAATAGGTTTACTAGTTATCTTTAAATGAATCAGTAAACAGGGAGAAGCCAAGATGGCGGCATAGGTGAAACACCTAACCTGCAGCCGGGCACAACAATTTCAAAGGCACAACTAGAGGTCAGAATGGACATCGTCCAGAACCACAGGAGAGCTGGCGGACTGAAATGCCCACAGCTGGGGGGAAGGAGAGGGCCACGGGGACAATCGGGGGAGCCGTAAAAGCCTGAGGTATGGAGAAACTGGCGGAGACACGAGCGCGCGCGCCTGCGGGGAGGATGGAGCCGGAGAGGAGCGGGCGGCTGACGGCCTGGCCGGCGTTCACTGGCAGGAAGGAGATAAAGGCTCCGGAGTGCGCTAAGCGCCGGCTCCGACTGCACTGAGCGCCAGTTCCGGGCGAAACCCTGGGAAGCCAGGCGCAGGCTGGGGGAATGAATCTGGGCTGTGGGGCGCAGGCACAGAGGAGCGGGGGAAGGCAGAGCTCCAGAGGCGCGCACGGGAAGGGGCGCAAAGGACGGACTGTTGCCTGCGCTACTGAACTGCCCTAGCGGGAAGGAGACATAAGCTCAGGACCGTGCTGAACCCCAGTTCCGACTGCACTGAACCCCAGTTCCGGGCGAAACCCTGGGAAGCCAGGCGCATGCTGGGGGAATGAATTTGGGCTGTGGTGGCGGAGGCACAGAGAAGCGGCGGCTCCAGACGCGCGCACTGGAAGGTGCGCAGAGGACGGACTTTTGCCTGCGCCACTGGGTGGCCCTGCTGGGAAGGAGACAGGAATGCCAGACTGCGCTGAGACCCAGTTCCAACTGCACTGAAACCCAGTTCCAGGCGAGAATCTGGGAGTCCAGATTCATTAGGGGAGGGACTGGACTGTTTGGCAGTGGGCGAACCTCCAGGGCGCGTTTCTCTCAGAGGTGTTTGCAAGGAATACAGAGGGACACAGACACAGGAGCCTCATAGGGCGGGGCTGACAGGAAGCCAAGGTTGTAGGCTCCACCCTGTAGCTCCGCCCCAGCCAAGCTGAGCAGAAGCTTTTTCCTGCTGAGTGCCTCAGGTAGTGGCTGACCCACACTGCATTGGAGACCCAGAAACGAGGGCATCTAGTGGTTGGTGGGAGATGACACCAGATTTCAATCACTTGCATAAGGGAGGCATTCTAGAGGCAGACTCAGTGAGCGCCAAGGCATTGCTGCATCAAGACCCGGCCCACAAACATGTCTCCTGCACAGCAACTCTTCCTATATGGACAAAGAGGGTCCTCACGGCCAATTGGCCTGGAGGACAATTCCTCCCAGTGACACCAACAACAATCAAGACTTAACTGTACAAAGGAGGACCAAGATGGAGACATAGGGCGGCAGCCTGATCGTTGCCTACCACAACAATATTGAGACTACGACGGGAGAGCAGAGCAGACACCAGCCAGAAAGACCGGGGGGCTGGCTGAGCAGATGCTCTACAACTAGAATAAAAGAGAGGGGTACGCAGGATGATGCTGATGCCGGTGACCCAAAGTCCACACTTTAAGAACTATGGCTCAGGCGACACAATGGTGGCCTGGAACGTGCTCGGCGCAGTTCCCCCGGCGGTCTCCGGCTGAGGGGACGGCTCCACTCGCTGCCGAGCACAGACAGACGAGCCCCTGGGAGACATGGGGTGGGAGACTCCGTGCTTGCTGACCTCTGAGTCCTTCAAGAATCTCAATGCCCCGAAGTGGCCAGGTGCGCACGCTCAGCGACTGGCCACCGTTGCAGACCCAAGGGCCGACGCAGCGACACCGGACCAGCCCACCGCCGGGCACCGGGCACACCGGAGCCTTGCCGAGCCCGCCGCCCAACGAGTTCTGCGGCAGCCGCCCTGGAGCTCTGAGAAAATGACCGAAGGAATTGCTGAGAGGGAATTGACCAACAGGAATTGGGATCAAGAAGACGAAACCCCGCTGAGACCCGAGTCCAGGCGAGCCTGCAAGCCTCTGGGCTCAGATGTGGTCACACGCATCTGGGTCTAGGTGAGGCCTCACGCCCCTGGGTTTGGGTGAGGCCACACGCCCCTGGGTCCAGGTGAAGCTGGATTCCGGGTTCGGGTGAGGCCATGTGCCCATGGGTCCGGGCGAATCTGAACCCTGGGTCCGGGTGAGGCCGTGGGCCCCTGGATCCGGGTAAGGCTGGGTCCCGAGTACGGGAGAGGCCGTGAGCCCCTGGATCCGGGTGAGACCACGCGACCAGGGGTCTGAGAGAGGTAACGCGCCCCTGGGTCCGGGTGGCTTCGTGCACCTAGGTCCAGGTGAGGCCACGTGCCCCTGGGTTTGAGAGAGGCCACGCACCCCTAGGTCCGGGCGAGACCATGTGTCCCTGGATCCGGATGAGGCCTCGTGCACCTAGGCCCGGGTGAGCCCAAGTGGCCCTGGGTCTGGGAGAGGCCAAGCATCCCTGGGTCCGGGTGAGACCATGTGTCCCTGGATACGGGTGAGGCCTCGTACACCTAGGCCCGGGTGAGCCCAAGTGGCCCTGGGTCTGGGAGAGGCCAAGCGTCCCTGGGTCCGGGTGCGACCATGTGTCCCTGGATCCGGATGAGGCCTCGTGCACCTAGGCCCGGGTGAGCCCAAGTGGCCCTGGGTCTGGGAGAGGCCAAGCGTCCCTGGGTCCGGGTGAGACCATGTGTCCCTGGATCCGGGTGAGGCCTCGTGCACCTAGGCCCGGGTGAGCCCAAGTGGCCCTGGGTCTGGGAGAGGCCAAGCATCCCTGGGTCCGGGTGAGACCATGTGTCCCTGGATCCGGGTGAGGCCGCGTGCACCTAGGCCCGGGTGAGCCCAAGTGGCCCTGGGGCTGGGAGAGGCCAAGCGTCCCTGGTTCCGGGTGCGACCATGTGTCCCTGGATCCGGATGAGGCCTCGTGCACCTAGGCCCGGGTGAGCCCAAGTGGCCCTGGGTCTGGGAGAGGCCAAGCGTCCCTGGGTCCGGGTGAGACCATGTGTCCCTGGATCCGGGTGAGGCCTCGTGCACCTAGGCCCGGGTGAGCCCAAGTGGCCCTGGGTCTGGGAGAGGCCAAGCATCCCTGGGTCCGGGTGAGACCATGGGTCCCTGGATCCGGGTGAGGCCGCGTGCACCTAGGCCCGGGTGAGCCCAAGTGGCCCTGGGTCTGGGAGAGGCCAAGCATCCCTGGGTCCGGGTGAGACCATGTGTCCCTGGATCCGGGTGAGGCCGCGTGCACCTAGGCCCGGGTGAGCCCAAGTGGCCCTGGGTCTGGGAGAGGCCAAGCGTCCCTGGGTCCGGGTGCGACCATGTGTCCCTGGATCCGGATGAGGCCTCGTGCACCTAGGCCCGGGTGAGCCCAAGTGGCCCTGGGTCTGGGAGAGGCCAAGCGTTCCTGGGTCCGGGTGAGACCATGTGTCCCTGGATCCGGGTGAGGCCTCGTGCACCTAGGCCCGGGTGAGCCCAAGTGGCCCTGGGTCTGGGAGAGGCCAAGCATCCCTGGGTCCGGGTGAGACCATGGGTCCCTGGATCCGGGTGAGGCCGCGTGCACCTAGGCCCGGGTGAGCCCAAGTGGCCCTGGGTCTGGGAGAGGCTAAGTGTCCCTGGGTCCGGGTGCGACCATGTGTCCCTGGATCCGGATGAGGCCTCGTGCACCTAGGCCCGGGTGAGCCCAAGTGGCCCTGGGTCTGGGAGAGGCCAAGCGTCCCTGGGTCCAGGTGAGACCATGTGTCCCTGGATACGGGTGAGGCCTCGTACACCTAGGCCCGGGTGAGCCCAAGTGGCCCTGGGTCTGGGAGAGGCCAAGCGTCCCTGGGTCCGGGTGCGACCATGTGTCCCTGGATCCGGGTGAGGCCTCGTACACCTAGGCCCGGGTGAGCCCAAGTGGCCCTGGGTCTGGGAGAGGCCAAGCGTCCCTGGGTACGGGTGAAGCCAGATCCTGGGTCCGGGTGAGGCCGTGCGCCCCTGGATCCATCCGGGTGAGGCTGGGTCCCAGGCCCGGTTGAGACCACGCGCCCCTTGGGTATGGGTGAGGCCACGTGCCCCTTAGTCCAGGTGACGCCGTGCCCCTGGGTTCGGCCGAGACCAAACCAGAGGGAGTCGGACCTCCATTACCACCATTTGTCCACCATCCAGAACTGAGGGGTCAGTGCTGACATGTACACATAAGGAACTACTGGACATTGAAATTGGGTCTCAAAAGAACTGTTGGTCCAGGGGTAAGCTCGCTACAGATTGATTCATTCGCCTGTCAGCATAACTATTATTGCTCGTCTCACATTCAGTTCTTATTAGTATATATCTAGTGACATATGATCTCGCTCATCTAGGGGAAATGATGAACAACATAGACTGAGGAACAAGAACAGAACCAGAAGCAAGGAGGCATCGATCGGACTATCGGGCCTCAGAGGGAGGATAGGGGAGGGGAGGGGGAGGGTGGGGGGAGGGGGAGAGTTCAACCAAAGGACCTGTATGCATGCATATAAGCCTATCCAACGGTTAAGTTCAACAGGGGATTGGGGCATGCGTGGGGAGAGGGGTGGGATGGGAATGGGGGGATGAGGACAAATATGTGACACCTTAATCAATAAAGAAATTAAAAAAAAAAAAAAAAAAAAAAAGAATCAGTAAACAAATATTAAGAGCATAAAGGACTATATGCTCATAAGTACTCTGGGAAGTAGACAGAACTGGTTTAACCTACTTTCTTACAGACGAATAACTAGCTTTGATAATGTTAAATAATTTGCCCATGATTCCCAGAGCACTGGTCTCAGAGCACTACACCTGGGAGCTTTAAAAATACCCATGGCTTGTTCTGAGATGGGGCAAAGGCATCTTTTTAAAAGTCCCAGTGATTCTCATGCAGTCTGGGTTAATACCCACTCTCTGAGAGAGAAACAGGCTAATCTACGTAATTAGGTTGCAAGTCTTCCAAACACCAATCTGACAAATAAGTCTATGAAGTACACTTTCTTTTATATGTAGACTACTACATCATTATAGATTCTGAATTTACACAATTTTTTTTTTTAATTTCTACTGGATTTAATTTTACTTACAGGATTCTTGCTTTGCCACTCAACAGGACAGTTGTAATCTTGCATGATCCAGGGATGGCTCAATAGATTTTTCACAGAAATCCGTTTCTTTGGGTCCACCTAGTGGCCATGGAAAAGGAGCTAGAGATTAGCATTTCCAAACGAAGGACACAGAACAACTCTTTTCCTCCTGAGAACTCAAAATTCATCAGAACAGATGTAAACTTTATCATCACAAAAATGCTGTCAAAGACCTTAAAATGGCCTTGGAATAAATTCTTTTAGAAAGGCAATAGAAGCAAGAAAACTATAGCAACCAACATAGGCTTAGGAGATAAATGTTTAACAAACACGAACTTCATTGGTATGGACATTATTCATGAAGTTCAGCCAATCTATTGTATGATGCAATAGTCTTTTGCTGGAAAACCTATTCACAGGAAATATTCACCAATTTAATATTCAAGCAGCCACAATGCAGGGCATTCATACTGAATATGCAATCTCTACCTCCTGAGGAGCTTACAATCACATAGAACAAGTTGAAAAGCACACCTTTCTGTTCCATTTGTAATTTTCAAATATGAGGAGAGGAAAATTAATCAACAAAGATTAAGTTTTTTGGCGTTTAAAAGAAAGGACGAGGTGTTTTCAATCTCATTATAGAGATTTGGTGGTCTGGCCCTACTTAATCAAGGTGAGTGAGCCTGAGGTAAATTTTGAATAAAAAGTGGAGATGGCACTTAATAGATGGAAAAACTGGGAGATATTCTGAATACATAATAATAAAAAAAACTGCACTAATAAGGTATTCATATTTTCAAAGTGTTTCCTATTAATCTCATGTTATCCTCATAACAATACATAACAGAGGCCAGGCCAAGAATCGCCATTTTATAGATCAGAACTAGAGTAGGTGGCATGCATATTATTGGGAGGGTGAATACTTAGACCTCAGCATTCCTGACTTTCCCTCTCAGAGGCCATTTTTTAAATCAGTGGTTCTCAAAGTGTGTCCCAGCAGCATCAGTGTCATCTGGGAGCTTGTAAGAAGTACAAATTCTTAGTCTTGCTCCAGATCTATTGAATCAGACACCCTCAGGGTAGTGGTGCCCAGTGATAGGTGTTTTAACAAGCCCATCTGACAATTGCAACACATGCTAACATCTGAGAACCACTACACTAATTAGATCATGGGGTCCACTCAATTGTACATCAGCTCATTCAAGCATATATTAAGTATCTATTACATATCTAATGTACAAGAGTGGGGGGCAAGGAAACAGAAGAGAGTGGAACAAGAGTTGGTTACAGAAAACAGACAATGCTTAAGAAAAAGGAGGGAAAACCGTATCAGGAAAGACATGCAACAGAGGTCTAAAAAATGCATTTGCAACAGAATTAAGAAAGCATCTAGGAGAGAATGTTTGTACAGCAGACATAATAAATGCAATTTTTAAGCTAACAGTTAAATTTGCTGTCCTCCAAATATAGCAGTAGCACCTCAGACATGTTCAAGTTGAGTCAAACAATTCCAATAGACTCCTATTACTTAAAAACACTAAGTAACAAAGCTTACCTGAAGCATTTGTTGAAGAAGCAGAATGCTACTGGGAGAGAGCCACTTAGGAACCTCATATTTCCCTTTCTGCAAAAAAAAAAAAAAAGAAAAGAAAACATTTAAGAAAGTTAGGTTCAATCAGCCTTGACACAAATTTCTAAGGTAAACAAGCTTGAAGACTTCACCCAACTCTAAAATTTCATAAACATTATTAATAACATAAGAAATCCATTTCTTGTCCTAGCTGGCTTGGCTCTAGTGAAGAGAGCATCAGCCTGCGGACTGAAAAGTCCCAGGTTCGATTTGCAGTCAAGGGCACATGCCTGGATTGTGGGCTCGATCCCCAGTGTGGGGTGTGCAGGAGGCAGCCAATCAATAATCCTCTCTCATTGATGTTTCTATGTTTCTATCTCTCTCTCCCTTTCCCTTCTTCTTTGAAATCAATAAAAATCTATTTTTTTTTAAAAGAAATCCATTTCTTGCCTTAAAGGGAAAAAAATCCAGCAAATTAAATACTATTATCACCTCTAAATTATCCACATATCAGAGAAGGACTAGAGTACAGAGACTGTAAAAGTCCTATATAATAAAGAGGTAATATGCAAATTGACCATCACTCCAACACACAAGATGGCTGCCCCCATGTGGACACAAGATGGCCGCCACAAGATGGCCAGCAGGGGAGGGCAGTTGTGGGCGATGAGGCCAGCAGGGGAGAGCAGTTGGGAGGGATCAGGCCTGAAAGGGAGGGCAGTTGGGGATGATCAGGCCTGCAGGGGAGGGAAGTTAGGGTTGACCAGGTCGGCAGGAGAGGGCAGTTGGGGGGACCAGGCCTGCAGGGGAGCAGCAGTTGGGAAGGACAAGGCCTGCAGAGGAGGGCAGTTGGGGGCGACCAGGCTTGTAGGGGAGGACAGTTGGGGGGAACCAGGCCTGAAGGGGAGGGCAGTTGAGGGGGGGACCAGGCCTGCAGGGGAGGGCAGTTGGGAGGGACCAGGCCTACAGGGGAGGGCAGTTGGGGGTGACCAGGCCAGCAGGGAAGAGCAATTGGGGGGAACCAGGTCTGCAGGAGGGGGCAGTTGGGGGCGACCAGGCCAGCAGGGGAGAGCAGTTAGGGGTGACCAGGCTGGCAGGGAAGGGCAGTTAGGGGCAACCAGGCCTACGGGGGGGTGGGGGGGGAAGAGGCAGTTGTGAACGACCTGGCCTGCAGGGGAGGGCAGTTGGGGGGGACCAGGCCTGCAGGGAGGGCAGTTGGGAGAGACAAGGCCAGCAGGGGAGGGCAGTTGGGGGTGACCAGGCCTGCAGGGGAGGGCAGTTGGGGGTGACCAAGCCAGCAGGGGCGGGCACTTAGGGGTGACCAGGCCTGCAGAGGAGGCAGTTGGGGACGACCAGGCCGGCAGGGGAGAGCAGTTAGGGGTGACCAGGCTGGCAAGGGAGGGCAGTTAGGGGTGACCAGGCCAGCAGGGGAGGGCAATTAGGGGCAATCAGGCCAGCAGGGGAGCAGTTAGGCATCGATCAGGCTGGCAGGGGAGTGGTTCAGGGGGTGATCAGGCTGGCAGGCAGGTGAGCAGTTGGGAGCCAGCAGTCCTGGATTGTGAGAGGGATGTCCAACTTCCCATTTAGGCCTGATCCCAGCAGGATTGGGCCTAAATGGGCAGTCGGACATCCCTCGAGGGGTCCCAGATTGGAGAGGGTGCAGGCTGGGCTAAGGAACACACATACCCCCTTGCATGAATTTCATGCACCAGGCCTCTAGTGGAAAACATAAAGGTTATAGGGCTTTGGAATCTGTAATATGCACTGTAATCAATTTTGTGTTGCTGAAGCAAATTTTAGTTTACAATCTAGGAACAATTATCAGTTGACAAAATGAGATAGTTTTTAGAAAAGGCATATTTGGTGGCAGGATATATGCTGTGGTTAAAAACAGGTCACATATCATCCACAAGGCAGAATTTAGAGGGAAACCAATGAAAGCCAACTTCTAAAGCAAGTACCTCTTTTGGGAATGGAAGGGGCTCAGAAGACAAATGTTTATAATCTGGTATACTCAGAAACTATAATCACCAAGTCCTCAACTGAAAATAAGGCCAGGGGCTTGCGAAACACTAACACGTAACAGAATATTTCTAAACAACCTGCCACACACCCCTGTTTCCCAATTCAGAGGAAATGATATAATCATTTCTCTTAGCAGAGAACAAATTGTTTAATGCTGCCAGGATAACAGGTTAATTATTTGAGCAAAATTAAGATTGAACTGTAATTCACAGTCTACACCAAAATTAATTCCACCCAGATTAAAGAGTTAAATGCAAATACAGAACCATAAGAGTATGTAAAGAAAGCATGGGTGATTATTTTTAGAGTCTTTCTAGACATGATAGCAAAACCAAAAACTATGACAAAATAAAAAGCTGGCATTTCTGTATAGCGAAACACCACTAACAAGGTTAATTAATAGCAAACTGGGGGGTGGGGGGAACCATTTCTACCTAAATGACAAAAGATTAATATATTTCATCAGATAAAAAAAACTCTCACAAATCATTAAGATTTCACCACCACCAAACCTGTTCTTCCCACATCCCCCGCATTTCAGCAAATGGCAACTACATTACCAGGTGCCCAGGCAAAACACTTGGCATCATCTTTAGCTACTCTTTCTCTCACACTTCACATCCAACCCATCAGCAAAATCTACTGCTTCTATGTTCAAAATATATCCAGAATCACCTGTCATGGCCTCCACATCACTAAATTCTCTCACCTGGCATATTGCAAGGGGCTCCTAGCTGGTCTTCCAGATTTCACCACTGTCCCCCACAGACTATTCTCCACTACCACCACCAATGTTCTCTGACCTGGGAGTACCCTTCTAGTTGCTAGATGGGATGCTGCCCGACCCATGAATTACTTAATAAAGCAAATTAGATCTTAAAAAATATATACAGAATCTGGTCATGTCACTTCATTACTCCAAACTCTCTATCTTGCTCAGAATGAAATCCAAATTCCTTACTCCGGCTCTAAGGCCCTGCCTGGTTTGTATTTCCCCATCCAGCCCACTCCTTGTTACCTCTCAAATTCACCTCCTAACTATCCCCCTCACTCAAATAGTCATGCCTTAGGGCCTTTGCACTTTGTTCCCTCCGCCTATAATACTTTCCCCAATATCTACACTGACTGTGCCTTAATCTTCTTCAGATCTCCACTTAAATTCAGTGTTATCAGTGAGGCCTCCCCTGACCACCTTTATAAATAGCTTCCCCTCCCTTCTCTACCCCATCATCTGCCTCCTTTTCATGTCTACTTTTCTTTATAGTCCCATCCCCACTTGTCAAATGACATATTTATATATTTTCTGCCTCACTACATCTATATATATACTAGAGGCCCAGTGTACAAAATTCGTACACAGGGGGTAGTGTGTCCCTCAGCCCAGCCTGCACCCTCTCCAATCTGGGACCCCTCGAGGGATGTTCGACCGCCTGTTTAGATCGGGCCTAAATGGGCAGTCGGACATCCCTCTCACAATCCAGGACTGCTGGCTCCCAACCACTCGCCTGCTTGCCGTCCTGATTGCCCCTAACTGCTTCTGCCTGCCAGCCTGATCACCCCCTAACCACTTCCCTGCCAGCCTGATTGATGCCTAACTGCTCCCCTGCAGGCCTGGTTGCCCCTAACTGCCCTCCCCTGCAGGCCTGGTCCCCACAACTGCCCTCCCCTGCACGCCTGCCCCCCCCAACTGCCTTCCCCTGCTGGCCTGGTAGCCCCTAACTGCTCTCCCCTGCTGGCCTGGTTGCCCGCAATGCCCTCCCCTGCAGGCCTGGTCTCCCCTAATTGCCCTGCCCTGCCAGCCCAGTCGCCCCCAACTGTCCTCCCCTGCTGGACCAGTCAACCCTAAGTGCCCTCCCCTGCAAGCCTGGTCGCCCCCATCTGCCCTTCCCTGCAGGCCTGGGTTCCCCCCAACTTTCCTCCCCTGCAGGCCTGATCACCCCCAACTGTCCTCCCCTGTCAGCCCGGTTGCCCCCAACTGCCCTTCCCTGCTGGTCCGGTCAACCCTAACTGTCCTCCCCTACTGGCCCGTTCAACCCTATCTGCCCTCCCTTGAAGGCCTGGTCCCTCCCAACTGCCCTCCCCTGCCGGCCATCTTGTGGCAGCCATCTTGTGTCCACTTGGGGGCAGCCATATTTGACCACATGGGGCGGCCATTTTGTGTGTTGGAGTGACGGTCAATTTGCATATTACTCTTTTATTAGATAGGATAAAAGCCTAAACAACTGGTCAACCGGCCAGTAGCTATGATGCGCACTGACCACCAGGGGGCAGATGCTCACTGCAGGAGCTGCCAAGCTGTGGTGACTTGGCAGCTGTGGTTCTCGGGTGATGCACCCAGAACCAGAGGGGAGGGAGCCTGATTCTGGTATGCGTCACCCGAGAACCGCCCTCTCGCAATCCGGGACCCCTCTAGGGATGTCAGAGAGCCAGTTTCAGCCCGATCCCTGCAGGCCAGGCTGAGGGACCCCACTGGTGCACGAATCCGTGCACTGGGCCTCAAATTAGACTATAAGCTCTTTAATTACAGGGGTTTTGTCTGTGCTGTCCATCTAGACCAGTGATGGCGAACCTATGACACGCGTGTCAGCACTGACACACGTAGCCATTTCTGATGACACGCAGCCGCATGCCGAGGATGAAACATTTGCTGCTCCTGAGGATGAAACATTTGCGACTAGAGTCTTGGAGTTAAGTTTTTTCCTCAAAGTGACACACTACCCAAGTTATGCTCAGTTTTTTGGCGAAGTTTGACACACCAAGCTCAAAAGGTTGCCCATCACTGATCTAGACTGTAAGGCCCTAGCATATAAAAGGTGCTCAATAATAAATGCAGTAATGGGATAAAAAGGCATGCATTTCAAAAGAAAATGGGCAAAGAATAGTCACAGGTAATGCCCAAAACAAGAACTTGTAAATGGCCAATAAACATGAAATGTTAAAATAATCTAGTAATGAAAATAATTAATTTAAACAAAAATATGATACCATCTGTTCTCTATCAAACTGACAAACTTTAAAAAAATCACTCAGTAAGAGTTCAGGGACAAGAGTGGCTATATATACAACTAGAGGATATAAACTTTTATGAAGAGTAATTTGGAAATACATATGTATAAAACACATTCAAAATTGTATATCCTTGATCCAGCAATTTCACTCCTAGCAATGTATCCTCAACAAATAATGTGGTATGCAAAAACTTATGGATAGAAACATTCAGCACAGAATTGTTTATGGTAACTTTGGGAACTAAGGAATATAGT
The DNA here is from genome assembly GCF_027574615.1 of Eptesicus fuscus. Classification (NCBI taxonomy): domain Eukaryota; kingdom Metazoa; phylum Chordata; class Mammalia; order Chiroptera; family Vespertilionidae; genus Eptesicus; species Eptesicus fuscus. The sequence continues at coordinate 50,983,011 of NC_072487.1, read as the reverse complement.
CTGATAGGGCAAACTTCACAGGGCCCCAAAAATTAATGAAAGACAAAATTAACTGAATAAAGACTGCAGAGTACCTTCTACAAGTCAGCAGGCCGGTGACCCATCACCATGACCTGACCTGCTCAGCTCAGTCTCTGCACTGAAATACTAGCAGAAATAAAGTCCAGAGCTGAGTTCTGCTGCCAGCTTAATCCAACTTCTTATTTGTACACAGTACTTTAAAACACACAGGGCATTTGTACAGATATTTTTATCCTGTGCAGTAGGCAGGGATTATCAACCACATCACACAGATGAAGAAACTACATCTCAGTCAAGGATAGTAAATGCTTGTTCAGTATTATAGTGCAATGGTTCTCAACGGGGGATGTGTTTTTTTTCCTCCAGGGAACATCAGGCAGTGTCTGGAGACATTTTTGATTGTCATGACTTGGGGGCTACTATGGGCAGAGTGGGTAGAGGCCAGGGATGCTGCTAAACATCCTACAATGTACAGGACAGTTCCTACAACAAAGAATTACTTAGTCCAAAATGTCAATAGTGCCCTGGCCGGATGGCTCAGTTGGTTGGAGTGTTGTCCTGTACACCAAAAGGTTTTATGGGTTGGATACCTGGTCGGGAAGCATATAGGAGGCAACTAATCAATGTTTCTCTCTCACATCGATGTTTCTCTCTTTCTTCCTCCCTCCCTCCCTTATACTCTCCCTTCCTCTCTCTGTAAAAAAAACAATAAAAACATGTCCTTGGGTGAGGATTAAAAATAAAATAAAATGTCAAGAGTGCCAAAGTTGAGAAAGATTGTTACAGAGGAAAAAAGGGCATAGTTAGGTCTAGAAGAGAGATAGAGTACTTTTTCTACTGTACTGTGCTGGAAGGTCTAAGAAAGCCTAATGGTAGCCAAGAAGAAAGGCTTCTTATTTTAATACTTAAAGCATATATCTAAGGATCAGACAGAAAAGATCTTGAGAAGAGTAACTCTAGAAAAGGCCCTGTGACAGCCTTGGCTGTGTCCCTCCACCCTGGTTTAAGCTCAGTCTTTGGAGAATTCTTATTTATTTAAGGGATGATTACCTTGAAAAAGAGAGCAAGAAATAGGTAATGCAGAGAAAACCCAAGTGGGAGAGGGAAAAGGATCTGTGGCTAATAAAATAATCCTGGGAATTCTAATGGGCTTGAAATTGTTCATTTTTCACATGGTGCTAAGAAAGGCAGGCGATTGCTCCAACACATACATAATCACAGCACTGTAGTCAGCTCTGTAATTATAAAATATAATCTCATTAAGAGATAATTTGCTCATTTTCTTTAAAATTATAAATTTTACTTGTTAGAAAGCTATTTTACTTTCAAGCTATTCAACTTTCATTTACTAAATTATTTATACTCCCCTAATATTTGTGTACTCAGAACTAGAGTACAGTCATGCTTGTCTTTGAATGTAGTGATGGCAAATGAATATAGGTGACATTAATAAGATTAATACTCAATCTATCAGTAATCATGCTGGAAATTGCAGTTGAGCATTTTGGTTAAAATAGTCAACAAATGAAAACAGTAAACGAAGTCTGCCTCTTAAACAAGAGTTCCATACAGTATGTCAAATATTGCTGGGTATTTAAATCAAACCAAGAACTGAGGGAAGTGTTATTCCCCAGTGAGGAATTTTAGAACATTCTAGGCAAAAATACATACTGCATGCAAGTGATACGACACCTTAATTAGATTCAACCAGCAGACTATTACACTGCGACTCGGAACAATAGTTCTGAGCCAAGATTACAATAAATTTCAAAATCTATAATGTGTGAAATTAAATTCCACAATAATACATAAAAGTCCTAATTTGAATCAATTTTCAACTTGCAAACACATGAAAAACTAAAAAATGAAATCCAGAGGAGAAACAAAGAATATACAGTATTAGTAAATAATATTAATTAGGAAGGCTAAATCTCCACTGAACAAGAATTAGACATTTTGTACCATATTCATTTCACTGCAGAAGTATTTGATTTACCAAAAATATCAAATATCAACTATTAGGATGTAACACTTTTATATTATCTTAAGGTAATTCTCCTCCCCCCAGAGGATTAATACAGGATCCAGTAGTAGACTCAAATAAAAAATAAAAGTAGATGATACTGAAGTTTGCATGTTGGTACATTCACCTTGTATTGGTGAAACAATACATTCATAATTAAGAGCATTAATTCCATGGCTGCATATGAATGTGAACGAACTTGAATAACAGCAAATGAAGGCAAATAAACAGCACAAAACTTTAGGTCTGGATAGGTTAAAAAAAACAGCAAAGTTTGGATTTAAGTCAGTAAATGAGGAAAACCATGGATATAACGTAGTTCAATTTCAGTAAGGAAGGAGTGGTATAAGGAAATAAAATATGATTCCATATACATATATATACACACACACACACACACACACACATCTGAAAAAATACATAAAATCTGGTATACAGATAGTCCTCAGGTTATGTCAGACTTGACGTACGTCGTTTCATGGTTAAGTCGCCATCTCCCATTTATTTATAAAAAAAAAAAAAAGTTCCACCATTTTCACATATGTGCTTTATGTTTTTTATTATTTATTTACCACAAGTAAAGGTCAGGAATTGTTATCTCTCTTTTAATTTTTTTTTACTGTTTCATTTCATTACTGCTGTGTATGTGCTCCATGTGAGTGACGTAGGTGCTTATGGAGGTGGATTCCAACTTACGTTACATCGCGCCATAGGAACGGATCTCCAACATAACCCGAGGACCTACTGTACAGTGTCACTAGGTAAATAACCTCATGCCAATAAATTGGAAAAATTAGACAAAAGGGACACATTCTGTATGTCCAATTCTGAATTCTTGATCATCCCTGCTCTACCAGGAGTCTTTTCCATCTCAGATGATAGCAGCTCCAACTTCCTAGTTGCTCAGGTTACTCCCCTAGTCCCATCCATCAGCAAATCACATCAGTTATATTTGCAAGCATAACAAGAAAGCAGATATTATAACTACTGGACTGATGACTACCAGATTTAAAATTAAAAACATGTTTAGAATTAGTGCCACTATGTTAGCTTATCTGCACCAATAGAAATGCCTTCCTCTACTGATGTAATTGTTCCCCTTCCCTTTCTCATAAATACCCCTTTCCTTTGCCTCCTAATCAGAACACTATTTGGGTTTCTGCCTGAATCAGTGCTTCCCAAATAACTCCTTTTTTTAAAAATCTCAAATAAATGCTCATTACCTTTCACTCTATCTTTAGGTTAACACTAATGACTATGATTATGGCAGTTACATGAATATTAAGGCAAAATTTCTTACTGCAATTCCCAGGGTGGGATATAGGGAAAACTACTTAGTCAAATAAATTTTAAAATTGAAGATTGAACTTAGTGTCCTTAGACTTCTATCACGTATGCAATGGGCCTCCTGGGACTCTCAACTTGTGTACCTTCCCAGAAATGACAGTTGATTTAGGTGGTGTCCTACCTAAAGGGTGTTACAGACCCAACAGTCCAGCCACATAAACCTCTCACCGTTTCTCTTAATGCTTCTCCCATCTAATGCCTCTATGTCTACTCCACCAGGCATGCTCTGTCCCACATCCCTTTCGGAAGCACTTTTACACTTCTTTTAAAGCCCTGCTCAAACCTCACTTCCTTTCAAATCCCATGCCGGCTCCTGTATTACCTTCATTTATCCCTCTGTTATAATATGACATCCCTGACCTCTTGCCCTTTTGAGATAGACAGCCTTGGCTCTGTCTCCAACAAGAAAGCAAGTCCTGGTGAACAATGACCAAGTTGCATATATCTTTGTTCATAAACCACCAGTATCTCACACAAAGAAGACCAGGATTTTGTTCAACAGAACTGAATTCAAGATGCACCCAGAGACGCTGCTCTGCCGGTCTGACCCTGGTTTGCTACAGGTGCTCTTTCTTCACCTATCTTCTTTTGCTAGCTTGCCTTAAATATTAACTCTTTGCCCGGCTGGCATGGTTCAGTGGTTTAGCGTCAACCTATGAGCTAGGATGTCATGGTTCAATTCCCAGTCAGGGCACATGCCCAGGTTACGGGCTCAATCCCCAGTAGGGGAGTGCAGGAGGCAGCCAATGAATGATTCTCTCTCATCATTGATGTTTCTATCCCTCCAGGGATAGAATTGGGAATGGAACCATGACCTCCTGGTTCATAGGTTGACGCTCAACCACTGAGCCATGCTGGCTGGGCATTAAAAAACATTTTCAATATTAACTCTTTATAAAGAATTTTACCATTTCCCTTACTATATGATTTTGGGTGTGTTTTTTAAAATATATTTTTATTGATTTCAGACAGGAAGAGAGAGATACTGGTAGAAACATCAGTGATGACAGAGAATCACTGATTTGCTGCCTCCTGCACACCCCTACTGGGGATTGAGCCCACAACCTGGGCATGTGCCCTTGATTGGAATCGAACCTTGGGCCCTTCAGTCCGCAGGTCAATGCTCTATCCACTGAGCCAAACCAGCTAAGGCAGTTTTTTTAATTGAATGGTATAATTCGCACAACATAAAATCTACCCTTTTAAAGTATACAAGTCAGTGGTTTTTAGTACATTCACAAAGTTGTGCAACCATCACCACTATCTAATTCCAGAATGTTATCATCACCTGCCGAAACCGGTTTGGCTCAGTGGATAGAGCGTCGGCCTGCGGACTGAAGGGTCCCAGGTTCGATTCCGGTCAAGGGCATGTGCCTTGGTTGCGGGCACATCCCCGGTAGGGGGTGTGCAAGAGGCAGCTGATCGATGATTCTCTCTCATCGATGTTTCTAACTCTCTATCCCTCTCTCTTCCTCTCTGTAAAAAATCAATAAAATATATTAAAAAAAAAAAAAAAGAAATCCCATACTCATCACCATTCACTCCCCACTGCTACTCCACCTTTCCCCCAACCCCATAACCACAAATCTACTTTCTATCTCTGGCACATATGATTTAACAAAACATAGTTTTATTACACCTTAAAACCAAATATTTTACCTTCAAAAAGAAAGTTTTTCTGATTTTATAGGAAAATTTGATTTAACACAGCAACTAACTGAAGTATCATTTCAGGATACAAAACAAAAGAAAATCATCTTAAATGTTTATTTCCTTTAATTTTTTGTTTTGTTAAGCTTTTTATTAAAGAAATATACATATAGGAAAGTACATATTAAGGTATACTTTGATAAATTTTCACAAACTGAATACACAAGTATAACCAGCACCTAGATCAAGGCAGAACCGAAGCCCCATGCCCCTCTTCCAGTCACTTCCACCTCCAAAGAGTAACCATTATCTTGACTTCTAACAGCATACATTACGTTTGCCTGCTTTTGTACTTTCACAAGTGGAAGTATTTAGTATGCAGTACAGAAAACTTTTACAATGAAATTTATACCTTGGAGTACTCACCATAATCTTCTTGTACAAAACCATAACATTATCATCATCAAATGGTAGAAAGCCACACATAAGTACATATAAGAGTATGCCCATGCTCCAAACATCTGCCTGAAAGAAAATAATAAATAATTCCAAAAAAATTTAGAACATATTTGAGAAAGGCAGTACACATAACAGTTACAGAATCTTCACAGAGCTGTGAGATCATCCAATTAAACCTGCTCATTCTACAGACAGGGGACCTAAAGCCCAGAAAGGAAGACTTATCCAAAGTCACCTAGGCCACCCACTGCACATCCAATTCAGTGCACTCTCCTTTAATACTGAACTCTGTTTGTAGAAAACTACAGGCCCAGTGCACAAAATTCATGCACGGGTGGGGGGGTGTCCCCTCAGCCCGGCCTGCACCCTCTCGCAATCCATGACCCCTTAGGGGATGTCCGACTGCCGGTTTAGGCCCGATTCTGCAGGGATCCCTGTGGGGTTGGGCCTAAACCAGCAGTCGGACATCCCCCTCGCAATCCAGGACCACTGGCTCCTAACCGCTTGCCTGCCTGCCTGCCTGATCACCCCTAACCCCTCTGTCTGCCAGCCTGATCCCCCCCTAACTGCTCGCCTGCCTGCCTGATCGCCCCTAACCCCTCTGCCTCAGCCCCCACCGCCGTGGCTTTGTCCAGAAGGTCATCCGGAAGGTCATTCAGCTACCCAGTCTAATTAGCATATTACGCTTTTATTATTATAGATAATTTCCAATTGATTGGTTGTATTGGGCGCAATAAGGAAAGGAGGAGGAATCTGCAGGTCTCTGATTCTGAAAGGTAATTCTACAATGCTACTGAGGGTTTATTACATATGAGGGTTATGTAAACACACATGAGGATGTCAAAACAAGTCTTAAAATTTACTACTGATAATCTGAAAATGTGATAAGCTGCACTGCAAAGTCCTCTCTATATACAGAAACCTTAATAAAGTTCAACGATTGATTTTTCAAACACAGAGGCTAGAAATGAGCCTGCCAGCACAAACAGCCCTACAAATCTCAAAATCCCAGAGAGGAGCTTAACCTTTATATAAGCTATCTGGGTGTCCCATGAGTCCTAAGCACTAACTACTTATACAAGCGGAATTTGGCCTTTGTCAATAATGACAGCACTGTTGGCTAAGTCACAGCTCCCACCCTCCTTTGAGCCTTACGAAAATTTTAAGAGGTAAAAAGAGCAAAAAAAGGATAGAAAATCAAACTAAAATGGACAAGAAAAGCCCAGCTGGGTAGCTCAGTACACCAAAGTTTTGGGTTCAATTCCCAATCAGGGCACATAGGTTGCAGGTTTGATCCCTGGTCGGGGTGTGTACAGGAGGCAACCAATCACTTTTTCTTTCTCACGTCAATGTTTCTCTCTCTTTCCCTCTCTCACTTCATCTCTCTCTAAAATCAATAAACATATTCTCAGGTGAGGATTAAAAAAATGGTTAAGGAGAGAGAACCAAGATGACGGCATAGGTAAACGCCTGTACTTGCTGCCTCCAACCACATAAAAATTACAACTAAAATACAGAACTTCATCCAGAACCACAGGAAAGCTGGCTGAGTGGAAGTACTACAACTTGAGAAGTAAAGAAGAAAACGCACTGAGACTGGTAGGAGGTGCGTAGGCACCGAACAGGCTGGTCTGGCACCCAGGTGTGCGGCTTTTTTAATCAGGAGGGAGATTGCCTCTGCGGAGGCTGCCCAGAGGAGCGAGGGCTCCCAGACCCACACCAGACCCCCAGCCCAGGGTTCCAGAGATGGGGAAAGAAGTCCCTACGGGCAGTAAGAACTACAGGCTGTAAAAACCAGTGCGAATTGGGGCTGAGTGACACACAGGCTGGAGACCCAGCTGCTCCTCTTAAAAGGCCTGCACCATGAACTGAATTTACAAGCTCCCACTTCCTCTGAGCTCCAGTGCTGGGCAAGGCTCTGGCGGATTCAGACACATACTAGGAGAAACTGGACTATGTGGCATCAGGGCAGGAACTCGGGGGAGGCTTTCTTCCAGACGGAGGTGCTAGCAGTGGTCATTGCTCATTGTTCCCTGCTGGGACCTCCCCAGTGCAGGGCTTACTGGCAGCCATTTCTGTTTGCTCCACCCTAATGATTCCCAGAGACCCCGTCCCACCCAATTTACAACCTCACCCAAGCTGTGCACAGCGGCTTTTGCATATGAATGGTCTGTCCTTTCTCAGGCTAAAAATCTGTCAAACAAGCTGAAGCTGGGTCAGGGAGCCCCAAACCTATCAGTAAAAGGCCCAAGACCCAGCACCAGCACCAGCCTGCCTTGCTTCACAGCTAGGCCTCACCTGGGCACTTCCAAACCCAATACAAAGAGGAGGAATCTGTAGATCTCTCTGTAGCTCCTGCTGGATGGCCCCAGGCAGTGGCTGACTTTGCACCTCCCTGGAGACCCAAGAGGCAGTGTACCCAGTGGTCAATGTGAAACCATACCAGATTACAACTCTTCACATCCATAAGCGACACACTCAAGGGTCAGACTCAGTGAGCATCAAAGCCTCACTGAAGCAAGACCTGCCCCATAAGGGTGTCTCCTGCACAGCAGCTCTCCCACTGTAGTCGCATTTGGTCCCCACAGCCAATTGGCCTGGAGGTCAATTCCTCCTAGTGATATCAATAGCAATCAAGGCTCAACTACAACAAAACTGTGCACACAGCCCACAAAGGGGTGCACCAAGAGTGTCCACCTCAGGTGACTAGGGAGGCTGAGCCACTGGGCCCTATAGGACATCTACTACACAAGGCCACTCTATCAACTCAAGGAGACTTAGCAGCTACCCAATAAATAGAAACAGGGAAGCAGCCAAAATGCGGATACAAAGAAACATCTCACAAATGAAAGAAATGGAAGAAAGCAAACTACTGGATATAGAGTTAAAACCAATTATAAAGTTACTCAAGAATCTTCTAGAAACCTCCGAGGAACTTAGTGAGACTTTCAAGGATCTTAGTGAGAATGCAAAAAAGATGGAAAAGGACCAGTCAGAAATTAAGCATACACTGACTGAAATAAAGAATAATATATACAGGTATTCAACAGTAGACTAGAGGATCCTGAGAATCAAATCAATGATTTGAAATACGAGGAAGCAAAAAACAACCAGAAGAGCAAAAAGAAGAAAAAAATCCAAAAATATGAAGATAGTGTAAGGAGCCTCTAGGACAACTTCAAGTGTACCAACATCCGAATTATGGGGGTGCCAGCAGAGAGAGAGATAATGAAGGACTCCAGAAATAACTCCTTGCTTTGTAAGTGTACTATGTATTACTATATTTATTGCAACTTGTTCATTTCATTTTTTACTTTACATACTCACTCTCTGAACACAAGGATTACCTCATCACTATATCCCAATGCACATGCCTGATTCACTACAGGTCACCAATAAGTGTATATTGAATTAACCAATGAATAATTACCTCTGATCCCAAATACGATTTGCCTTGTATTAATTCGGGTGCTGCATAAGCAAGACTCCCACAGCATGTCTGTAGATGGTAATCCTTGTTACCCTGCCGATAAGATAAAAATGAAACGCTTATTAATTATAGCCCTCCAGAGAATTAAAACCTTGATAAACATTCTTTCAGCACAAGCAAAGAGAAGCTAGATGAAGAATTACCCCAAATAATAAAAAACTTCTGGGGCCAACCCAATATTCTCTGCCTACATGCACGCATGCACGTGTGGTTTCACCTTCTCTGGATTTCCAATACCACCACAGCCTAGCACGAACAAATCCTTTTCCCATGAGCGAAGCCATGTCAGTTCATACTTCCCTAGAATCCATTTGCATAATAATCAGCTTAACATCCTTCCAAGCATCCATGTCTCCCCACCCCTAAGTACTCAAGGAAAAAAGATTATTTCTTTACTGGATGCTATCTCCAATATCAAACCTTTCCTGTAAATACAGAAGAGCTTTCTTTTTTCCTTAGAGGGAAGAGAGCAATATGTTACACAGAACATTGCTTTGGGAGTCTGGTTTCTAGTCTCAGTTGTAACACCAATCACGACCTGAACTTCCAGATCCAGCAAAATGAGGAATCTGCTCAGCCTCCTCGGCTTTCCCACAGAAATATCAAGGCACAGTGAAAAATGACACTACTGCCCCACACTTGCCGTACAGAGTTCTACAACTGGCAAAGGATTTGTGAAATTGTGAGACTGCATTTACAACTGTAACAACATGCCCAGAAATGAGCTCTTCAGCAGAAAACTGAGACAATCCTCTCTCTGCCCACCACTGCTTTTTCAGATGGTGTCTGTGTGTGTCAAATCTGTGGCAGCCACAAGCAAAAGCTAATGGAGTCTGTCACAAACATTCTCCACTGCCTGCTGTGGAGAACATGGCTTAAACCAGTTTATCTGCTCAAAGTATGTTTTATCTTTATATACCTGTCAATCAAAAAAAAGCCTTCTATCATTTGGTGTCAAGACACAAGGCTCCACTGACAATTTCTGAAGTACTGAGGGAAGGAGAGAAAAATCAAAAAGAATCAGACATTCAGCCGGAAGGGCAAAATCTGATTCCCTGTGCACCTAGCTAATTCTGATTGGGGCAGGAAATAACCGTGGGCTACAAAGGGCTCGGATAGGTCTGCAATTCCAACATTCTTAATAAGTGCAGACAGCTCGTTGTAGAGACTGTGAGTACCATCATTAGAGAACTCAGGAGGCAGCCTCCAACAGGCAGCCACACAGGAGCTCTGCTGCAGACAGCAGAAGTGGAAAGTTCAAAGTCACCTCAAAGAGAAGGTACGCTGGAAAATGCCAGTCTCAACTGAGGAGTGCAAATTAAGAAAACACGTAACAGTATAAATTTAAAAGCCCATATGGACTTTTTCCTTCTTTTATAAGGAAAGGGGACCATCTCTCAAAATGTAACTAACTGCTAGTTATATAACCATTTGGATAACAAAGAATAGATTTGCAATAAATTCCCCAAACTCCTGTGAACAAAGGCATCATCTAGTGGCAACATACTCAAACTGCAAATACATGATCAACTCAGCATTCATGCTGTGATGGCCTCATATCACTGCAAATTCTCTCAGCATACCCATGGGGTCTTCAGCACGATCAACCCTGGACCTGGTGGTTCTCTGTCTTGGTTATACGTCAGTCATTTAGAGAACTCATAAAAGGGATGGAATTTAACATCCTTCGCAATGGATGCAACCAGGCTCAATAAATACTTAGTGAAAGTCAGTGCAAGGTAACAGACCTTAGTGTGCATTTACAAAGGAAATAGATGCATTTTTATTTCTGCACTTACCTTCGGTTTCGCACAGAGACCAAAGTCAATCAGCTTTATTTTATGATATTCATCAAACAACAAATTTTCCTGGAAAAACAAAGATCTTTTCATAACTATAATGACTTCCTTATAACACATCCCACCTCTAGCCATTTCTAAAAAAACAATTTAAGGTTTTTATATTTAAAAACCTGGGTATAATGGAGTGAAAATCATTTTTAAAAAATAATTAAATGATAAGTATAGAAAGGAAGAGAGGCGAATGTTGATAACTATATCCCACTTCCCCTCAAAACACATTAGCATAAACCATTTTCTCCTTAGTGCTCTGAGGTTCAACTACAAGCAAACAATGTGTGCTAAAGGCAAATTTAAACAAGAGTGAGCTCAAATCTTAGGGTTGAGTATAAACAACAGGAAAAGGATAGTAACACTGCCATATTTTGTTGGGCCTTTTCTAGGTCCCTGTCCCTAGTACCAGGCATCATTAATATCCATGTTCACCACCATCCATATTAGTCAGAGCCTGCAGTCTTAAGAGTATTCACATTTTTATTCTGTCCTTGAAAAGTAGTCTGCCCACACACTGAACTGTTCCTGTCTGAGGCGTAATGGAATGAAAATTAAAGGAAGATGGGATTAAGAAGAGAACTGAATGGAAAATATTCAATGACAATATACTCAAAGAAAGTACTTAAAACTCTTGTTTCCCAGAGATAAAATTCTGAAGTTTTTATTTCCATGGTTGATTACAAAAACATTTATAATGTCACACCCAATTGGCAGATAAATAGAATGTCAATAATAAGTCCATTGAAAAACCTCTACCAGAAGTCAAAAGGAGGGGGGGAGTGACATATTATAGTGGGGGTTGTGGGGAGCAAAGATAGATTCTAAACAGAAAGAACCTAGTCATAACAAGTAAATAATGTTGAACTCTCAGGTGACCATCTAACTGTGACAGTCACTTACCGGTTTGAGGTCCCTGTGAGCATAGCCCTGGCTGTGCACGTATGCAACTGCAGAAACGATCTGACGGAAGACGACACGGGTCTCCTCCTCTGACAGGCGATCCTGGGAAATTATGTAGTCAAACAGCTCTCCTCCAGGGCAATACTTAACAGCAACAGAGTCACACAGATATTGTTACACTTACAAAACTCACATCAGAGGAATCTTCCATACTAATAAAAGCCTATGTGGTCGTCACGCCCTCATGCCGTGATGCCCTCACACCATAACAATCCATCACCAGGAGGCTGCGTGCGAAACGGGCACACGCACAGGTAGGCAGGGCTGCATGCGCGGTGAGGCGCACGTGATGCTGCATGTGCAGGGCAGAGGAGGGTCCCGGCAGCTCCAGCCTCCCTCTTTGGGGCAATCCATCGAGGACCCCATTGGGGAGATTGATCGCGGGGCTCCCGCACTGTGAGAGGGCACAGGCCAGGCTGGGGACCCCTCCCAAATGCACAAATTTTGTGCACCGGGCCTCTAGTTGAAAATAAAAAACATACTTCAGCCCTAGCCAGTTAGGCTCAGTAGACAAAGTGTTTGGCCTGCGGATTGAAGGGTCCCGGTTTCGATTCCTGTCAAGGGCACATGCCTGGGTTGCAGGCTCGAACCCCAGTACGGGGCATGCAGGAGGCAGCCAATCAATGATTCCCTCTTATCATTGATGTTTCTATCTCTCTCCCTTCCTCTCTGAAATCAATAAAAAAAAATATTTTTGTTTTTGAAAAAAACATACTTCACTTAGAGATAGTAATTAAACTTAGGCAAGGGAACTGAGTGAAGCAAATTCAAAAATACACTCTCAGGATCAAACAAATCAACAATTATTCCAGAAAAGAACAACAGCTCTTGATCTCGAGCTTTTATTACCAGTAAGTAGAAGTTGAACCAACTACCACTAATTTTTAAGTTCATTCAGGGTTTTATATTTTTATGGCAAAGTACTAAAACCCCTTCTCATCTTAAGGAAATGCACATTTAGTGTAGTTATCTGAAATCAAAAACCCAGCAGCAATTACTGCTTCTCCAACCCGAAGACCAGTGACTTTAACCTTTTGCACTCGGATGTCGAGTGTGACTCCACACGGTTAGCATTAGAATAAAGGAATCGAGAAAAAAGCAAGCGAGTGCAAAGGGTTAAGTCTGTACCAGGAGCCCAGCTCTACAGAGGCTCCTCAGAGCTTGTGGAGAATGAATACCAGAGCACAAAGCTTTAGGCTTTCCATCCCTTCTTCTCCAGAGCAGCTCCATGTTTCTGTAAACTGGGGTTTCCATTTAAGGCTTCATTTCATTTTAGCAATTAAAATACTATCACGAGAGGCCCAGTGCACGAAATCACGCATGGGTAGGGTCCCTAGGCCTAGCCTGCAATCAGGGCCATCTTCCGCCTGTTCACCAGTCCCCAGTCCTGTCCCACCGCTGACACCCACCCTGGTTCCCTGTGGTTCCCCGTTCGCCATCCAGCGATCGGAGCCTCCGGGCTGGGGGGAGGGACCAAGAGGTGGTCAATGCACCTCATAGCGACTGGTCGATCGGTAGTACTAGTCATTACGCTGTAATGGTCACTGGCCTTTTATTATATAGGATAGTATATAGCCTCTGACCTCATAGTTCCATGTTTAGAAATTGTTCCTACAGATATACTCTCACAACAAAAACAACACACATTCAAGATCATTCACTAAGTAGCACTGTTTGTAACAACAAAAGGCTGGAAACAATTCAAATATGTTCACACTATGTAAATTATGACACAGGTATAAAATGAAATTCTATGCAGCTATAAAAAAAATTCTTGCCCTGGCCAGTGTAGCTCAGTTAGTTGAGTTTTGTTCCATGCACCAACAGGTCGCTGGTTAGAGTCCCAATCAGGGCATATGCCCAGGTTATGGGTTCAGTTGTGGGCTCAATACTCAATAGGGGGCATGAAGGAGGCAGCAATGGATATTCTCTCATTGATGTTTCTTTCTCTCTCTCTCTCCCTTCCTCTCTCAAAAACATAATTTAACAAAAGAGGAAGCTCTTCATGAACTGAAATGAAACAATCTCCAGTATTAAGTGAAAAAGCAAGGTGCAAGTGTATATATTGATATTGTGACTTGCAAAAAGCATTCTGTTGAACAAAAGAAACTAAACACAAGAGTACAGTCATATGATTCTATTTGTATCAAGTTCTAGAATAGATAAAACTAATATGTGGTGACAGAAATCAAATCAGTGGTTGTTGAGAAAAGCAGTGGGGTTACAGGGATTAACATCAAAGGTCAGAAGAAACTTTTCCTATGTGATGAAAATGTTTTATACCTTGACTGGGGTGGGAAGTACATGGGTGTGTACCTTTTTCAAACTGTACACCTAATGTGTGCATTTTATCATATATAAATTATACCACAATAATCAATCTTTTTCAATACTACCCAATAAAATTTACATTAAAAAGCCTACTTTATATTTTCAAATAAAGAAATACAAAGTAAAGCAAAACAAAAACATCAAAAATCTCTATAAATGCACATATGTAGACAGTTTCCAAGCTAAAATGTTAAGTGAGGGAAAAAATACAAGATACCGAATAATATAGTATGTGACCATTTGTGTGGCAGAAACTAATAAGCTACACACACATACATATGTATAAAATATAAATAGGCATTTGTAAGTACATGGAAAATCTATAGGAAACCCAAGAAAAGTAAGTGATTTACTCAGGAGAAAAGAAACTGGATGACAGGGATACAGAGAGAATTTTACTTTTTAATATACACTCTGTTATACCTTTTCAATTTTGTCCTAGGTTCACGGAAGGGTTTTTTGTTGGTGGTGGTTTTGTGTGTGTGTGTGTTGTGTGTGTGTGTGTGTGTGTGTGTTTTAGAATATTTAATTTGGACAAGGGAATCAGCATTTTAAAAAGACTTTAAAAATCACACTATTGACCGTGTGGGTGGATCTACGGTGTAATAAAGAGAAAATGGATCTAGGTCCAAAACTTTCAGCATTATGAATTTTAAAATGTGCTTTTAAAACAGAGCTAATCTGTGAAAATTATGTGCAGTTACAAATTATTTGGCTGAGACTAAGGGAAATGAAACAAGAGATGAATGATGCAAGTTCTAAAGACTTTAAGCTTCAAGCCAAAAAGGGCAGGGGAAAACTTAAATGAGTTTGGTTTGCATAATACACACACTGAAGGATTGTGGGTTGAATTGTGTTCTCCAAAAAAGGTATGTTGGAAGTCCTAAAACCCTGTACCAGTAAGCATGACCTTATTTGTAGACAAGTTCTTTGTAGATGTGATCAAATCAAATAACATCATATTGGATTAGGGTGGACCATTTGAAGACAGAGACAGAGAATAGAGTGATGCATCTGTAAGCCAAGGAACACCCAGGATTACCAGCCACCATCAGAAATTAGGAAAGCGGCAAAGAACAGATTCTCCAGAATGAACCTTATCCACACTTTGATTTCAGATTTCTAGCCTCCAGAACTATGAGACAATAAACTTCTGTTGTTTTAAACCACCAAGTTGATGGTAATTTGTTACCATATACAACATATAAACTAAAATGAATCCTTCCCCCTAGGGACAAATTCTAACATATTCTGTCCATTAAACCACACCTCCCCATTAAGAGTGTATTAGAAAGGGTACATTTACAATGAATCTCCAATTTATAATAAATGTCTATTTGATCTAAATTGTTATAGACAGAACTCAAACAGGTAAAGCCTTAACATTTATTCTAATATTTCAGGTGAAACGTACTTTTCTCTTAACAATTGATAAAGTGAATGGAAATGGTATGAATGTTTGTTCCCACCCAAAATTCATTATGTTGAAATCCTAAACCCACAAAGATATATTAGGAGGTGGCCTTTGGGAGGTGATTAGCACATGAGGGTAAAGCCCTCATGAAGGAAATCAGTGCTCTTAATAAGAGGCTCTAGAGAGTGGGTGAACGGGGGGATAGGAGAGGGTAAAGGGGGAATAAACAGTGATGGAAGGAGACTTCACTTGGGGTGGTGAACACACAATGCAAAATACAAATGATGTGTTCTAGAATTGTACACCTGAAACCTATATGATTTTATTAACCTATGTCACCCCAATAAATTCAATTTTAAAAAAAGAGGCTCCAGGAGATCCCTTGGCCCTTCTACCATGTTAAGGACACAGCGAGAAGGTGCCAGCTCAGAACCTGGAAGAGAGCCTTCACCCAACCACACTGGTGCCTTGATCTTGGAATTCCTAGCCGCCAGACAGTGAGAAATAAATTTCTGTTGTTCGTAAGCTTCCCAGTCTGTGATATTTGTTATAGCAGCTCAAACAGATTAAAACAGTGAACAAACACAGTTAGGTCTCTATAACATACTACAAACCTCAAGAACCATGAATATTTTGTTGGTTGTCTCCAACACATGGTAGAGTTGACATATATGCTGATGTCTCAGGTTCTTCAAGGCATCAATCTCTGTTTTGATCCGGGGCAAATCACTCTGTGGCAAAACAATGTATTCAATGTGCAATAAACCAATTTGGGAAGTGTTCCAAGAAGCAATATAAAAAGATAAATACTGAGTAGCAAAAGCAATCACAGCCTCAAAACAAATTGTTCCACAATACAGAAAAATATAACAAAACTTATTTGTATATACATAAAAAAGGCCTTGAGGGTTTTATGAAAGACAAACTTAATGTGGATTGATAACACAAAGTCCTGAAAATTTTTAAATCTCCAATTCCCTTAGAAGGTTT
Source organism: Eptesicus fuscus (assembly GCF_027574615.1). Lineage (NCBI taxonomy): Eukaryota > Metazoa > Chordata > Mammalia > Chiroptera > Vespertilionidae > Eptesicus > Eptesicus fuscus. The sequence continues at coordinate 50,966,473 of NC_072487.1, read as the reverse complement.
GCATTCCAAACAAAGAAAATGACAGAAACTCTACTTAGTGTGCATGCCTGAGCTACCACTTTTATTCTTAGTAATGTTCCATAAAAATGTAGGTGAAAGGTATGAAGATATTCACTGTCTCGGTTTTCCAATTTTTCTATGGCAGGCGTCCTCAAACTACGGCCCACGGGCCACATGCGGGTGTTTTTGCCATTTTGTTTTTTTACTTCAAAATAAGATATGTGCAGTGTGCATAGGAATTTGTTCATAGTTTTTTTTAAACTATAGTCCGGCCCTCCAACGGTCTGAGGGACAGTGAACTGGCCCCCTGTTTAAAAAGTTTGAGGACCCCTGTTCTAGGGGCTTGAAATTCTTCAAAATAAAAAGCTGGTTGGAAAGGAGGATAAGCCAAGCTGAAAGAATTTCAAAGTCCATATTAAAGACAAAAATATAGATATCCATGAAGTAACATGTAAAACTTTATTATAAAAAGGGACTTAATCTAATGACCTGTGGCTTAATTATCTAGGACCATGTAACCAGATGTCAGGTCTTGACCAAGAATCAATTGTAACTTTGACTATTTTAATATGATAATCTTTTTTTTCTCTTTTGGTGGGAGTGGGAGTTGGATAGCTAAAACCCTGGAAGTAATCAAAATATTATTAAGTACTAGGAAGTAATTAAAATAAGCATAACAATAGAAAATATAAAAACAAAATTAGAACAAATAAATTTATGAATTAATGTTATCACACTGATGCTTTAGAATGAATTTTGAGTATCAGTTTGGTAACACACTTTGTAATAACAATACACATTTTGTTTGCTACTTAAGTATTTGTAGTGTTCAAGTGAATAAATCATACTAAAGTTGCAACTAAAGTTTACATTGCTTAAGGAAATTAATTTAATCAGATTTATAATCACTGATTTCATTCATGAGGGCTCAAGAAAAAATGTTTCTAATGCCTTTTATTTGCTCAGTAAATATATTATTGAGCTCAATAAACAAAAATATTGAAGAAGAGCCTGAAATATCAGTTAAAACTAAACCATATGAAGGATGATACATAGAATTAGAAGAAAAAAAAAGACCATTCAGGGTGAGTACTAATACTGGATAGGGTACAATAGACCCAAAAAGATCAATAAAAGAGACAAATTTTCCCTCAGTATAAAAACAAAAAACTTTATGTACATTATAGCCAAGATCACAAATTGAATGAGCTGCATTAGGAGGTAATGAGCATCTCAATCCTGGAATAAAAAAGGCTGATCAAGAAAAGGAGGATTTCATTAGAGAACTACTAAGGTTATTTTGGATGAAATTCTAGGATGTAAGATCCACCTGTACCATAAAATAGGTAACATTGAGTTAGAGTATTTGAATACCAAGAAACATCTTCAAGACCATGAAACAACTGCAGAAAAATGGATCCTACAGGTTTCATACATACGCCCTGGCCTTGCATTAAAATTAAGGACAAAGTAACCCCTTCCCTCAGATTGCTTTTTAAAACCTGCCAGTTACACATAACTGGCAATTTAAATGCAAGAGAAATATTATTCTAATAATATTATTCTAGAACATTAGAACAAATTTGGGTTTTCATTCACAAAACTGATGTATATTTTTAAAATAATTTTAAACTTACCCCCAGTGCATTTTTATCCATGATTTTTATAGCTACCATTTCTCCAGTAAGGATATGGCACGCAAGTTTGACCTTTGCAAAGCCACCTAAGTGTAGAAAAATTATGAAGAGATAAGCAAGACTAACCCGAATATCAATAGCAGAGCAAACTGAGGACTCGGGCACAAACACTGCTCCATATGCTTTCAAAAGGCTCTATCAATCCACTTTCCTAGAAGTGTATGGCTCTTTCTTCCTGTGGCCTCCAAGGTGTTTGCCATGACCCTAACCTCTCCTCAATCCAATGACTAGCTGAAGACTTTTTTTTACCATGATAGTATATTTTTAATTTTTTAACGAACAAGAAAACAAAATTCATCCTTTAGAAATATGCTTTATAATTAACATTGCAATCAAATTTGCTTTATAATTAATATTGCTAAAATACAATGTAAAGTTGCCGACACAAAAGTCAAGTAATATGAAATTTCCATTCAGTTTTAAAACTGGGAAGATGAACAATTATGTTTTAAAACTGTATCAAAAGTGGGAAAATTTCTACCCTTAAGTATCTAAAAGAAAGTGCCAACTTCACAATTCTAAAAAGAAGCTCCTAATAGTCCCTCCCATGACCTTCCCCATCTCAGTCAATAGCAACTCCATTTCCCAGGTGCTCGGGCCAAAAGCCAAAGGGTTGGCTATCCTTAGTTCTTCTCTGTTGTCTCCTACCCCATATCCAACCCATCAACAAATCCCGTTGGCTATATCTTCAAAATATATCAATGGTAGTTACCTTGAGGCAAAAAGAAAGGTACTGACTGGAAATGCTCTATGTCTTGATCTGATCAGGAAACATAGGCATATATATGTATGTAAAAGTCCATCAAGATTGATGCACTTAGCATTTTTGACTGTGTAATACCTTAATAAATCAAAATACACACACACACGCACACATATATGTATATGTCTGTACACAGAATCTCACCCCTTTCACTACCTTCATTCACTACTATCAGCCTCGTCCAAATCACCATCATCTCTAGCATTGGTCACCTGCATTACTGCAATAACTTCCTAACATCTCTCTGCTTCGGCCCTTGCCCTTTTCTACCCAATCCTTTTACAAGCAAGCAGAGAGGGTGACCCTTAGAAACAAAGATCAGATCACTCTCCAAATGACTTTTATTCTAAATAAAATGACTTACAAGGCCTCTCCTACTCTTTTCCTCTCCTTTGCTCTACTTTTTCTAACTAAAGTAGGTTGAAGAATTTTAAAACTACGTAGTTTAGACCAGAAAGCTCGTGATGGCCCAAACACACTAGACTCTCAAATAGTTGATCTATCCTCTCTCCCCAAGAGAAAATAACAATTACCTGTCCCAATAGTTTCATATATTTCATAGTATTTGAGAAGTTCATCATAATCTTTCATAGTCCTGCTGGAAGTTTACTCAAAATCACAAAAAGAACCTGTAAAACAGAAATAGTACAAGATCAAAAAAGGAACTAGTATGAGATTATGTCCTCCACTCTTGTAACTGCAAATATAAATAAGTCTTGGGCACATAGATGATACTGGAAAAACTGATTAGCCACATGAAAAAAACACTGGATTACTATCTCCCACCATTCAAAAAAATCAATTTCAGATCAAGTAAAGACTTAAATGTGAAAAGTAAACCTTTAAAACTTTTAATAGAATAGTGTCATGATTTCCAGACAGAATGGGATCTTTTAAAGTGCTAATTATAAAAATTCCATTAAACAATGTTAAAATTAAGAACTTCTGGACATATTTCAAAAAAATCATAAATGTGAGAAAATATTTGCAACACTTATAACAATGGATTTTTATACAGAATACATAGACTCTAAGCCTACAATACAGAAAAAGACAACCAAAGAAAAATAAGCAAATGAAATACAAAAGCATTTCACAGAGAAACACAAATAACCAATAAAAGATGAGAAAAAAATGCCCAACTTCATTAGTCATCAGGGAACTGCAAATTAAGATTCAATAATATACAATTTTAAGATACATATAATACATATTTTATTATTATATGCTTCACATATTTACATATACTCTGAAGTACATATCATATACTCTTAAGTATATATCAAACAATATATAAAAATTTGTTGTGAAAGTCTTAGGTAGTTATTTTATTCTGTCTTCCTGAGTTTTAAAATTAAGTAGAATTACAAAAAGCCATAGGATTGAGTAGGGCCCTCACACTGATACTAGCTTTGTCTTACTTGCAGAGGATATGCTCTTAGCTGAGTTTAACTACAGATTAGCAGTGCATTTTGCAGAACTAGTCAGACTATTAATCTGAATTTTCTTTTATTCATTCATTTATTCACACATGTGTTTACTGAGCACCTATGATGTGCCAGACCTACACTTGACACTAAAGCTATAAGGGAGAAGAAACAAAATGTGGTTCCTGCCCTCATGGATCTTGCATTCTAGCAGAGAAGACAAAAGGCAAATCAACAGACAATAAAATTAAATTATTATAATTTGTAATAAATACTGGGAAAGAAACAAGCAACAGTAGTTAGAATAAGTCACTGAGAAGGTAATATTTAAGCCGAGATCTAATTCAAAGGATGAGAAGTGAGAAAAAACAACAACCCTGCTGGTAATCAGACTGAATATTCCTACCAAAACTTGAACAATGTTTCCAACAGGACCTGGACATGACCACGTAAACAATGTTTCTATACAAAACGGTTAAAATGACAGTGATCCTTTATTTGACTTACTGCTGCTTTCTCACCAATGACATCCTCAGCCCCACAGTATTCTAAAACCCCCAAATGCTGAAATGCCCCAGTTCTTTGACAGCTTTCCTAATCCCTTCTTAAAACCACGCAGCGTAAGCCCAAATCCTATATGCCCCTTCCAACTCACTCTGACTGAGACTCCAAGGTCCTAGGGAGAATGGTGTCTCCTGCAGCAGCAAACTAAAACACCTAATGTTTCTTACTACAGATGTGTTCTTAGTGGTCTTTGGTTGGTAAACCTTAACAGTTGTTGGCACAAAAAGAGTAAGAGGAAGAGTATTCCAGAAAGAAGAAATTTAGCTGCAAAGATCCCAGAGGGAAAAAAAAAGTTGACATGTACTGAACTAAAACTACTTTTAGAGGTACCAGCAAATGGAAATGTAGATTTAGATCTGGGTTAGCCATATGGGAAAAACAACAAAAAGCACTGGATTGTCTCCATTTCACACATACACAAAATCAATTAGTTAGTGTCAAGACTTAAAAAAGATAAATCTTTACAATGCAGACAGTTAAGTCCTCTCCCATACCAGCTAGGAGTGGGAAGAGGAAGAGGCAGAGAAAGAACAGTTAGAAAACTAAGAATAAGAATACAGTTTCATGGAAGCCAAGAAGGAAGAAAAAAGTAAAACTATGAAAAGAAAGTTTCTGGGAAGTATATTTCTAAATAAATTTTCTAAAAGTGTCCATACATAGGTCAACTTCTAGGACTTGAGTAGGTGCTACAAAGTGGAGCTCTCTTTACAGGAAGACACGGGGTGAACCTACCCAGAAATGACTTCTCAAGGGACTCTTGTTCCTAGAGGCTAATGTAGGACAAAACAAGATTTCAACCTTTGGAAGAAATGCCCCCACCCCCAGACAAACAGGAATCAGAGGGGCCCAGGGAAATGGAGGTCACTGAGTCAGGCACAAAGAATCTTCCATATAGTCCAGCGCAGCACACGAGGGCTCTAGAGTTCACAAAGGGGCTTGAGGCAAAGATCCAGCTAGTGATGAGATCCTCCTTTGCCTGGCCTGTCTCCTGTGTACAAATCTCCCTCAGTGACCTAGCAGTGGATTAGCTGGCAGCACAGGGTACAGGATGCCAGGACCCTATTCTCTCTAACAATCTGAAAGGCTGGGCACAGCCAACTGGGACTTGGGAAGCAAAGTTCCACCTGGAAAGAGCAGAGCTCATCCATCTTGATCACTGCCTCTCAGTAGCTGAAACCTGGTGCTAGTGCTCATTTCTAGAGCCAGACAGTCTCCCTTTACCAAGGCAGAGATCCAGCAAGCCTGCTGAGGGCTCTGGGGTTGCTGGGTGGCCAGCATGACCATGTTCACTACCTTCACGGTCTCTCTGTTCTTCATCCTGTCTTATATAGAGCTGAGTGATCAGCATGTTACTAACCTACGAAGTCCTGACTTTGGAAGACCTAGAGTGTGAGTTCAACCTCAGCAGTACAGTGGGTTTATAAAGGGAAAAAAAAAAAAAGATAAAGTAATTGGCAAGGTCCTTATTACAGTGAGGATGGGTCATCTTCTTAAGTTGAGGTGGAGAAAAAAATGAAATGAAATTATCAAAAGCAAAGTTCTGCCTGGAAACATCACAGAAGACAAATGGATTCTCACTGGGCACCTAAGGGACAGGATTAGAAATACCCTCAACAGCAGTACTAATTCAGAAATCTTGGAAAGGGCATTTGTCAGTGTTGCAAATGTGGGAATGAAATAGAACCACACACCCTCCCCCCACACCCCAAAAAAAAGAAAAAAGAAATAAGACTAAGAAATTTCAAAACAGTCAATAACAGCAGTAAAGGTATTGAGGTCAACACAATGCTAAGAAATGTTTGGAATCCTGATGACAGTGGAGAGAAAGAGTAGGAGATTGGAAATGGAGGAATGTCAGGCTATAAATCAAGAACCACAAAAAATATTTTCAAAATATCCTTTTAGGGGTTGGGGGAGGTAGAAGAGGGCAAAGGGGAATAGTGATGGAAGGAGACTTGACTTTGGGTGGTGAACACATACACTACACAGATGATGTATTATAGAATTGTACACTTGAAACCTATATAATTTTATTAATCAACTAGAGGGCCGGTGCACGAAATTTGTGTACGGGTAGGGTCCATAGGCCTGGCCAGTGATCAGGGCTGATCGGGGCCTTCCAGCTGCCGGCTGGGGCCTCCCTTTACCAGCTGCCAGCTATTGGCTGGGGCCTTCCTTCATTCTGCACCATGGTGGTCAGCACACGTCATAGCGAGTTATCAAACGCCTGGTCTCCCGGTTGAACTCCCGAGGGGACAATTTGCATATTAGGTTTTTATATATAGAGATGTCACCCCAATAAATTCAATAAAATTTAAAAAATAAAATATCCTTTTAAAATGCCTAAATCATTCTGATTTCATGAATCATTTTACTCAGAGATAAAAGGTAAATTATTATCAGTAGTAAAAAGTCTTCAAAAATTTAGTCAGTGAATAGAACACTAGAGCAGAAGCTTTGCAAAGAAAAAATATCAAAACTAAAGAAAAACAATCAGCTTTAAAAAAAACACAACTGGTCTTAGTCTCAACATCAAAGCTGAAATACCAAGAAAGATAAAGATCATGGGCAAAAGACATGATCCAATAAACAATATTAGCCATTTCCTAGGAAGGGATGGCATTGGACCAACTTAATAAGCAGGTTGATCTTTTAATCTAGCTTAACCTGCATGAATGGGGTAGGAAAACAGCAGAAGCACAGTCAGGTCCTCAAACTGATGGAAAGTTGGTGATATAAAATGAAACATTTCTGCTTCCACTGGAGTGGCAAAAGTTACTCCAAGCAAGGAGACACCACAGAGGGCAAATCGATTCTCACTGGGCACCTAAGGGACAGGATTAGAAATATCCTTAACAGCAGTACTAATTCAGAAATCTTGGAAAGTGCATTTGTCAGTGCTGCAAATGTGGGAATGAAGTAGAACCACACCACCACCACCCACCCACCCCCTAAAAAAAGAAAACCAAAACAGAAATCCTAAGACTAAAAAATTTCAAAACAGTCAGTAACAGCAATAAAGGTATTGAGGTCAACACAATGCTAAGAAATATTTGGAATCCTGATGACAGAGAAGAGAAAGAATAGATTGGAAATGGAAGAATGTCAGGCTGTAAATCTGTTTGGAAAGTTGTCTGCTGTAAAAGTGGACTATCAGGTTCACTGGAGAGCAAATCCCCAACTAATGCAGTATTGTGGTATCCAGAACACAAGGGCTAAAGAGGAAACACAATAGATCAACCAAAGGACTTGTGTGCTTGCATATGAGCCTAACCAGTGATCACGGACAACACGGGGAGGGGGGCTTGCGTGTGGGGGGGATTGGGAAGGGAATGGGGGGGAGGGGGTTGATGACAAATATGTGATACCTTAATCAATAAAGTAATTTAAAAAAAAAAAAAGAGGAAACACAAAGGGGATGAAGTAGGCCTTAAAAAATACAAGAATCCTAATTGCCACTACTGCACGCCTAAATACCATACAAGGACTGGGCTGTTTCAACTTGCCACACAGAGAGAGAAAGCAATCGGTAAAATGTTAGAAATCACTTCCCTTGACAAGGGATATAACAAACCATGCACCTTCTTTTTTTTTTTTAAATGTCAGAGTTCTCGGTCAGACTTGAAAACACTTTAAAACAAGTTCCTTGGCAACCTCCAAATTATTCTTGGTGACCTTGCTATCCCTCTGGCCATAATCTTGGGGCCAGAAGGGTATATAAAAAGTCACCTTTGCACCTTCTTTTTTACTTTCTTATATTTTCTTTATATACCCTTTCCTTCCCTCAAATTAGACTGTCTTTGCATACTACTTATGTGGGCCTGCATTATATCTATTGAATCCAGGGAACATCATTTTTGCTACTGTATAAGAAAATGTGTTTATACTGCAAACAGCTATAATGATAGATTTTACCTGGTTTTTAACTGTAGGTGTGGAGCTGGGATCTTCTAGAGCAGTGGTCGGCAAACTGCGGCTCGCGAGCCACATGCGGCTCTTTGGCCCCTTGAGTGTGGCTCTTCCACAAAATACCACGTGCGGGCGCACTCGTACAGTGCGATTGAAACTTCGTGGCCCATGCGCAGAAGTGGTTTCCGGCTCTCAAAAGGAATTTCAATCGTTGTACTGTTGATACTTGGCTCTGTTGACTAATGCGTTTGCCAACCACTGCTCCAGAGTTTGGAAATACTGAACACAGAAAAGACTTGTGATTGGAATAATACAACTTTATAGCTGCTAAAGGAGGTATATGATCAGTCAGAATGGAAGGCAGCCCCTCAAATGTAGATAATGAAGAAGGAAACTAGACCCCAATCAAACACCTAAATGTCCTTGTGAGTGTGGCTAAACAGAATTGGGAGGGGAGGGTGGGTGAGAAGAGATCAACCAATGAACTTGTATGCATATGCATAACCCATGGACACAGATAAAGGGGTGGTGAGAGCCTAGGGGGGGGGGGGTGAGGTGTGAGGTGGGTGGGAGCAGGCTGGAAGAGGTTAATGGGGAAAAAAGGAGGACCTATGTAATCCATGTAATACTTTCAACAATAAAGATTTTTAAAATAAATAAATAAAAGTTTAAAAAAAGAATTGGAGGTCTTGAATTTCTCTGAAGAAACAAGAAATTGCCTAGATAATAGGAGGAGGTTTATCATTAAATTTTATAGGACAGCAACAAATTGGGGTCATTTTCTTATTAACATGGCATTATTTAGGGCCTAAATTTTAGACTATGCTATTCATCGCTGAGTAATACATTTACCTTACCTAGTGAGCTTGGGAAGACACTGATTCTGAGGATATTTCAAGTGAGAGGTAGAATACAGAATAGCTTATTATGTGCCTTGTAATACAGTCAATTAACATTCTGTCCTGCTCCCTAGCAGAGGCTTCAGGGAGCACCAGCAGAGACATTCATGCCTAAAGGTGTTAAGGGACTGATTTGCTCATCTCCTTGATCCACAGTAGTAGATACAATGGGAAGATCCGCTGGTGAAATAAGCCCATGAAGGTGCAATAAGGGCATTTCTGATTTCTTCCACACGATACGGTAAACAGAAACCAAAATATGAATAAAAAAATCACTGGCCTCTGAGCAAAACTCCAGGCACCTGTGATACACGCCCTCCTTCCACCTTCCCCCATTCCACAACCGAAGAGAAATAGCAAAGGTGAAGCTCGAGAACAATTACTCATCCTAGGTGTCAGAGGCCTGATCCCTCTCCCGGGATGCCCTCCTTTGGGAGTGTCCCTTTTTCCCCCAGGTTTCCTGGTGCGAGCCGCTCCTTTTACTGATACAGATTCCCCTTTTAGCGTGAGCCTCTCGAAAGCCACTACTTTGGGAAAGTAAAGGGAGAAGGGAAAGGGGCGATAACACATTACACATTTCCTTTCTACTGAACTGCCCCAGTAAACCGAGTTGCACGAACAGAAATAACTGGAAACGCTTGCGTTTCTTCCGCAGAGACAGACAGGGTCAAGGAAACGCGGCATCGGAATTCCCATCTCTTGCAGCCTCCTGGGTGGCAAAGGCTTTGCCTGCACCTACTTTATTGTAAGTAAGTACGATCATTATCCCCACTTTCAGAGGAGAAAAACGGGGGAGAGGGGGGTCGGAAAAGCTAAATATCTCATCCAGGGGACGGGACCAGTAAGGTGGGGGCTCCGGTAAAATTCTCCTCTGGGAGCAAACCGGGCTCTCGCCGCCGGCCCCCCGCATGGCCGGGACACCGGCGGGAGACACTGACCTGAGGGGCGGAGGGCCAGGCAGGGCGCGGCCGGGCACAGGGACGGAGGCGCCCGCTCAGGGTCCGGGCGAAGCTGCGAGTGCCCAGAGTTCCTCCGTGCCTTTTAGATCCTGAGGTTCACGCCGCTTCCGCCCGCCAAAGGAATCAAACCTCCCGGGCCGGAAGGGGCGGGGCGCGGCGGGGGCGCGCGCAGAGCCGGTTCAGTGAGGCGGGGGCGCGCGTTCGTCCTCGGACCGGAAGCAGGAAGTGGAGTAGGAGTAGGAGTGGCAAGTGGCCCCTGGGGCAGCTGAGGTGAGTTCGTCTTCCAACTGGGATAAGCCTTTCCCGCGGGGGTGGGCGGGCATGTGGAGATTCTCTAAGTGGCGAGGACACACAGAGTGTCCGCAGAACTCAACTCAACTCTCCTAGGTTGTGTCCTAAAGTTGATCTGCAAAGAAGTCGCTAGTAGTCACGGTTCTCATCCGAGTCCTCCCCTCCAGATCTTACTGAAATGTGTTGCCATGAGGAATAAACACCCCCCAGAAACCAAATTATCCATTGGATAACTCAAGGTACAGTAAATACCAACCCAGCATCGTAATTGAAGTCTTTCTAATACATTTTACTGTTTGGTCTTTATGCGTATGAATGGTCATCGCTGTATAAATTACAATTGTAATGATAACTTGGTCCAGGAGAAAAAAAATTGATAGCCACAGGAAAGAAAAAAATATTAAGTATAAATATATATGTGTGTGTATTTTTATATGTATTTTTAAATAGACTCTTTTTTTGGAACAGTTTTAGGTTCACAGCAAATTTGAGAGAAATCCTTGGAGTAAAGGATTTCCCCTAAACGCTTTGCCCCCACACCTGCATAGCCTCCCCCAATAACAACATCTCCTACCAGAGCAGTACCTGTGTTACAACTAATGAATCTACATTGACATATCATCACCCAGACACCATAGTTTACAGTAGGACCCCCTCTTGATGTTGTACATCTGATGGGTTTAGACAAATGTATGATGACAGGTGCCCACTATGACAGTATCATGCAGCGTAGTTTCGCTGCCCTAAAACTTCTCTGTTCTGCCTATCTGTGAAGCTGACGTACAATAGGGTGCTGAATAAAAGATTTTCAAGTCAAAATATTACCTTAAGACAATATTCTGTGGAATAGAAATAGGAGTAAGGAGAAAAAAAGAGGGAAAATAAGCAAGTGTTTAAAAACAGGTTGTGTGTTTTTGTTTATGTGTTATTTTTTAATGGATGATTATAGGTATCAAATCACTTCAGTATTTTTCCATCCACTGGATGTTACAGCTTTACTTTGAGAGGTTTGCAATAATCCAGCTTTAAAAATATATACAGGGGTGGGCAAAAGTAGGTTTACAGTTGTGAGTATGTGAAGAGTTTATTCTTGTATTATTTATTAATTGTATTATTTATTTGTATTACAACTGTAAACCTACTTTTGCCAACCCCTGTATTTACAGTAATCCTTGTGACCATTCAAAATCCCTTGTGAGAAAATGTAGATGTCTATTTAAAGTTTTTCAAAATTATTTTGAGTGTACACAGTCAAAAGAGTTTAAATATTGCTGAATTAAGGAGAATATGCTGCAAGAGAAAACAGTCCGGTGCAAGGAGGCAGGGTTCCGTGGGCCTGTTTCCTCATATGGGCAATAAGGAGGCTGGATTGTAATTCTGCTGCTCCCTGTTTCATGAGTCACTAACTGGGTGGGTCAGGCCATTCGGAATGTAACATTTCTACCAATAATAATACCATTAGCAGCTATAATAAGACCCACTACAATTTTTAAAATATATCATTATTGGTTTCAGAGAGGAAGAGAGAGAGATAGAAACCTCAATGATGAGAGAGAATCGTTGATCAATTGCCTCCTACAAGCCCCCCCACTAGGGATTGAGCTCACAACCCAGGCACGTGCCCTGACCGGGAATCAAACCATGACGCTCAACCACAGAGCCACCCCGGCCGACTACCCCCTACAATTTTTTGAACGTTTAATGTGCACTCACATGCATCATCTCTACAACCAAATGCCCGCCCCCTCACACAGGGTAATTTGTGCTGTTCATCCTTTCAACAGTCACAGGTGTCTACCCCTAGGCCAGACCCTTGGGAGAATGCCAGAGATGTGGCTTCTGCCCAAGGTAACTCAAAGACAGAAAAGGCAAATCCATAACCAACTACCTCTAATAAAGGACCAAACAGAAGTACTAAATAAAAGTGCATGCAGCCGTGCTGGCTAGAGCTCCAAGAGAGGAGCAGTTATTTCTGACCAAGAGATTAAAGTACTGGTGTTAGGCCTTTACAAAAAAATGACACCGGGGAAAACTCCCCAGATGGGAAGCTATGTGGGCAGAAGCACAGAGGCAAGAAAACACAAGTCTCCTGGGAGAAAGGCATTTTGGGTGGAGCACAGAAGGTTCAGTGTGGCAAGAAAAAAAAAAGAGCAAGTAAGCAGGGGACCCATGGTGAAGAATCTTGTATGCCATGCTGGAGTTGAGAGGGGTGCTGACTGGGAAAAGGAGATGAACATGTGCATTTCAGAGAAAGCCCAAAAAGCCACTCTGTTCAGCATAGGAGTGTCCCAGCCTGGCCAGAGACCATGGTATCTGTGTAGCTGATCCCAGCCTGGTATACAATAGGAGCTCAAAAACTTTCTTTTTGAAATATAACGTGTGTGTGTGTGTGTGTGTGTGTGTGTGTGTGTAAGTGTAAACACTTAGCTTAATTTTTAGTCTGAATTCCCATTCTTCCAAAAGAACAGAAATTTAACTCAGTCGTTTGGACACCACCGCACCATTTTCCCCCAGCCCATTAAGATGATGGAGTGGGCTTCTGGCCTTTGGTCATCAGCCATGCCAGTTGCCACCACCATTTCTCTTATTTCTGACAGCCAGGACCCTTCTGGCCTGGAAGCACTCTTCCCCTCTTGGCCACATCTAAGAGCATGGGAATCAGGCTGCTCCTTCCTTGGAGTAAAGGAATCCCCAAGCTTCAGCTTGGCCTCTGGGGCTGTATTCCCATTATTTCCCCCTCTGTCTTCTTTCTCCCAGCCTCAGGGCACCCTCTTCTTTGAGGCTGGGGTTTGAGAAGCTCCTCTCTCTCTCTCTCTCAGAAATTTTATCTATTCTTGGAGTCTTTTCTAATTATGGAATACCAAAGCAAGAAAGCCTCCTTTGATTTTTCTTATATGTCTATCATACCCCTTCCCTGGGGAACATAGACTACAAAAAAGGCAGCGCCTTGAATGAAGGGGGGTAAGGGCAGTGAAGGGGTGAGTTGAGGGGAGAGTGGTAAACTACATGGACGAGAGAATATTGTTAAACATCTCAAAAAACTATTCCATCACTCATAACAGCTCAATAAATTTTTAATGGCATGCGAGTGAATGAGCATCCACATTTGCCAAGGAAAAAAGTGATTCTGCATTGGCTCTCAGCTGCAATACAGTGTGCACCTGAGAGCCATGATCAGCAGAAGAAAAAGTCATCTGGAGGGTCATCTTCTATAGAAACTGGAGCCCACAGACCACCCTCCTTGGGTACAAACAAATCTGGAAACAGCTTTAACTCTTAAGCTCAGAAGCTATCCATGCCAGCCAGAATTCCCAGAAGCCCTGAAGCTGGGTTGGAACATGGAAGGCCCAACCTGTTCACTCTGAGGAATATTTCTAGATTAAGACAAGGCAGCAGGTCCTAGGTCAGAAAAATTCAGGCCAGTACCCTGGGACCAGATGGGCGGCTGATCAGGCACTTTTGGGCCTAGCTGCCTGGTCTCTGTTTTGCACTCAGTCCTCTCGCCTCCTGTAACAGCTATTGTGGACTACTCCTTGCCATGAGTTCATCACAACAAAGCTTCCGTGGCTCTGCCTTCCCCCAAAGCAGGGCTGGCAGAGGACTCTGGGATGTGTGTAGAACTAAACGGGAGAACAAAGAGGAGGGCTCTGCTGAAGAAATGGCTATGGAAACAGTAAGAAGGCTTATTAACAGTCCTCTGAAACCTCCAACCCCATAGCTATGTTATCAGTATGCCCTTGACAACGGTTAGGGTTAGGGTTAGGGTTAGAGTTAGGGTTAGGGTTAGGGTTAGTGAGTTCACATAACTTCCACTCCAAGGCCTGGAGGGGCTGCACTAGGCCTGGAATTTTCTGAATTAGGGCCTGGATTCTAAGACTCTCCACTGGGCAAACGTATCAAATGCTTTCTGTGTGTGGAGACTGAGATGAAAGTGATACCACTCACTCATTAACCCATCCAACAAATATTTACTGGACATCACTAAGTCCCTGCTCTCACAAAGCTTACCTTCTAGTGGGCAAGACAGAGAACAAATGTAAACAAACAAGGGATTTCATTTCAGACCTTGACACACACTAAGAAAACGAAGCATGGACAAGGGGTAGAAAGTGGTGTGGGAAGAGAGTGCTAAGATAAGGTGGTCTGAAAAGTCCCCTCTGAAGAGGTAACAAGAGAGCACAGATGTGAAGGGTCAGAAGTAGCCTGGGAAAAGAACATTCCACATAGAGGGAACCACAGAGACAGACTGAGCAGGCCCAAGCTCCGTACCTTCAAAAGAAGGCCTGTATGGCTGGAGTGAAGGGAGCAAGAGCAAAAGAGCTGGCAGTTAAGCAGAGAGGTGGGAGCCACGGGATTGTATAGGGCCTGCAGCTCATGGAAACCCTGCGAATTTCATTCCAAGTGTGATGTAAAGTCACACTTGAGGGGCGACATAACTGAATTTACATTTTTAAAAATCGGAAGGCAGCTATGTGGAGAACTGATTGGAAAAGGGAAGGATTTAAGCACTAAGACCAGTCAGGAAAGCTATTGCTGTCCAAGTGGCTGATGGTGGCTTGGGTTTGGGTGACAGTAGTAGGTGGAGAAAAGTTGTTGGAATGCTGGATGTATTTTGAAGGAAGAACCCACAAGACTTGCTGATGGTTTGGATCTTGGGTGGATGAGGAAAACAGAGGAGTCAAGGATAACACCAGAGTTTTTGAGCTGAGCAACTGGGTGAAGAATGATGCCATCAGCTGAGATGGTTGTATATAAGAATGGAGAAGGGAGGTGGTCTGGAATCAAACATTCTATTTGAGGCTTATTGATTTTGCAATGGCAAGTAGGCAGCTAGATGTGTGATTCTGGAATTCTGGAGATAGTTTTGAGACTAGAGACAGACTGGGAGCCACCTGGTGTAGAAGTGGTATTTAATCTCCAGGATTGGGTGAGATGCATAGGAAGAGAGTAGAGATGGAGGAGATTGGGGAATTGAACACTGGGACATGCCACCATGATGTGGTCAGGAAGAGAAGGAGTGGCTAAGAATGTACAAGGACAACCACAAGGGGACTGGGAAGCCTGGGGAGGAAGTGCTTCAAGGAGTGCATCAAAAGCTGCTGGTAAACCCACTGGTGTGGCTCAGTGGATTGAGCATCGTCCTATGCACCAAGACGTCGCTGTTTCAGTTCCTGGTCAGGGCACATGCCTGGGTTGCGGGCTCCATCCTCAGTAGAGGGCATGCAGGAGGCAGCCAATCAATGTTTCTCTCTCTATCCCTCTCCCTAAAATAAATAAAAACATTTTTTAAGCTGCTGGTAAATTAAAAGTAAAATGAGAACTGAGAATTAACCATTGGCTAAGAAGGTGGCGACTGTGTGAACCTCTCAGTGAAGTGCTAAGGTGCTTGCCTCAAGTGGACTGAGGAGAAAAATGAAAGCTGAAGGAGAAGAATCTGAGCGAATCCCAGCAGGAAGCCCTCAGCTGGCATTTTTAAAGAAACATCTTAAAGAACATACTACTCACTGAGGTAGGGGGTGTGGAAAACCAAAGGCACTTGAGGAGCGACATAACTGAATTTACATTAAGTTGAGACTTTCAGAGAATAAAATAGAGGGAAATTATTGAAATCCTGAGGCCCAAAGAGCAAGAAGAGAAATTGTATTAACTGAAGTTGGGTGAAAAGCCACAGAAAGGGGCCACCTGGACCAGAAGTTGTAGTTGATGGAAGTAGCACTCAGAAACACAGCAAAGTAGGGAAGAAGCATGAAGAATAAATTGGGCTAAATTCAGTTGGAAGCCAGCATGTAAGGCAGTCCAATGATAGAATGCAAAGAAGCCAGTTTCCCAGGGGAGAGTTGGGAGGAGAATCGACCTGAGAATGGAGGGGAGCAGGAAAAATTCAGCATAGCCATAAGCTAGGGGAGGGAAAGGTCTCTCTCTCTTTCTCTCTCTTTATCTCCCCCCGCTTTTCCTCTCTATGAAATCAATAAATACATATTTTTTAAAAGTAGCTTTGATGTTTAACAATCATGGTGATTTTAATGTAGGCTCAATGAGGGGAAACAAGTCCCATTTTCTGGAATCTCTATTGGAACCTGTGGCAATGTGTGCTGTCACCACCTGGTGGCAGCATACCCCAATCAAGGGTTCCATTGTTTGGAAGGGGACTCCTTTCAAAAGTTTATGGACAGAAAGAGAACCACATCTTAAGTATCTCCTGCTGAAGTGCACAGCACCACCATTGAAGTAGCCATGCCCAAAAATCAAACCTGAATCCAATTAAGGTTCTGGACCCAACTACCAATTTACAGGAAGTACAGGAAAGTTAAACAGCCTCATGAGGATGTGAGCAGCAAAACCAGAATGTGGCATCTCTTCAGGACAAACACCTTAGTTTCTTTCTTTATAAAAAAAAAAGAAAAAAAGGGCAAGAAAAAGCTGAAATATTAACATATGACTAAAAAAAAGGTCAGCAGAAATTGTTGATAGAGATGATTGAAATCTCCTAAGATGAGTGAAAATAGCCTATGAGCAAATCACTCCAAGAAAAAGAGTTAATAATGAGATGGCAGGCAGTCGATGACCCCCCGAGTCTGTGGAAAACAGCTGGTGAGCCAGTCAGGCCAAAGAAACAGTGACTGAGTAAGTCCAGAGAAGAATTGAAGATCAAGACAGGTCAGAGGGAAAAAGTCTATGACCAAGTCAGTCCTGGGTTAAACAAGTCAATGAAGGAGCCAGTTGAGAGCAACAAGTCAATGACCTAGTCAGTCAGGCAATATAACTCAAATGACTGAGACAGCCAGCCAAAACTAGACCTCAAACCAATGCCTTAATGCAGGGTTGTGGAACATTGGCCTGTGGGCCATATAAGGCCTGAGAAATCATTTGGTCTGGCCCTGCCAAGGCATTAGGAGTGAGTTAATTGTCTGGCCAAACATAGCAGGCTAATTTTTAAGTTGATAATTTTGTATGACCCACAAATTATGTTGTAAATACCCAAATGACCCTTGGCAGAAAAAGAGTTTCCCCACCCCTGCCTTAATGGAATGAGACTTTTGGATGAGGGCGTGAGGGTGTTTACATGTGGGAGTGATTGAATTGTTGTGGTCAGAGGAGTGACTTCAAACATGACTTTCATCAATTCCTTCCCTCACTGTACACCCATCCCATTCCTCTATCAAGAGATAAAATCTAGCCCTGGCCAGTGTGGCTCAGTGGTTGAGCATCATCTCATGCACCAAAAGGTCACTGGTTTGATTCCCAGTCAGGGCACATACCTGGGAATGGGTGGACTTGATCCCCAGTAGGGGTGTACAGGAGGCAGCCAATTGTTTTTTCTTTCTCACATCAATGTTTCTCTCTCTCTCTCTCTCTCTCTCTCTCTCTCTCTCTCAAATCAATAAAAACATTTCTTTAAAAGAATCATAATGAGAAAGATGATTTTTTAAGAAGAGAGAGTGATAAAATCTACTTCCCCACCTGTTGGGCTGGCCTTGGGACTTGTTTTGGCGAGAAGAATATGGCAGAAGTGTCGGCTGTGGGTCAGTACTTGCTCTAGCCTTTAACAGAAGTGGTTGGATGCCCTCTTATAAGCCAGCCACCATGTAAGAATGAGACTAACCTGAAACCACCATGTTGTGAGGAAACCTTAGGTAGCCCTGCGGGGGGAAAAAGACCATGTGGAGGATAACCGAGGCACCTGCAGGTGCCCAGCTGCCAGCTGAATGCACCTAAGTGACCCAGCCATTGTCACGTGGAACAAAAGCACCACCTAGTCGAGCCTGGACTTAATTCTGGACCCACAGATTAATGAGAATAAGATATTGTTTTAAGCCACTGAGTTTTGGGATAGATTCTTAGGCAGCAAGAAATAACTATTCTCTGATTGGCTCAAGGCATTCCCCCGCAAGAAAGCAAATACTATTACCTTTGATTAAAAAGATTGTAATTCCTCCCTGGGAATTTCTCTTAATGTAGATTCAGAGCAAGGTTCTTATTTTATAGGACAAGTTTTCCAACATGTATATAAAAACTTAAACATCAAATTTCAACCACATGATTGTATCACCCCCCAAACTGGTAAATAGACTGCAAAGCAAGGATGGAGTAAACTTTGCAGTAAGACAGCCTTAAATGGCTGAGCCATTTTCAGTTATCATGATGTATATGCAAACTGTAATTTAAAAGACGGTGAGTCTCAACAGGTTACCAGGCCATGATTGGACTCCATATCAACACACCCATTCCAGCTGGAGGAACTGGGTGCAAAAAGAGTAATTCTGGAGAAAGTCCAGCCAAGCCTATTTGTTCAGCCTTATTTAAATCCTTTTGGTCACTCATATGCAGGCAAAATCTCAAGCATCAAAAAAATATCTTTATCCCATCTGGTGTGGCTCAGAGGTTAAGTGTCAACCTGTGAACTAGGAGATTGAGTGTTGACCTATGAACCAGGTTGCGTGTTATGGGCTTGATCCCTGGTGGGGGGGCATGTGGGATGATTCTCTCTCATCGTTGATGTTTCTATTTCTCTCTCCTCTCCCTTCCTCTATGAAATAAATAAATATATTTTTAAATATCTTTATTGTTTTACTCACCTGCACAAATATTGTCATGCTTTTATAAGGATTCTAAATATTTTATTGGACAAGTAACTGTGACTTCTTTCAAATACATATTATTGTTATGCTTTTAAAAAACCTTTTTAAAAAAATCAAAACAAGACTTTTTATATTGGAAAACCTGAAACATCAACAGTTTACCAAAATCCTATATAATAAAAGGCTAATATGCAATTGTCCCCTCTACCAGGAGTTCAAATGGGAGTTCAACTGGGAGTTCGACCAGGGGGCAGGGCCAGCCGGCCAACTGCCCGCAGCCTCTCCCCCTGGCCAGCCTGGCCCGATGGGCTCTGATGGGCTCTGATCTGGGCGGGCTGGCCAGCCCACACCCATGCACAAATTTGTGCACTAGGCCTCTAGTACTATAATAAATGATGCATTCATCACCAAACGACAACACTTATCAACTCATGGTCAGTTTGGTTTCATCTATGCCCCTGCTACTCTCCTGCCCATATTATTTGGAAGCAAACCCTGGATATTATATATTTTCATATAAATATTTTAGAATGCATGTTCAATAAATAAGAATTATTTTTAAAACAACCACAATGCCATTTTCACATGTAAAAAATTAATAAAACTTCTTTAATATAATCAAATAGCCAAAGTGCACATTTCCTCAATTGTCTCATTGTTTTTCCAGTTTGTTCAAATCGGGATTCAAATAAGATCTATATTTTGCAATTGGTTGCAATGTTCCCTAAGTCTCTTGTAATCTATAAAATTTTAGGCCTTGTGGGCTATGCATTTTCTGTTGACACTATTCAATTCTGCCATTGGAGTACAGAAGCAGCCATAAACAATAAGTAAATTAATGGTTCTGTGTCAATAAAAGTTTACGGACCTTGAAACTTGATTTTCATATGTCTTATTATTCTTCTAATTTTGACTTTTTTTAACCATTTAAAAATGTAAACACCATTCTTAGCTCACAGGTTTTACAAATCTGGCAGTGGACTGGATATAGACCACAGGAAGCATTTGGCCTATTGACCGAAGTTTGCTGACCCTTATCCTAGATCATAACTTCTGCACAGCTTTTTCCAGATTTGAAATCTGGCTTTTTGGGGAATAGAAGTAAGCTAAAAATACATGGGATGTCCCCACACCAGCTTAAGACAAGAAATAAAGATGACTCTTACATCCCATTTTAACTGCTGGGTGACTGTGTCTAGAACTATGAGGGCTAAAGCCTCACTGTATTTCACACATGACTTTTATAGATGAATGAGGTCTTGAGAGAATTATGAAGGCAGAAAAGAAAAGTAACTTATCCTGTTCCACATTCTGCAGTTTGATACTTGATAATGATGAATAAATTAAAATCTCCAGCTTTTCTAAACAACTTACCTATGTGAAAAAGATAACTAATATTCTGCTTAAATTAGCTTGATGGTTTAGCAGAATAGCATAGCAAATACTCAGTAATGAGTGAAAATCTTTCCTTTTAGGAAAGTGATTCTCAACCTTGGCCATGTATTGAAATCACTTGGAAAACTTTTACCACTCCAAATGCCTAGGCTGTACCTCCACTAGTTATCAGAATCTCTAAGGATGAGAACTCCCTAGGTGATTCTACTTTGTATCCAAGGTTGAGAACCACTATTATAGTTTAACTAGAGTCCTGGTGCATGAAAATTCATGCACAGGACGGGGATCCCTCAGCCCAGCCTGCCCCCTCTCACAGTCCAGGAGCCCTCAGGGGATGTCCTACTGACAGCTTAGGCCTGCTCCCCAAGTGGACCTAAGCCACAGTCTGGCCTCCCTCTGCAGAGGCAACCAGGCCAATCAGGAAGGCACCGCCCCTATCACCCCGCTGCTGGTGCCACTACTGGCCATCGCAGCTGTGGGCCCTCGCTTCTTTGTGCTGGTGGGTGGGGCTCGATCTGGGGCCAGGCCAGCTGGAGGAGGGGCTGGGGGAGGTTGAGGCACAGCAGGTCACACCCCATCCAGCCTCTGTGGCGCCAGGACCAGCCCGCGCCACTACCTCTGTGGCTGCCTCTGCGAAAGGGGCCACAGCACTGGACCAGCCAGCATCGCCTCTGCAAAAGGGGTCGCAGTTCTGGACTGACCCGCACCGCCACATCTTGCATGCAGCAGCTGTGGCTTTGCAGCAGCTGTGGCTTTGTCCGGAAGTCCAGAAGACGTCCTATCTAATTAGCATATTACCCTTTTATTAGTATAGATGTTCAGACTTTCTGCTCTTTGTTCAGGTGCAGTGTGTCATGTAGTGTCAAAAGACACAATCTGCAACACTTGCACAACCCTGTATAGCCTAACTCCTAAGTAGATTCAGATCCTTTGGGTATAGACACCTGGTCTTTCTTGAACCTGTGTGCCAGGGCCAGGTGAATTCCAGGTGAGCTCTTGAATTCCATGTCTATTGGAACCTTCACAACAATTTAAAAAATAGCTAAAGACTTGAACACTGACTTCATAGAAGCTATATGAATAAGCACATGAAAAAGTTCTCAACATCTTTAGTCTTCAGGGAAATGCATATTAAAGCCATAATGAGATACAGTTTCACACCCACTGACAATACCAAAAGATATTGGCAAAAAGAGAGCAACTGGAACTCGTATAGTGCTGATGAGAGCATAAACTATCATAACTACTTAGATAAACTGGTTAGCAGTTTTTTTATAAAGTTAAACACTCACTTATCTGAAGACCCAGCAATTACACCCCCAGGAAATAAAAACAAATGTCCACTAGTAATGTTCAAGAATGTTCATTGCTTTATTCATAATAGTTCAAAACTCCAAACAACTCAGGTCTTCATCAACAGGGAAATGGATAAACAAATTGCACTATAGTCATACAATGGAATACTACTCAGCAATAAGAAGGAATGAACAATTAATACACTAAAAAACACACAGAGATGAATCTCAGAAACATGTCGAGTGAAAGAAGCATGACAGTCCTAGTTGGTTTGGCTCAGGAATAGGGCATCAGCCTGAGGACTGAAGGGTCCAGGGTTCAATTCTGGTCAGGACACATGCATAGGTTTCGGACTCGATCCCCAGGAGGTGGCATGCAGGAGGCAGCCAATCAATGATTCATCATTGATGTTCTCTCTCTCTCTCTCTCTCTCTCTCTCTCTCTCTCTCTCTCTCTCTCTCTCTCCCCCCCCCTCCCTCTCCCTTTTTCTCTGAAATCAATACAAATACATTAAAAAAGAAAGATGCATGACACAACATATATACTATGTGATTCCATTTATGTGATGTTCAAATAGAGACAAAACCATAGTGTAGTAATCAGCAGTTTTCTGGAAGTTGAGGAGGAAAGGTACACAAGGATTGACTGGAAAGGGAAATGACAGAACTTTTTGGAGTGAACAAATATTCTAAAATATCATTAGACTGGTAGTTTCCCAGGTGAATGGAATTATCAACATTCATAGAACTGTACATTTATGATCTATGCATTTTATTATATTAAGTTATACTTTAATTTAAAAATTATGTAAGAATGCTGAAGGTTCTAAGACCACACATCATTGATATCTCTCTCTCTCTCTCTCCAGAAGGCTTCTTGACCTTGGCTGAGGTGAGAATGGGCACAGGCTCTGAAGAGTATTCTGACCGTAGTTGGTGTCCCAGAGCTTCCTCCCCAAAGGTGGCAAAGTGCAGAAGAGTTTGGAAAACATCAAATAGTGATGTTCTTCAGCATTGCAGTTCTGCTGGAGTGTGGGGAATATAAAGGGTAAATTGGGAAACAAATGCCAAGGATACTCTTAGATGCCAGGCCGAAGGGCTTGATCCTTACCAAAGGCAACAGAATCTGCTGGAGGTTGTGAGCAGAGACTGCTTCTCAAATAAATGTCTTCTTCTTGAGTGTTCCACTGATTCACCTTTGATTCCTTCTCAATGCCTTTTAGAATTCAGAAGAATTCACGAAACCTACTAGCTGAAGTTCCTCCCCCTAGATTCTACCAAACCCATAATCTTAATCCTATGATGATGAGCAGAAGCATAGAGGCTACTGTTTGCTTTGGATTCAAACTTGTTTCGTATTTTCCAAATACCAGGGAGTTGCTTTCATGGAAATTTTCCAGAGAAGCTTACTTGCTGGCTTCATTTTCCTCATCTCCAATTCACTCCTCACACTCTGCAGTCTTATTTCCCATTCCACTATTCTTCTTAAACCACTCTCACATAGAACTCCAATTCTATTCATTAGGACTCTATATTAGTTTATCTACTGCTGTGGAAAAAGTCACTCCAAACTTAGTTTCATCAAACAATGGCAATCATTTATTATCTTTCATTTTTATTTTTATTTTTTGTGGGTCAGGGTATCAGACGGCACCACCAGAATGTCATTTCTGCTCCTTGATGTCTTGGATGGCCACTGGAAGACTTGAAGACTGGAGCCTGGAATCATGTGAAGGCTCATTCTCCCATATCTAGTGATTGATTCTGGTTATCAGCTGAGACCTTAGCTGGGATTGCTGGCTAGAGTACCTACAAGTGGCTTATGTTTCCTCACAGTGTAGTGGTAGGTTACAAAGAAAAGGAGAGAGACAGAAGGAGGGAGGGAGAGAGGGAGGAAGGGAGGGAGGGAGGGTGTAGAAGGGAGGGAGGGAGAGAGAATTTTTATACCTTAGCCTCAGATTTCACTTAGCTTCACCATAGCATACTCCACTGAGTAGGGCAGTGACAAGCCCCACCCAGACGCTAGGGGTGGGAACATAGACTCCACCCCACAGTTGGAGGAGTATTGGTCACATCACAAAAGAGCATGTGCAATGGGATAGATATATTGATCCAAAGGCATCTTTGAAAAGTACAATCTGCTACAGACTTTTGGTTTCATGTTACAAAAAAAAAAAAAAAACAAGACTAACTGGCATAAACAAAGAAGTTTATTGACTCACACATGTGAAAACTCCAGGGGTAGGCTCGCTTCAGATAAGGTTTGAATAAATCTTAGACTGTGTCACCAGATCCCAGTTTCTTTTTCTTCATCTCTGAGCTCAGCTTCTTCTGTAATGGCTTAGGTCTCAGATTCTCCCCTCGCAGTGGCAAGACGCTGCCATAGCTTCGTCTACATATATTCTCTTGCTCAATTACTTCTTTGCTACTTCACACAAATATCCTGGAAATTGAGTTTCTTTGGCTCTAATTGTCCTGACTTGGCTCTTATGCCCATTCCTGAACAATTCTCTGTCATCAAGGAATGTTCTCAGTAAATTGGCTTAGGCCTGAGTCACATATCCACCTTTGAAGCTGGTGCAAGGTCAGCATCACCATAAATCACGAGTCTTCTGCACGGATTAATTCATTCCAACCCCCGGAGTTTTCACATATGTGAGCCAATAAATTTCTTCTTTGTTTAAGCCAGTTAGTCTTGGGTTTTCTGTAATATGAAACCAAAAGAGAGGAGATCCAAGATGGCAGCGTAGATAAACATCTGGGCTGCTGCCATCCACAACAATTTCCAAAACTACAACTAAAAGACAGAACGTCTATCACCCAGAACCATGGGAAAGCTGGCTGAGCAGAACCTCTACAACTAGACCGAAAGAGAGGGGAGCAATCAGGGCACAAACGCTGAAAAACTGAGGTTCAGGGGAGCGCGTGCATGTGCGAAACAGGCTGGCGGCAGAGCCCAGCTGGAGGCAGGCGTTGCTTTCTTCAATCCGAAGAGAGACAAGCCCCCAATCTCTCTGAAATCCAGTTTCTGGGGAGAGACTGGGCTGTCTGCCATAGGGTCGGAGAGTGAGAATGGCTTGCTAGCAGAGCTGCGTGGAGGTAGAATTGTTGGCGGCGCGAGACGCAGGGATGTGGTTGGAGGTGGCTCACTGCCAGCCATCGCTGTTTGCCACGCCCTAGTCTAATGACGCCCTGAGACTCCGCCCCCACACAATCTACAAACACACCCAAGCTAGCAGTGGCTTTTGCATATGAATGGCCTTCTCTATTGCAGTTTAAACTAGTAAACTTGCAACCCGGCACAGACAGCTCTAAAGCCTCCAAGCTCCCAGCTGGGAGGAGAGGACAGCAGTCCTTGCTGTAGCTCCTGCATGGTAGCCTCAGACAGCAGCTGAACTGCACCCCATTGGAGATCCAGAAACCGGTATACCTAGGGGTCAGTGTGAGACACCAGATTTCAACTCCTCACATCCATAAGTGACACATTCGGGAGGTGAACTCAGTGAGCACCAAAGCCCCACTGAAACAAGCCCTGTACCATAAGCGTGTCTCCAGCACAGCAGTGCTTCCATTATAGACACAGCGGATCCTCACAGACAATTGGCCTGGAGGTCAATTCCTCCCAGTGTGCCAACAGCAATCAAGGCTTAACTATACCAAGACTTTGCACTCAGCCCACAAAGGGGTGTACCAAGAGCGACCACCTTGGGTGATTGGGGAAGCTGAGCTATCGGCCCCTATAGGTCACTGACCACACAAAGCCACTCCATCAACACAGGGAGGCAGCCAAAATGCGGAGACACTGAAGCAGGTCACGAATAGGAGAGATGGAGGAAAGTAAACTACTGGACGACACAGTGTTCAGAACCACATTTATAAGGTTACTCAAGAATCTTCTAAAAACCTCTGAGAAACTTGAAGAGACCTGGACCTTAATGAGAATTCCAAAAAAATGGAAAAGGACCAGTCAGAAATTAAGCATACACTGTCTGAAATAAAGAATATACAGAAACTCAACTGTAGATCACCATACCCGAAGAGTCAAACCAAAGATCTGAAATATGAGGAAGCAAAAAACACCCAACCAGAGAGGCGGAAAGAAAGAAGAATCCAAAAGTGTGAGGATAGCGTAAGGAGCCTCTGGGACGGCTTTAAGCGTACCAACATCCGAATTTTTGGGGAGCCAGGAGAAGAGAGAGAGCAAGATACTGGAAACATATTTGAAGAAATAATGACAGAAAACTTCCCCCACCTGGTAAAAGAAATAGACTTAAAGTTCAGGAAGCGCACAGAACCCCAAACAAGAGGAATCCAAAGAGGACCACACCAAGACACATCATAATTAAAATGCCAAGGGCAAAAGACAAAGAGAGAATCTTGAAAGCAGCAAGAGAAAAACAGTTAGTTACCTACAAGGGAGTACCCATACGACTGTCAGCTGATTTCTCAACAGAAACTATGCAGGCCAGATGGGAGTGGCAAGAAATATTCAAAGTGATTAACAGCAAGAACCTAAAACCAAGATTACTCTACCCAGCAAAGCTATCATTCAGAATTGAAGGTCAGATGAAGAGCTTCACAGACAAGAAAAAGCTAAAGGAGTTCATCACCACCAAACTAGGATTACATGAAATGCTGAAGGGTATTCTTTAAGAAGAGGAAGAAGAAAAAAAAGGTAAAGGTAAAAATTATGAACAACAAAAAGACATCAAATACATACCTACCAACAAATGAATCTAAAAATCAAGTGAATAAATAATCTGAAGAACAGAATGGACTGGTGAATATAATAGAATCAGGGACATACAAAGGGAGGGGATGGACAATTCTCAGGGGGAAGGGGGTCTGAGGGGTGCAGGAAGAGATTGGACAAAAATTTTACACCTATGGATGAAGACAGTGGCGGGGGTAAGGGTATGGGGTGGGGTGGGGAATCAGGTGGAGGGGAGCTGTGGGCAGGGGGTGGGGAGAGAGGAACACCTGTAATAATCTGAACAATAAAGATTTATTATAAAAAAAAAAAAGAAACCAAAAGAGTTTGTAGAAGATGGTATTTTCCAAAGATGCCTTTGGATCAATGTATTTATCCCATTTCATCTGATCTTTTGCAAAGTGATTGATACCCCTTTTTGCCATTCATCACACTGCCACTGCTTGCTGTAAAGTGATTGGGAAAGTGGGTGAGGCAGGCAAGGGCGAAGAGGGTTGGGAATGGTGTTAGGTTATCCAATCCACATCAGCCCCTGGGCATGGAAATGTGTTTGCTTCACCTGAACCACATTGCTGAAAGTAAGAAGGGATGTCTTTCATAGCCAAATTAGAGCACACTTATCATAAGAAGACTAAGGAGATGCTAGAAGGCGAACATAAGAAGTAACCACCACTTCAATATATTTTTAATTCCGCAAAAGTCTTTTCTTTCTGTGGAAACCTCTGAAGACACTCTAATGATATCTTACTGGTAATTGCCAAATTCTGTAGAAATTTAAGTAATTTTTTTGTATTGGATCTCTCTTTTGCATTTGATGCTATTGATTATTCCCTCCTTTCTACAACTCATTACTTCTTCATTAAAGCTCTGTTTCAAAAACAAACCAACCAACTTTGTTTCCCCTGCTTCTATGGCAGAGCTCTTTGGTTGTCTTTGAGCCCCTCTGGCCATATGGCTTGTGCATTTAAGAGGCCCTTCTTCCTCACCTTGTCCCATAGCCATGGACCTGACTGCAGCCAAACACCTCTCTTATTCTGTCTGCTCCCTTCTCCTTGTCATGTTTATAATCTGACTGCTCAGTTCAGGCATTTTCATTCTTATTTCTATAACTAGAGGCCCGATGCACAAAAATTCATGCAAGAGGGGGCCTTCCTTCCCCCCGGCTGCTGGCACTGGTTTTCCTCTGGCAAACCCAGGCTGCTTCCCTCTTCTGACTGCCTCCAGGCACCCGGGACCTGGGCTGGCTTCTCTCGGGCCACCCGCAGGCACCCAGGACCCAGGCTGGCTTTCCTCCAGCCCCGGCTTTGTCAGGAAGGACATCCGGAATGACGTCCAGAAGACATCAGGTCTAATTAGCATATTACCCTTTTATTATTTTAGATAAGAAAATTTAAGGTTGTTAATCTTCTTGTAACTAGAGATGTAGCCCATTCCCATGCACTTTGTTGTGTAGTGCTCTCCCTTTGGTAACTATGAATAATACATATTCTCCTTTCTTTTTGTTTGCACTTGCCTACTGCCTTTTCCTAAAGGCTGTGTTTAATGTTTCTGCTCATTCATATGTTGCACACATTTGACTTAAATACATACACTTGACTTCCATCTAGTACACATATGGACCCTCTTTACTCATCATGTTTATTCGTTTAAACGCCAGTGGCTGCACACCCAGGTAAGCTTCTGGACTGCAGAAGTCTGCTAAGCTTCTGCTTTTCAGAAGCCAGGCTAGGGATGTCTGCTCCGAGCCTCAAATTTCCACACATTTTTGCTGAGCTCATTACGAATGTTGGGGAGAGATGTATTGGGGAACAGAGTGGTGGAAAGAAGAAAGGCATTGTCTTGATTTTACCAGTTTACATATATTTGTGCCCCAAACTATATTTTTAATGTACTTTATACAGACCTCTATTATGGTTCTTAACCCACCCCAGTCTAAATTATATGAACTCTTTTCTAGGGTATTTGACAGTGAGTGAATATCTGTAGTTCCTTAGGAATCATCCTGCAAATATTGATTAAGATAGGGATAAAAGAAGAGAACACACATGTAAGTATTTACAAATACTTCTGTCTGCTCTTTTTAACCTCTCACCAGGAGAGTAACAGAAGCTGAGAGTACGCCGGACTGCTTTTATGGGGAAAGAATGGAAGCAACAAAGGGGGAGGAGGAAAGTCGGTAGAGGTTGGAGATGGGAAGAGAGGCAAGCAATCAAATGTGTTGTCTTCTGAAGAGTCAAACTCTGGGGACAGAGCTTGGTAAGGAGGATTTTTATGAAATAAGTGTTTTGTGACATAATTCTCCTCAGTTTTCAAGGGCATTCAGGAAAGACTTATACTGCTTTTCAATACTTTTTTAGAGTCTCATTTGTGTTTCTCTTGGATGCATCATTGACCTAATGTCCTCAAAGTGACAAGATACATCCCAGTTAAGTAATAATTTTAGTGCTGCTACTACTATCAATAGCAGCTACTGTTTATTGAGTGCCTCTAATATGCCAGGTCCAGACTATTTTTGTAATCTCATTCATTGCATTTAAAAAATTTTTTTTGTTGTTGTTAATCCTCACTGGAGGATATTTTTTCATTGATTTTTAGAGAGAGTGGAAAAAGAGAGGGAAAGACAGAGAGAAATATCGATGTGAGAGAGACACATTGATTAGTTGCCTCCTGTAGGGCACGGTCCAGGGAGGAGTCTGCAACCGAGGTACATGCCCCTGACTGGAACTGAACCCGGGACCCCTTGGTCCACAGGCAACACTCTATCCACTGAGCCAAACCGGCGAGGCTCATTCATTGCTTTTTAAATTTTTCTAACTGACTGCAAATAATTTCATATGATTGTTGCTTCATAGACCATTGTATTTAAAATCTGTTCCTGAAAACGTAAACACATTTTACTGAGGGATCAGGCTGTAGTGAAGTGGGATGTAATTAATGGTGTCAAATTGATACTGACCATGGAGATCAAGTGACATAAGGGAGGAATTAGAAACTGGTCAACTGGAGAGTCCATTCCCCAAGGAGGCAGATGCTACTTAGTCCCGGTCAATTTTTGCCCTGAGGAAATGTGGCCTCATTGTTACTGGACCTTCTGTAATTTTCCCCAGAGAAGTCAGAAATGACTTTCCATGTATTTCTAATTTTTAAATTTTGTGTTTTCTTTGAAAATTGTTAAATATAAGTCTTTAGGGTCACTAGCTGTGGCCTCAGTTTATTAAAATAGGCCAAAGAAAAAAAGATAAAATTAATGTCATTTGGTCGGAAAAGCTTAAGTCACTTGGTTCCTGAGAGAGAAAAAAAGAGAAAGACCAGAATGAGCACAGGGTTTGTTGCAGAATTTTTGCAGAAACTTGGTTTCTTTATTAGTTTGCACACTTTGAGGTCTGTCTTTCTCTAACTCAGCAGCTGGATTTCCCTAAAGAAAAGGGAGTGCTGGATGGGTATGACACAGTGAAGTCATAAAGAAAAGTGCTCAAATTTAAAAGGTAGGCTGTGCGCCAGCCAAGCGAGGCGCCCAGGTCTGTTCTGGGCCTCTCTAACATTTCCAGCTGTAGCGATTGCTGGGGCTGGTCTCTGCTGGGGGTCCAGACAAGTCCATTTCTTACAATCCTTCCACCCGCATGGTACACTCTTGCTGAGTTCTGTGTTCTAAGGCCAGAGAGAGGGTAGGGATGAAGGGAGAGAATTGGGAGTCGGGGGAAGAAAGGAGGGTTCTATATCCTCTGGTTCAAATAATGTCAGAGCAGGGAGGGACCTTAGATAACATTCTTGTTCATTTTGTTTTTAATCCTGCATTTCTTTACATTATAAAATTAAGATATACTTGTGGGAACGGATTGCTATAAATAGAAAGTAGACATTCCTTCCTCTCCTGGCTTCCTTTACAGATGGAGAAACATGCTCATAGAGGGAAGTGACTATGCAATGTCATCTAGTTAGAATGCAGGGGGAGTTTTCATGGAGATAGACATTGGGATTGAGCAGGATTGTTTCCCATAGAAAGAAAAGAGGCTGGAATGTTGAGGAGAAGGTTTATTCAGTTATCTCTTTTTATATCTGTGAAGAGACCAGGAAGAAAAACAAAAAGACTAGAGCTGTCTTATATTGAGGGCTTATTATGGTACTGTGCTCAGAGTTTTAAATGCTTTTTTACATAAGCCTTACCACTCCCTGGGAGGGAGGTATGATTATTCTAATATTAGAAATGAGGAAACTGGGGGTCAGAGGGCTAATTAACTTGCCCAGTGTAACACTGCTAGAAAAGTGGAATATCTGGAACCCAGGTCTCTCTGATCCTAAAGTTTCAATCCCGTATGTCACCTGTGTAAATTAAAGACAGGTGCCTCTGCCCCGCTGGCATGGCTCAGTGGTTGAGCGTCAACCTACAGTTCAATTCCCAGTCAGGGCACATGCCCAGATTGCAGGCTCGATCCCCGGTGGGGTGTGTGCAGGAGACAGCCGATCAATGATTTTCTCTCATCATTGATGTTTCTGTCTCTCTCTCCCTCTCCCTTCCTCTCTGAAATCAATAAAAAATATATATAAAAAATAAAACAGGTGCCTCTTCCTCTGGGAACATGAAGATCTGCACCAGGGCTGATGGACATGGAGGTACATTCTGCTTCTCATTAGCTATGCATTCTGCTCCAACCTCATGGCCCTTAACCAGTATGCAATGTGGCTTCTCAAAAATATGATGTTATTTTCATTATGATGGGTGTGTTGCAATTCTGCAAATTCTTTTTCATGTTTTATTTTGAAGTGAAAGAATGGGGAATAGAAGTACAGTACCTGCTAAGATACTGTAAGAAGAGGGAAGGAAAGGGAGGAGAGTCAGACACAATGACACCATACCTTGGTCAGCAATGAAAAGAACCCTGGAAATCCGAATTCTAGGGCTATCTTCCACCATAATGTAGCTACTTGGCTTGGGTTTTGGTTTTCTTATATGTAGAGTGGTACAAAGAAGGGCTTGGACTAAATGAATTCTGAGGTTCCTTTCAGCTCTGAGGTCTATGGTTCCAAGAATGGATAGAGGTGCCCAGTGGGGAAATGTTTTAAAACCAGCCAGAAACCTAACAGGCAAAAGAAAAAGACTCATGTGAAGAATAGAAGACAAGTGTGCTACAGAGATCATTTAATCCAGTATATGAAACACTGGAAAGTGGTATCTGGTCTCTGCTAAAACGAGCCATGCCCCCCTGAGACAGGTTATGACATTGTTGGCCAGTTCTGATGGTTAGGACTCCTTATAGTGAGTCAAGGCTTGCTTTCTTAGTCCTAGTTGTGCCATGGGGACCATAGATCCCATTTCCAATACACTTCCCCAAGATAGTTCTTTAAATATTAGGAAATAGTGATTATATCTCCCCAGAGTTAGCTCTCCTCCAGGCTAAATGTCCTCTGGACTGCCATTAATCCCTCAAACAACATAGCTTCAAGTCTCTTCACTCAGGCCTATTCATTCAGCAAACAACATTTCACGTGTGTCAGGTTCTGTGGGAGTAACTGGGAATACAGAAGGGGGATAAGACACAGTCCCAACACTCAACATTCCATTATCAAATGGGAATGACAGACAAACAGAAGCTCCTAACCCATTGCACCAAGCCTAGTGGAAGGTGTATAAGTATAGGGGGAGGCAAAGACAATCAGTTTCACTCAGGAGGTCAGGAAAGCTTCTTGGAGGAGGTGAGACTTTTTCCATAAATCACTTTATCTTTCTCTTCATCCAAGGGCTTTACCTCCTTCTGCCTTCTTTTCTCGGCATTTCTCTAACACATTCCATTGGAGTGTTATGTTTCAGGAAAATTTTTAAAAATATATTCATCTGCCACCTTAGAAGTGTTTTTATAAGAAGAAAATCTAGCAGCTTGTGACAAGAATGACTATTTCAGCACATGAAGGCTGTGATAATTTCACCAGTTCCCATTCTTCATACAGTACCTCCAACTGGCTTTCTCTCTTTCAGCATTCTTCTCTCCTTTTAAAAAATATTGTTTATTGATTTCAGAGAGGAAGGGAGAGGGAGATAGAAACATCAATGTAAGAGAGAATCATTGATCAGCTGCCTCCTGCGTGCCTCCTACTGCAAGCCCAAAACCTGGGCATATGCCCATATCTGGGACCCTTCAGTCTTCAGGCTGATGCTCTATCCCCTGAGCAAACCAGCTAGGGCCAGCATTCTTCTCTTTTTCTTCCTTTCTCTTTCAGTTTTTCTCTCACTCCCCTTCTCAAGGCATTTTTACAATCTCATAGTTCTTTTTCACAACACAGCTTTTTAAATACATTCAAAGGGGTTAATGAACTTGGCTGGGAAATAGCAGGAGCAGGATTTGAACCTAGCTCTTCTAATAAACATTCACATTCAATTACAGGAAAAGAGGTTACAGGGTTTTTACCTGACCCTTTGCTAATCCAAGAGTGTATATTTGAAAACATAATCCTTTCCATGACACATCAATTGCCTCTACCCTTCCTGAATAAAATGCGCTCTCCTAATGGCTTTTAACCTGTTTCAGCTAAATGTACATATACTGAACTATTCATGGGCACTTTCACACTGAACAGTTGTCTTCTCATAATGTCCTGAGCAGCTAAATTTGCCAAAGTCCTTTATCTTATCTTGGAGGGATGCAGCAAGATATAAACACAATGTTTCATAAACCTCAGCAATTTGCATAAAATTTTCATAATTTTTACTACATTCTTTTTTAAATTTTTTTTAAATTGATTTCAGAAATGAAGGGAAAGAGAGATAGAAACATCAATGATGAGAGAGAATCAGTGATTGGCTGCCTCCTGCATACCCCACACTGGGGATCGAGCCCACAATTCAGGCATGTGCCCTTGACTGGAATCGAACCTGGGACCCTTCAGTCTGCAGGCCGACACTGTCCACTGAGCCAAACCAGCTAGGGCTTTACTACATTCTTGTACAATCACACTACTTTAAAACATATTTTAATTTTAATTCATTCATTTTTTAAATTTGAATTTTAAAAGAAACTTTAGAACACTAGATAATATCCCTATCCATAAAATTAAAGTGTGATGTGCTTTTTATATATTTCCTAAACATTAACATAAATGCATAATTACTAGTATCTTCAAACGTTTGTCTTGAACTACTTAAAATAATCTCAGGAGACCATCAGTGAAACCAGGGCTGCTCCATGCCAGACTTTAAGGGCACCACGTGCATTGTGCTCATGTCAGAGCTGCTCAGGGCACAGGCTATGGCTGTACACGTTAGCCCTGAGTTAATGTTCGGAACTTGAAGAAATAGTGGAAAATAGAAAGAGAACTTAGTGGGAGCCTGTAAATCTGTGCTCTAGCCGTGGCACTGCCTCTGATTTGCTGTGTGACCACAGGCAAGTCCTTCCACCTGCCTCTTCCCTAGGTTCCAGATCTGAAAACGAGGGGGTTGGGTTGGAAGAGCTATAAAGGCCTCTTTTGGTTGTTATAATCCTTCTTTTGAAGCACTGTAGTCATTGAGATATCATTCCCAGGCTTCCCCTGGCTTTTAATCCCAGGAGAAAGCCTTGCTGTTATTATAGTTCAGCCAGATACAGAGGGTACTTACAGAGTGAGAAAAAGAATTTTCTTTGCTCCCAAGCTCAGGGGATAAGATCAGGCAAGTTTTTCAAGATGGGGTTCACCTCTAGGCAAAATTGTGGGTTTGATGTTATTGTACAAAGTCAACTGTTATCACTCTGGTTATAGATATTACTATTTGTGAACTCCCCCGACCCCTTTTGATCAGAGAGTAAACTCTTTGAAGGCAGGGGCTGAAAACTTCATGTGTGTTAATGCAGTAGAATCTCAGTTAATGTCTAAAAATGGGAACAGAAGGAAAAAGAGAAAAAAGAGAATGGAGAAAAGGAAGGGAAGGGAGACAGGTCCGAA
Source organism: Eptesicus fuscus (assembly GCF_027574615.1). Classification (NCBI taxonomy): domain Eukaryota; kingdom Metazoa; phylum Chordata; class Mammalia; order Chiroptera; family Vespertilionidae; genus Eptesicus; species Eptesicus fuscus. The sequence continues at coordinate 50,932,076 of NC_072487.1, read as the reverse complement.
GGGTTTGCCTTTCTGTTCCTTAGAATAAGCTAAATCATTTTGGTTCATCAGAGGAGTGACATCTAGATGTGAAGGGGGATTATTTCACTACTAGAGGCCCCTCAGCCTGGCCTGCGCCCTCTCATAACCCGGGACCCCTCGCGGGATGTCAGACTGCCGGTTTGTTTCTGCCAGATCCGGGCTGAAACCGGCAGTCCAGCATCCCCGAGAGATGTAGTAGTGTGTGAAGCAGCAGGTGGCCCGGGAGGAGCCCAAACCTTGCTGGGCGCCGGGCCGCTCCCACTCATTCCTGCCTTGCTGTGCCTGTCGCCCCCACCGCTTGGTAGCAGTGCTGCTGAGGTGGGAGAGGCTCACCAGCGGTTAGCCTGGTGTCTGGCGCCCTTTGGTCAGCTGAGCAGCACTCCCGCTGTGAGAGCGCACTGACCACCAGGGGACAGCACCTACATTGAGTGTCTGCCCCCTGGTGGTCAGTGCACGTCATAGCAACCGGTCAAACGTTTGACGGGTGGAACAGTCGCTTAGGGTTTTATATATATAGATTTCTGCTCCCTGTATAATTTGTCAAGAGTGCATTATTTCATGTAGTAGAAATGGCATGTAGAATATTTTTCTAATCCTCTTACTATATTAAGACTATTTTGAGATGTCCCTTATGTATATTTTACTTATTATTCATGAATGCACCCTATTTAAATGATTTAAATGTAATGCTAATTGTTATGTATTTCAGTTAATTCATTTAATTTATTCCAAGGATACTTTTGAGCCCCTACTATGTGTCAGACATCATGCTAGACATTGTTGAAAATATAACGATGAAAGGATATGGTTCATGGTTTCAAAGTTTTCATAGGCTATTTTGGGAGACTGACAGGTAAATTAGAATAGACCCTTGACATTTGTGAATTTTTTATTCATTGTTTCAGCTACTCAATTCACAAACAGCCTCAAAGATCCATGACATGAATTTAATTGTAATGAGAATAATTATACTGATATTGTGGGCTGTTGAGAGGATTAATCGAGATGATGCATTTTTAAACAACTGGCATGACTTTGAATCAAGAACACAGGAGGGACTCACTTGGCTAGCCAAGCCAAAAACAGAGTGAGCAACTGGGATGGGTTGCAAAGAGGAGGGAAATATGAGCATAGTATCCCATTCTCCAAGTTTGGAGGAGGGAAAACGTTTCCTGTAACCAATACAAATATGGTAGACTATGAAAAAAATACATGAAATTTTCTGTACAAGTTATAAAACATAAGTCACAGCCCTGGCTGGTTTGGCTCAGTGGATGGAGCGTTGGCCTGCAGACTGAGGGGTTCCGGGTTCGATTCCAGTCAGGGGCACATGCCTGGGTTGCAGGCTCAATCCCCAGTAGGGGGCATCCAGGAGGCAGCCAATCGATGATTCTCTCTCATCATTGATGTTTCTATCTCTCTCTCTCTATCCCTCTCTCTCTATCCCTCTCCCTCTCTGAAATCAATAAAAATTATAAAAAAATATTTTTTAAATGTAAGTCACAGTCCAAGTTCCTATGTGGCACATTTTTTTTAAAAACCACAAAATATTTGTCAACATTGGAAAGAAGAAGTGTGAGCACACTGGAGTATATCCAGTGACAATCACTCCTCCTGCCATCTCCACCTGGATGAAGTTCTGCTTCCCTGGAGCAGATATGATTGTTCATATAAATACTTGCCCATCTTTGCATCGTTTAGAACACAAATTTATGACTTGTTTTCAGTTGTCAGTCTTTGTTAAGTCTGATGACATTTTTCATTTTTACCCCCTGGCCTCCGTTTAGGGGCAATGTTCTGAGCAGCCTTTTTCTCTGTTCGTTTGTCTCTCTCTTTCAGCTCTCACTTCCTTGCCTCGACAAATTTGTTTGGTGAGATTGGTCTGGTGGAATTAGTGTTTCAGAGACTGAAGAAAACAACTGTGATCGGAATATGTTTGAAGGTTCAGAACCTTGGACAGCAATACGGGTGCCCTCCCCCTTTAAACACTCTCAATATGCTATACGTATGCAGCCAATAATAAACAGTAATCATAAATGTGTGTGTTGGGCACCTGCCATAAGACTCAATTTGATAAGTTATCCTAGCAGAATAAACAAATGGCTGTAGGAGAACCAAGGAGGGAGAGATTGAGTCTTTCCAAAGAATCTGGGAAAGTTTCATCTAGAAGGTGAAACTATACTGGGACCTCAGAGAATCATAGTCATAGTATTCAGCTGTTTGAGCTTAAAGAAATCTCAGTTGTCATTTTATGCCACTTTAGTTTGAAAAAAGTTTTGCTTAGTTTATCAGGATTAGAACTGGATGCATATAACAAGAACCCTAAGTAAATAACTTGAAAAAACAAGGTAGAGGTTTATTTCTCTCACGTAAAAGAAGTCCAGAGACAGTCAATATCGAGCTGATATGGAGACCCAAGATTCTTATATCTTTCTCTTCCACTATCCTTAGTGAATCTGTGGTCCAAAATGACAGCTCAACTTTAACCATTACATCTACATTCTAGGCAGAAATAAGGAGACAGCAATAATGGTACCTCTATTACCTAAGGCAGCCTCTTTTAAGGAGATGTCCTGGGAGTCCCACCCTACAACTCTCATTCACATTTCACTGGTCATCCCTAGCTACAAGAGAGGTTAGGCAATGTAATACTTCAGCTGGACACATTACAGCCCATAAGAAAAGCAGAATTTTGTCAGTATAAAAGAAGAGGAAAAGAAATATTAAACAAGCAACCTCAGTCTCTGCCACACTTAGTAAGGGGCCTTCTGAGTCTCTGTATGTCTCATGTTCTTTGCATCCCAGAGCCTAGCACAGCAAATGAAAACATAAATAAACTGAATTTTAGGAAAACTGTGTGGGTTCTGATTCTTCATGAAGGGTTCTCCTTATTGTACTCTATTTCCCAGAATTTCCACTCACTGATCCTGGTTCCCCTCTGAAGTCACCCTGAGAAAGTCTGCCTCTTTCATTCTTTCTTCCTTTATTTTTTTTTCTTGGCCACATTTTAATCAAGTCTGCCTCTTTCTTACATGGCAAACCTTAAGATATCCAGAGACATTTCTTGTGTCCTGTCCTCTTCACCTAGATTGTTGCTTCTCCAGAACCATGACTTCCATCATCTCAGCCATATCTCATAAGACATGACTCCTGGATTCTTCCTTTCAATTCGGTTTTATGACAGAAGTTTTGTCCCAGTCTGAAGACAGAAATGAATGGACCCATTTCAACCATAGGCAGGATCTAAATTCAGGTGCTGTCTGGGCTCCAAACTGAGTAAAATAGGCCTTGTAAATTATTTTATTAAATTCCCCTGATGTTAAACCTCTTATGGAAGGGGCAAGGGGGCACGTGAAAAATAAAATGCCATCTCAAATGCTTTCATTTTAAAATATATATTTTTTATTTATTTCAGAAAGGAATGGAGAGGAAGAGAGAGATAGAAACATCTATGATGAGAGAGAATCATTGATCGGCTGCCTCCTGTACACCTCCCACTGGGGGTTGAGCCCGCACCCTGGGCATGTGCCCTTGACCAGAATTGAACCCGGGACCCTTTAGTCCGCAGGTCAACACTCTATCCACTGAGCCTAACTGGCTAAGGCTGCTTTCATTTTTATATTCACAAAATATTACCTCCCTGTGTTTTATATTAATAGTCCCTGGCATAGTGAAGTTTGCCTTTTGGTTGCAGTCCCAGGCTCTGTTTCCCTGCTTCCCTTGGGAGTTGAGCATTCAGGTCCCATACCCCTATTTCTCTTCTCAAAGCCTCGGGTCTCTCTGATTGAAACAGTCTTCACATACTATATCATAGGGCCCTCACTCTCTACCCTGCAGAGTCAGTAGGAGCTTTTCCAGAAGCTGCAGCCTCCAGCCCAAGGCCTCAAATTTGCCTGATCTCCTGTTAAGCACCTCACCCACCCTTGGATCCAGCCATATTTCTGGATTCTCTGATTAACTCTAAATTTACATATTTTATAAATATATGCACCCACCCATGTAACCACCAATAGATCAATATATACAATATTGCCTGGCCGGAGTGGCTCAATGAGTGTCGACCCATGAACCAGCAAGTCACGGTTCCATTCTTGGTCTGGGCACATGCCCCCAGGTTGCAAGCTCAATCCCCAGTAGGAGGCTTGCAGGAGGCAGCCAATTGATAATTATCTCTCCTCATTAATGTTTCTCTCTCTCTCTCTCTCTCTCTCTCTCTCTCTCTCTCTCTCTCCCTCCCTCCCTCCCTCCCTCCCTTCCTCTCTGAAATCAATAAAAAATATATATTTTTAAGAGATATACAATATTTATAGCTCCCTAGAAGGCTCCTTTGGACCTCCTTCCAGTCAATAGCCACCCCTCAACAATAGTCACTGTTCTACTTAGTTTTGCCTGTTATTGAACTGATAAGTGGAATTATTCTGCATGTACTTTTTTGTGTCTGGCTTCTTTCCTTCACCATTATTCAAAGAGATTCATCCATGTTGTGTATAGCAGTGGATTTTTTTTTTCCATTGCTGTGTCCATTGTGGCGAGTGATTAAATATCATTTCAACTTGATTCCAATGTGCAGCCAAGATTGAGAACCATAGCTCTAAGAGTAATTAAAAATAGGGTTGGAATCCTATCTTCAAAACTACTTGACCTGGATTTGCCCCTACAATGTTCACCATCAGGTGGTCTTTGGGATTAACTAGACATTTAGCCTCACTCAGTTGCCAAAGGCCTCACTAGGCATCAGATTAGCTCACAAGAATCCCAAATAAGAAACAGCACACCAGCGGGACAGCATCTAGTACTTCTCTTCACCCGGAGTTCTTGTAGTAATCCAGTGATTAGTCTTCTTGGGCTTTTTAGGTGACAGCTCAGGTACACGGAGACAAGATCACATCAGTGACTGTGGTGACAATCTCAGTTTAGAAATGTCCTGTCCCAAATACACATCAGTATCTTGTGTCCAGAGGCATAGCTTTCAGGTTCCCTGTGGGAGATGAGCCTAGTTACAACAGTTGCTGCACCTAGGGAGGCCCAAAGCCATGGCTTCCTGCCAGGTATTGCTGTACCCTGGCCCAGATGAACTTTACCAAATAGGGGTTATTTTTACAATAAGCAATGCTTCCTAAACCATAGGTGATTTTGTACCTTTATTAGACCTCCAGGGGGACAGAGCTATAAAGTTAGTCCAAATTTGTCCTAAGAGAAGGAGAAAGAGAAAACCCTTTATTCATACTACCTTCAGCTGACACGCTGACCTTTATAAAATAGTTAACCAAGAAGATTAGGTCTGAAAATGTTCCTGTTCCTTGAGTCAAAAATAGTATTTGACACCCCCCAGCTGGGTGGCTCAGTCCCATACACCAAAAAGGTTGCAGGTTTGATTCCTGGTCAGAGCACAAGACTCGGTTGCAGGTTCAATCGCTGGTCAGGGCGTGTACAAGAAGCAACCGATCAATGTTTCTCTTTCAAATGGATGTTGTTTTTTTTCGCTCTCTCTGTCCCTTCCTCTCTCTCTAAAATAAATTTTTAAAAAAACATATCCTCAGGTGCGGTTTAAAAAATAACAGTATTTTACATATGAAAATGATTAATAAATGTTTTTCAATGATAAAATTAATGATAAGTAACAAAATAAAACAAAATTACTCGACTGCTATGTTATCTTGGGCAAATCTTTTTAAAATCGATTTGTAGAGAGAGAAACATCAATCTGTTGTTCCACCTATCTATGCATTCATTTACTGGTTGACTCCTGTATGTGTGTGCCCTGACTGGGAATGGAACCTACAACCTTGGTGCATTGGGACCAGGCTCCAACCAACTGAGCTACGCAGCCAGGGCTTGGGCAAGTCTTACTTTCTCTAAATCCCTGTTACCATTTCTGTGAAATGGGAATAATCAATTTCTATCTCATGGGGATTGTTGTAAGGATTAAATGAGATAATGTGTGTAAAAGATATTACAAGCAGCTACACTTAAACTTTATTATTGCAGATGGAGAGAAGAAGCCTAGAGAGAGAAAGGGATTTGTACCAGGTCACATATGGTGGCAGAACTCTCCAAGTCTCCTGACTCCCAGCCCAGTGCCTGTCCACAATACCATGTGGCTCCTTCACACAAGTTGTCTTACCCAGTTAATGTTTAAGCAATCAGAAATCTCAAACTAATCAGGATTTTTGTCCAGGAGAGAAAACTTTTGTGATGATCCACTTTGCAATGTAGATTCCTCACCCATCCCTCACAGGACAGAGTCCATTCGGGCACACTTCTCCTAGTGGTAAGGGTGAAATTGAGATTTTTCTCAAGGGCATAAAGAAAAAGTGAAAATTATGTTCTCAGCTTGCTGCTGATTAGCAGACAAAGGGCAAACAGAGCTTCTAAGCATTCATTCTTTTTTTTTAATTGAATTTATTAGGGTGACATTGGTTAATAAAATTATGTAGGTTTCAGGTGTACAGTTCTATAATACATCATCTGTATATTGTATTGTATATTCATCATGCCAAGTTAAGTCTCCTTCCATCACCATTTATCCCCCTTTTACTCTCTTTTACCTCCTCCCACCTCCCTTTCCCTCTGGTAAGCATTCATTCTCAAAGGCTCTGAGTCCTTTTTACTTTACAACAGCCACTGCAAAGAGGGGGATATGAAAACCAATATGATCAGAATGTAACGAAGGAACAAATCTCTCTGGGAGTCAGATACCATTGTTAAAACACAGGCACCAGGGGCAAAAGCCCAAAAAACCAGAGGCTTCCCCAGTGTTCTTTGAATCCATCTTTTTAAAGCTGTTAAAAAATACCCTTAAAATAAACCTGCCATCTTGTGAGGACAGAAAGAAGGTTACCCATTTTTTTCCACCGCCATCTGCAGGGCCAGCTCAGCTTTAGGCTTCCTTGAGCCACACTCCCCCGCCTCCAGCCTGTTCTTTACAACATGTCCGGGTGGGGTTGAATGTAGTCTCTTTCCCTAACTTAGCAAAATGCAGTTACAATTAAAACTTGAAAAAAAAAAAAAAACTTGAAGTAAAGCAAGGTGAGACTATAGATAGAATTTGCTTAACAGTGCAATTTCACATTCTCTAATAATTTCTAATATTGTGCTTCGTCCATTTGTATTTATTGGTCTGAGTTTGAATAAGGTCAGTTTGTGAAGAAGGGTCAGGGCTCAGCTATCTGAGGATTAGAGCTCTGTCTGCTACTGGGGTCATGACTCAGACTGTGGTTGGGATCAGGGTTCACCCTGTAGCTGTGATTAGAGCTCTGATTTATATTCAATTTTAAATTAATTTTTTTAAAAGAATCATTTTTAAAAAGATTTTTTAATGGATTTTTAGAGAGAAGAAGAAAGAAGGAGAGAGAGAAACATTGCTGTGAGAGAGAAACATCAATCAGCTGCCTCCTGCACGCCCCCTACCAGGGATCAAGCCTGAAACCTGGGCATATGCCCTGACTGGGAATTGAACAGGCAACCTTTTGGTGCACAGTATGGCGCACAATCAAATGAGCCACACAGGCCAGGGCTACATTAAGTTTTTAAATATTGCATGTGCAAATATTTATGACGGTTTGATGATTTGAGTTTCACAATGATCATGTATTTTTTTTTAATTATGTATATCACAAGCCCATAATAACATTTGAAAATCAAAGACCTGAAAGCATATCAGTCTGTGGTGAGCTATGAATATAGTCTGTCATTAGGATAGAGACCTGCCTGTGTTTAGCATTAGAGATTAGTCGGCTGGAATCAGGTCTTGGGCTGTAGCAGAGATCACATTTGCTTGTGGTAAGCACTAGTATTCAATCAGGTGCTGGGATCTTAGCAGGATAGGGCTTTACTTCAGAAAAGAATGCAGGAAGCATTGGTCAGGAGTTCAAAGAGTCCATTGAAGAGCTGTCACACCAGAGGACTGAGCAGATGGGAAACCATGAGATAGAATCATCAATTGGCTGCCTCCTGCACGGGGGAGGGAGGGACTCAAAACAGAATTGGTGACCCCTGTCAAAACAGCATAAATTAAAAGGACTGACAGCCTGGTGTGGTTCAGTTGGTTGAGCTTCATCTCATATAACGAGAGGTCCCTGGTTCCATTCCCGTCAGGGCACATGCACATGTTGAGGGTTCAATCCCCAATAGAGGGCGTGCAGAAGGCAGCCAATTGATGATTTTATCTCATCGATGTTTCTACCTCTCTATCCCTCTCTTTTCCTGTCTCTACAAAATAAATTTTAAAGAAACTTTATTTTTTTTAAAAAAAGGACTGACAATATTAAGTGTGGGTGAGGATGTGGAGCACCTGCAACTTTTTTTTAATCCTCACCCAAGGATATGTTTTTATTGATTTGAGAGAGAGAGAGAGAGCGAGAGAGAGAGAAACATTGATTGGTCGCCTCCCATATGCACCTCTATTGGGAATTGAACCTAAAACCTAGGTATGTGCCCTGACCAGGAATCTAACCCAAAACGTTTTTGGTGTACGGGGCAATGCTCTAACCAACAGAGCCACCCAGCCAGGGCCCTGAAACTTTCTTATATTTCTGGTAGGAGTATACATTGTGCAATTACACTGACAACTGTTTGGCAATAAAGCTAAGTATACACACACACACACACACACACACACACACACACACATACATATATATATGTGTGTGTGTATATATATATATGTATATATATACACACACATACACACACACACACACACACACACACACACACACACCCTATGGTTCAGCACTTTCACTCTTGGAATGAAAAAATAACTGCTACATATGACATGGATAAATCTCATGAAATAAAGTTAAGCAAAAGAAGCCAAAGGGTAGATACTTTATGATTCATTTATGAGTTCAAAAACAGGCAAAATTAATCTATGATAGTAAAAGTCAGAATAGGGGTTACATTTAGGGGGTGGTATGGACTGGAGGGGGCATGAAGGAGCCTTCTGGAAAGATGGTGTGGTCTATATTTTGAATTGGATGGTGTTTACACAGGTGAACATATATAAAAATTCATTGAGATGAAATTCAATATTTGTATACTTTACCACATGTAAGTTATATCTCAATGGGGAAAAAAGAAAGTAGGTGAACAATAGAGAATTGTGATTGACTAAAAACAGATTGGGGAGTTAATTCCACAGTCATGACTTCTCTGCCATGACAACTGTGACAGAACTGCCATGGTTTGTTGAGCCTGGGGTGTGGGCTTGGGGGTTTTGGGGGTGCAGCCCTTGAAGCAACCACACTGGGTAATGATGTAGTGTAAAGAGCCACAGATTTGGAGTCAGAAGTCCAAAGTTTTTGTTGCTTTGTTTTTTATTTGAGATAGAAAGAAAAACATCTATTTGTTGCTCCACTTATTTATGCATTCATTAGAACCTGCAAACTTGGCGTATCAGGACGATGTTCTAACCCACTGAGCTACCCAGCTAAGGCCTAAGTTTGGATCTCAACATTCTGCTTAGTATCTAATCCAGTGTGAAGCACTGGTGTGTTGTGATCAGTCATGAGGTGAGTTACAAATTATTCATTGGTAATTATAAATCACTGAAGCTTTCAATAATTTTCCCATAATTAATTTGAATTCATAATACATGCATTTGGTTAAAAACAAATTAAATCATATAAAAGAATATACAGTGAAAAGTTAATTTCCCTTCCACCCCTGACTTCAAACACCAGCCCCCCAGTCTCCCTCTTGAGAAGCAACCACTGTATTCAACTTCTTCTTTTTTAACTGAATTCATTTATTAGTTCTAATAGGGTTTGTGTATGTGTGTGTGTGTGTGTGTGTGTGTGTGATTGTTATAGTTCTTTCTATATAGTATCATGTCATTTGCAAATAATGACAGTTTTATTCTACCTATACAATTTTTTTCCTTTTTATTGAATTTATTGGGGTGACACTGGTTAACAAAATTATACAGGTTTCAGGTGCACAATTCCACAACACATCATCTGTACACTGTATTGTGTGTTCACCACCCTAAGTCAAATCTCCTTCCATCACAATTTATCCTCCCTATATCCTCCCCCACCTCCCCTCCTTTCTTCCCCCTATAATCATCACACTGTTGTCTGTGTCTATGAGTTTTTTCTCTTTTTTGCTCAATCCCTTCACCCCTCCTGTCATCACCTTCTTAAATACCCTTCCAGAAATAGTCTATGCATATTCATGAATGATTTCCTTGAAGAAAATTAGAGCAGATTCAAGGTATGCCTATAATAATGTTGCTTGCATACCGAATGCTTTATTTTATTTCCAAAATTGAATTAAGTTTTCATTATAAAAATAATACATGCGTATTTTAAAATTGTTTATATAAAAGTGAAAGCTCCATCCACCCACTCAATCACCTCTAACTGCTCAGTTCCAGAGTTAACCACTTTCCAGTTTCCTATGTGGCCTTTCTGACAATTTACACTTGTGTAAACATATTGTACATAGACTATTACTATAAATAGTAAATTTTTCATCAATAACATGTCAATGATGTCTTTTCACACCTACATATAGCTTTACTTAGCCTTCTTAGTGGCTGCATACTCTCCAGTGGGAAAGGGATAAAGATATGGCAGGAACTATACATGGGAGTGTGTTCACCTGAAAGCAACAGCTGTCATATGTGACCCAGAAGAAAAAACACTGAAAGCCACTGATTTAACCAATCTGGGTCTCAGTTTCTTATCTGTAAAATGGACACAATAATGAAAGCCCTGACTAACTCACAAGATTGTCGTGAGGATTACATAGAAAGGGGGAAAACAGATAACAGAGTATACACTGAAAAAGTGCTGTGCAAATGTGAGAGACAGTTACTCCTGGAGGGGAGAAGGGTGCAGCACTAGTTCCAGGGTCTAAAGTCTAAGAACCAGCACTAATAATAATTACTTTTCCTGCCCTTTTTAGCCAAATGAACTGTTCATCTTTGCATAATAATTGTGAACATTTGTTGAGCTTCTACTTGGCAGACATTCTTCTTTTTTTTTTTTTTTTAAAGCTTCAATTTTCTTTTTCTTTTTTAAAAAATATATTTTATTGATTTTTTACAGAGAGAAAGGGAGAGGGATAGAGAGTTAGAAACATCGATGAGAGAGAAACATCCCCTACTGGGGATGTGCCTGCAACCAAGGTACATGCCCTTGACTGGAATCAAACCTGGGACCCTTCAGTCTGCAGGCTGACGCTCTATCCACTGAGCCAAACTGGTTAGGGCAGCAGACATTCTTCTAAGATAAAATACATGAGATCTTTTCTTTAGCTATTTACCTTAAATTTATTTTTAATAATTTTCAAGTTTATGTGAGATCTTCATTTAATCCCTCCAACAACTCTATGAGATAGGTACTCTGATTATTCTCATTTGACTGATAAGGCAACTGAGACGGACAGAATTGGCAAGTGGAGGTCATACTTCTGGACTGCACCAAACTCTGTGCTGTTCATTTTCGAGGTTTATGCCATGCTTCAACTATGTGGTTGGCCTGTGGCTTAAACAGACAGTTGGAGAAAGAAGCAGCTTATTCCGCTGGTACTAAAAAATAAAAAGCAACCAATGACAAAAACCCTGAGTCTCATAGGTAATCACAGTCACATTGCTGCCTGCTTCAAAACCTTTCACGACTCCATTCTGCTAAATAAAGGCCAAACTCCCCAGCCTGGTATTTCAGGCCTTCCTTAGCCCTGTCAAATAACCTTCCCAGACCTTTATATTCCAAGAACTTCTAAAACCATCTTCCCCATCATTCCATACCTATCTGGGAGCCTGTTTTGGGTTGAATTATGTCCCCTATAAAAGGATATACTTAAGTCCTATCAGTACCTCAGAATGTGATCTTGTTTGGAAATAGGGTCATTACAGATAAGATTAGTAATGATGAAGTCATATTGAGCTGGCTGGACCCCTACTCCAATATGACTGGTGTCCTTATAAGAGGACTACATGAAGACACCAAAGGGGAGAATGCCATGTGACCACTAAGGCAGAGATTGGAGTTACGCAGCTGCAACCCAAGGGAGGCCAAAGAGTGCCAGTAAGCCACCAGGAGCTAGGAGGAGGTAAGGAAGGATTCCCCTACAGGTTTCAGAGAGAGTGTGGCCCTGCCAGTACCTTGATTTGGGACTTTTACCCTCCAGAACTGTGAGACAATACATTTCTGTTATTTTAAGTCACTCAGTTCCTAGTACTTTGTTACTGCAGCCCCAGGAAACAAATACAGAGCCTCAGCCATTTAACCAGGCACTGCATATCTGAGCCCAAGATGCATCAGGCTTTCTTTATCCTGTCCCATTGCTGTTCTCTTAGCTGGACGTAGCATCCTTGGCAGTTTGCTTTTACAACACTCAGACAATCCCACCCATGACATTCCGTTTCTTCTGGCAGGCAGCACACCAGTGGTCTGTTTACTTCCCAACACACTCTGCGCTAGGCAGGTCAGGTCCCCTGCCCCCTGCCTCTTTCTGGCTCAGGGCCAGCCCAACCCCTCTGGGGAGACAGTAGATTGAAGCCCCCTTCTGGGTTGCCAAGGCGACAGTGCTGTCTGAGTGCCCTGGAGCCAGGCAGCTGTGGCTGCAGGGAAGGGAGGAACCAAGGGAAGGGGGGGAGGTTGGGAGGGAGACTACGAGAAAGACCCAAGGAGAGTCCTTAAAAGTGGCTCTAGTACAAACCCAGGAGATGAAATTAAAGCGACAGCCTCACCATGACCAGCATTGTCAAGCAACATGCAAGACGTAAGATTTGACAGGAAAGACTTTACTTAGGGCATTCTATATGGAGCTCAGCACTGTGTGTGTCTTTGAGTCCAAACCTCATTCAGACCTATGCTTTGAGGCCTTTTGACAGCACGAGAGATCAAACGAGAACAAAATTCAGGCAAATGGGGACTGGCATTTTGCACACCAAGGGCAAGTCTCCTACAAAGTGTCTTAAGGTGCACAGTAAATGAAGAAAAAGATGCTTGTGACTTTTAGTTCATAATTAGCAATGCCTCCTGTGTGCAGGGAAACATGAGGGGTGCTGTGTGTGTGTGTGTGTGTGTGTGTGTGTGTGGTGGGGGGAGTACAGGGAGAACAAGATGTTATGCTTTCCCTCAAGCAGCACAGAGTCCTTGCTTCAATCATTACCGCAGGAATGGACCTCTGTAATAGTATACTGAAACACTCCAAGGCAATTCTCAGTTCATAGTTAGGTAGGGCTACAGTGGAGCGTGGGACTTGGCCTTCTAATCCATATAGAGGTAGGCACATACCTAATCTTAGCCAATGAAGAGTAGTGAGTCTTTTGTTAGGATTGCTGAGGGATACATGCTCTCCTTGGCAGGAGCTGCCATCACCACCCTGCCACCACGGAAAGCCAACATAGTGGTGAGCACAGCTGAGAGATGAAGGAAGATTGGGAGCTGATAACATCAGTTGAGCCCCTGAATCAACCCATGCCAGATCCACCCTAACCTCTGGGTTACAGGAAACAATAAATTCTGTTTCTTAAAATGGCTTTTGTTGCTTCCAATTCAAAAGGTTCAGTAAATGGTATATTAGAAACTCTTTTTAATTGATTGACCAAAGCTTTCCATGCCTTATGTACTAGTAAAATATAGTGATTTATTTATTTTTATTTATTTTTTATTTTTTTATTTTATTGATTTCAGAGAGGAAGGGAGAGGGAGAGAGAGAGAGAGAAACATCAATGATGAGAGAGAATCATTGATTGGCTGCCTCCTGCAAGCCCCCACTGGGATCGAGCCTGCAACCCAGGCATGTGCCCTTGACCGGAATCGAACCTGGGACCCTTCGGTCCATAGGCTGACGCTCTATCCACTGAGCCAAACCAGCTAGGGCAAAATATAGTGATTTATACCTTCATATACTGAACACTCACAGCCAATAGGCTGCTTTCTGACTCTTTTGTCCCCAAATCTGTTTATATTAGTTGTATTTATTACTACAATTATGTTATTTGATTAAATATTAAGTAAACTGCAGAAATACAAGTGCAAAAGGAAAGATAGTTCCTGGTCCTATGAAAACTAAAATAAGTGCTTTAGAAAGACTTGATAAAAACTGAGTAGTTCAACTTGCTTTTGCATTAGATGTGGATACATACATAGTTAAAAATGAAGCAATAAAAACGGATAGGTTTTTGCATTTAGCTTTGGAAGGGTCTTTAAATTCTTTTTCCCCCTTTAAAGAAAGCAATGCTAGAAATAGTGGGTGATTCATATTGGGTGAGAAAGAGACCATTAATCCATATATATAAAAGCCTAATATGCTAAGTGTCCGACTGATTGGTCGACCAGTCGCTATGACACGCACTGACCACAAGGGGGCAGACGCTCCGACTGGTAGGTTAGCTTGCTACTGGGGTCTGGCTGATCGGGACTGGGCGAGATGGGCCAGACACGCCCTGGAGCCCTCCCGCACTCCCTCCCTGGCCTCTAAAATATTTCTTCTAGTTAATTTTCTTTCAATGTGCACAAATTCGTGCACCAGGCCTCTAGTTATCTCATAAGAAGCCTCGGAGCTTCCACTGAGATACTTTGCTCTGTGGGAAGCCAGACACTATGTAAAAAGTCTATCTATTCTGAGACTAACTACCATGCTATTAGGAAGCCCAAGCCAGCTGCATTGAGAGAGAAGAAAACAAGAAAGAGAGAGAGAAGCCCTGCTAACTTCTAGCTATTCAGTCATTTCAGCTTAGGTATTAGACAAGTGAGTGATGAAACCACCTTAGATATCCAGCCCAGTTTAGCTTTTAGAGGACTCCATCTGATTGCAACCATATTAGAGATTCTGTGGGGGAACCACCCAACAGAGCCAGCTCATTCTACCCACAGAACCATCAAAAATAATAAGTTATTGTTTTAAGCCACTTAATATTTGGTTGGTTGGTTATACTGCAATAGGTAACCTGTCTTTTCTGAGTGAAAGGAGAGAATTACAAGAAGAGGAAGGTGGCCTCTAATGTCAGATATATGTATTTTTTAATATATTTTATTGATTTTTTACAGAGAGGAAGAGAGAGGGATAGAGAGTTAGAAACATCGATGAGAGAGAAACTGCCTCTTGCACACCCCCCACTGGGGATGTGCCCACAACCAAGGTACATGCCCTTGACCGGAATCGAACCTGGGACCCTTCAGTCTGCAGGCCGACGCTCTATCCACTGAGCCAAACCGGTTTCAGGTAATGTCAGATATTATAAAGGGATCATGAAGGGTGAGAAAAAGCCATTGTATTTCTCAGTTGAGAAGCCACTATTGTCCTTCAAACATTGCAGTTTCAATAGAACGGTGGGAACAGAAGGCAAATTGGAAGTGTTCACAGGGCAAGTAAGTGGTAGGAAATAGATACAATGGTAGATTGGCAATTTTTCTTTCTTTCTTTTTTGAATAGTTTAACATTCACTGATGATCCTTGCTTGAATTAGTTTATTTCATTGGAGATTGCAAAATGGTGATTTTTCTATTAGTCCTTCTACGTTTATTAGCTGATGGTCTTCTGTAAAGAAGAGTATCCCCTTGTCAATTGGGGCTGAACCTAATTTCTTCCTAAAATGGGCAGGCTAAATGCTTCATTCTTTCTCTTTAATAACCAATTTCCTGACAAAAAAAAAAGTCAGCATCATAGTATTTCCATTGGTGGCAAATGAGTTTTTTCTCCTTTCTCTCTCTGAGTATCATTATGGACTCATGTGTGGACCTATGTATCACCTTTATTCAATGTGTTACAATCAATTACAGACTAAATTAGTCTTTAAAGAAACAATGGGGGGTAGGGATAAAGACGTGATCAGAAAGTTCCTGGAAGAATACAGTAGTTAAAGAAACACACACACATTTATCCTTGTTAGTAATAAAAAAATGAAAACCAAAACTATATAAAAGAGAAAAAAAACCTATAAAACATCCAATTCTGCTACTGGATAGATAACCCAAAGAAAGTCTCACACAGGTCCCATGAAAGGGGTCTTTGGAGATAGTCACAGCAGTGTTGTTTTGGTTATGGGGAGTTGGAGATAATTTGGGTACCCATAATTGAAGAAGTCAAAATGTGGTGGATGCCCAAAGTAATCTATAGATTCAATGCAATCCCCATTAAATTACTAACGGCATAGCCGCAGCTGGTTTGGCTCAGTGGATGGGGCATCGGCCTGCGGACTGAAGGGTCCTAGATTTGATTCCAGTTGGCACATGCCCAGGTTGCAGGCTTGATCCCTGGTGGGGGGTATGCAGGAGGCCGCCAGTCAATAATTCTCTCTCATCATTGATGTTTCTGTCTCTTCTGTGTTTAATAAAAATACATTAAACAACAACAACAACAACAAAAACTAACTGCATATTTCACAGACCTAGAACAAACTCTCCAAAAATTTATATGGAATAAAAAAAGACCTCAAATAGCCACAGCAATCCTGAGAAAGAACAAAGTTGCAGGGATCAAATACCAAATATTAAGCTATATTACAAACCCACTTTTCTCAAAACTGCCTGGTACTGGCACAAGAATAGACATATAGACCAATGGAACAGAACAGAGAACTCAGAAATCGACCCAAGCCATTATGCTCAGTTAATATTTGACAAAGGAGGCAAGAGCATACAATGGGGTCAAAATAGTCTCTTTAATAAATGGTGTTGGGAAAATTGGACAGATACATACAAAAAATGAAACTAGTCCACCAATACACAAAATTAAACTCAAAATGGATAAAAAACTTAGACACAAGACGGGAAACCATAAAAATCTTAGAACCCATAGACAGCAAAATATCAGACATATCTCATAGCAATATGTTTATTGATACATCTCCTAGGACAATGGAAATTAAGGAGAAAATAAACAAATGGGACTACATCAAAATAAAAGGCTTCTGCACAGCAAAAGAAACCATCAACAAAACAACAAGAGAGCACACTGAATAGGAGAACATATTTGCCAATGTTACATCCAATAAGGGTTTAATCTCCAAAATTTATAGAGAACTCATACAGCTTAACAAAAGGAAGATAAACAATCTCATTATAAAATGGGCAAAGGACCTGAATAGACACTTTTGAAAGTGGACATAGAGAAGGCCAAGAGATATATGAAAAAAAAAATGCTCAAAGTCACTAATCATCCGAGAAATGCAAATCAAAACAACAATGAGGTACCATCTCACACCTGTCAGAATGGCTATCATCAACAAATGACAAGTGCTGGAGAGAATATGGAGAAAAAGGAACCCTTGTACACTGCTGGTGGGAATGTAGACTGGCGCAGCCCCTGTGGAAAACAGTATGGAGTTTCCTTAAAAATTTAAAAATGGAACTCCCATTTGACCCAGTAATCCTAGTGATCTAGTAATATGTCCCAAGAAATCAGCATCACCAATCAGAAAGGACATATGCACCTCTATGTTCATAGCAGCACAATTTACCATAGCTAAGATTTAGAAACAGCCTAAGTGCCCATCAGCAAATGAATGGATTAAAAAACTGTGCTACATCTACATAATGGAATACTACGCTGCTATAAAAAAGAAAGAACTCTTACCATTCGCAACAGCATGGATGGACCTGGAGAGCATTATGCTAAAGGGATAAGCCAGTCAGAGAAATATAAATATCACATGATCTCACTCATTTGTGGAATGTAATGAACAACATAAACTGATGAACAAAAATAGATCCAGAGACATACTAGTAGAAGCACTGAACAGACTGTCAAATCTCACAGGGAAGGCAGGGGAGGGTAAGGAAGGGGGTGTAAGAGATCAACCAAAGGACTTGTATGCATGCATATAAGCATAACCAATGGACACAGACAATAGGGGGGTTAGGGCCAGTGCTGGGGGGTGGGAGAGGGCTGGGAAAGGTCAATGGGGGGGAAAAGGAGACTTTCAACAATAAAGAATTTAAATAAAAAATAATGTGGTGGCCCTGGCTGATTTGGTTCAGTGGATAGAGTGTCGGCCTGCGGACTGAAGGGTCCCAGGTTTGATTCCGATCAAGAGCATGTACCTTGGTTGCGGGCACATTCCCAATAGGGGGTGTGCAGGAGGCAGTTGATCGATGTTTCTCTCTCATCGATGTTTCTAACTCTCTATCCCTCTCTCTTCCTCTCTGTAAAGAATCAATAAAGTATATTAACAAAAACAACATTGACATAGTGATCCTATTTTTAGAATAGAAACTGGTGTTGATTAGCATTATAACAGTGAGAAAAACGGCCAGCATGTGTTCTTTTGCCCTCATCCATAACCTACAATATACATGGACAGTTGTTTCAGGGACGTCTCAGAGGTGTTTCACAGGTACTTGTGATGTCCTTGTGAACAAGTGTAGACATGTGGTTTTGGTGGTTAAACTCATCTTCTGCTCCAGCCCCTTCCATTTGGCCCTATTTCCACTGCCTTTGCTGAGCATGGTTACGGCTGTCATTGAGTTCTACTTTATCTGGAGTTCTTCAGTTGCTAAGGCTGCAGGGTGTTATTCTGTGGCATAGCAGAGACTTGCTCTTTTTTTGGTTTTACATCATAACTATTTGAAGTCTATCATCTTTTTACAATTTTCCAGGAAATAACTGTTTCAGTATTTTCTTTTTTTTTAATTTTTAAAATTAATTTGGGAGAGAGAGCTGAAGCAAAGGGAATTGGGGGTAGAGAATCATCAATTTGTTGTTCCACCCATTTATGAATTTACTGGTTGATTTTCTGACCAGGGATCGAAACTGCAACCTTGGTGAATCAGGACTACACTCTAACCAACTGAGCTTACTTGGCCAGGGCTTCAGTATTTCCTTATACTCTCTCTTCTCTACTCCCACCCCAACAAATTGCAAACCAAGCTGGAATGCAAATACATGAGCTTGAAAATGAAATGAGAAATGGAAATCAAAACCACAATGTGATACCACTTCACACCCATTAGGTTCGCTAATATAAAAAAAGAAAAAGAAGTTGATGAGGATGTGGAGAAATTGAAACCCTTGTGATTGATGATAGGAATGGAAAATGGTGCATCCACTATGGAAAATTGGTGGTTCCTCAAAAAGTTAAGCATAAAATTACCATATGATACAGCAATTCCACTTGTTGGTGGAATTCAAAAGAATTGAAAGCAGGGACTCAAAAAGATACCAATGTTCATAGCAGTATTATTCACAATAACTAAAAGGTGGAAACAACATAAAAGTCCATTAATGGAGGGATGGATAGTTAAACAAAGTGTGGTATATACATACAATGGAATGTTATTCAGCTTTAAAAAGGAATGAAATTCAAACACATGGTTAAATCGTGAAAACATTACCCTAGGTGAAGTAAACCAGACACAGACAACTATTGTATGATTCCATTTGTATGAGTTACCTATAATAGGCAAATACATAGAGATAGAAAGTGGAATAGAGCTACCAGGGGGTTGGGGGGGGGAGGGGAGAATGAGAGTTATTTAATAGGTACACAGTTTTTGTCTGGGATGATGAAAAAGTTCTGGAAATGAATGGTGGTGATGGTTGAATAACATTGTAAATGTGGTTGCTATGAAGTAAATTGTGTGTCCCGTCCTCCCCCCCCCCTCATATGTTTAAATCCTACCCCCTAATGTGACATTTGGAGATGAAGTCTTTGGAAAATAATTAGGTTTTAAGGTCATGAAGGTGGGGGCCTCAAGATGAGATTAGTAGTCTTATAAGAAGAGAAACCATAGAGTTTGCTCTCTTCCCTCCCTATCATGTGAGCACACAGAATTCCACCATTTACAAGCCAGGAAGAGACCTCACACCAGAAACCAAACATCTTGGCACCTTGATCTTGAATTTCAGGCCTCCAGAACTGTGAGAAAATAAATTTCTGTTGTTTCAGCCAGCAGCCTATGGTATTTTGTTATGGCAGCCTGAGCTAAAGACAGTAGTTAATGCCACTGAATTGCATACTTGCAAATGGTTAAAATGGTAAAATTATGTTATGTATATTTTAGCCACAATTAGAATGGAAACAAAATGTGAAATGGGCAATTCTGCTATCTTGCCTCTCCTTTGCAAAACTCTGGATGCCAATCTTAGAAGGACATTAGTAACTGTACTAGTATACTAGTGACTCTAGTCCAATTCCCTCAGCTCTTCTGCCTTACATGGATGAGGAGAGTGAGGGTCATAGAAATGAACTGATTGAACTAGGATCCTCGTTCTCTGTTCCTCATCCTGTATTCCCTATCTTTAGGGATGGTACCACTATCACCCAGTTGCCTGAGTCCAGAATCTTTGTTATCCTTGATTCTCGCTCATTGTCCTCAATAGCTACATGTCTTGGTGATTCTACCACCTTCATATTTTTCTATTCCTACTATCTTTGCATCAGTTTGGGTCCCTTTCATCCCTTGCCTAATAGCTTTTTAACCAATTTTATTGCTTCTCTTCTTTGTTCCTCTTCAATCCATTTTCTACACAGCAGCCAGAGTCTTCCCAAAATCTAATCTGATCATGTCATTCTCTCCCTAAACCCTGTAAACAGCTTCCTTTAGTTTCTGGTGGTAAGTTCAAATATCTCAACATGGCATTCAAGACTTTTCATGGTCATCTGGTCTCCTCTCAACTCTCCACTCATTGCCCAGGCTATATACTTAAGCCCGACCGAACGTGTGGTGTCCTGAACACACCATGCCCATCTCTCTTCCTGACCCTGCTGGATGGTAAGAATTTTCAGAGCTAAAGGTCACAGCCCACATGGATATGGTCCATTCTTTCTTTTGTCCCCCTTAATTGGCAAGATGAAGTGGCTCTGTCCTTTTTTTTTCTTCCTGTCCTGCAAGGCAGCTTCAGATGGATCCTTTGGTTACTGAATACAATTGCTTGCGTGCCCCTTTTCTTCTAGGGCTGGTGGGCAAGGCATCTGACTAAATTAGAGTTGTTCAGAGCTGAAACTGGGGTTTGAGCTTTGGGGTGGAAATATCGAGCTGATTTTGTTCAATGCTGCTGAGACCTATCAAAGAAGATAAAAATGCCACAGTCTATGGGCATTCTACAGTGGGCACTGGGACCGAAGCCCCGAGTAGTAGTAATATGATGTTACCTGCCTCTTCTGTGACCAGAAAGTCAAGGATGGGATTCAGGAACTATTAAGTTCCTTGACCAATAATAATAATATTAAAGTCTTCCTAGCCCACTGTCTCCCAACCTGCTCTACCTGGTAAACTCTTACTCATCCTTAAGTCCTTATCTTCTAAGAATATATCTCACCATCCTCCTCCAAGGAGATTTGCAAAGTCTTTGAATGCTTGGACTATATATCTTCATCATTGTATCTCCCACTGCGTAGCGTTGCTGCTGACCCTATGAGTGAAAGATCACCCACCTAGTTAAGTGTCAGGGTGGACTTGGAAATGTTTGTTGCTAAAGATTCATCTACACGTCTCTGTCATGGGTCAGCCTACTACTGTAGCACTTTGCCTTGTCCATTTGTAGCTCACTCTCTCTCTCTGCTCAGACCCCAGCTGGTGGCTGCATGCAGGGAAAGGCTGAGGATACTTTATTGAAATGATCTAGTCAGCAGTTTAGCTGCACCCTCACCCACGTGGCTGTACTTACAGGCACTCCTAGCACATGGCTGAGTTTTTGTTTTCTTTTTGTGTGAGTGTTTTTTTCCCCCCTCTCCTCTATGGCTTTGATTTGAGAGTCAGAGAAACACGAAAAGGAAATGGGTTCAGTGACCAACATCGCATCCAAGAGCAGGAGGCTGCCAAGGGGGCCATGAATCTGCAGAATTCTCTCGGAGGAAAACTGTCAGCACAGCTCCAAAGGCTTTCCTCACCTCGCGGCCTCTCCCCGTGGGAGAGCAGGCCCAGCTGGGCTGGATGGTTTCCTGGAAGTCTTTACAAGGGCGTTTAAAGTTAAGAAAAAGGGAAGAGAAAGTCAGAGAATGGGGCGAGGGGCCAGGGCCGAGCCACGCTGGCTTATGTTCATAATTCAGGATGGTTTCTAGCCTGGGAGAAGGCAAGGCATCTCCCCTCGGCCGGTTCTGCCTCGGCTGTCCTCTCCGGGTCCGCAGGGACGGACTCAGCTCTGAGACGGAGCCTACGAAGGGAAGAGAGTTTCGCTCCTAAGTGTGTGAAAGGGAAAAACTTGGAGGAAACAGCCAAGAGACGGAGAGGAGGCTGTGCCTACGGGGTGGGGAAGAGGCGGAGGAGGGAGGCCAAGGGGGCACAATCGTGGAGTGGGAGGCCGGCGAGCGGGGGTGGGGGGGCCGGCGAACAGCAACCACCCGCCGCCCCAAACCCGGCAAACTCGCGGCGCGGACCCCGGCGTCGGGTCAGCAGGGCCGCGGAGCCCCAGGCAGAGCCCGGCCGGGGTCGCCCGACGCCTGGCTCGGGAGGCCCGCGGCCGCGCCCCGGGGGAGGAGCGGCCGTGAGAGGCGGCTCTCGGGCCGGCGGACCCCAGCTCCCCCGCCTCCGCCCGCGGCCGAGAACACCCCTCGGCCCCGCCGGCCCGGCCCGGCCCGGGAGCCGCCGCCGCGGAGCACGCCGCCCATTGGCGCGGCGGCGCGGCGTCCCCGCCCCCTCCGTGTCCCCGCCCCCTCCGCCGCCGCCGCTTCCCGGCTCCGCCTCCTCCCCCTCCGGGAGCCGCCTCCGTCGCCGCCGCCGCCGTCGCTGCCGCCGCCGCCGGCCGGGGCCCAGCCAGCGCCCGCCGCGCCGGAGTCGAGTCGCAGCCGGAGCCGCTGCCCGCGGCCCCGCCATGAGCGGAAGCGCCGCCGCCGCGGTCGCCGCCACCTCAGCAGCCGCGGCCGCCGCGCACTTCCAGCCTCAGTCGTCGTCTCCCAGGCCGGGCCCCGCGGAGCTCGGGCCCCCGCGCCGCCCGCGCCCCCCCCGCCGCCGCCGCCGCCGCCGCCCCGGCCCGAGCCCGCCGCCGCCGGCCGCCTCAGCCCTCCGGGCCACGGGCCTCTGCGGGCGGGCGCCCAGGGTGGCGGCGCCTGCGGCCGAGCGCTGGGAGCAGGTACGGGTCCAGGGGCGGGCCGGGCGGGGAGGGGTGTGGGCTGGACCCCGGGTGGGGGGGCCCACAGGCGGTGGTCCAGCCGGGCGGCCCCGCGGGGTGGGCGGAGCGCGGTCCGGGTCAGCTTTGTCCGGCCCCCGAGCCCAGTGAGCCGTGTCCCCGCCGCGCGGCTCACAAAGCGTCCCCCGGCGGCCGGGCAGCCCCCTCCCCCTGGCGGCCGGGCCGGACGCTCCGGCTCTCCGCTAGGCGGGGGAGGAAACTGAGGCTCGCCGCGGGAAGCGACTTGCCCAAGGTCACGTCGCTGCTGGGTGTCGGTCCTGGCTGGGACCGGGGCCACCCTGGGCGGCGCGGGCCGTGAGGGGGAGAGGGGTGGGGGGCGGGAAGAGGAAGGGCCCCCCGCTTCCGAGAACGGAGGGAGATGGGTCCGGGCGGAGGGGGTCCTGGGCCCCGGCCCGTGGCCCCAGGCACGCCCACCCCGCGCCTTTGGGGCTGGCTGAGGAGAACGGGTCTTTTGCGGGGTGGGAGGGGAGGGGGCAGCAGGGGCCGCCGTGGGGGCTTGGCGGTGCCCGGGGGAGCGGGGCTGGGGAGCCACGGAGGAAGAGGCTCGGTGGTGGGTGTGCTGGGGGCGGGGGCAGGGCTTCTCGAGTGCGTGGCTCAGCGCTTGGAAACTTCTCGTGGGGACCGTTTGGTCTCTGCCAGGCCACCTTCCCACCACTGCCCGGGCTGACCCAACCCAGCTGGAACGACTGGGAAGGAGGTGTGCCTCCCTTTGTGGGGACTCCCGTAAGGTGTCTTTCCCACTCAATGGCCCGAGTTCCGTTCCTGCCCCTAGCCGTGCATACATGGCCTCCGTAAAGGCATTTCTGACACAGAAGGCGGAACGAGTCCGTGTGTCCCGTCCTCCCCCCCCCCCCCCCCCCCCCCCCCCCCCGGTGATCTGAATTGTCAAACTTGCAGAACCCCAGGGAAAGAGTCCCTCCCAGGCCTGAAGGGGAAAGGAAGCTGGGAGGATTGGGACAAGTCACCGGCTTGCCTGGCATGTAGTAACGCAGGACCATGTCTTGCACGGGAGTCCCATTTTTCTTTGGGTTGGTGATTAGTTGGGTTGTTTTTACTATGGGTGCATCTTGGAAAGGGAAGGAGAAGACTTGGGAGTTCTGGAGGAAAGGGGGAGAGAGCGCGAACGTGCTACGTGTTCAAGGCAATGAAAAAGCGTCCCGAGGAGCTAGAACATAGTAGCTGTAGAATGGGGGGGAAGGAGAGGGTATTTAGTCATTGTGGGGGAGGGGAGGGGAGGTGAAAGGGTGGATAAAGGGAGGGGACAGTGTCTAGTCTAGAGAAAAAGACTGGGATGTTTCCAAAGAGGGAACCGAATGTGATGAGTTTGAAAGCTGTCTGTTAGAGGTGAGTGGTACCCTACAAGGTTGAGTAATAGGTATTTCATTTCTTTAAGTAAAGACATTTCTAGTAACTTTCACATAAAAGTTTTAGCTTTCACACACCCCACCTCCATTCTCTCTCCTGTTCTAAGGCTGCGGGCCCATAGTAGTGTCTTGGAAGTAAGGCTTGACAAAAGAGAGGAGGGAAGACTAATAAGCAAATGCATTAATTAGGGCCCTTTGTCCAAGATGATTCCTTGTTTAAGTCAGCTGTTTTCTTGCTGCCCTCCTGTACCTCAGCTTTCCAGCTGTGGGGGCTGTTGGGAAGAACTGCCCGATTCAGACAAGATGAGCTGGATTTTTCTAAAAAAAATGTGAGAAACACATATTTGGCAGATATATATAAAAGCATGAAAATGTATTTATCAAAGACTTGCAATCAGGGAAATGCAAATAGAAACAACAGTGAGATGCCATATTACAGCCATCAGATTGGCAAAACATAAATGCTGTGATAATAAAGTGTTAGTAAGGTTGTGGGGAAATCGACTTTTAATACTGCTAGTGGGAATGTAAGGGGTTCAACCACCTTGGAGAGTAATATAGTGAAGTTTAGTTGAAGGAAGGCAAAGGTACCTATTTACTCAAAGTGTCCATTTCATTTCTGGTATATACTCTAAGAAGTCCTTGCACACTTGTCCAAGGAAATAAGTACAAAAGAAGTACAAGAATGCCCATTGCAGCTTAACTATCCACCAACAGGCGAACGCATAAATTGTTAGACTGTCCCACACAATTATAGCATTGTGAAAAAGAAACTATAGCCACATACATTAAAATGGTTGAATCTCACAAACTTATCAGGTGGGGGAGCAAGTAACAAAATTGTTACAGAATATTCCATTTGCATAAAATCTGAAAATATGCAAAATCATATTGTTTGTGGCTACTGTGTACTACGTAGTAAAATTATAAAAACATACATGGTATGCACCGAGAGGTCTCTGGTTCAATTCCTGGTCATTGTACATGCCTGGGTTGTGGGCTCGATCCCTGGTGAGAGAGTGTGGGAGGTGGCCCATCAATGTTTCACTCTCATTGATGTTTCTGTCTCACTCTCTAAAAATCAATAAAATATATTTTTAAAATGCATGGTAATAATTAACACCAAATTCAGAGTAGTGATTATTTCTGGGAAGAAAAGATGAGGAATGGGATTGGAGGGGGTACACAGAGAGCTTTATACTGTAATGTTCTATTATTTCAAAAAATCTAAATCAGATAATTGCAAATTCAGATTTGCTTATCCTGGGTGGAGGGTACAGAGGTATTCATTGTATTATTTTAAATATTTTAAGGTGTTGGAAATATTTCTCACATGTAAAAAGTGTTCTTGTTTATAGAACACATGGATTTTGTCCCATAATAATGAAACTAGCCACGGGCTCTAGTCCTGTACAGCCTATTAGGCATGCAGGCAGGTGATTCTTTTCTCACCCGCTTCTGACCTGTAAAGCCAAGTTTTGTGATGGATGCCTTTTATTTTGGGATTGCTGATAGGTGTGGAGGATTTCCCAGTGGTTCTAAACTTTCTAGTGTAGCTAGGTCAGCAGTTTGAGCTTTATCAAAATATAAATGCTCCAGGACATTTTACTTATCAGATGTAGGGGGGGGGGGTGTCCCGGGAATCTAATGCCCACTAAAAATTGAGATCCACTGCCTTATGCTCCTGATTCTGGGTTGTACTCCATCTAAGCTTTGCCCCTGTCTAGCTCCCTCCTCCTGCATGACTGGGACTAATTTGGATCCATGTGATACTTAGCTCTTTTGTAGGGCATAAAATAATGATAGGGATGGAAACCATTGAGTGTTAAACCTTTCATAACCCAGTTTGTCTTTTCCTCTTATTTTCGTGCAGGTAACTGAGGGGCCCACTACCCACTATTTAGCAGGTTTTACAAACTTTAACCAGTGTGTCACAATATGTGGTTTTATAGTTAGGATAGGAGAAGCCAAAAAGGGTCTAACAGAAGGAAAACTAGTAGATTTGATGAAAGTATCGGTCAACTCCCAAAGGTAAAATGTATGTCCTCATGCCTTTCTCTGCAGGTGGCAGTGATGGTTTGAGTGGTTTATTATCTGACTTGCAGCTGAATTTCTGCTATTTGAACCTATAGTCAAAGATTAGGGGCTTTAGGAAACAACTGATTATCCCTCAAGATGGAAGTTTCCTTCCTCCCAAATTTGCTAGTTTTCCTTCTCTGCTAGACCCATTTGCTCTAGTCCTAATATGTTTAGGAATTAATTTCTTTAACAAATGTGAGGATTTCTGGTAATGAAATTTGGGAAATGCCTATTTGTCTTTGATGAGGTTCTTTTTTCTGAAAATCTACTTTGGAGGTGCAGTGTTGCCCCAGGTACACTTTTGCAGGGCTGCTGTGCAGGGTTTTATGGATTGTGCCGAGCACAAGGGCACCTGTTTTGAGTGGAAATCCATTCTGTGCTCCACTTACCAATATGAAGACCTCATATGCAACTGTGTCCCCTCAGAGAGGAAATGTCCTTTTCTAATTCTCACAAACTGCTTTATGATGTAGTATGGCCTGTAGTTTTGGAACTATTGGTCCAACTGTAACTAATTGTGCCATCCATACTCATCGTGGGCTCTGTAAAGAGGGCTGGTTGGTGTGGGCCTGGGGCTCCAAGAGTTTTCTTTGTGTGAACTTTTCATCAACATGCTCAGTTGAACCAAAGAGTTTAGTTTAACATTGTAAAATTTGTTATGGGGCTGGAGAAATAGTACAGAATAAATTATTTAGAAAATACTATAATGTATGGCAAGACAGAATGAGAGAGAAATTGTTAAGAGACAAAGCATCTGATAAGTGAAGGAAAGTTGTTATGCACCACATTTGCTCTTGCATTCTTACAGTGCTCACTTTGAGGGGGAAATACAATTTTATTTTCCTCTTCCTATTCCCCCCTACATAGCATTTCTGAGTTTAAGACCTGAGGCTTTTTAGCCAATTTAAAAAATATTTACCCATTTGTATTTTCCATTAAGTGGTTGTTTATACGTCCTGCTGCTTCATTTTTTTTCTTGGAAAGAGAGAGAAGGGGGGAGTGCTGAACCAAGGACAAGACTGGACTTTCTACTGCTTTTCAAATAATAGCAGTGTGTTTTTCAGAACAGTTGTCATGGAAGAGTGCTGTTCTGCAGGCTCAAGGGAGAGGTACATTTGAAGTGGTTTCTGTTATCTTTTTTATTATTTTAAAACATGATTGAGGGTGATTGATTGAGAGTTCCTTTGTGGTTTTGCTGCTATTTTGAAGGAAATTTTTAAAGAAAATGTATGTAAATAAAACAAAAAAGGCTTAAAATAGTCTTATCCCCACACAAGGAGAATAAACAGTTCTCACCTATAGGCCGTACCTAAAGCAGTTTCAGTTTTTTGTTTTTTTTTCCTGTTCTGCTTAAATGAATATTAGTGCTATTCTAGCAACTACTTAGAATAGTTAATTGGAGTGATGTTGGGCAGGTGAGGAGGAGAATGATGGGATTATACTAGGGTTTCTCATATTCCCTCCATTCATTATATGGAAAGCTTCATCTGCTTTTGTGGGGGAAAATGGGGGGTTGGGGGGGAATAAGGGAGAGATTGTGAGTTTTGATATATATAATCATTTGACCTTGAAAGAAAATAAAAAGAGGGAAGAAGTGGTAAGAGGAAGATATATATACATGGAAGAGAGAGTAGCAAGTAATTAAGCAGAAGATGTTTTGTAGTGCTTTAGGGATGTTCCTTGAGTTGAAAGTTGCCTGTCTGTATCAGTTCTGCTTCAGCACTTTTGATTTCACTGTCTGCAGATGGTGCTCACTGGTCTTCAGTCGAAACTGGTTTTATCAAAAGCTAGAAAGTGAGCAGTTTTGAAAACTAGACTGGAAGTAGTAGGATAGGCTAAGTAAAACAAATACTCATTTCATAATCACTTTTGCAAATAAAAGTTGGGACTGTCATAATTAACAAAAAAGTATTTTTATAACTTTGTCTTCCTATGTAGATTTTTGTTGTCACCTTAATCCATATTTGAGCACCTACTGTATAGCAGTACTACCAATACTAACTACTGATTCACTGGAGTGATGGCCTTCATTGTCAGAGACTCAGAGACTTCACTACCTGAGTTCCTCAGAACAGTATAGAGCTGTGCCTTTTCTCCCTTTTAAAAAAATATGTTTTTACTGATTTCACAGAGAGGAAGGGAGAGGGAGAGAATCATCAATCAGCTGCCTCCTGCATGCCCTCTCCTGGGGATTGAGCCCACAACCCAGGCATGTGCCCTGACCGGAATCCAACTACCATCTCCTGGTTCATGGGTTGACACTCAATCACTGAGCCACACCAGCCGGGCTTCTCCCTTTTTAAATGCTTCCTTCTGCTCCTTGGCCTTCTGGTCTTGGTGGTGATCTACCCATCTGTCAGGACAGGCCCCATCCCCTGTTTCCCCCATGGGCGGGGTACAGAAGCTTTACAGAATCTCTTGGCTGGACACCCAACAAATAAAACCCCTCAAACAATATTGAGTCAGACCCAAGGGCCACCATAGTGGTTCCAGCTCCCCTTCCTTCATTGCTGCCTGTGTTGCCACCACCCACCCTTTGCTGTGGAGCCTGGAAGGCGCCCCCCTCACCCCCAATCATACAAAGAGGCTTTGTGCTCTGAGGATGTTCTAAAGGCAAGATCATTGTAATTATAATTCCCTAAGCACAACCAAGTAATGGGGGCAGGCAGGGTAAAGATGGTATCCAAGTACTTGTTGGTAGGGAGAAGTCAGGCGGGGATTAAAAATCATCTGGAGGCAGTACCAAAATGGATAATGGAGTGTTGTTGGTAATGCTGATGGGAACGTGTCTAAGTGAATACATTTCAGGTTTTTAAAGTCTAATACTTGCAAATTTAAAAAAGCACAAGACAGCTGGAACTTATTTTTTTCTTTTCTTTTTTAGTCTAAATTATACAGTTACTTTAAAAGTACATTAGAAGAAGGTGTGTAGAAGTCCCAATCTACTTTGCTTTATGATTCTGTTACCAGAATGATTGATTGCTCAAGAAAACCACATAAATAACTTGCTTATTATTCAAGGGTGCTCTTACTAATCTGTGTGTTTGTGTGTTTTAAGTTTCTAAAAATAAGCACTAACTGACATATTTAGGAAGCTGATTTCCCTCTACTACCACCAGCAAAAAATCAATCTGGGGATGTAAACTCCTATATCAATCATCCTATGTCATGATGTGCTTCTAAGTTCTGTTGGTATTCTTTAAGAGAACATTATTTTTTCTTACTGTGTTAAAATTGACTATTACTATATTACTCTTACTAGTGTCTCAAACTTTTTTTTTTTTTTTTTTAAAGAAACGCACCAAATAATTGACTGCAGTTAGGATATTGGACTCTAGTACCCCTTACTCAAGGTGAAGGGAAAGGGGTCCTTTTTGTTGTAATTAGCTCTGACATCTGTGGTGAGTGAAGCAGCCAGGTAGAGAATGTGTACTCCATGGAAACCTACAGCTACTGTGAGTTGGCCTTTCTTCTAATTACTTGTTGGAATCAGGTCAGGAGTTGGAACTTTATTTTTAACATGTAGCATGATTTTGAGGAAATCTACTCTTTTTATTGACAAGTAAAACTGTATATATTTAAAGTGATTACACACACACACACACACACACACTGAGTAGCCAGATTATTATGATCTCTGAACACATAATAATCTGGCCACTCAGTGTAGATCCTATATAATAAAAGGCTAATATGCAAATTGTCCCCTCTACCAGGAGTTCGACCAGCAGGCAGGCCAGCCAACCACTCATGTCCCCTCCCCCTGGCCAGGCTGGCCTTACCCCACCCATGCACGAATTCATGCACCGGGCCTCTAATTATATATATATATATATATATATATATATATATATATATATATATATATATGTACTGAGTGGCCAGGTTATTATGAGTTCAGAGATCATAATAATCTGGCCACTCAGTGTATATACACATTGTGAAATGATGTTAATACATCCATCATCTCACATAGTTACCTTTTTCTTTTTTTTGTTAGAATGCTTAAGATCTATTCTCTTATAGCAAATTTCAAGTATACTAGACAGTATTAACTGCAGTTACCGTGCTGTACATTAGATCCCCAGAACTTATTCATCTTATAACTGAAGGTTTGTGCCCTTTGATCAACATGTCCTCATTTCCCCCATTCTCCAGCCCCTGGTAACCACCATTCTACTGTTTCTATGAGTTTTACTTTTTAAATTAAAAAAATATATATTTTTTCAGATTCCACATTTAAGTAGGGTCATACAGTATTTGTCTTTCTATTTTCCTTAGCATTATGTCCTCCAATTTCATCCATGTTGTTGCAAATGGCAAGATTTTCTTATTTCTCCTGGCTGAATAATATTTCATTGTATGTATGTACCACATCTTTATTCATTAATCTGTCAGATACTTAGGTGTTTACCTGTCTTAGTTATTATGAATAATCCTGTTATGAACATGGGAGTTCAGATATCTTGAGAAAATATACCTTAAATTTATCTTAACAATGATACTCCTGGATAGTCCATTATAAAGACATCGCCCAAGTAATCCTTTGAAAAGACTACCGATTTGACAGCTAAATTTTATGAGGTTTAAAAATATACAAGAATCAGCTTTAGAAATTGACCTGGCCAGTTTTTATTATTTTTCATTTATTAGAGCAAGTTGACCTATCATGAATAAATTGTTATATGAAAAAAATACACAAGGATTCATTTTTACCTACTTTAAATAAAAAGTAAAGTTGATCCCCACCCTCACTGTTTTAGGCAAGTATATTGATCAATAGAGACTTATATTTTAGCTTAATAATAAACTGTTATTTGGCTACTTCATTTGCTTCATCTATAATATATATTTCCTTTGGGGATTAACCTCTGACTCTTTTTACTTCACTGCTCTCTGGTGGCCACTAAATGATAAAACATTGAGTGCCTACTATGTACCATGCACAGTGAGGATTTCAGGTATGATTTACATATGCAACAGTTCAGTGAGAGATTCTGACAGTGTGTTAGCAGAGCAAATGCATTTTGGGGTCTGTTAACCCTTCATTGGAGGACAGAGAATGTCACAATTGCATTAATGGTAGTGATATGATTTAACTTTGATAATTAACATCGCTAAAGCACAGATCTAATCAGCTCAAAAATTATGTGGCTGTCTTCTAAGTATTTCTCAGACCTTATTTTTTAGAGAGGGGGAGGAAGGGAGGAGAGGGAAGAGAGAGAGAAAAACATTAGTTTGTTGTTCCACTTATTTATGCATTCATGTTGATTCTTGTATGTGCCCTGATGGGATTGAACCCGAAACCTTGGCATATGAGGATGATGCTCCAAACTGAGATACCTGGCCAGGGCTATTATTATTATTATTATTATTATTATTATCATCCTCCTCCTCACCCAAGGATAAGTCTTTATTGATTTTTAGAGAGAAAAAGAAAGAAAGAAACAGAGAAACAGAAACATCATTGTGATAGAGAAACATCGACCGATTGCCTCTGGAAGGTGCAAAACATAAAGCACATATGTACATACGTCGAAATGACGGAACTTTTTTTTATTTTTAATAAATAAATGGGAGATGGCGACGTAACCACGAAACAATGTACGTCGAGTCTGAGGTAACCTGAGGACTGCCTGTAATAGTGGTCATTTATTCTGTGCTTACTGTATACAATGTTCTGTTCTAGGTGCTTTATCTGGATTAATTCATTTAATTTTCACCACAATACTCTTTGATGCCTTCATTATCCTTATTGTGCAGATGAAGAAACTGGAGCACAGAGAGGTTAAATAACTTGCTAGAGATGATGCAGTTAAGAGTGTTATCTGGGATATGAACCCAAGCCGTCTTTTTTTTTTTTTAAATATATCTTATTGATCTTTTACAGAGAGGAAGAGAGAGGGATAGAGAGAAACATCGATGAGAGAGAAACATCGATCAGCTGCCTCCTGCACACCCCCTATTGGGGATGTGCCCGCAACCAAGGTACATGCCCTTGACCGGAATCGAACCTGGGACCCTTGAGTCCGAAGGCCGACGCTCTATCCACTGAGCCAAACCGGTTTCGGCATGAACCCAAGCCGTCTTGTTCCAGAATGTGTATTTTTAACTATCATGCTTTACTACATCTCACTTTAGATAGTCCAAGCAAAATTAGCCGTTAATTTTGGTAACAAAAGATTGAAAATAGTGATCACTGTTTTAGCCACTGAAGAGGATTTCTGTCTTGAGTGTACCTTTGCTCTTCCTGATATTTATTTCTGATATTTATTTTCCTTTTTTTAAGTTCTGAATTATTTTATTAGGATTACTTAATTGATTTTTAAAAAGTCATTCATTACTTTTTCACAAAGGGAGTAGGAGTACCTGTTTTTTTTTTTAATATATTTTATTGATTTTTTTACAGAAAGGAAGGGAGAGGGATAGAGAGCTAGAAACATCGACCAGCTGCCTCTTGCACACCCCCTACTGGGGATGTGCCCGCAACCAATGTACATGTCCTTGACCGGAATTGAACCTGGGACCTTTCAGTCCGCAGACCGACGCTCTATCCAATGAGCCAAACTGGTTTCGGCAAGTACCTGTATTGTTTACTTCAGATCAGGCATATTTAAATTCCTTCTTAGAAAATCTCCTATGTACTATGATTCTGAACTTAACTGAGTGCTTGTTTGAGTACTTACACAGAGATAGAACTTTTCAAGAAAAAATTTGACCCTACCTAGAGGAACTTCTGAATCCCACCTTTTTGTGGATATGGGTACTTCCCCACCCCTCCAAAATCAGCATACGAGTTGATGTTAGACTTCTTTTTGGCCTTAATTTCCACACTAAACTGATTTGTCACAAGCTAAAGCATAAATGTATTCGTAGCATAGAATATGAACATTTCAGGCTTCAGTTGGAGAACATGGAGTTGGGTTGATGCTGTCTGAAACAGTGAATCATTTGAGGAAATAATACAGTATAGTATTCCCAAATGAACTACTTCAAAATTGATCGGAATCCTCTATCTTTAAATAGCCTAAAGTTGGAATCATGAGATTGAGTGTATTTTCTCATAAGCAATTATAAATGGTGTTTCTAATATTATTTCATCTATATTATGGGCTTCATAGGCATTGGTGGGCCATCCATTTAGAAAATGTTCTATGGCAAAATGGGATGCTAAGGTCAAAACAGTATTTATAGACTTTTGGAACATAGCCTGTCTTTGAGTCACGTCTGCCAATTCAATCTTTTTCTCCTATTTTGCTTATGGATACCTAGAAAGGAACAACGAATGCTCTGTTTTTTTCAAATTACTAAGCAATATGGAATTAATTCATAGGAAGGATATAGTCTTTTTATTCAGGTGGGATAAAAACTGGTTAATTTAGATAATTGAGGAATTTTGGCCCATGTATTTGTTTTGAGTTTGTTTAGGAACCTTAGCCTTGGAACATATCTAGAGTTATATTTTGGGGCTCTAATGGGAGACATTATTGTTAACTGTTTTTCCTTTATATCAAGAATATGAATCATAATCTTTTGTGATCTAATGATTTAATGTTTCTGTTAAAAAGTGTGTGTGCATATATTGTTGAAAACAAATTATTACTATTGCATGATATTTTTTAGCTTTAACTTTATATAAATGCTACCATTGTGTGTTTACAAAAATTAACCCAAAACACCAATAAAGGCAACAAATCAAAAGATTTGCCTTATTAAAATTAATTTGTGTGCAACTCATGAAGTAAATTTCTATGTTGAAATCCAAGCTAAAGTCAGAATTTGATTCTAGAAGGTATAGATAATATTGTACATAATTGTGAGTCTAACTTTTTTTTTTTAACATTTTAAAAAATTGACTTTATAGAGAGAGGAAGGTACTGGGAGAGAGAAAGAGATACATCAATGTGAGATATCAGTTGTCTTTCATATGCAGCCTGATGAAACCCGAACTTGCAACCTGGAGATGACGCTCCAACCAACTGAGCCACACTGGCCAGGGCTGAGTCTAACTTTTTTAAAATATATTTTATTGATTTTTTTACAGAGAGGAAGGGAGAGGGTAGAGAGTTAGAAACATCGATCAGCTGCCTCCTGCACACCCCCTACTGGGGATGTGCCCGCAACCAAGGTACATGCCCCTGACCGGAATCGAACCTGGGACCCTTCAGTCTGCAGGCCGACACTCTATCCACTGAGCCAAACCGGTCAGGGCTGAGTCTAACTTTTTGGTAGAACAAAATCTTTTAAAAAAGTGAACTGTCTCAATTGACAAGTGCTTTTAATATAAACAATTCTATGAAGTAAGGATAGAAATCAAATGAGTTTTACCTTACCAAAATCTTTTGTTTCCTTTCAAAATAAAATTGTTTGCTGGAATAGTTATATTATTTTTCCTGATGCTATGTTATTAAAAACCCAGGGCCCAAATTTAAGGCTTGATTAAAGTACTCTTTGTTTCTATGGAAGAAAAGTTACCAAATTGAAAAGGGACTTTGATTCCAACATTGTTTTAGGAAAGGAGAGGCAAGTCAAATTGGGTATGGGACCCTTAGACTAGACCATCCTACTTCCTGGGTCAGGAAAGCTCAGAGAGAGGGGGGCTGTGTTGCTTTGGGGCAGGGTGTAAACCTGGTAGCAACTAGAAGTGAAACTGAAGTGCCTTAAAAAGCAGATCGTTGTATGAGGCTAAGTCAGGCTGGATTGAGCAGTGATACTGTATGGTTCTCAGGCACAAATGTGTATGCTGTTCCCATGGCAGATTTCCTGAGAAAGTCAACATGTTTGCAGTTGACTCAGGACAGACCTGAGACTTTGTGGAGGAAAATAAGAGAAGAGCAAAAGGGTGAGGCAGAGGCAGGCGCCTTAGGTTGCTGGTTTTGAAAGAAAATTTTTGAGCCTTTGAGGGAAGGAACAGGAAGTTAAAGGTGGAATTCTGATGGCATTTTTCCATCCCTACAAGCTGTGTGGAGGCTGAGGCTACAGCATGGAAGTGGAGGGTAGATACACTTGTAGGTGTTGGTAAAGGTATTCTTGAACAAAAGGTATATCCCGCAGTTTGTTTTAAAATGATGGTGATTGCCTGAGGGAAAGGGGCGGGGGGGAGGTGGAAGAGGGCAAAGGGGGGGTAAATAGGGGTGGAAAGAGACTTGACTTTGGTGGTGAGTGCATGATGCAATGTGAAGATGATGTGTTATGGAGTTGTGTACTTGAAACCTATATGGTTTTATTAACCAACTAGAGGCCTGGTGCACAAATTTGTGCATGGGTGGGGCCCCTTGGGGTGGCCTGCAGGGATCAGGCCCCAGCTTGCGCCCCCAGCCTCACAGCCTCAGCTCACGGCCTGCAGCCCTGCCTGGCCACCCTGCTGTGGCCTGGTGCCGCCCCCTCATATGCTCTACCATCCTGCCACAGTCTTGCTCTCGTTGGAGCCCATCGGGGCCAGCAACGCCAGAGCTACGTCACCGACGCCTGCCATGTTCCATGCTGCCCCCTGGTGGTCAGTGCACGTCATACGAGCAGTTGGACAACTGCTGAGGGGACAATTTGCATATTAGGCTTTTATTATATACTAGAGGCCCGGTGCATGAAATTCGTGCACGGGGGTGGGGTGTACCTCAGCCCACCCTGCACCCTCTCCAATCTGGGACCCCTTGAGGGATGTCCCACCAGGATCAGGCCTAAACGGGCAGTTGGACATCCCTCTCACAATCCAGGATTGCTGGCTCCCAACTGCTCGCCTGCCTGCCTTCCTGATTGCCCCTAACCTCTTCTGCCTGCCAGCCTGATCACCCCCTAATCACTCCCCTGCCAGCCTGATTGATGCCTAACTGCTCTCCTGCTAGCCTGTTTGCCCCTAACTGCCTTCCCCTGCAGGCCTGGTCACCCCTAACTGCCCTTCCCTGCAGGCCTGGTCAACCCTAACTGCCCTCCCCTGCAGGCCTGGTCCCCCCTAACTGCTCTCCTCTGCAGGCCTGGGTTCCCCGCAACTGCCCTTCCCTGCAGGCCCGGTCGCCCCCAACTTCCCTCCTCTGCTGGCCTGGTCACCCCTAACTGCCCTCCCCTGCAGGCTTGATCACCCCCAACTGCCCTCCCTTGCAGGCCTGGTCCCTCCCAACTGCCCTCCCCTGCTGGTCATCATGTGGTGGCCATCTTGTGTCCACATGAGGGCAGCCATCTTGTATGTTGAAGTGATGGTCAATTTGCATATTACTCTTTTATTAGATAGGATAGTGTCACCCCAATAAATTAAAATAAATAAATAAAATGATGGGTCCTCACTACAATATTAGCGATACAAACAAAAGTTAGCTAGTTGTATGTAATTTTATTATACCTGGGGTTAAAATTGAAATTTACTTACTTTAAAAGAAAAATGAGAACTTATGATATAATATTGACATCTAAGAGCAGTAAATTTCCAGGGTGGTTTAATGGTAGTTATGTGTTATCTGTCAGGCACAAAAGATGACACTACATGCTCTGCCCAATGAGGGCATGAAGTGCTGATGTTTCCCAAAGGAGTGATAGATTCAAATTCAAAGAGATTAAAAACCACTGGTCTTTCTGCTGGCCTCCTCTCTTCCCAGCCCCAGAAACCACTCATAGATACTGTGTGTGGATGGGTGTTGGTAATATGGATTGGGGTTACAGTTTATGGCTCTGAGGTTGACCATTGCTGCTCACACTTTAATTTACATATGCATCACCTGGGAATCTTGTTAAAATGCAGATTTCTAGTAAGGGCACTGCACTGGTGTTGGTGGAGTAGTAGCACACATAATAGGTTTCAGGGCTGGTTAAAAGGAAGATTACAGGGCCTCACTTTCTGAGCTTTTGTTTCACTTCACTGGGGTGGGGCCTGATATTTTGTATTTTAAACCAATTCCTAGGTGATGCTAATGCACTGGGGGGGCGGGGGAGGGGAGAAGGGGCATATTTTGAGAGCCACTGGGATACAGTATAAAATAATCCTGAGGAGAATCAAACCATCCGTCTTGGCTTCTTAAGCATTATAACAGCTGCAAATGGTGAAAGAACGTTTGCAGAAAGTAATAGAGTAATTAATGCTGTTCCTGTTAAGCAAATAATACTTCATATTGGTAAAACAATTCTATGTGTTTTATCTTGGTGAGTATGTGTCTCTTTCTAGAAGAAAATAAACGCTAAACCCCACCAAAATGATAATAAAAATTATTACTTCTGGAAAAAGAACCAGGATTATAGAGGGTGAGATTTTAGTTTTCTATGTAAAGTTTTAATTTTTAATGCAGAGATTGTACTTGTATTTATGTAATTAAATTTATTAAAAAGTATAAAATCTGTGCCAGTTATCTTTCATGTACTTCTCCAGATGTATCTTCCACCCCTTTCTACCTGGCTTTCTGCTCCAGGGAAAGTGCTCCCAGGTCCTCTGACTTCTTGTGTTCAGCATTAAGAGGAGATTGAAGGGAAGGAGGAGAATAAGGCCAGAATATTTATCACCCCTCCCCTCGGGAGCCTGCGATTCTATTACCTAGGTTCTGGTAATCTCTGTCTCCTGTCATTTTGGGGGGCCACAGTGATAGTTGTTCTGCTGTTGCTATTCCTAGTTTCTCTTCCATCCTCTGCAGTTATCTTGTAGACCTCACTTCTCAAATTTGTAATTATTTCTTTCATAAATAACCTCCCTTCATATTATATTCTAACTAGAGGCCTGGTGCACAAAATTCATGCACAGGGGCGGGGGGGGGGGTGTTCCCCTTAGCCCCACCTGCGCCCTCTTGAAATTCAGGACCCCTTGGGTAGGGTCCCTAGGCCTGGCCAGTGATCAGGCCCTATAGGGGATTTCCTTCCCCTGGCTGCCGGCAGCTGGCTCTGCCCCGCCACTGCCACTGCTTGCCATCTGTGCACACTGTGCCCCCTCCCCCCTGCCACTGGTCGCCTTCCTCTGCGGGCGACAGGTGTGGGGTACAATTGCTTGGCAGGCCTGGGCCTACCTCTTTGGGGAGATAGATCACCCAGCAGAAGGAGGCCCCGCCCACCCGGCCAGTGCTCAGCAATCAATCGCTGCGCAGCGGGTGGCCTGAGCTTCCCTCCCTCTGTGGGGCAATCGTGGAGCGATGGCAGGGCCCCCGACCAATCACACTGAGCCATGCCGGCTGGGCCTGCCTCATTCTTAATACTAGCTGTGTGGTATTCCATTTTATTTGATATGGACTTACCACAATTTAACCAATTCCTTAATATATTTAACATGACATTTTAAATCATACACTAAATTCCCATTAGTACTTAGATCTGTTTCTATACCCTCTTCTGTTCTATTGATCTGTCTGTGTTTTGGCACCAACATTACATGTTTTACTTATTGTAGTTTTATACAGATAAATGCTTATTTTGAAAAAGACTTGGCTCTCATTACATACTACTTTTTTCTCTTCTAAAATATTTAAAAAGTTTTTGTCAGGATTACAAAAAAATCCCATTGATACAGTGATTGGAAATGCATTAGATTTATTAAGTTGATCTCTTCTCACTGAGTCTTTTCATGTATCAACCTGATTTCTTTTCTACTTAACTCTTTTTATGTACCATAGTATTTGCCTTAGTGAAGTTTTGTGATTTAATTCACATTTGTCAGTTCAATAGTATTTTACATTCTTCTTGCTTTTGACAATGGGATTCATTTTTTGTTATACTTTTTGAATTTTGCCCATGTTAGGAAAAACTGTTGATTTTTATATATTTATTTACACACCTGCTTATTTCCTGAGCTTTGTAATTTTAATAATTTTTCGTAGTTTTTTTGTGGGTATTCCAATTGGACAACTTTATTATTGACAAATTTTGCTAATTTAGACTCCTTTTTAGTATTTTTCTCTGTGTTTTTTTTTTTTTTTTAATTTCATTGGCTAGAAAATAACATTCAGAAAAAATGTCATGTACTCAACTTTAGTCTAAGGAGGCTGCCTCAGGTACACTTCACTATTTGTTGTGGGGTTGACTGTGGGTCTGGAAACAAGTTAAAGAAGTATTTTTATTTATTAAGCATTTCCTTAGAAAGTATAAGTTTGTCAAATGCCTTTAAACAGTTACCTTTAGAGATTATTTGTTTTGACCTATTTATGTGCTGAATTATATTAATTAATTTTCAGTATGGAATTATCCCTAAATTTCTGGAAGAAACCTCATAGCTGGATTGACTTGTTAGTATTTAGGGCTTTATTATATATTCACAAAAGAGAAGACCTATAATTTTACTTTATTTTGCCATCCTTGATAACAGGATCTTGGTATCATGGAAAAATAATCTTTTTGGGAGGAGGGACAGTAACCATTATTATTTTGTTTTTTAGTTTATTCCATTCAGTTTTCTTTTTTTTTTTTTTTTTGGTCAGGGGGTGGAGGGAGTAGACAATTTTGGTAAATTGGATTTTCTTTTTTTTTTTTAGAAAATTAATCCTTTTCCAACTTTAAAAAAATGTATGAGTTCATTGTATTATTTTACTTTTTAAAATTCTATCTATAAATATAACTTTATAATCTTAATCATCTGTATTTTTAAAAAATGTCTTTTTAGAGAAGAAGGGAGAAAGAGAGACAGAGAGAGAGAGAGAAACAGAAACAGAAACATCCATCTGCTGCCTCCCGCATGCACCCTGACCAGAGAGAGAGAGAGAGAAGAGAGAGACAGAGAGAGAGAGAGAGAGAAACAGAAACAGAAACATCGATCTGCTGCCTCCCGCACGCACCCTGACCAGGGATTTGAACCGCAACCTGGGCGTGTTCCCTGATCTGGAATTGAATGGTGCACAGGACAGACACTCGACCAACTGAGCCATGCTGTGGCCAGGGCTGTATATTTTGTTTTAATTTTATTAAATTAAATTCTGTTTCTGCCAATTCATCTGTAAAATAGATCAAATGAAATAAGCTGATGTATGTGGATACTACATAGTAAGCAATCAAATGATGGTTAGAAGAATTTTTTTGTTGTTACTATAATTTAAAAAAAAGATTGTCTCTTATTCTTGAATTTATTATTTCTCTATTTTTTGTATACTGATTCAGGAATTTCTTTTCTCATCTTTATTAAATTCTTTCTGTATGCCTTAAATTTAAAAATTTTTATATAGTCATTACAAAAATATACATTGCAAAAAATTCAAACATTACAGAAAATAAAAGTCCCTTTATTTGAATTCTTAAGAGATCAGTGAGAACAGGTTGGTATGTGTATAAATTTATAAAAAGTAGGCTCATACTATATTATATATTGTTTTCAAACTTGCATTTTTCCACTTTATATCTTGGATCGCTTTCCAAGTCAGTATTTACAGAGTTATTCTTTTTAAAAACCTTTATTTGAGATATGATATACATATAGAATCATGCACATCTTATAAGTTTGCAGCTCAGAGAATCATCACAATGTAAACATATAATGTAATCAACAGTTCAATTAAGAAACATACTACAAGTGCCTCAGAAGCCTCTCATTGTGATCCCTACCCCATTCTTTTTAAAAATTTAACAACTTTATTGAGATATAACGCACATTTCATACAATTCACTCGTATAAAGTGTGCAGTTCAATGACTTTTAGTATTTTGGTATATTCAGTTGTGCAACCATCACAACTGTCTAATTTCAGAATCTTTTCATCACCCGAAAAGAAACCCTGTACCCATTGGAAGTCACTCATTTTCTCCCATCTCAACTCT
The DNA here is from genome assembly GCF_027574615.1 of Eptesicus fuscus. NCBI lineage: Eukaryota > Metazoa > Chordata > Mammalia > Chiroptera > Vespertilionidae > Eptesicus > Eptesicus fuscus. The sequence goes on along the minus strand of NC_072487.1, from coordinate 50,890,885 downwards.
AGGCAACAATAATTTAATTTCTGTTATTACAGCTTTACCTATTCTGGACTGTTTATATAAGTAGAATCATATAATATACAGTCTTTTATGACTGGCTTCTTTTACTTAGCATAATGTTTCCAGGTTCATCTATGTTAAAACACATATTAGTATTTCATTCATTTTTATGGTCAAATAATATTCATTGTATGGATATACCATATTTTATTTATCCATCCATCAATTAATGGATGCACCCACTATTGGACTATTATGAATAATAATATGAACATTTGTGTATTCGATTTTGCATGGACTTATGTTTACATTTCTCTTAGATGCGCGCGCATGCGCATGCGCGCGCGCATGCGCGCGCGCGCACACGTGACATTATTGAGGAATTGCCAAACTTTTCCAAGGTGGTTGTATTATTTTATTTTCCATTTCCACCAGCAATATAAGACACTCCTAATTTCTTCACATTCTCATTAATACTTGTTGTTACCTATCTTTTTTATTATAGCCATTCTACTTGGGGTGCATTAATAGTTCATTGTAGTTTTGATTTGCATTTCCCTAAAGGCTAATGATATTGAGCATCTTTTCATGTATTACTAGTGGCCTGGTGCACGAAATTTGTGCACGGCGGGGGGGGTGTCCCTCAGCCCAGCCTACACCCTCTCCAATCTGGGACCCCTGTGGGATCGGGCCTAAATGGGCAGTCAGACATCCCTCTTGCAATCCAGGACTGCTGGCTCCTAACTGCTCACCTGCCTGCCTGCCTGATCGCCCCTAACCACTCTGCCTGCTGCCTGATCGCCCCTAACTGCCTCTGCCTTGGCCCTGCCACCATGGCTTTGTCCGGAAGGATGTCTGGAAGGTCTCCCGGTCTAATTAGCATATTACCCTTTTATTAGTATAGATTCGTCCATGTAGATTTTAAAAAGACTTAAAGTTTCTCTAATTGTTAGAAGCAGAACTAAGTAGTATCTTTTGTGTCCTCATAAGTTGTAGACATACATTTGAGTACATCTATATTTATTCATTTTCTTTACTTTTTTCTTTGTAAATATAATCTGGAGTTTTATTTACTTATGTTATTATTAATTTTTTGTTGTTTTTAATCCTTACTCAAGGATATTTTTTCCATTGATTCTCAGAGAAAGTGGAAGGGAGGCAGGGAAGGAGGGAGGTAGGGAGGGAGAGAGAGAGAAACATTGATGTGTGAGACCCACAGCGATCAGTTGCCTCTCACACATGCCCCAACAGTGGAAACAGGGATCAAACCTGCAACCCAGGTACGTGCCCTTGACCAGGAATCGAACCCAAGACCCTGAGGTCCTCAGGCCAACACTACAAGCATTGAGCCACACTGGTCAGGGCTACTTATGTTATTTTCATAGATTACATATTTTATTTTGAGGATGATTTTTTTTTAATGTCATGCAGTTATGTAGCCAGATTTATAAGAGTTATGTAGATTGCCCTGGCCGGTTTGGCTCAGTGGATAGAGCGTCGGCCTCGGGACTGAAAGGTCCCAGGTTCGATTCCGGTCAAGGGCATGTACCTTGGTTGCGGGCACATCCCCAGTAGGAGGTGTGCAGGAGGCAGCTGATCGATGTTTCTCTCTCATTGATGTTTCTGGCTCTCTATCCCTCTCCCTTCCTCTCTGTAAAAAATCAATAAAAAATATATTTAAAAAAAAAGAGTTATGTAGATTTATTTGTATTTCTAATTGTTTTGCTGTTGTCTTCCGTTTTTAGTTATACTAGTATAATAAATGTAAATCAATTCATTGGGTGAGCATTGCGCTTTCCAGGACATGTATTACAGATTCTGTATAGGAGTATTACTGGTCCAAAGTCTATGTGCCTGAGGCTTTGAAAGGCCAAAACTCAAAACATCAGGGTATGATTGAGAAGGCACCAACCCAGAAGATAGGAGCCCTAGTAGTTCCTCGTATCCAGCTTAAGAAAGTTCAGAATTCAGGCTTCTTTTATGTCAAGGGTAGGGAAAAAGGGTGGAGCTGTTTTTGTAAAAACTCTAGCCCAAGCAGAATTCCTCTAATATTAGTATATCTAAAGCAGAAGCTATTATTAGCCTGAAGGCCAGGGGGGAAAAACAGGCTTGAAAAAGCGAGACTGAGCATTTCACTATTACAGGAGTACAAGAATAGATGATCTATATGACTGATAAACCTGACTCAAACATTTCAAAGGTCTGATTAAGGTTTGCATTTTATTGACATAATCCAGGGCTTGGTTTGCTTTTAACTCATCAGGAGTTTCAAGGTAGTATTTTCTGTCAGTTACCCTTCCAGGGAGACTAGCCTGAGGTAGGGAGTCTACAGGGAAAAAACGATGTAGTCTGTTTCTTGGTGATCAGAGAGATGAATAGGAAAACCAGATGGTCAGACTGAAGAGCATGGTTCCATCACTTGGGAGAAGCACTTAATTCTAGAACAATTTACCTACTTGTCTTTGTTCAAATATAATAGGTACAAATCTTCACATATATCACTGTTCCCTCCACGACTCCTTCTCTGAGTTATTATAATAATTTTGTTCAGTGTACTTTGCTTTACCCAAAAGTTAAACAGTTTATATTGAACAGTGAGCAGAAATACTCCTTGAGGAGTCTATAGGGGATGACTCATAAGATGATATTATTGTGAGTTTTCCAAGGCCTAGGGGCTAGTATTCCAATTTCATGGGCCCAGAAACTGGGCTTTTTTTGTATAACTATGGGGGATCAGACTTTCACTATCTAAAAAACAGAAGACTTGTATCCAAACTGAAAGTATCAGCTTAATAATTTATAATGTGAAGTGGCCTTTTTAATGACTTACATGCCACAAATAAATATGAGTGTCTACTGTGTAACAGGCTTACTGGGTATACAGTAGTAACAAAACAGATAAAACCTCTGTTCTTATGAAGCTTACATTCTGGTGATGTGAGATAGCCAATAATTAATAAATATATAATATGACATAAGGATGATAAATGCTAAGATAAATAGAGTAGGGTAAGGAAAGATAAGCAAAGAATGAAAGGAGTCAGTTCTATTTAAAACCATTAGTCAGCCCTAGCTGGTTTGGCTCAGTGGATTGAGCGTCAGCCTGAGGACTGAAGGGTCCTGGGTTCGATTTCGTTCAAGGGCACATGCCTGGGTTGCGGCCCGATCCCCAGTAGGGGGTGTGCAGGAGGTAGCCGATCTCTCATCGTTGATGTTTCTGTCTCTCCCTCTCCCTTCCTCTCTGAAATCAATAAAAATGTATTTAAAATAAATAAAACCATTGGTCAAAGAAGACCTCTTTGCTGTGGTGGTGATTGAGCTGAGACCTGAAGGATTATGCAAGTGCAGAAGCCTGGGCAGAAGTGTGCTTACTGTATTCAGGGACCCGGAGGGGATATGGAGTAGCTAGAGAGAGTATAGTGGCAGGAAGTAGGATGGTGAACTTCTAGGCCGTTAGAAACACTTTCTTCTCTACTTTTGAGATGAGATCACTGAGTAGAGGAGTGATGATAACCATTCCCACAGCAGGATCACTGTGGCTGTAGGAGGATAAGGATTGAAATAAGAAAAGTGGTTTACGAAATTGTTCTGGTAGTGGAAGAGATGAGGTGAGAAGAAACAGGTCAGAAGCCAAGACAGAAACAGGCTTCTTGGTGTACAGTCAGCCCCCCATCAGTCCTCATCAACTTGAACCTTTCGACTTCCTGAGACTGCTCTTGCCAAGATCATCAATGACAGTGAATTACCTAAACAAGGGATATTCAGACCATATCTCACTGCTATGTCTTACCAGAATTCTCTTTCTTGAATCCCTATCTCTTGACTTTTATAATCTCATAATCCTGGTTTTCCTCTCACTTTTGTGTGTATTTTTTGTTTATTAGCCCCATACCCCAAATCACTACAGGTTTGAGTTGCTCAGGGCTTGTCTCTTTCTTGATATCATTTGTTCCCAAGGATTTTTAAATACATTTATATGCTGAGAATTCCCAATTTCATATTTTACAGGGAGCTCATATTTACATGTCAAAAATGAAAATGTTTATCCAGCCAAAACTGGGGATAACTGTGTCCCGTTCACTCTCTCTCCCTAATTTTTCCCAGCAGATAATGACATCCTGTTGCTTAATCTAGTTTCTGAGAGTCATTTTTTTGGCACCTGTGTTTTTCTCCCATACCCTTCTCCCCCACATCCTTCACCAAGTCCTTTTCAACTCAGCTCCAAACTGTATCTTGTATTCTTCCATTCCATTTTATTCCATTGGAGCCATCTCATCTATCCTCCTAAACTACTACTCTGTCCTTTCAACTGGTCCCCACACTTCTCTGGCTTCCCTCCAGTTTTCTCTGCACAGCAGTGAGAGCTTTTAAAAGAATGGGTTGCATGGCTGCTTAAAACCATTCATTGGCTTCCTGTTGCACTTGAACTTACCTAGTTTTTCCTTTCCCTCCCATAAGCTGTTTTCACTGCATAGGCTACTCACTGCCCTTTGAGTGCTCAGCTCCTTCTCATCCATTAGCTCTCAACTTTTCTCTGAGGCTACCCTATCTAAAAGAAGTTCGACCTCTCTGCTTTCTCATTGCACCCTGTTTTTTTCCTTTGTAGCACTTACCACAGTTCACAATTACTCATTCATGGATTTACATATGTGGCCCAGACACTTGTCCCTCTAGGTCTAGAAAGACAGATGAGTCTATTCTTTGCCAGAAAAATTTGGTCTTGGTTGTAACTGATCACAAAGAAAGTGCAGTCAGAAGAGGCTGCAAATAATTTTTCACTTTGTCTTGGGTGAGTTCCCAGAAGCTCATTCTCTTTTGATCTTTCTTCTTTTCTTTTTTTTATCCCTTTCTATTCTGATATTCTTCCTTTTGCCCGAAACTGGGAAGATCTTTGACAGCTTATGTTCAAGCCTAGGTTTACTTGTTCCTGGCTCCATTCAGTAAGGTATTTTTTAATCATCATATTCTTCAAAACTGAACATTATTTACAGGACACACCAAGACCTCTCTCTTATTTGGCCGTCTTGCCTAATATAACTTTGATGTTATCTAATTTTGATGTTATCCAGCGTACCTCCTTCTGACAAAGAGATTGGCATTGGTAAGAACAGAGGAAATGAAAGGGACTGGGGTCTTCCTGTCCTGCCCTCCCTTTCTTTTAAATTGTCTTCTATACTAGACTGTAAGCAGCATTAGGCAATAATGTGTTTCCTGTGTTCATCATCATGATTTACCTGGCGCTTCTATAGTGCTTGGCACTTAGTAGCTGCTCAGTACATACGCATGGAATGGAATTGGAGCACAAGCAGGTAGCTCATCTGACAATTTCATCTAAGTCAGGGTTGGGGAACCTTTTTTCTGCCAAAGGCCAGTGGGATATTTATAACATCATTCTCAGGCCATACAAAATTATCAACTTAAAAATTAGCCTGCTATATTTGGTCAAACATTTAACTTACCCCTAATCCTTGGCAGGGCCAGACCAAATTATTTTGTGGGCCTTATGTGGCCCATGGGCCAGACATTCCCTACCCCAGATCTAAGTGATGGCAGGGGGTGAGCTTGATGGAAAATCTCTTCCTCTCAGCAGTAAATGTTTCTAGTATCCAGACTACTTGTTTGTATTCTCTCCTTTCCCCCCAACTGTCTCCTTTCTGGGTAGAGTTAGACATGAATAAAGGTTTGGGCTCAGAAACTTTCTCATTGCTGATTACCATCTATAGGTCGCTCTTTGCTTCTTTATATGGACTCATGCAACAGATTAAGCCCAATAAGTGTCCTGGGCCTAGGAAAAGCCTGTTTCCTACCACTGTGTTTTGATTTACTGGTACTTTACTCTCTGGATCAGGGGTCCTCAAACTTTTTAAACAGGGGGCCAGTTCACTGTCTCTCAGACCGTTGGAGGGCCGGACTATAGTTTAAAAAAACTATGAACAAATTCCTATGCACACTGCACATATCTTATTTTGAAGTAAAAAAACAAAACAGCAAAAACACCCGCATGTGGCCCGCGGGCCGTAGTTTGAGGACGCCTGCTCTGGCTCAACCCAGTTCTGAGGTGGTGTGCCGCAGACACTTGCACACACACATACTCTATTGTCACTCCATTTATTCCAATATGTATGTGTATATAATAGCTTTACTAAACCAATTTATCTAGATAAAAGTTCTTTTTATACTGGCCTCTGAATTTCTTGTTTAATTGCTAAATTTGGATTAGATTAGTTTCTTCCTTCTTATGGTCACTTACTCTAGGGAAGTAAACCATCAGTTTTGCAAATTGAAAACAAGTTGTTTGCTAGACATGGAGTTGTGAAGAAGGTGTGTGGATAATTAACTGTGTGTTTATTTCAAACAATTATGCTGTGCCTATAAATGGGAGAATTGGAATTCCAGTATATTTATTGGTCATTACTGTTTTTAATCTTCAGTAACATCTTGTAGTCAGTTGATCATGATTTTAAGAAACCACAAGAAAAATATTATTTTAAATTGTATTTGTGGTCTCTGATTGGAAGCACTGATTTTGGCCCTGAGTATAGTTTTCAGAATGGATTTAATACTCTGCCTTTTAATATCTAAAAAAAAAAAGAAGAAGAAATGGCTTTTAAAAAAATTTGCGTTAAGTTCAAAATTTTACCCTAAAGTGTTGGATATCAATAGCCTAAAAATACACAGGTGTAAAGCAGAGCATTTGTGCTGATATGCCAATCACTATGGAGAATCTTGTGTTCACAGATTTTCTGACTAAATATTCCTTTCTCCATTTTTCTTTTTGGAAAACTGTTAAAATTCATTCTTAGCATTGCACATGGTAGTAGAAGATGAATCTGAAAGTAAAAATTTCCAAAATTCACAAACTTCTAAAGTTAACAGTATTTAGTGGTGATAGAAGGGAAGGAGGATTTCTGTGTAAGCAATACACAGTATTTTTAGTTAATGTTTTATGTGGTCTGTATATGATGGAGTATGTGTTCATACACCACACACACACACACACAACGCACACACTCTCTCTCTCTCTCCTCTTTCTCTCATGCATCCAGTATGTATTTTTTTTGAAAACACTAAAAAAAGCTCTGTTATCAAAGCTTATAAAACTGTGATCAAAGCTTATAAAGCTATGACAACGGATTTATCCTCAAAATACTAAATACTCAAAGTACCAAAATGAGGGCAATTCCCCATCACTGATGTTTGACAGAGAGGTTTTCTTTTGGACAAGTAAAAAGATTCAATAACTTAACACAGGTTAATAAATTTAACCCTAAGAGATGGTAGTACTAAACTAGATAAAGTAATTTCATGCCCTGACTGGTTTGGCTCAGTGGATAGAGCATCGGCCTGCGGACTGCAGGGTCCCAGGTTTGATTCTGGTCAAGGGCATGTACCTTGGTTGCCGGCACATCCCCAGTAGGGGGTGTGCAGGAGGCAGATGATCGATGTTTCTAACTCTCTATCCCTCTCCCTTCCTCTCTGTAAAAAAATCAATAAAATATATTTTTTAAAAAAAGTAATTTCAGGGACCGTTTTTGCTAGTTCATGGATGCTGGAAGGCTCTTGATTTTACGGACTTCCCCATCTTTTCTCTACCCTTCCCCCTATCTTTTTAGTCTGTGGCCATGGAACACAATCTTGCTTTCTTATCTTTTTTCTTTTTTTTTAAATCCTCAACACAAGAATACGTTTATTGATTTTAGAGAGAGGAAGGGAAAAGGAAAGAGAGAAACATCGATGTGAAAGAGAAACATCGATTGGTTGCTTCTCGTACGTGTCCCAACTGGGACTGAACCCACAACCTGGGTATATGCCCTGACCAGGAATGGGACCTGAAACCTTTTGGTGTATGGCAGTGGTTCTCAACCTTTCTAATGCCGCGACTCTTTAATACAGTTCCTCATGTTGTGGTGACCCCCAATCATAAAATTATTTTCGTTGCTACTTCATAACTGTAATTTTTCTACTGTTATGAATAGTAATGTAAATATCTGTGTTTTCCAATGGTCTTAGGCTACCCTGCTAGCGATTCTCTGCTAGAGAACTGCTGCTGTAGAGCCTAAGACCATCAGAAAACACAGATATTTACATTACGATTCATCTTTTATCAGCTTGTCTCTTATCTGTGCTAATAAAAGCCTACATGGTCCTCGCGCCCTCATGCGATGCCCTCATGTCATCACAAGATGGCCAGCAGGGGAGGGCAGTTGTGGGCGAGATCAGGCTGGCAGGGGAGGGCAGTTGGGGGCAGTTGGGGGCAACCAGGCCGGCAGGGGAGGGCAGTTGGGGGCAAACAGGCTGGCAGGGGAGGGCAGTTGGGGGTGATCAGGCCGGCAGGGGAGGGCATTTGGAGGCAATCAGGCCTGCAGGGGAGCAGTTAGGCATCAATCAGGCCGGTAGGGGAGAGGTTAGGGGGCGATCAGGCTGGCAGGCAGAAGCGGTTAGGGGCAATCAGGCAGGCAGGCAGGCAGGCGAGCGGTTAGGAGCCAGCATTCCTGGATTGTGAGATGTCTGACTGCTGGTCAGACATTCCTGAGTGGTTCCAGATTGGAGAGGGTGCAGGCCGGGCTGAGGGACCCCCCCCCCCCCATGCACCAATTTCATGCACTGGACTTCTAGTCTATATATATAAAACCCTAATATGCAAGTAGACCGAACAGCAGAACAACCGAACAACCGGTCACTATGATGTGCGCTGACCACCAGGGGGCGCATGTGGAACATGGTGGGTGTCAGTAGCAGGTGGCAGAGCGCGGAACATGGTGGGCATCGGCTGTGGCGGGATGGTGGAACAGGTGAGCTGGGGCGCCAGACCAAGGCGGGCCACTAGTTACTGTCATTGGGGCGAGCCTCTGGTAATTACTGAAAATTCTTTGCTCCCACGTGCTGTGGTCCCGCCGGGCACTCGCACCTGCTGCTGGCACCGGCCCCGCTTGCACCCACTGCCGGTGCCTGGTGCCAATCTCGATTACACGGCACCGTCAATGGGTGTGAGCGGCAGCTGCTGGCCCCGATTGCCCCTCAGGGCTTCTCCACATCCCCCTGTTCTTGAGGAGCGATCGGGCCCAGCAGCTGCCTCTCGCAACCGCTGCCAGCAACAGCCCCACTTGCACCCACTGCCAGGGCCAATGCCGTTCGCACGTGCAGCCAGTGCTAGAGCTGCTGGTGCCTGGCGCCGGTCCTGATTGCTTGGCGCCGTCAGCAGGTGCGAGCAGCGGCTGCTGGCCCCAATCGCCCCTGAGGGTTTTTTCACCTCTCCCTGCTCCTGAGGGGTGATCAGGGCAGCAGCCGCAACTCGCACCTGCTGAAGGCGCTAGCCCCACTCACACCCACTGCTGATGCCAGCTCCAGTCGCTCCGTGCCATCAGCGCATAGGAGCAGCAGCGGTGGGAGCAGGGCTGCTGGCAGACAGGCGACTGGGGGCTGCGCTTGGAGGGGCCGGGCAGGAGCGCGGAGGATGGGCCAAGGTCTGCCCCTGTGCCCACCGCAGCCTTATGGCCCACAGTTTCTTTCAAGGTGCACGAATTCGTGCACTGGGCCCCTAGTTGTATGATAATCTTTCAGGATGTGAGTGTTAATGTAAGTAGTACAAAAAGCATTTGGACTAGAAACTAGCAGTTCTGGCTATTAGTATCTTTTCTGCCACTAAATAACCCTGTGATCTTGGACAGGTCATTTAATCTGTGCTTTACTTATCTAAAAAAATATAGAGGTTGAACTTTCACTAAAATTCTTATATCTTACTAGAGGCCTGATGCACGAAAATTTGTGCAAGAGTAGGCCTTCCTTCCCCCGTATGCCGGCACCAGCTTCCCTCTGGCACCCAGGACCCAGGCTTTCCTCGGGCCACTGGCAGGCACCTGGGACCCAGTCTTTCTTCCTCCGGCTGCCGGCAGGCACCCTGGACCCAGGCTGCTTCCCTCCGACCGCCAGCAGGCACCCGGGACCCACGCGGCTTCCCTCCGGCCGCTGGCAGGCACCCAGAATCCAGGCTTTGCTCCAGCCCCTGCTTCGTCCTGAAGGACGTCCGATCTAATTAACATATTACCCTTTTATTATAGATTATTCTAAAGCACATCCACCATTAAATAGGTCAGTACAGTGGTCAACACAACCCAGTGTGTTGGTCTAAAGACCTGATGCAATGTAGGATATAGCAATTCTAGGGCATTTGAGGTAGCCAGGAACAGAGAAGCAGTGGGCATTCATTATACTCAGTGAGTCCAGTAGGCTAAAATCTGAATTACAGGAAGAAGCTAAGAGAAACCCTCAGCCCAAGCGGGGAGGCAATTTCACTGGCACAGTCAGAGCCTAGATCATTGATGAGAAAAACCAAGAACCTGGCATTCAGCAGCAAGCATTAGAGTTTGATAATTAACGTTAATGATGATTATCTGTCATGAAAATTTTTAGATTAGTTATACAGCAGACGAATGCATATTTTGGAATAATATCAGTAAATATGGTTAAAACTAGAGGCCCGGTGCACGAAATTCGTGCACGGAGGGGGGTTGTCCCTCAGCCCAGCCTATACCCTCTCCAATCTGGGACCCCTCAAGGGATGTCCGACTGCCCGTTTTGTCCGACTGCCCGTTTAGGCCCGATCCCAGGGATCGGGCCTAAACGGGCAGTCGGACATCCCTCTCACAATCCAGGACTGCTGGCTCCCAACTGCTTGCCTTCCTGCCTTCCTGATTGCCCCTAACCGCTTCTGCCTGCCAGCCTGATCACCCCCTAACCGTTCTGATGCCAGCCTGTTTGCCCCCAACTTCCCTCCTCTGCCGGCCTGGTTACCCCTAACTGCCCTCTCCTGCAGGGTTGATCACCTCCAACTGCCCTCCCTTGCAGGCCTGGTCCTTCTCAACTGCCCTCCCTTGTAGGTCGGGTGCCTCCCAACTGCCCTCTCCTGCTGGCCATCTTGTGGTGGCCATCTTGTGTCCACATGGGGGCAGGATCTTTGACCACATGGGGGCAGCTATATTGGGTGTTGCAGTGATGATCAATCTGCATAGTACTCTTTTATTAGATGGGATAGAGGCCTGGTACAGGGGTGGGGGCCAGCTGGTTTGCCCTGAAGGGTGTCCCTGATCAGGGTGGGGTTCCCTTGGGGCGTGGGGCGGCCTGAGCAAGGGGCCTGTCTATAATTGAAACTTTGTAGCTTTAAGTGGAGACCTGGGCCCGGCCAGGTTGTGCGGAAAGCTTTGCTTCCCCTGTTGCTGGCGGCAACCCTGGCCTGCTCTCTCAAGCTCCATTCTGCCGCCATTTGTTTGAATTTGTTTACTTTCTATAATTGAAACTTTGTAGCTTGAGTGGAGGCTTTGGCCTGCAACGGCCGGCAGAAAGCTTGGCTTCCTCTGTTACCTAGGAAACCTTGCTCTCTGTGGCTGTAGCCATCTTGGTTTGGGTTAATTTGCATACTCGCTCTGATTGGATGGTGGGCGTGGTTGTGGGCGTGGCTTGTGGGTGTGTTGGAGGTACGGTCAATTTGCATATTTGTCTATTATTAGATAGGATAAAAATTTTTTGTTAGATTAGCTCTTATCAAGAAAATTTTATCCAGCAGCAGTCCGGCCCACTAGCAAGACCAAACCCACTGCTTTTTATTTCGTTTGTGGTTTTGCATAGGCTGAAAATTTTGTCGTTGGTTTAAGCATTGACCTCTGCAAAGAGGACCCCACTTTTTTTTTCTTTTCAAAATGGCAGCCTCCACCTGCACACAAGGGTTAAGATATATGCTGGGCTATGCTGTGAGAGAGGAAGCATTTCAGTGCCTCCAGTTATAGACCTTATGTTATCAGGGGGATAAGAGATGCCTTCAGAGAAAATAAGAATGTAAATGATCCTGTAGAAATTTAGGATAATGAATAAAGCCAAAAGAGACCTGGGAATGATTCATTGGCAGGTCCACATTGGCCAACTGTGTTTAACTGACAAGTTTATCCTTTAGAATCAAGAGAAGCCCAAGACCTAAGAACCACCTGCAACTGTGGACCATCTTCAGCATCCATTCTGTGCTTGGGATGGGGGCTCCCAACAGACCATGAGTGGCCTCTTGAATCAGCTTAAAAGCCTCTTGCTCAGCTTGCCCTGTAGTAACTGATAAATTGAGTGAGGTTTCCATTCTTTTGCAGCCATAATGAAAAGGGGTGGCTGTCTCACTTTGGTTCAAAGTGTTAGAATTAAGAGCTGGAGTTCACTCAAAATACTGCTATTATTGTGTCTCCTCTCTACCCCACCCCTCTTTAGTAGCCCATCACCACTTGTATAGAGCACCTCCAGACTTTGTTTCTTGGTCCTTTCTTTTAAGAAAGAGAGAGAGAGGGGAGGAAAAAGGAGAGGGAGAGGGAGAAATGTCATCCAGGTGGAGCTTCTATTCCTACTGATGCTAGAAAAATTAAAAATTAGTGTCCTAAGTTTTCTGTGATCTGGTCAAATGGCAATTTATGAAAGAAAATAAAGATTAAGGAAAACAAGTGCAGTTGTAAACTGACTTATTTGCTCCTTAGCTTCCTTGTATTGGAGATAGTTGAGAGTTGAGTCCTTTGTATAGTTGTACTTATTATTAAAGAAACAAAATCTTTATTTTTCTTTATTTTATAAAATATATTTTTATTGATTTCAGAGAGAAGGGAAGAGGGAGAGGGAGAGATAGAAACATCCATGATAAGAGAGAATCATTCATTGGCTGCCTCCTGCACACACCCTACTGGGAATCAAGCCCGCAACCCAGGCATGTGTCCTGACGCTGGATTCGAACCAGTGACTTGTTGCATGGGATGATGCTCAACCACTGAACCACACTGCCTGCAGAAACAAAAGCTTAATTGAGGTAAACTACAATACTGCATTGCAGTTACTCTGTGAATTTATTTCTGCATACATATGAGGATTGAATACTGACAAATTTGATTTTTCACATTTGTAATTAATGAGGTTTAGTTGGATACAACACAAAGTTTTTGTTAACTACTATAAATATGTAATCTTGGAAATCTGCTATCTAGTAGGATTTAAAATTAATGTATAATTGATACTTTTATTATACATAAAGTATTTTCTCACATTTTAAAAATACCTTATTTTTAAATATTAAAATAATATCAGTATTTAAATATTAAAATAATATCAGTATTTGTGCAGTACTGATGTGTCAAATGTTTTCTGGGATTTAAAAATATGAAATCTATACACAGTGTTTATAACATTGTAGGCACAATTTTAATACTTGTTCTGGAAAAGTTCAAAACATATACAGATGTAGAGAAACTAGAATAATGAACTCCTATGTGCCCATCACCCAGGTTCAACAATTACCAGATTATGACAGTTTTATTTCTTCTACATTTTCACCATACCTACCTTGGATTTTTAAAAGTTGATTTTAGACAGTGAGAGGAAGGGAGAAGGATAGAGAGAAATATCGGTGAGAGAGAAACATCATTGATCGACTGCCTCCTCACACCCCCTACTAGGGATTGAGCCCGCAACCTGGGCATGTGCCCTAACTGGGAATCGAACTGCGATCTCCTGGTTCCTGGGTTGATGCCCAACCACTGAGCCATACCTGCCGGGCCTACCTTGGATTATTTTTTAAACAATTCCCTCCATACCTACCTTGGATTATTTTAAAAAACAATTCCCAATTTTGGACAGCCATGACACTGTCTTGCCACCTGGTGGCAGCATGTCATAGTTTGAAAGTTATTAAGTTCTTTGAGACTGTAATTAAAAATAAAGGAATGGATCTGATTGCAGAGGGAAGGCAGGGGAGGCTGGGTGGGTGGGAAGAGATCAACCAAAGAACTTGCATGCATATATGCTTAACCCAGGGACACAAATTATAGGGTGGTGAAGGCCTGGAGAGGGAGTGGAGCAGGCTAGAAGAGGCCAATGGAGAGAAAAGGGGAGCATATGTAATACTTTCAACAATAAAGATTTTTTTTTTTAATAAAGGAACGAAAATGGGGAATTATTGCTTAATAGTTATAGGGTTTCTGTTTGGGGTAATGATAAAGTTTTAGAAAATAGATAGTAGTGATGGTTGCACAACATCTACACTAATAAAAGAGTAAGATGCAAATTGACCGTACCTTCGTGACGCCCAACAGCCAATTAGGAGTGAGTATGCAAATTAACCCAACAAAGATGTTGGGTTAATTTGCATATGCAGGTGTTCCGCACTGCCCCAGCTGCTCCGGGCATCTGGGCAGTGTGGGAAAGCGGAAAGGCAGCTCCGAACCGGAGCGAAAAGGCGGCTCTGGCCAGAGCGAAGGTGGTGCCGGCAGCCAGGGGAAGGAAGGCCCATTCTTGCACGAATCTTTGTGCATTGGGCCTCTAGTTGTGAATATAATTAATGTCACTGAATTATACATTTAAAAATGGATAAAATGGTAAATTTTATGTGCTGTATATTTTACCACAATAAACAAATACTAAAAGGACAACCTCATAACAGTGTATATAGCATATAAATACATGAGAAGATTCAGTAGTATGGTTCTTGTGAAAAGAACTAATATTAATTTTCATACTATCTTTTTGGGGTAGAGAAAAACCTAGATCAGCCTTTAAGTCAGTGAGCTTCCAAAATTACTTTGAACAGCAAAACCATCCTATATAATAAAAGGGTAATCTGCAAATACTGAACAGCAGAACAACTGAACAACCAATCAAAGTGTAATATGCTAATGATATGCTAAGGCTGCTCAACTGCTCACTATGACATGCACTGACCACCAGGGGGCAGATGCCCTGACAGGTAGGTTAGCTTGCTGCTGGGGTCTGGCCGATTGGGACTGAGGGAGATGGGCCGGACACGCCCTGGAGCCCTCCTGTGGTCCTTCCCCAGCCAGATTGTGCACCATTAGGGTCCCTCAGCCTGGCCTGCACCCTCTCGCAATCTGGGACCCCTCGGGGATGTCAGAGAGCCGGTTTCAGCCTGATCCCACAGGCCACTCCCCTTGGGAGAGCAACAGACGCAGGGCTCATGCTGGCGAGCACTGCTGTGGCAGCGCAAGCCTCTCCCATTCTGGACCGATTGGGCGTGAGTCCGCGGCAGGCACAGTGGGGGTGGGATGAACGGGAGCGGCAGGTAGGAGCTGCAGGCGGCGTTGGACTGCAGGTTTCAGCCCGATCCCTGCAGGCCACCCAGAGGGACCCCACCTGTGCACAAATTCATGCACCGGGCCTCTAATGGTAAATAAAACATTAAATTGGAACTCTTTGTAAGGGTCTAGAAAGCTTCTTCCATCTAGTTTAGTAAACTCCACTGCTTCCACCCAATTGTAGGGCCCCTACATGTTTTAAACCATGGGTCCTCAAACTTTTTAAACAGGGGGCCAGTTCACTGTCCCTCAAACCGTTGGAGGGCCGGACTATAGTTTTAAAAAAACTAGGAACAAATTCCTATGCACACTGCACATATCTTATTTTGAAGTAAAAAAACAAAACGGCAAAAACACCCGCATGTGGCCCGCGGGCCGTAGTTTGAGGACGCCTGTTTTAAACTATGGCAAATCCAGACACCAAAAAGCCATTATTCATCAGTAACAGAAAAGATCCAGGCACCAGTGGATGTTATATAACTGGTTTATCGTTCAGGTCTTTTTCAATCTGAGATAATCTTATACTCAGAACTTTTTTGAGGGGAAGCGAGGATGTAGGGGCACTTTCTAGAGAACATTGCAAATTATAAGAAAACATGCGTAGTGTTCTAGATGCTCTGAGTTCAGAGCTGGAAGTGATCTTACATTATTTTGTCTTTCATTTTAAAGATGCGGAAACTGAGTTCCAGAGAGATTGGTTTGAACAATGCCACACAGCTAGTCAGTCAGTGGTAGGGGCTGTGCATTTTTGTACTATACTATGGCTACTTAATAGCAAAGATGTATCAAAAAAGAAAATGGCTCTCTGCGTATGTCTAGGGACAGGAATAGAATTCATTTTGCTTTTTTTCCCTCTCTCTCGTTCTTTTACCTGATAATTGTGAGGTTCAGTTATTAAAACTAACTTTTGAAGACCAGAAAACTCAATCAACTAGAATATACAATTCTTCTGAGAAGTCTGCTTAAAAAGGTTTTGTTGTATTTGCAAATTGATCATTTCAATTTGCATTTGCATTTGCATAATACTTTGATATGATTTATTACAATGAACACAAATCTAGTAGTTGGCAGGGAGATCATTTGGGGGTCATAGATCACTGACTTTGACCTACAGACCTATTCTGCCTATGCTCTGCCATTAACTTTCTGTATGTCCCAGGGAAAGTCACTTTCTCTTAGTGGACCTCAGTTGTATGCTCATTGTAAACAGGTGGAGATAGACTTGATGAGTTTAAGGGTTCCTGTCAGCACTGCCAACCAGAACTGTTGAGCTTATGTAGGCTTCAGTATCGCAATGAAGAATCACCCTTTTCCATGTATTTAAGTAAAAAGAATTCACCATGTAAGTTGTAGCTTCTGCTCTGAAGCAGCTCTTGGTCTAGAAGAAGCAAAGCATTGTGTGATGTGATGTGTTGTGCAGAGAGCTATCTCAGTATGGAGGAAGAGGGCCTAAATCATGCTGTTTAGTCACAGTGATGAGACTCTGGAGTCAACATTTCTAGCCAGACTCAATCACAAGAGCTTAGTCTAATTTGATGTATACTTACACTTAATAAACAGTCAGTTTTTAGATTTCATTTTTATTTTAATACAAAGAAAAAATTGTTTCCAGACCATTTCCTTATCTCAAATTCAGGATTGACTATTGGATTTTGCAGAGTAATTGTCTCTGGGAACATGACAAATAGTGTCTCTGCTTTACATCACTACTTTGCCCCTCTGGACCAGAATCACTCACTGATAGTCTTTGCAGTTGCTGTTTCAATCGTGACCTCTTTATATTCCCTAGTTTTAAACTTTGGGCTCTATACCCTGACTTTAGTCCTCACTTCTATTCTCTTCCCTCAATTCCACACATTTTTCTGACTCTTCCCAGGATATTCTCTCTTTTTTTCCTTATAGTACTTCTGATCTAGTTTGTTTCTTTGGTCCCAGCATCTTCTGCTTCCTCAAGTGTAACCATTTTTTAATGTATATTGGGGACTCCTTTAGTACACAGTTGAAGTTTATAGACCCCTTTGAAGGAGAACACTTTTAATTGCATAAAATAAAATACACGAGATTACAAAGGAAACCAATTATACTGGAATGTAGTTATCAAACTATTAAAAACTAATTTGTGATAAAAGATATTTGGATCTTTATTAATGCATTAAATAAAACATTTTAGCCGTGGGTCCAATAGTTGTTGTAAATTCATAGTAGTGATAAGTGTAAATGATATTTCATTATGTCTACAGCAACTGTCCTATCTAATAAAGAGGGAATATGCTAATTGTCCCACCCTCAAAGATGGCGGCACCCACAGCCAATTAAGGAGGGAATATGCTAGTTGACTGAAAGATGGTGGCGCTCACAGCCACAAGATGGCGGTCCCGGCCACTCTGCTTGCCTGCCTCTAGAGTCACCCAATCCCCTCAGCCCCCCAGGGCCGGCCCGAGGCGCAGGCAAGCCTTGGATGGTGGCTGCCCAGCCACCCGAGGCTCAGGTAACCAGGGCCGGCTGAGGCTTGCGCTGCCAGCAGTGGCAGCAGCAGAGGTGTGATGGGGCATCACCTTCCCCTGATCACCTCCCACCCCTGAGGGCTTCCGGAATGTGAGAGGGCCAGGCCAGGCTGAGGGACACCCCCCTCCAGTGCATGAATTTTCATGCCCCGGGCCTCTAGTATTATATGAAAATATATACTTTTTTATTAGTGACAAAGCCACAGTCACTGTCAATACAACACCTGTAAACACTGTCATTTAATGTAATATGTTTGGCTGCCCTCTACTAGATTCTTTCAAGTTTCAAAAATTGACCCCTTTGTTCTAGTATAGAAGGTTTCTTCTTTTGTGGCTGGGTACTTCATTCTCTGATTAGCTTATCCAAAGCTACCTTAAAATCTGTATTTCATTCTTCAGAAGTCCAGTTTGAGCTCTCTGTCTATACCCTTTGTCTTATGGGGCCGGGACTGCTGGAGAGAGAGGCAGGTGTTTGTGTGCATTCATTCACTTCTAGGATGCTTATGCTGCATGTTTTCCAGCAAAGGGCCCTTCCCTTAGTGGCAAAGGAATGAGTTCTGATATTCAGGGCAAAAGGTCAAAGAGAGACCTTGCTCATTTTTACATTGGGTTGAATTTTTTCTTACTGTTGAGGCTTTTTAAAAAAAATGTTTTTATAATTTTCTTACTGATTTGAGAGAGAGACTGAGAAAAAGAGAGAGAGAGAGATTGAAACATTGATGTAGATCAAACCTGCAACCCAGGCATGTGCCCTGACCAGGAATTGAGAGAAAGAGAGAGACTGACCGACTGAGAGAAACATTGATGTGGCTCAAACCTGCAACCCAGGCATATGCCCTGACCAGGAATTGAACTACTACCCCTTGGTGTATGGGATGATGCTCCAACCAACTGAGCCACACTGGCCAGGGTTTACTATTGAGTATTAAGAGTTTTTTGAATACTTTCAGATACCAGTCCTTCCTTTATCAGATACGCATTTTGCAAATATTTTCAGTTGGTCTGTGGCTTTGTCTTCTCGTTTTCTTAACAGTGTCTTTCACAGAGCAGAAGTTTTAAATTTTAATGGAGTCCATTTTTATCATTTTTTTTCTTTTACAGATTATGCTTTTTAAAAATATATATTTTATTGATTTTTTACAGAGAAGAAGGAAGAGGGATAGAGAGAAACATTGATCAGCTGCCTCCTGCACACTCCCCATGCAACCAAGGTACATGCCCTTGACCAGAATCGAACGTGGGACCCTTCAGTCTGCAGGCCGACGCTCTATCCACTGAGCTAAACCAGTTAGGGCTGGATTATGCTTTTTATGTTGCATCTGAAAACTCATTGTCACCTTTACTGGTTTGGCTCAGTGGATAAAGCATTGGCCTGAGGACTAAAGGGTCTCAGGTTCGATTCCGGCTAAGGACATATGCCTGGATTTCAGGCTCGATCCCCCCCAGTGGGGAGCTTCCAGGAAACATCATCATTGATGTTTCTATCTCTCTATTTCCCTTCCTCTCTGGAATCAATAAAAAAGATATATATATGTAAAAACTCACTGTCAGGACTGAGGTAATTTAGATTTCTTCTGTGGTATCTTCCAAAAGTTTTGCAGTTTTGTGTTTTACATTTAGGCCTATGATCAATAGATTTTTATTGATTTCAGAGAGAAGAAGGGAGAGGGAGCAAGAGAGAGAGAAACATCAATGATGAGAGAGAATCATTGATTGACTGCCCCCTGCATGCCCCCTACTGGGGAATCAGCCAGCAACTGGATATGTGCTCTGACTGGGAATCAAACTGTGACCTCCTGGTTCATAGGTTGACAATCACTGGGCCACAGGTCTATGATCTATTTTGAATTAATTCTTGTGAAAGGTGTAAGGTCAGTGTCTAGGATCTTTTATTGTTGCTTTTTTTTTTTTAATGTGGATGTCTTTTCATTTATTTATAATAGTCTCAGAAGTTTCTAAATTGCTAAATAATATAATTATCATTTTTATAGCTTTCATGGAGTCTTAAGTTTTTGGCGATGGTCCCAAGTAATGTTCTTCCCCACAGTCATTAAGTGGTATTATGTAAACTGTTTCCAACACTATTTCATCTTTCTTAAACTGTGTCCAATAGAAACACACATAACATACTATGTTAAATGCAAGGATTTTGTGTAAGAATAAAATAATGTCTGTTTTGGTACCTCTTGGTAGGTATCTAATGCATACTTACAATCATCAATTCTTTTTACCAGTATAACTTCAGTATTACATACATAATACTAGATTAATAGGAGACTGAATGAAAGTATAATTTTTACTAACTCCTTGAAACACATCTACCATATTTTTGACATAATAGTTTATTCTGTGATTTGATTTGTCCTTCTGGTACCCCAAAAGATTTCAATATTTGAGGACATTATTACATATCCTTTTTTCTAAATCATGTTTTGGAATATGTTATATGATGTTAACTGATTCCAGTACTAGAGGGAACTCTGGTTTTTATTATTCTTATCCATATTGTACGTTTTTGGCAACTGTACCTCCTCCCCACCCCATCCTTCCCACAATTGTTATCCAGTGGCAATGCTTATTAATAAGGTTATTTCTGAAAAATAAAAATTGATAATAAACGTTAAATGTTTTTTTCAGCATCTTTTGATGTGACCAAACTTTTAAAAATTCTGTGTTTTTTTTTCCCTAGTACTTTGTTGATAAATTTTTTTTTATTGAGGTTAAGGAATCAGGCTTTTCTTAGGTAAATATGAGTAGACTAGTGACCCGGTGCACAAAAATCATCCACATTAAAAGGTAATGAATTCGCCCTAACCCGTTTGGCTCAGTGGATAGAGCATCGGCCTGCGGACTGAAGGGTCCCAAGTTCGATTCCGGTCAAGGGCATGTACGTTGGTTGCGCGCACATCCCCAGTGGGGGTGTGCAGGAGGCAGCTCATCGATGTTTCTCTTTCATCGATGTTTCTAACTTTCTATCCCTCTCCCTTCTTCTCTGTAAAAAAGCAATAAAATATATTATTTAAAAAATAAATAAAGGGAATTAATTAGAGGAAATATTTTAATATTGCTATATGCCCTTTTTCTATAATAGAAGTGTCAGAGATGAAAGAAAATTAATAAAATGTATATGAAAATCTTCCTCCTGTCAGAATCTGGGGTGTGCTACAGGAACCAGAGTCAAGTCCCTGCCCACCCACATGCGCCTCAAAATTTCTCGAGACTCAGACCCAGCCAGCCCCACTCTCAATGGGCTAGATCCAGACCCAGCTGGCCCCATCCCTGTCAAGCCCTGCCGGGTGGGGGGTGCGGCCTCAGGTCGCCTGGCCCGGCGCTGCGGTCGGGCATGCACCTTCAGGTCCCCTGGTTCAGGCCTGGGGGAATGGCCTGAGGTCCCCCGTCAAGCCCCGCCAGGCGGGGGGCGCAGCCTCAGGTCCCCCGGCGCCAGGGCAGGGTATGTGGCCTGAGGTCGCCAGGGCAGGGGGCGCGCTTTGAGGTCCCCATCAAGCCCCACATGGCAGGGAGCGTGGCCTGAGGTCCCCCAGCCTGGCACTGGGACGGGGGCGGCCTGAGGTCCCCTGTCAAGTCCCACCAAGTGGGGGGCGCAATCTCAAGTCCCCTGCCCCCGCCCAGTGCCATGCAGCCTCAGATCCCTGCTGATGGCTCGTTAAGGCTCATTATGGGAATTCGGCCTCCACTATGGGCGAAGCCATTTTGTGTTACAGGATCCTCGTCTCTGCTGTGGGCACAGCCATCTTGTGTTACAAAATCCCTGCCTCCGCTGTAGGCGCAGCCAGCGTGTTATGGCATGATGGTCAATTTACATATTCCTGCTTTATTAGATAGGATTATGGTGACACTTTATTACATATGCTGCTATTTTTGCTCCATATATATACTTATGCTACAATTTTATATAGTATTCTTATTCCTGTGTTTGAGATTAATTTGTTTTCTTATTTTAGTCCTTTTTATATTTTATAATCAATGTCATGCAAAGTGAGTTGGGAGACAACACCTTATACTGGTTAGATTAGGAACAGTCACTGTCACTGGGATTATAGTATCTGTACATTTAAATAAATTAACTGGTAAGCCTATATAGTAAGGAGTTTTTATCCTTTGAAGTTTAAAAAATAATTTTCTCATTTTTTCTGCTATTGTCAATTTAATTATTTTCTCATTTTCTTTTTATGAATGCATGAATAATACATGATAGAAATCAACCTTTAAACAAGTCTAAAAGAGTAATTTCAATAAGTATGAAATAAACATTTTTAGTACTAAGAAATGTGTCAAAGTTTAGTTGGCAGCATTCATTCTCAATGGCATATTTAATAATTGGACATCTGAATTGATGGCATAATAAATTTTACAAAATATGGTATTTGTCACTGTACTGTCCATAGGCATGGCAGTAGGGTGTCCTAAGGTTCATCTAAATATTTACACATTCAGACTGGTAACACCATAAGTCTCACTTGGCACCACTTTATTCAGAAGGGCACAAGATAGAAACTATAACTTGTCAGTAAGACAGTAGATCTTTGACCTACCATTTTTCTGTATGGTATGAGGTAGGAGCCAAAACTTTTTTCAAATGACTAATCAGTTCCAATCATTTCTTGAAAAATCATTTGTTTTCCTGTTGGTTAGAAATGTCACTGTTATCATAGAGGAGTTAT
Source organism: Eptesicus fuscus (assembly GCF_027574615.1). Taxonomy (NCBI): domain Eukaryota; kingdom Metazoa; phylum Chordata; class Mammalia; order Chiroptera; family Vespertilionidae; genus Eptesicus; species Eptesicus fuscus. The sequence continues at coordinate 50,868,601 of NC_072487.1, read as the reverse complement.
TATTAAGATATAGTTCTTCAAGTGAACAAATGGTTGGACATATAAATAATATATACTTTTAAAGTAGTAAAATCTATTTAAAATCATATGATTGTGTATTGTATTATTGATATGCTGAGAATTTGTAGGGTCATTTTTTTTCTTTTTCTAAGTATGTATAGTGTGAAAAGGAGTATACTTTTTTTCCTAAAAAGACATTTGCCTTAGGTGTATTTACTTTGAAAGCTAACCACTCCGTATAGTAGAAAGTGTTGAATTAGGAGTTTGAATAACAGGGTTTTAGTCTTAGACCTGCCACTTCACTGACTGTTACTTTGTGCAATCAGCCTCTCTGAGTTTTGTTTTGCTGAGTTAAACTACACTAATAATCCTTATCCCGAGTGTTGTTGAGGATTAGATGGGATAATGGATTTAAAAGCACTTTTACTTGGGAAAGCAGTTTAAATGTTAGAAATTATCCATCTTAACTTTTCCTCCCTTTCTCTTGTAGGTAGTGTTGGTGCTTCTTTTCAGTGCCAGTCCATCCATCACGACCACATTTGTCATGATGACAGTGACAAGGTGAGGTCCATGTTGGTATTTACCATGGTGAAAATACATGCTGCCCTTATATGCTGGATCCACTTGATTAACGCTGGACATAGGCCAAGGGAGTTTGAAATGCAGAGGGCCTTGCTGGTTTGTGTGTCCAATTATTAAACTGCTCCAGAAAACTTGAGGATAAAACTGTCAGCTGGACTCTTGGCAAGTCCTCCATATCCTTACACCTGTCTCTCTCCCTGTCACCATGCTTCCTTTTTTCTTGCACAGCCTGAATGGATTATCTTAATACATGAACAAGTGCTCCAAAGCTGATAACTTTCTCCGCAATTTGTGTCTGTTTCCAATTTGAAATATCTTAGACATTCCAATTAGGTTCATTTTTGTAGTTGATTGTGTTAGATTATAATTTCTTCTCATACTGACTTTGTTTGTTTGTGGGTTGTTGTTGGTGTTTTTTTTTTTGGGGGGGGGGGGGGAGGGCTCTTGTTTCCAAAGCTCGACTTAAATGTTGAGATTGAGAATGGAAAAACAAACAAAAATACCTGGTGGTTTTGTTTCATTTTGGTATTTTGCTTCTGTTCTTTTTATCTCTAAGAAACTTAATCTTTTGGGGGCTTTTCAATACTCATCAGCACCCTTGATGGCCTAACTCTTGCAGTAGATATTAATGTGGGCTTTGTGTTTGGAACATCTGGCTGCTGATGTTTGATGGGCCTAATCTCAGTCTTTTCCATCATCAGTTTCTAATGGCTTCCCTCCCATTTCCTGTGTTCTGTATGCAGGAATGTATCACTCTCTGTAGCTTCTCCAGGCATACCAATCCAGGTGATCTTTTTCTCTGCTGTTTTAATCAAGATCCTCCTCCCTCATCCTGTTGGAGCTCAAACACGAAGTTGGTTGATCACCGGGATTTTCCAAATAGCTTTCTTTGTTCTGTGTTGATCTCTCTATCTTTGTGAGCTTTGCTCAGACATTTCATTCTGTTTACAAAGAGAGTGGTATGTTTTTAACATTCCAGAATCTCTTTTATTATTACAGTAATCCAGAGGCATGGGTTTAACTTTTAACTTCTTTTACAAGCAAGCCACTGAAAGAACCTTCTAGACTGTATAGTTGGCTCCATAAATTTCTGTATACCACAGATTTTAGAAATAAGCATTTGAAAATAAAAATGATGATAGAGGGAAAAGGCAAAATCACTTTAGGTCAGTAATATCACAATATTTTGGGGTTAAATTCTCTTTCCCTTACTAAGTATAATATGCCTCTATCCATTTGTTGATTTACAGTGGGAAAGCCAAATTCTGTCTCCTGATTTAGTCTGGAGATGAGGTTTCTGTTCACCTCTGCCAGATACTTACTACTTTAAAAAGATTTCCCTCCTAATTTCTGAATCTTTGTATGACTGATTTTATGCTTTTAAATATATTTTTATTGCTCTTTTAGAGAGAGAGGAAGGGAGAAAGATGGAGAGATGGAATCATCGCTGAGATTGATGCCTCCATGATGCCACCCACTGGGGATCGGGCCCACAATCTGGGCATGTGCCCTGACCTGGAATCGAACCAGTGGCCTCTTGGTTAATGGGCCAATGTTCAAGCATTGAGCTATACCAGCCAGGCTGATTTTGTGCTTTTAAAAGATGGGATTTTTCCTGAAATACATGGGGAAGGGGAAGAGAAGTTTAAGGGATTTTGTCAATTAGTAGATCAAAGAACTTTCAGAGATGCTCTCCTTTCTTTCTTGCCTACCGTGTGTATACTTGGGAAATGGATTAGGATCTCGTGACTATATTTATAATTTTTTCAACTGATTCAGTCAGTAAATAATATGTATTAATTGGCACTTAGGTAATGCATCATGATACTAAACAAACATTCCTGTTTTTTTTCATGAGTGTACAGTCTTAACTGGGGGAGGTAGGCAACAAAACAAATGTAATAGATAAATTATATAGTATGTAACAATGAACACAGTGGATTAAAGAAAATGTAGAGCAGAATAAGTGGGATGAAGATAACTAGGAGTTGCCCTATCTGATTTGGCTCAGTGGATAGAGTGTCGGCCTGCCGACTCAAATGTCTTGGGTTCGATTCTGGTCAAGGGCACATGCCTGGGTTGCAGTTCAATCCCCAGTAGGGGACGTGCAGGAGGCAGCCGATCAATGATTCTCTCTCATCATTGATGTTTTTATCTCTCTCCCTTCCTCTCTGAAGTTAATAAAAATATATTTTTTTAAAAAAAGACTACCAGGAGTTGGATGGTCAATTGCTTTGAATAGGATCATCAGGCATCATTCTGGGGAGTAGAGTGGTAGATAGCATGTTTAAAACAGCTTCTGACATTTCTTTGTATAACAAATGGGTATTCGATTTGTAAAAACAGATAAGAACCTGCCTGATATATATGTCTTGGAAGTGTGCGTTTTCTCTCTCTTTCTCCTCTTATCTCCCTCTGTCCCCCTATCCCCTCCCTTCTCCCTTCTTCCTCATGTTCCCTCCCTCTCAGAATTAAAGGGTTTATAGAGCACAGCTAATCCAACTCTGTGGGAGAAATGACATGTTCAGGAGTCACCCAACAGTGCTGGGGTTAGACCAGATCTTCTATCCCGATACAAGTCAGGTAAAATAATTCCTTAGCTATTCTGAACACATTGTCAAAACACATATTGATGCTTTGCTTATTGTCCTCACTTAACTTTCAGGCATGGCTCATTTCTCAGATTTGGGAATAAAAAGTGATTTTTCTTAAAAGTTGACTCAATTTTAACTAATCCATGTGTGATTGGGGGTGGAACCAGGAGTCAGGCAGGGAGAAAAACGGCCAGTTCATTTTTTGGGTCTTTCTTGTGCAGCCTTGGAAGTGATGGCAAGTCCCCTAATTTTATGGCTTGGCCTGTTTTCCAACTTAAGTTTCTCTGCTGATGTACATTGGCTTGTAGCCTATAGTGCTGGTCTCAAATGACCATTTAAGTTTAATAGTAAAAGACTGGTTAATGATTACAATACATCGAAATACCTTCACAAGGAAAGGAGAATGTTTTGTGGACCATTTGTGTGTGTGTGTGTGTGTGTGTGTGTGTGTTTTAAAGTTATTAGTTTTTAAAATCAGTACTTTTTAATGGAAACAACTTGACCAAAAATCTGTTACAGAATTTTGAGACCCATTAAAACAAAGTTTAATGAGAAACCTGCTTTGATCAACACTGTAACTTTCTATTATACTACTTAGGTAAAAGACCTAAGAGTTGCCCATAATCTATTTCTGGTGTTATATTTGCTGATACTTTAGAATTGGATAATTCTATTAATTTTTTTTTTTCTGAATGGGATCTTCTGTTTCTTTTTCATTTTAAGGGGAGGAATCATCTGTTTACATATTAAAAACAGTGGAAGGGGGTTTGTCGGTATAACCCTAAATAGATTAGGACAGATAAGCAATGAGTAACTTTGTGTGTAAGCTAGTTTCTGTTAAGCCAAATTCTGTTATATTAAAGTCTATGTGCTACATATAAAATATTGTAGTTACATCAATATTGAGTAAATTTGTTGGTATGTCAAATTTTTGTTTACAAGCACTGACGTAGTTTAAAAAACCTAAAGTGAGGCTTAAATAGTATTGAGCATTGTCTTGCTACAGTTATTTGTATCTGGATTCTAGGAAAAATAAATGATACTGGAAGTTGAAAAAAACAACACATTGATACTAATTAGCAGTCACTCCCCAGCTCCTGACAATCACTGATCTTTCTGTCACTATAGATTTGCCTATTCTGCACATTCTATATAATAAAAAGGTAATATGCAAATTGACTGCCGGAACAACCGGTCACTATGACATGCACTGACCACTAGGGGGCAGACGCTCGACAGGGGGAGTGCTGTTCTGCCAGAAGCTGGCTGACAGCTGATGAGTACAGCGGCAGTGGCGGGAGCCTCTCCCACCTCATGGCAGCACTAAGGATGTCCGACTGCGGGCCTAAGCTGGCAGTCGGACATCCCCCGAGGGCTCCATACTGCGAAAGGGCGCAGGCCGGGCTGAGGGACCTCTCCCTCCCTCCCAGTGCATGAATGTCATGCACCGGGCCTCTAGTTTCATATAAATGGAATCACACAATATGTGGCCATTTATGTCTGGCTTCTCTCACTTAGCATGATGATTTCAGGGCCCATTTGTGTTGTAGCATAAATCAGTACTCCATTCCTTTTTATGGGTGAATAATATTTCACTGTAGGGACCTAACACATTTTGTTTATTTATTCACTAGTTAATGGATATTTGTTTACTTTCCAATGTACCTGCACCATTTTGCATTCCAGAAAATGTGCCAACACTTTTTGATTGTCTTTTAAATTATAGCCATTATAGTGAGTGTGAAGTGCCATCTCATTGTGGTTTTAATTTGCATTTCTCTAGTGACTAATGAGATCTACCAGGATTCTCTAGAGGAGGTCCATTTCTCATCAAACGTGGGGGAGGTTACAAGATAATCACGTGGTCTGATCCACTTAGAGAACATTCTCATGTTTCTTACATCTCAAGCATTTTAAATTTTCTCTCATTACCATGTCCCTTTCAGCGATGATTTTTCATTGTTCTTGCCCAAAGTGAAGAAGCTAGTTGTGCTTCTCTGTTTCTTAATCAGGGCTTATACCATTAATTATTTTCTTGAAGCCCTTGTATTATATAAGTACAGCCCATGTTCACTGGCTTTTCAGATCATATTTTCCTTTATGATAATGGATTTTGTAAAACTATACTAGCAGAGTGTTATTCACACTCAGATTAAGCTTATGGAGCAATTTAGAGTGAGAGTCATAGCAACTAGAATTTCTCTTACAATGTGCCTTGTTCACCAGAACAGAGTGAGCAAGAGGACTTTGAGATCTCTGCTTCAAAGGTACATGTTAAGGAGGTTCATGCCTCAGAGTCAGCTCTTTCCCATTTACCGTGCTCAGACATGGAACATATATGATGTATAGTGTATGTTTTATTTGTACCCTAGCCACTCCATTTCTGGTGTGGTGTAAGTCTCTTATTTTTTTCTTTCTAAGTAGGTTTATCCTGGGCATCTGGTTTATTCACTCATCCCTCTTGAACTACTTCCTGGATGATGACTTTTCACCCTGTGTCTGCTTTAGCTTCTTCCCACCTTCACTGTCTTAAGAGTTCTTCCTCCATCATCCCCTCTGCCATGGTGCAGTGCCTGGCATCTCTCACCTGCACTGTGGGCTGACACTCTCTTATCCCAAAGCCTATATAGCTATACTATGGAAGATTTTCAGTGAGTTTGGGTGCACTTTTACAACTATAACTGGCAGCTGCTGATAATTAACCTTTTCATTCTGTAAGGATAACAGGGGTGAAAGTGTTTATGCTGCTTGTTTCACATTAGAATCAAATTTGGTCATACTTGTAGATTCAGCATAGCCTGAATAGTGCTAAACCAATACACCTTTCCTCTGAGAAGATTAATCTTATTACATTCTTTTAACTGGTTTTGGTAGAAGTAGGGGAACGTTTAGGGAAGGTGGATGAGCAGAGCTTGCTTCAGGAAATTTTGAAATTTTTTGTGTTCTTGTTCCTCTCTTTTACTACCCACTCTGTTTCTGTCCCCCATTTCTCCTTGGGAATTTACCTATTGATAAAAACATTAGAAATATCACTGTGGCAAAGTATTTACATATCTTTAATGAAACTATTGAGCTCTTGCCATGTGCTAGACCCCTTGCCAGAGTCAGTGAGGCTTAGTCTATAGCTTCAAGGAATTTACTGTCTAATGGGCAAAAGAGTCAAGTAAATGTATATTTGCAAAGTTAGGAGGATTAATGTTAATTTAGAACAGAGTAGAGGCTACTAACTCAGCAGTGGTGGTTGAGATTGGAATGAGGTTGCAGTCAGGAGACTTGGCAGTGGATGTGATGGTAGCACAACCCCTTTTCTGATAGTATTAACAGTGGGAAACTGCCTCCTTATCATAGAGGTCGCAGACTTCTAGCAGGAAGGCCATTCTCTACCCAGCACTTTCTTTGGCAGGGCAGGGCCCAAAAGTGTGTAGCTTTTCTTTTCCTGATCTTTTTCCTTCATGTGCATGTTTCTTCAGCATCTGGACAAGTGCTTCTTTTATCTTCAGGTTTTCAATCATGCCTTTCAACATGTTAAACTAGGAGATGCCCCTCCTTCCTTTGTTTGTTTCTTCTATCAGCCAACATTCTCCCAATATGGATGTCAGTAATATACAAAGGAAAAATGGGACCTGCCCCAGAGGAGCTTATTAGAGTTTAAGAGGGGGAAATAGACATTTAAAAAATACTGTCAGGTGTTGTGATACAAGTGTGTAGATTAGGATAAGAAACCTATAGCCTCTGATCATTTCTTTTGTATAAAGGTCCTTCAAATCAGCGGTCGCCAATCTTTTGGACCTCGCAGACCACCGGTTGGCAACTGCTGCTTCAAATAACTATTATTTAGATACTAGAGGCCTGGTACACGAAGTGCACGGGTGGGATGTGGCTGATAGGGGTGGGGAGGTGGGGGTGATCAAGGGCGGGGCTGGCCGGGGGGAGGGGCTGCAGGTGGTTGGCTGGCCCCGCCCACTGGCTGAACTCCCAGTCAAGGGGACAATTTGCATATTAGCCTTTTATTATATAGGATTATATAGGATTCTTTGATATCTAGAAATGAAAAAAATTGAGCACAAAATCAAATTTTATATTTACTGTTTGGCAGACTATTACTTAGGTAAAATTTGTGTGTAAGTATTGCTTATAAAGTGTATTTGAAAACATTTCCAGCAGTAGTACCCTTCAAATTGACAAGATTGTGAGATAGTTTTCTAGAAGCAGATTGTGAGTTTCAGAATGAGGAAAAGACAGAAAATCCATAACTATTCAAGAAATTTAATTCCAAGTTCAGTTGACTAACCAGAAAATTCTACCAAACATTTAAAGAAAGCATAACAACAATCTTACAGAAACTCTTACAGGGAGTAGAAAGAGAGAACACTCCCTGATTTCATTTTCTGAGGCTAGCATAACCTTTGTAACAAAACTTCTTTATCTTTATCTTTTGACATTACAAAAATATAAAATAACAGCTCATCTCATTCAAGGACACAGATATAAAAATCCTGAACAAAATATTGGCAAACCAAATCCAACAATATATAAGACATGTTTTGATATCAGAGAGGAAAGGAGAGAGAGGGACAAACATCAATGATGAGAAAGAATGATTGATTGGCTGCCTCCTACAATACCCAGAGGGTAGAGCCCGAAACCCAGGCCTGTGTCCTGACCTGGAATTGAACCCATGACTTCCTGGTTCATTGGTTGACACTCAACCATTGAGCCACACTGGCCAGGCAACATTTTTTTTAAAAAATTAGAAATGTAAAGTTAGTTTAATGCCCAAAAACCAATCATTGTAATTCACACATTAACAGAAAAATCATATAATTAGCTCATAGATACAAAAAAATTGATAAAATTAAACATCCATATATGATAAACTTTAAACAAAATAGAAATAAAAGAGAACTCCCTTCATTTGCTAAAGAGGTTACAAAAAACCTACTGTAAAAATACTTAAATGTGGAATGTTGAAAGTTTTCCTGTTTTGAAATTAGAAATGCCTGCTCTCACTGTATCTGTTTAGCACTGTACCAGAGATCCTAGCCAGTGCAGTAAATCAAGACCAAAAAGAAAAAAAGGAAATGTGTTGGGAGGAAAGATATTGAACAGTCATTATTTTCTGCCAACAAGATTGTATGTATAGAAAATTCAAAAGAATACAGATAAACTATTAGAATTAATAATCTATAATAATAAAAGTGTAATATGCTAATTAGACCGGACAGCCGAATGACTTTCCAGACGTCCTTCTTGATGAAGCTGCTGTGGTGGGGGCCGAGGCAGAGGTCGTTAGGGGTGATCAGGCAGGCAGGCGAGCAGTTAGGGGCGATCAGGCAGACAGGTGAGTGGTTAGGGGCAATCAGGCAGGCAGGCAGAGTGGTTAGGGGCGGTCAGACAGGCAGGCAGGCAAGAGGTTAGGAGCCAGCGGTCCCGGATTGCAAGAGGGGTGTCTGACTGCCGGTTTAGGCCCAATCCCTAAACCGGCAGTTGGACATACCCCAAGGGGTCCCAAATTGCAAGAGGGTGCAGGCCGGGCTGAGGGACCTGCCCCCCTCCCCTGCACAAATTTCGTGCACTGGGCCTCTAGTTATATATAAAACCTAGAATAAAGCTAAGAACAAAAATGTGCAAGACCTCTACAAAAAATTGTGAAGCATTAAGGAAAAAAATTAGTGACTCAGACAATATAAGGATGCATCTTGCTCATAGATAGAAGATTCAATATTGTAAAGATATCAACAATCCTTATATCATCTCTAGATCCAGTGCAGCCCAATCAAAATATCAGGTGTTATCGACATGTATTAGAGTGGTAGGACACCAGAGTTGACAACCCCAGTAACCAGATATATTTAAAAGAACTTCAGTATTTTCCTATTTGGTAAACATTGTTTTAGTATGCAGGTTTCCTCCATTATCTTAAAATAGAGCATTCCTATGAAACCATTCATAAGCTGAAATGGCATAAAGTGCACATCTTGCTAACAAATGTGCAAAATAAATCAAGATAAAGCACAGATACTCAGATACAGTTCAGAGCAATGGCAGCTTGCTGAGTGTAGCTGCCCATGAAGGAGCTTGGTGGTAAACTGTTTCTGCACAGCAAAACAAATGCTGATCCCCTATTTTTGCTAAATCCTCTTCAGATTCCTGTTAGCTAGCAAAAACAGGCACTAATGTAGTTCTTCCCTAAAAGTGAAGTGGTACAAAGCAGGCTTTTGAAATATGGGGGATACCTGTATTTTTATTTTAGACGTGAGGGGACATAAATGACTTAGGTACCTCAGGGAGAAGTTTTTAGTAGTCATTCACAGTTTTCACATCTGTTGTGAAAACCAATTTTAAAGGTCAGTCTTGGAGTCAAAATTCTTAAGAAGTTCTTCTCACAAGCAACTATTCTTACAAGTGCTGTGCTGTCTTCTAGCTACATGTGACTATTTAAACTGATCTGGCCATTTCATTAGTTGCACTAGCCCCCTTTTAAGTGCTCACTAGCCATATGTAGCTGTGGCCACTTTTTGGATAGTGCAGATGTCAAACATTTCCATCACTGCAGAAAATATTAGTCACCTCTAACAAGACTTCCCATTTTTTTTATCAGGCACAAATAAAATTATAGGTGAACTGGAGTTGAACAAATGCTCTGGTATAATTGGCCCACCTTAAACTTATCTTTGGGTATTTATTAGCAGGGCACCAGATTTTTTGGTTAAGAAAATCAATTAGAGAAGAAATTGCAGTACAAATTTCAAACTATCCAACCTTTAGGGAAGGGAGCATCGTTTACAACTAGGCAGACTTCTTGGGTTAAGCCTTAAGAGCACAGATAGCTAAGATCTTAACCATTTGAGAAGGGTTCTCAAGGAATTTGCTTCACAAAGATAAACTCAACTGTTAGGAACCCTGGAGGACTGTAGTAGATTTTTGCTGCAGAGATTCAGTACTTGAGGAATCTGACTCTTATGATTGGACAACTCTCAAATGGTAATTTCCCTCCCCTTTCCCAGTATTTTCCCCCCTTTTTCCTTCTCAACACACAGCCCATATCCCAGTATACAGGAAAAACTGTTTCAGGATGGTATTGTGTAAGGAAGCTTGTGTAGCTGAGATTCTGGTGGAAGTTCTGTAATGCCAGGTCAATCCATAGCAGCAGAGGAGTTGTGAGGAATTCAGATGTTAGAAATGGATTGCATTGAGTGTAAAAGTGTGGCTGGGATTTATGACTCTTTACCGTGAAATGGAAAATAAAAATGTAAAAAATTGGGTGTAATCATCTCCAAATTGGCTCCTTTGTTAGATTGGCAGAGAGGTAGAATCAACTATGTAACTGGGTTATATAATGGAGGTTGGGGCTGGGGGAGGGGTTGTGTTCATAGGGGCCCTTGTCTCATTATGGCTTTTCTTTGTCCAAGAATTGTAAAAACCTTTGATATTATTGCTGGAGTTTTGAGTCAGCAGTTGCTAAGCACCTGCTGTTGTGTTTCAGGCTGTAGGTTTGGACCTTGGGGTGGTTACAGAGTCAAAACAGAGTCCCAGTGCTGAGCCTGATATGGGAGACAGATACATACAAATAATTACCATATTCATACATAGAGGTTCAGAGGGTCCTGGAACATCATTTTAGTCTGATTCCCTAATCTTCTACCAGAAGCAGCCTGAGACCTAAACTGGGAAGGAGACTTGTTTAAATAATGCCAAAAAAACTGAGAACCCGTTTTTTGTTTGTTTTGTTCCCTCCTCCCCCCCATTAGACCACTGTAAAATATGATCACTATCCTTGAAGACATCATCTAATTCCTATCTGCTTAAAACCCACTTCTTCCATAATGGTTCCTTGTCTGCCATACTTTTCTCCGATACCACTTAACTATCTTTTCCTTGTATTTATTGTGCTTTTTATTAGATCTTGAACATGATCAGGTCACCAAGCCGGCTTCAGCCTTCTTACCTCTAATTTCCCATTCTCAGCAAGGTCTGAATAACTGTCACTTTTTAATTAAGCCTTACAGTCAGGTAAGTGGGGTTCGAAAATGCTTGCTCCTTTGTGAGACACTTGCTTCTACATCAATAAAAATTCCTCAGGCCACATGAATATGTATTGTGAATTTGAGTGAGGTCAGTCACTGTTTGACTACTGAGTTTTGGAGGTGGGAGGCAGGGACCAACAGCAACTATTTAGGGAGTGTACGAATTGAGAAGCTTGAGAAGCGAGGGAGGTGGGCGGGGGCGGGGCTGCGCAGGAGCGCGGTTGCGCAGGGGCGTGGTGCGCGGTCTGTTGCCGGAACTAGTCTGAGTCGCCCGCAGCCCCGCCCCCTCCCCCTCGGGGTGGAAACAAAGGGGGCTCGTGCTGAGCTGTGGGGGAAAGAGGCGGAGCGTCTGTTGGTCGGTCGTGCGAGCTCCCTGGCCCGCTAGGTTTGTTCCCAAGAGGGGGCGGGACAGGGGTGAGTGAGAACCCAGAAGTGGGAGGTCCGTGGGCTGGGCGTCACACGGCCTAGTGCGAGGGGCGTCGCCTGCGCGCGCAGCGGAGAGTAGTGCGCCGGCGCTCGGGGAGCTGGTCCTCGAGCCCTGCGGTGGGGTGCAGCGGGCGGGGCAGCAGCCGGACGGTTAGGGCGCGGGGGTGGAGAGCATGGAGCCCCCGAGGCGTTAGCTGACTGTCAGCTCCGGGCGTGCAGCTGTCGTTTCCTGGCACGCCCCATCCGTGTAATGGTACCGAGAGGAAGGAAGCGCCGTGACAGCGCCTTGGTCGGAGCCCGGGTTCCGGGGGTGAGGAGGCCCGCGGACAAGGGAGCTGGCGAGCTGGCCACTGGCTGGGCGAGAGGTCACAATAGGAGGCGGCGGGCCCACTGGGGGCCGCGGGAGCAACCCCGCAGGGCGGAGCCTTCCCTCGCAGGTACTGGGAGAGGCGGCCGTTGGTTCCCGCGCGAGGGCGGGACGGCCCTCAGGCCGTTGGGAGGCTTCGGGCTGCGGCCGGCGGAGGTGTGGTTGTCCGGTGTTCGCAGGGGTGCGGCCGGCCAGCGTGCTTTGTTTCCCAGGCGGTGGCGAGGAGTGGGCCCAGCCAGCAGGAGCCCCAGCCAGCTGCCCCTGGCAGATGGCCTCGCTCTCTGGCTACCTCCCTGTTTGCCAAGGCGCAGGTGAAATGATGTCACCCAGGAGAACGTGGAACCAGTCGGAAGGGACCTTTCTCGCGTCCTTCTGCCACAGCGGGTTTCTGGACAGGCTGTGTTTTGTTCTCAGGGGATGAAAGTTCTTCCTTTCAGGGCTGAAGAATGAGAGAGGTTGGTTTTGAACCGAGAGTTTTTCAGATTATTGAGGGCTAAAAAATAAAGTTTACATTTTCGTGTGTAAGACTTGAAAGGGACCTCGCTTTTTCTTTGTGCTGCAGAAATGATGTATACCGTTACTCAGTAGAAGTTAGATATGTTAATTCTTCCATCATAAATAGAAACATGAATACTTAACATGTAACTATTGCTAAAATCATATGAATGGCATTTTTTTCTTAAGGACGCGCACTTAATGTAGGAAAATTTAAGTATATGTCTTTTAGAGTCTATTTGGCCTTGATTGCAGTATGGTGAACACATTTATCACAAAATCCCTTTAAATAGCAAGCAGCCCTGGTAACTAGGCTTAATTTTTTTTTTAATCCATTCACACAGTTTTTGTGAAAACAATAAGGATCTAGGGACAGTTGGAATCAAGGTAAAATGATTCCTGTTTTGGAGAACGTTGGCAGTGAAGCTGGGACGTACTTGCAATTAAAAGATGAAATTAATAACTGTATTTTCCCCTTTCTCCAGTTTTTGCTGGCTTAATAAACTCACTAGCATAATATCTTTCATTTTTTGAAAACCTATTAAACCTTCAATCTATTTATTGTAGGGCTTTAATTAAGTTGATTTTTATCATTTTCTGTAATGCCTATTTCTAAGAGAATTTGTGGCTTTTAGAATCTGTAGTTGAATCAGTTTTGCCAACAGACTAGCCATGTGGGCCTTAGGTCTTCATCTGTAAAATATGAGTTTATTTTAAATGATTTTTGTGGTGTATCTACCTTTGATATCTTTTGTGATTCTAGAAAGTAGTTTGTGATTCTGTATTTGTTGAAATTTACCCATTTGTTTTTAAAACTAAATTAAGTTGGCAAGTGTTAATCTGAATAAAAATTGGAAATTGACTAGAGTAGCCTGAGTTTTGATGAAGGGTGGACAGAGCATGTTAGATATAACTAAGTGATAGCATCATAATGTAGAGTGTAGTTCTATTGTCTCTCTGCCAACAGCTCGGGGTCAGACTTTTAGTAACATTTTATTTGTGCTCACTTTTAACTTTTTTCCAAGGCCATGGGTGGGAAGCATGGCTAAAAAATCCTTAGGTAAAAATCTCCAAAATGATTGATCAGCATGCAAAGATTATTGATCAAGATTATCTTTGTCTTCTATTTCCAGTCTATTCTATATATTCCTCTCTGTTTGTGCTGCCCCAGTTTTGTTTAGGCCACCAGCATTATGTAATTCATTTTGCTGGAAAGATAGTTCTTGATTAGTCCTGTGATTGTTCTGTAGTGTCTGGGTCTACTTACTGATTTTCTGGTTGTTTTCCTATTGCCTCTGTTCATTTTCACTTCTGTGCTACTTCGGATAATTCATGGCTTGCTTTATTTAAGAGTGTACAGATTGTAAGTACACATTTGAACCCAATAGGTCTAGTTCATTCAGCAAATGTTAAGTTCCTATATGTGATATTGTCTATCTGGAGGAGATAAAGCAAACATACAATAAATTAGTGAGAAATTTGAGCAAATAGATGAAGAGGGGCCATGTACACAGTCACACACACACACACACACACACACACACACACACACACACACACACAGAGATAGATATCTTTTCATGCTCCTTTTTTTAAGGATTTAAACACTTTACTTTCTCCCTCGATTTGAATACTTTCCTCTAACCCCTTTTGTTAGGGGGCCCTATTATCTTCACTTATAATTTCTGTTGAATTGCTTCACTAGACTGAATTTCTTTGAGGGCAAGGACTGTTTCTTTTTTCCAATTGTATTCACAGCATCTAACACATGGTAGATATGCAATAAATATTTGAATTAATATTTTTATTTAATAATCATAAAGAGCTTAGTCACACTTCATCTTTTCAAATACACACACAATTTTTGTATTGATTTGGACTAGTTATGGTCTGGACTTTTTCCAAATCCATGTAATTCTTAGAGCTAAATCTTTAAGAGATAGCAGTCTACTAAGAGGTTACCAACCCAAGTAAAATTATTTTAGACACATTTCCTTGAGGGGAGAATAATCTTTGTACAGGCAAATCTGGATTTGTGGGAGGGAAGGAGAGAAACAATTTATTAAAAGAATGTGTAACTCTTATTTTTTCCTAATCTTTATGTCCACCTTCTCAATACATGTAATGTGCCTGCCTTCCCCCCTCCTTATTAATTTATGGGACTGTGGAGTGGGAGAAAGGGTAGAGTGGAGCCTTCCTGCTACTTTCACCAATCCTGGCTCTGCTCTACTTCCAGAAAGACATAGACCCTTATCTCAAGAATGAGAGTAGTAGTTTGTTTTTAAAAAGGATTGCCCCAGTGCTGGACAGCAATGATCCCTCCCACCACCCACTCTGTAGGTAGTACCAGTCCTTAAATGATTTAATGACTGCGTAATAATCCACAAAGCACGCATACCATACTCTTATTTAGCAAATAACTTATATGTTAAACATTTAGGTTACTTCTAGTTCCCTTTTAAATTGTTGATACTAATGTGCTGTGATGAACATGTTTTACGTATGGTTTTTCCTATGTTTTGGAGTATAACCTGAGAATTTATCAGAGGAAAATTACTGATTCAGACTTTTGAATTATTAACAAAATCTACCTGATAACTTTCCATGTGATTAACATTTGCCACCCTGGAAACAGTGAGACTATTTGGATAATTTGAATTTGACCTCTACATTTTTAGATCCCCACACCTGGACCTTACAGAGTAAGTAAGGGACTTGGAGTCAACACTAAAAAAGACTTCATCTTTTGTTTTGTTTTTCCCTTCTTCTATTAGGCTATGATTTGAGTGCTGCTGACTAGTTGGTATTATAGCAACAGTGAACAATTTTTTTTCCTCTAGAGATTTAATGTGGCTATTTTGGAGAAGGCTGTTAGGGCTTTGAGCAATTTATTGTGTAGAAAGCACATTACTTAATACACCTGCACATCCTGTGTCTCACCTTTATGAGAAAAATGTAAATGAATGAAGAAGCAGCTGTATTCACAAGCTATTTTGGAGGAAGCAAGTTCTGGCACAATATCTGGACCTAACTTCTAAGTTATTTTTAGCACAATAACTGATGATAATTATTACACCCTCCAAGACAAAGGTTAAATTCTTGATTATATTATGGTTACCAAGACAGGGAAAGGCCACATTAAACAAAAGATAAACAAAAGATGTCTTAAAATAGTAATGTGTTGGTGCTCAAAAGGTTAAATTATTTTAAATAACTTTGTTTTGTGAAGCATTGCTTTTCTCAGTTATGCTGGGTGGATTAGTCATATAATTATCTATCTATATATAAAAGCCTAATATGCAAATTGTCCCCTCGGGAGTTCAACCGGGAGTTCAGTTTCTCACTGTGATGTGCACTGACCACCAGGGGGTGGCGCGGAGCAAAGGGAGGCCCTAGCTGGTAGCTGGAAGGCCCCAATAGGCTCTGATTACTGGCCAGGCCTAGGGACCCTACCTGTGCACAAATTTCATGCACCGAACCTCTTGTATTTAAACAAACATTAAATATGAGAAGTGTGTGAGTTGCAGGTTTAATCCCATCTCAGGGATGTTGTTCTCTTGGCATGAATTTTTAAATATAAGTTGCATTCTGGAGAAGGTTGAAGTTTTCATGTCTTTGTAATGTTCAACACTTGCATGTTAGAGAAAAATAGAATTGTATCAATTTTCAGATATAGTATAACCTCAATAATTTTTACTGAGGGAGAATTAGAGCAGTAATGGAAAATTTATGTCAGAAACAATGTAGAAAGAAACAAATATATTTAAAAACACTTAATTATAGCACTGGCTGGTTTGGCTCAGTAGATAGAACATCAGTCTGCTGACTACTGAAGGGTCCTGGGTTCCATTTCAGTCAAGGGCACGAACCTCAGTTGCAAGCTCAATCCCAGCCTAGGTGGGGCATGTGCAGGAGGCAACCAATGGATGTCTCTCTCACATAGTTGTCTCTCTCTCTCTCTCTCTCTCTCTCTCTCTCTCTCTCTCTCTTCCTTTCCCTTCTACTCTCTCTAAAAAATCAATGGGAAAAGTATCCTTGGGTGAGTATTAATCCCCAAAAAACCAAAACAATATAGCTTTAACAGGCCTTGGGGAATAATTGTTAGTTACTAATCCAACTACATTATAAAGAAGAGTGCTACTTTTAAAATTCTTAAACTACAGGGTGGTTTTGTGGGCTCAGTATGAACCTTAGAGGGGATAGGCTTGCATTTAAATTTTAGCTCTTAGTATTTATGTGTGGCTTTAAGCAAATCAACTAATCCTGACTTGCAGTGTGTAAAAGATCAGAGTCCAGTTCATTTGAAGTTAGTTATTACAAGATTAAGATTTTTAAAACTGCTTATTGCTTTAAGATGTCTTAATTTATATCTTTCATAATCAAATTAATATAGTTAAAATTTCAGAGAAATAACTTGCTTTGAGTGTGGTACAACAATTTATATAGATATAGATAGATAGTGTTAGTTTCCTATTGTATAATAAATTACCACACATTTAGTAGCTTAAAACACAAATCTGTTATTTTACAGTTATTTTACAGTTTCCCTGGATCAGGAGTCTTAGTATGGGTTAGCTGTGGGGCTCTCTGTTTAAGGTCTTATCTGAGGGGAGCTGTGATTTCATCAGAGACTTGATGTCCTTTTCCATGCTTACCAGTTGTTGGCATAACATGGTTCTTGTGATTTTTCTTTCTAGCTGCCTGGTGACCCCTCTCAGCTCCTGACCTATCAGGTCTCTTCCTCATGGCCCTCGTAATGTGCGTTCTCACAACATAGCAGCTTATTTCTATGGGTTTGACAGCAGAATCTCTTCAGGAAGAGTTCTGTTCCTCTTTTGAGGGCTTTCTTTGATTAAGTCAGGCCTACCCAGGATAATCTACCCTTTGTGATTTATTAAATGAAACCAGCCGACTTGGAATTTTAATTATATCTGAAAATCCCTTCATCTCTGTGAAGGAGTTTGTATAATTTAGGTCATGTGATTTAACCTACTCATGGGAATAAAATTTACTGTATTTACAGTCCTAACCATACACCAGGGAGGGAGGGATCATACTATGTGCACCAGAGGTGGGAATCTTGGAGGCCATCTTAGAATTCTAACTGCTCCCCAACACACACAATTGTGCCTGATTTTATCTTATCCAGTGGGAGCATCTGTTTTGTTTTTTTTCAAACCCATCTATAATTTTTGTCCCAGATCTGTATTAACTATAGGAATTGAATATAGTTTTTCTCCATTGTATTGTTTGTCCTCCTTTTTTATAGACAAACTAGAGGCCCAGTGCACGGATATGTGCACCAGTGGGGTCCCTTGGTCTGGCCTGCGCCCTCTCCCAATCTGGGACCACTCGGGGGATGTCGGAGAGCCAGTTTTGGACCGATCCCCACAGGCCAGGCCAAGGGACCCCACTGGTGCACAAATCTGTGCACTGGGCCTTTAGTATCCATATAAGATCTTTGGTTAATCTCTTCCCGCTCTCCCCCCTCCTGCCTTCCCTCTGAGATTCATCAGTCTGTTCCATGTTTCGATGCCTGTGGCTTCTGCTCCTGCGTTGAGCGTCTGCCCCCTGGTGGTCAGTGCATGTCATAGCTACCAGTCAGCTGGTCGCTTAGGCTTTTATATATATAGACTAGAGGCCAGTTGCACGAAGATTTGCGCAATAGGCCTTTCTTTCCCTGGCTGCCAGCACCAGTTTTCCTCCAGCACCTGGGACCAAGGCCTTCGCTCCGGCCAGAGCCTTCAGTCTTCACTCCATCTGGAGCACCGTTCCTGTAGCTCCCTCCGCCCCCCGCCCACCCCCTCATAACAGGCGTCCCACCCCACCTGGCCACTCCACGCCTGCATGCGTGCTGCCCAGAGGCCCAGAGCGGCTGGGGGGCGGGGCCACCGCCATCTTTGTTGGGTTAATTTGCATACTCCTGATTGTCTGGTGGGCATTGCGAAATGACGGTCAATTTGCATATTTCTCTTTTATTAGTGTAGATAGAGCTTCTGAACAAAAGATATTGTTGGTAGGAGAGGACTATGCTTCAAAATTATTAACTGTGGCCCTAGTGGCCAGGGTTTGCCAGTTTCAGTTTTCAAAGGAACAAGAATTAAGGAAAGGAAACCTGATTCTCTGATTCTGTTTTCGCAGCCAGCTACTTGTAGGAGCAGTTTGTAAGAGTGCTATTCATACTTTAGGTATGATAGTTGAAGGCAGATGTCCTTATTAAAGTAACTCTTCAAAGGTACTTACTTTGTAGATTATAAGCTTAAGAAGATTGCCAAAAGAATATGAAACTGACATAAAGGAACTGACTGTTTTTGAGAAGAGAATTGCTGAAGTGGTAAAAAGAATGCCTTAGATTGAGGAGTCGGGAATTCGAAATACATTTTCTCCTATGAAATTAATTCTTATTCTTATCCTCAAATAAACCAAGGTCCTACTTGTGTTCTAATTTTTTCCTGTATTATGGCATTTAAAACATTATCCTGTAGTTGGCTACTTGCATCCTTTTTTTTAACTAGAATAAGCTTTTTGAGGATGGGATTCATTTTTTATCTTTCTTCCTAACATAACTCTGCTTACAGGAGGCAGCCAGTAACTGTTTCTTGATTCAGCAATTCGTACTTCATCATAGTGGTAAAGGATATTAGCACATTCAGGTTTGTAGTGCAGAGATAAGCTTTAAATTTATGTTTAAAACATTTTGTGTAGCAATACTAATGAATTCTAAAGTTACTGCCTGCAAGTGTTTTGCTTTTTCTCCTACAAAGATCTTTGGAAGTAATTTTACTCTTAATCAACAAGCATGGTTATCTATTTACCAGGCTGATAGCAAACCAGAAACAAAAATTTATAAAAGAACCAAGTAAGTTGATTATAGCAGGATTATTAATAGCTAGCAAGCCACTTCATGATCTGTTTCTGCCTTGCTCTATAGCTACTTCCTTACTGACCAGCCATACTGAACATTTTGTAGTTTCCTGACTGTCGATTGCTAGTTGTCCTTTCATAGCACCTGGTACCTACCATTATCAGAGAAAGTTGATTCTCTTTATATTGTACAGTGATTTGCTTTATTTTCATAGCATACACTTCTTGAGGTAAACCATGCCTCTTTTTGGTTTATTGCCTGACACAGAATAGATACTTATGAATGAGGCAGTGAAGAAGCTCTAAAAACACATGGTCTGCCCTGATCAGTTTGGCTCAGTGGATAGAGCATCCATCTGCAGACTCAAGGGTCCCAGGTTCGATTCCGGTCAAGGGCATGTACCTTGGTTGCAGGCACATGCCCAGTGGGGAGTGTGCAGGAGGCAGCTGATCGATGTTTCTCTTTCATTGATGTTTCTAACTCTCTATCCCTCTCCCTTCCTCTCTGTAAAAAATCAATAAAATATATTTTTTAAAAATTTTTTTAAATAAAAAAAAATAAAAACACATGGTCTTCAGTGTAGGGTCAGTCAGGTCCACAAACCCTCACCCCTAAGCGGGGAGGAAGTTCACTCCACAGCACAGTGGAACAGGTGATACTCATGATGTTCATGATTTATAATACTACAGATTAAGTATATTTACATATGAGTTTGAGAGGAATAACCTGAAATCCAGTCATGAATTTAAAACATGGAGTCATTTACTTTGGGGCTTATGATCTGGCCTTTTATTCCTTAGGAAAGTTACTAGGTTTGTGTTGAATAGAGGTGAGATTACCATGATCTTGTTTTTTATGCTTATGATCTCTATAGAAGTTTTGCCACAAATGTGTAATTATTTGTCTTCTTTTGCACAGTCATTCGGAAGTTTAAAAAATAAAATGAGAAAATATATTGATCTTAGTTCAGGTGGACACGTATCTTTCAGTACATAAGATATGTAATTTTTTACCTCAGTTTTTCTTAGCATAAAGTCTTGTCTGTATCCTTTAGGATTTCAGAATTAATACCAACAGAAAAGATATCAATAGAAATCATATGGGAAAAATAGGAAGGAGTCTGTGTTCTTGAGCAGTGCTGTTTTGCCTTAAAAGTTTTTGTAAGAGAAATCTATTGCCAGCGGCAACCTTTGCTGACCTTAGCATTTGCTTTGATGTTTAAGGTTAATTTTTAATTTTTTCCAGTCTCTGCTAAATCAGATACCTAGAAAATCCAGACTGTCCTTCATTGGCATGATTCTCCACATTGGTGCAGCTAGCCATGAACTATCCTTTTCTTCTCCCTCTTTTTCCCAGATATCTCCCGGGGCCAATTCAGCACCTCTACCTGGCCATCCTAACAAGGTGATTTGTGAAAGGGTGAGACTTCAGAGCCTGTTCCCTCTCCTCCCAAGTGATCAGAACACTACCGTTCAAGAGGATGCTCACTTCAAAGCTTTCTTCCAGGTTCTTATATATTTACCCTTTCCCTACATAGGGCTGAAAATCACAGATAACATTCTAGGTTGTTTCTAGGAAGGCTTGAAATAAAATTCTTAGTGTCTTCCCTCTTCTTATTTCTGTTCTATGTGGGAATAAGTATTCTTCTTAGAGGACTTCTTTAATATAAAATTATCAGCCTGCTTTTCTGAAGAATGTCTTCTCTTGAGCTGCTGTTTATTATTTGACCATTTATATTCTTATTTTTTTACCTTTTGGTCTTAATCACTTGTCCTAATAGGCCAAATTCTGTAGGCTAGTAGAAAATATGACAGAATATGTGAAATTGTGTAGGCAAGGGAAAATGGAAGCATATAATATTTTTTTAAAGCTGTCACTAATTTGCTTAGTGCTCAGAGTTATATAGTAATGCATATTTCAGAGAGAAAACATTGTTAGTTGCCATCAGTGAGTTTTGATACCTGTGGGTAAAATGTGATTTAAAATTTTGTTACATATTAAGTGAAAATGAGATGTGAATGGATTGAAATCATTATGTTATTAATAAGATCACTAATATATGCTCATCCTACCTAATAAAAGAGTAATATGCTAATTGACCGTACCTTCGCTACACCCACAGCCAATCAGGGCGCTATGCAAATTAACCCAGCAAAGATGGCGGCCCCCACGCGCTGCCCTGCCCCCCCATTACTGAGGGACCCGGGCGGCGGCGCTGCCCCCATCATGGATGGCGGCGCCGGGGTCCAAGCCCCAACCCTGAAAGAAGGCAGAAGGCGGTGGCCAGAGCCAAGGCCTGGGTCCCCGGTGCAGGAGGAAAACTGGTGCCGGCAGCCAGGTGAAGGAAGGTCTATTGCACGAATCTTCGTGCAACGGGCCTCTAGTATATATATATGCTCATTAACTACTAAACTTTTAATCCATTAATCCATAGGTACCACAAAGGAAACTCAGTTACAGAATCTTGGTTGCTAAGGTTTTGCCCATGTTACATATTTGTACATGTGCATATAAACCTACTGAGGTAGTGAGAGTTGCTAATAAGGCTAGAAGTTTTACATAGAGCCAGCTCATTTTCTTTTTGTGTGGAAGTGACAGGTTGCAGCTTGGGACTAGTTTTGAAAGAGGAATGTGTGACACATTAAATTTAAGATGTTGAATTTCTGAGGCTAGCTGTGTAGGTCCGTGGTCGGCAAACTGCGGCTCGCGAGCCACATGCGGCTCTTTGGCCCCTTGAGTGTGGCTCTTCCACAAAATACCACGGCCTGGGCGAGTCTGTTTTGAAGAAGTGGCATTAGAAGAAGTTTAAGTTTAAAAATTTTGGCTCTCAAAAGAAATTTCAATTGTTGTACTGTTGCTATTTGGCTCTGTTGACTAATGAGTTTGCCGACCACTAGTGTAGGTGCTTCAGTATTCTTTAATCTGATATTCCTTGTTGGAATTTGTGCCAGGTTCTTTGCTTTGCATGTATTACCTCATTTTGTTTTTAACCCTCATAATAAACTAATCATGGATGGTTTTTCTAGATGAAAACATAGGCTTGGAAAAGCACACCAAGATGCCCAATTACATAGCTAGTTATAGGCAGAGCAGAGACTCAAATCCAACTTTTTCTGTTTCTTAGCTACTATATTTGCCCATTTACTGCCCGTTAGATATCAATAAGTATTTCTTTAAACACAATGCAGTACATGTTAAGAGATACAGTTTTCTGTATTGAATTGAATGGCATATTGAATGCCATTTTTGATGTGTCATTAGCCTGTAATATCTTGATATTTAGTAGTAGACCAATAAGGGATAAGTGACTTATACCTTCACTTCTGCCACCAAAAAAAAGTTATGTGATGTTTTCTATGTTCTTTATATTTTGAGTCATCTTCAGGCTTTAACTCAACATTAACTTTAATTTAAACTCAGAGAAATGCCAACTGCAATAGATTTACACCCATGTTTTGAAAATAAAACAGGACTTAGAGCTGATTCAATTTGGGTGTTGCAAAAAAGGTGAAAGATATTGTTATTTTTAGTCCTAATTTAACTTACATCTTATTTTTCTCTTATTTGAGAACAAGGCACTCAGTGACTTTGTCCCAAAGGAGACTGTCTCGGAGATTTTCTTTGCCCATTTATTGCCCTCTCACTGTCCTTCATGAAGCAAAGGAGTATATCCTTCTCACATCTCCTTAGAGATACTGTCAGATACCTTCAACTAATTTATACCAAAATTAGGTGTGGTTTTTTAGTTCTGATTATTCTGCTCATCCTTATAAAACTTGGTTGTCACGTAAAAAAGAGACCCTACTCAGCTATGTCCTGTCCTCAGAAAGTTTAATGTATTCATGTTTTCTTATTCTTGGCTTTTCCCCCAAGTTCCTTCCCTCCCAACTCTTTCTACCTTTCCTTCTCTTTGGAATACTTTGTTTTAAACAGGTTCACCTACCTCTTTTTTTTTTTTTCTTAAAGCACCTCTACTTCCTTATCTTAGCTGAAACTAGTATCTTTTCTAGGACATCATTTTCCCTGCAGCCTTCTCTGGGGAAAAAGAAATTACTGATTTTTCCCATTCCAAGCATGGGTTTGGGTATGTGGTTAATAATTGAAATGGTAACAGAGGAGAAGGAAATTGTTGATATTCTCCTGGATCTAGGTTTCCAACCCCAGTTTTTGAACAAAAAGCTCATCTTGTTTTTGATCTCTTTTTGTCATTCATCTTCACAGTTTTATCAGTTTTGTCACTGTCCTTATTAGCTTTTTTACTTGCTTGCTTTATATTGTATTACTTCTAGTAAATACCTTTCTAATTTTGCATGCTTTTCTAATTTTTAAAATTATGAAATATTTTATATATACAAGCTATAAAGTATATGGTAAACACATGTATAATTTAAAAAAAAATACACAACACCATCCAGCTTAGATCTCAACTGTTACCAATATTTTTGAAGTCTCCATGTGATCTTGCATGTTATATCCATCTGCTGTCCCATATCTGTCCCTTGGGCAAACCTCTGCTGAATTTTGTGTTAAGTATCCCTTTGCTTTTCTATATGGCCTTACCACATACAGTATCCCTCAATACTATATACTATTTAGTTTCCAAATTTAATATAAATGGTATCATACGTTGTATATTTTTGTCATTTTGAGATTCACCTATATTGATGCATGTGGCTGTGTTGATGAATTAGTTTCCTTCTTTTAGTATTCCATTTATTATACGACTATACTATAGTTTATCCCCTCTCTTTTTGATGAATATTTGGATAGTTTCCAGTTTTTTACTATTATTACAAGTAATGCTGCCATGAATATGCTTGTATGTTTCCTGATGTACATTTAGTTGGTATGTTAATTTTTCTGTAAAAGGGATAACTTTGTATTTATTGCTCAGGGTTTTCTTACAAAAGTGGTGCATTTCCTTCTCTATAAAAAAATAAGCTGTATTTAAAATTAAAATCGAAGTGTCTCATAATTAGAAAAATACTTTTAAATTGATGTATAATTGATATACAGTAAAACTTACCCTTTTAGTGCAGAGGTCTGTGAATTATAACAAACTAGAGGCCCAGTGCATGGATTTGTGCACTGGTTGGGGGCATGGCCTGGGGGATCGGCCTGCTGTGGGTACACTGCTCATCCCACTCAGCTGAGCAGCACTCCCACTGTGAGAGTGCACTGACCACCAGGGGGCAGCTCCTGCATTGAGTGTCTGCCCCCTGGTGGTCAGTGCACATTATAGTGCACTGGTCATCCTGGTCGTTCTGCTGTTCGGTCGCTGGGCTTTTATATATATGCACTAGAGGCCCAGTGCATGATTAAATCATGCACGTGTAGGGTCCCCTAGGCCTAACCTGCCATCCAGGCCATATCCACTGCCCTGCAAAGCCTAGCACGCTCCGCGGACACTGCTTGCAGCCTGCTCCCCGCTTTTGATGGCAGGGGTCCGCTGGTGCTGGAGCGGACATACAGCTCCCCGCTTTCGATCGCGGGGGAGCTGGCTGGCTGTCCGCTGGTGCACCAGGCCTTTCGAAAGCCTCCAGCGTGGCGGAGGCTTTCGAAAGGCCTGGTGCCGGAGCGGACAGACAGCCAGCTCCCCCGCTTTCGCTCCCTGCTTTTGATGGTCCGCAGCAGGACGTGGGCTCGCTGCCCCAGAGGCCCCTTCTGTGCCGCAGCACAGCCATGGCGCAGATGCTGAGCTCGCGCCGCCGGCCCAATCAGCCACCCCGAGTCCCGCCCCCTGCGCCTCCTGCTGGCCCAATCGTGGGCGTAGTGGAGTGATGGTAATTTACGTATTACCCTTTTATTATGTAGGATGCTTATGGATTGTAGAACCCCCACAATCAAGATGTAGAATAGTTTCATCACCCCCCAAAATTTCATTTCTTTGTTATCAATCCCTTACAGTTTTACAAATTAACAGTTTCTATATTACCATC
The DNA here is from genome assembly GCF_027574615.1 of Eptesicus fuscus. NCBI lineage: Eukaryota > Metazoa > Chordata > Mammalia > Chiroptera > Vespertilionidae > Eptesicus > Eptesicus fuscus. The sequence continues at coordinate 50,843,306 of NC_072487.1, read as the reverse complement.
CAGTTTAACAATTGTGATTGAAGATAGTATGCTTTCATGAAATAATCAGGTACATTGTGGAAATTTTATGTTTGGCACAGTCCTTAATTTCAGAGATGTGTGTGTATTTTAATGACAGCTATGTAATTACTTTTTTGTAAAGTTACTAAAGTTAACTAGGTGATTGAAATTTTGACAATTTATACATATGAAGAAATAAATTATCCTATCTAATAAAGAGGGAATATGCTAATTGACCATCACACCCTTTACAAGATGGCGGCACCCAGTCCCCTCATCCAGCCTCCGTCCCCCAGTCCCCTCAGCCCCGCCTCATCCAGCTGGAGTTCCCCAGTCCCCTCAACCCCACAGGGGAAAGCAGTTAGGGGTGATCTGGCCAGCAGGGGAGCAGTTAGGCGTCAATCAGGCCAGCAGGGGAGCGGTTAGGGGGTGATCAGGCTGGCAGGCAGAGTGATTAGGGGCAGTCAGGCAGGCAGGCAGGTGAGTGGTTAGGAGCCAGCAATCCTGGATTGTGAGAGGGATGGGCCTAAACCGGCAGTCAGACATCCCCCGAGGGGTCCCAGATTGGAGAGGGTGCAGGCTGGGCTGAGGGACACCACCGGGCCTCTAGTTGACTTTAAAAATCCAGCAAAAATATTAATTTTTGATTTTAGAACTTTACAGAGTTATCCTTAAATTCATAAGGAAGATTATCAAAGAAACTAGAGGCCCGGTGCATGAATTCATGCACGGGTGGGGTTTGGCTGGCCTGCCCTGATGGGGGGGCCCATCAGGCCAGGAAGGTGGGGGGTGGGCAGTTGGCCCTGCCCCCGATCGGGGTGTTGAGGGCCTATTGGGGGCCAGGCCAGCCAGGCTTATCAGGGCCCGGATCACGCTGGTTGGCTGCGGCAGTGCACGTCACAGACACTGGTCGTTCCGATTGTTCCACCATTCCAATTGCTGGGCTTTTATATATAGCGAGAGCTTCACATTGGTGAAATTTTAACTGTTGTTAAATACAGTGGATATTTTTTAGCCCTGATTTTACATGACACCTCAGTTGAATTTTTGTAACTCCTATTCAACTGGCTTCCACCACCATATTGCATGCTCCTCTCACCAACTAATTACTTGGAGTTTTTCAAGGTTTAGTATGGGCCTCTGTTTCACTATATAAACTGTTTTGGGCGACTTTGTTCATGCCTGCAGCTTCATTAACCTACCATCTATCTATATAATAAAAACCTAAATTTATATTTCTAGTCTGTGAGTTTTAGCTGTCAGCAGAACAATTCCACATTGTTATCTCAGAGGAATCTCTTGATTTCAGGTTGTTCTTAATATTGTTTCTGTTTTCATTGGTTTATGCTTGTGCTTTATTTTTTATTTTATTGGTCTATGTTCACAGCTTAAAATTATAGTTACAGATTCATGGTGTATAAAACAATAGTGCTTCAGTGGAACTACATATAGTTGAACCTTGAACAACATGTGGGTTAGGGGTACCAACTCCAACACAGTCAAAAATTCTCCTGTAAATTTTGACTCCTCAAAAACTTAACCCTTTGCACTCGCTTTTTTCTCGATTCCTTTATTCTACTCGGGATTTAATTTTTTAAATACCCCAGATTTTACAAAGTGCGACAGTAGAATAAAAAACTGGTTTCTTTTCATACACACTTATTTATTTGGATTTTTTTATATTTCAAATTATTGATACATTCAAAGAGTAATTTTTAATCTCGACATCCGAGTGCAAAAGGTTAAGTTGTCCCTCAGTGTCTCCAAGGAATTGGTTCTAAAATCGCTGCACATACCAAAAGCCATAGGTGGTAACATCTCCGTATAAAATGGGATAGATCAGTGCACACAGTCAGCTCTTTGCATCTGTGGACTTCCAATCATATATCAAAAGCAGTAGAGGTATTTGTTCTAAAAAAGTCTGGTGTAAGTGTACCCACACAGTTTTAAACCTGTGTTGTTCAAGGGTCAACTGCTTTTTCATCCATAGCTGGGAATCTATGTATGTGGCGGGCTTGAAGTTATACGCAGTGGGTCAGCGCCCCTATCCCCTGAGTTCAAGGGTCAGCTACATATATAAGTGTATATGTATGTGTGTGTGTGGGTGTGTGTATTTTAAATGTGTTGGGGTTTTTTTTCATAGCATTTAGCGTTTAATAATCTCTGATTAACTTTTGGAATCATGGAATGCATTCTGTCTCCAGAGTTGTTTTCATTTTTTTTGTTGTTAATCCAAGGATATTTTTTCCATTGATTTATTTTTATTTTATTTTATTTTTTTAAGAAAGAATGGAAGGGGGAAGGGAGGAGTAGAGTGAGAGAGACAGAGACAGAGAGAGACACATCAGTGTGTGAGAGAGATATTGATTGGTTGCCTCTGTGCACTCAACTGGGGCCAGGGATTGAACCTGCAACCCAGGTATGTGCCCTTGACTGGGAATTGAACTTACGACCCTCTGGTGCTTGGGTCGGTGCTCTAACCATTTAGCAATATAGGCCAAGGCTGTTTTCACTTTTAACGATGATTTGGTATTAATAGAGGTATAGCCCTAGCCGGTTTGGCTCAGTGGATAGAGCGTTGGCCTGTGGACTGAAGGATCCTGAGTTCGATTCCAGTCAAGGGCACATGCCCTGATTGCGGGCTCGATACCCAATATGGGGTGTGCAGGAGGCAGCCAATCAATAGTTCTCTCTCATCATCCGTATTTCTATTTCTCTCTCCCTCTCCCTTCCTCTCTGAAGTCAATAAAAATATATTTTAAAAAGAAGAGGTATAATCCTATACTCATTTTATCAGGTGCTAAATACTAAGTATAAAAACTAGCTAGCTAGTTTTTTTCTGTCCTTCCTCACGTTCTTCCTTCATCTCTCTCTTCCCTCTCTTGATCCCTAAACCTGCACCTGAATTCTCTACTGTAATGTCGCTGTAGTACTCTACCAGTATAGACCATCAGTAGCAAATATTACCTGGGATCATGTTAGAAATGCAAATTATTGGGCCCCAATTCAAATTTTCTGAATCAGATTGGGGAGTGGGTCCAACAGTCTGGCATTTTTTTGACCCATAAAAGTTTAAGAACCACTGGCTTAGGTCAGCAATTTTCAGCTTTTTTCATCTCATGGCACACATAAACTAGTAATTAAAATTCTGTGGCACAAAATATATATATATATGTATTTGCCAATATGACAGAAAATAGATATAATTTTTATTCATTCACACCAGATAGCTATTGTGTTGGTTGTTGTCTTTTTTGGGGGAAGTTCTAGCAGGGGAGCTACTCGTATACCCTTGATCGAAGACCAGTCCTCTCCTCTGGGGGGAAGGTCGTCCTCTTCAGAGGAACATGCAGCTTTGGGAGGGACACACATGGATCGGTGAAGGAGTAGGGGGAAACCCGTGTAACCAGTCAAATCAGCTGAATCAACCCTGGTGATCAGTGGGTGACATGTCACAGCCAGCTTGTCCTCACATCTGGCTGTTGTCATTTTTTAATTTGACGATCTAAAGGAAAAGAGGTCAGGTATTGCACCGTCTAAAAATTCTAGTGCCACACTAGTTGAAAATTGCTGGCTTAGGTAAGTGGGAGTATCCCTTTAGATTCTGCTTTGCTTTTACTTCTGTCAAGAATCCTTTTGGTAGCCTAGTTCTGGACCAGTTTTATATTAATTTCTAAGTTTAGAGGTTCATAGATAACAATGGGCAGTGAAAAATTTGAACCCCAAACTTGGTGTGACGAGCTAACCTGTGGTTTGAATTCTTACAGGAGTAATACTTCTTCCAATTACCAATCCAAACTGAGTAGACATCTCTGTCGTTATTGACTCTCTATACCAGTGAGCTGACTTTTTCTAGTCTTTTGTTGCAAGTATTGGAAAGTTTGGCTGTGCAGGGGTCTCAGTGATAAGACCTTGTCTTCTGTCCTCCCTGGGAGCATCAAAAAACAAACCTGGTTGTCAGTTATACTCTTTCTTTCTGGTCCTTAGTAATTTCCTCTTTTTCTGAGTTCAGTGCATTTAAAAAGTATTTTTTGTTGTGTTTAAACCATTATTTCTAGATATTTATATTGGGATTTTCACATTTAGTCCACGATTTTGTCACAACAAAAGTTTTTATATCATATCAAAGTTTACAATATTGCTATTCTCTTTTAATTTATATATTGATTGATTTTGAGAGAGAGAGAGAGAGAGAGAGAGAGAGAGAGAGACATCGATTTGTTGTTTCACTTATTTATGCATTCATTGGTTGATTCTTGTATGTGCCCTAACCGGGCATTGAACCCACAACCTTGGTGTAACGGGACAACATTCTAACCAACTCAGCTAGCTGACTAGGGCTGTTTATTTTATAACTATAATAGTGATATTTCATGCCTTGTCCTCAGTTAATTATAATAATTGAAAACCATTAGACATCCTTTATAGTATTAGGAATTTATACTTACAATAGGGTAATATGCAAATTGGTCAGGACGCTGTCACTTAACAACCGAACAGCAGGAGGGCGGGGCAGTGAGCGGAGTGCTACAGGAAGGCGGGGCAGCAAGCTACATGCCACAGAGAGCTATGAGCGGTGGTGGGTGGAGTGGCCAGCTGAGGCAAGCGGCAGTGAGCTACTCGCACACGGATTCGTGCACAGGGCCACTAGAATCAACAGTATATAGTTGTTGCAGAACCAAGTAGCATGTTTGGCACATGGAGGAGGAGATGCAGTTTTCAAACCATTCAACTCAAAGAATGCTTTAGGTGACAGAATGGTATGGATTTGTTTTTCCTAGACACTTGGATTGCCTTTTATGTTTCTTTTGGCAAGAGATCCATGTGCTTACATTTTATTAAGAACTTCAAAGTTCTTACTCTTTTTGATATCCACATTATTTAGGGTATTTATCTCAGACTTCTTGTTGTAATTTGGAATTATTACTCTTTGGACCTGCCATCATCCTGTAATTTCTTTTCACTTCTACTGTTTATTGGATCCTTTATCTATACTAATAAAAGGGTAATATGCTAATTAGACCAGGTAGACTGGACGTAATCCGGATGTCCTTCCTGACAAAGGTGGGGCCCAGGTAAAGCCGCCCAGGTTCCCAGGTGCCTGCCCGGGCAAAGCCATCCGGGTGCCTGTGGCCGGCCAGAGGGAGGGAAGCCCAGGTCCCAGGTGCCTGTGGCTGGCCAGAGAGAGGGAAGCCCGAGTCCCAGTTGCCTGCGGCTGGCCAGAGGAGGGAAGCCTGGGTCCCAGGTGCAGGGGCCGAGGCAGAGGCAGTTAGGGGCGACCAGGCAGGCAGGCAAGCAGTTAGAGGCATCAGGCAGGCAGTTGAGCAGTTAGGAGCCAGCAGTCCCGGATTGTGAGAGGGTTGGACCTAAACCAGCAGTTGGATATCCCCCAAGGGGTCCCGGATTGTGAGAGGGTGAAGGCCGGGCTGAGGGACTGCCCCTCCCCTCTCCCCCCCCTACACAAATTTCGTGCACGGGGCCTCTAGTTTGTATATATTTCCTCATGTGAAAGAGAGGAGCTTGCTCACACACATAAAATCAATCAAGTAAATTTCTCTGAACAGATATGTGAGAAGCAACTTGTTTTTCTTTTAATTAAATCTTTATTGTTGAAAGTATTACAGATGTCCTCCTTTTCCCCTGTTGACCCCTTCCAACCCTCCCCCCGCCCCCAAGGCCTTCACCACCTTATTGTCTGTGTCCATGAGCTATGCCAGTGGTCGGCAAACGGCGGCTCTTTGGCCCCTTGAGTGTTCTAACGCCACTTCCTCAAAATAGACTTGCCCAGGCCGAAAACCGACTTCTGCGCATGGGCCACAAAGTTTCAATCGCACTGTACGTGCGCGCCCGCATGTAGTATTTTGTGGAAGAACCACACTCAAGGGGCCAAAGAGCCACATGTGGCTCTCGAGCCGCAGTTTGCTGACCACTGGGTTATGCATATATGCGTGCAAGTTCTTTGGTTGATCTCTTCCCACCCACCCATCCTCCCCTGCCTTCCTTCTTGAGATTTCACAGTCTGATTCATGCTTCTGACTCTAGATCTATTTTGTTCATCAGTTTATTTTGTTCGTTAGATACTACATATGAGTGAGATCTTATGATACTTGTCTTTCTCTGACTGGCTTATTTCGCTTAGCATAATACTCTCCAGGTCCCTCCAACAACTTTCTTTTTTAAATCCTCACTCGAGGATAACTTCTTCATTGATTCTAAAGAGAGAGGAAGGGGGAGAGGGAGAGAAACATTGATTGCTTGCCTTTCATAGGCACCCCAATCAGGGAATGAATCCACAACCTGGGTATGTATCCTAACTAGGAATTGAACCTGAGCCCTGGGGATGACACTAGAACCAATTGAGCCACGTAGGCCATGGCGTGAGAAGCAACTTTGAATCTGGCAAGGTGATTGTTTTTGCCTTCACACTAGATTAATAGTTTTATTGGAGTATAAAACTCTATCTTATTTTCCCTCAGAGCATTTTTAGCTTTTGTTTTCTGTGGGAAGTCTAATGCTAATCTAATTCTTGTTTCTTTGTAGATTACTCCCTCTTTCCTTTGTTGGAAACTGAGGATTTTTTGGTAAAGTGTTGCTCATTCTTAAAAAAGAAAAAAATTGTTGCTCATTCTGACATTTTTTTAAAATCAAAATATCTAAATTCCAATGGTTATTTTTAATTTTTAAGATTATCAGAACATAACTGATGTTCTTACTAAAATCAAGGGCTAAAAACAAATATACTTGTAATAGCACCATTAAATCTAGGGAGAAAAGGTTAGTGTGGCAAAAAGTTATAAAGAGTATATGGTTTTGAAAACTGTTTTGTTTTAGTTACAATGACAAATTTGAAATGATATTCTTAAATATAGAAGGAAAATTATGTGGTTTTTGGAAATACCTCTTAAAATAATTTGGAATGATCAGAAATAACCACTTACCAGTTTGCTTCTTTTCTATTAGTTTAGTCAGTTCTGTTTTGTTATCTCTTAAAATCTAAGGTTGTAGTAAGTAGGACCATAAACTTAACTGATTTTTTTGCTAGCAGCAGGTACTAATTATTTTACAATCAAAAGTGCTGTATTACCCAAATAATTAGAACTTGCCAGGAGTAGATCAAGTTAGGAGAGGTTCTTTTAGGAACACAGCCTTAATCGAACTCTGAATTCATTTGTAATTTTGACAGTTGTGGTGAGGCTCAATTGGGAAATTGAGTTGTGTGGGGAGAGTTAATTCAATGAAGTGATTCATACCAATTTTATAGCTAGTAAGCAGTGCTATGATTCTTGAAACTATGTGCCAGCATATAACATATGTAAGTTTTGAATCATCCATTCCCATGATCTACCTGAAACTCCATGTCTTTCCAAAAATGCTGTAACATTCTAGTTAAGAAGTGATCATCTAGCTCAGCGATTTTTCATCGTTTTTCATCTCATGACACACAGAATCTACTTACTGAAATTCTGTGGCACACCAAAAAATACATATTTTGCTGATCTAATTAAAAAAAAGGTATAATTTTGATTTATTTGCACTGGACAGCTATTGTTGTATTGGCTGTTGTCATTTTTTAAATTTGACAATCTAAAGGAAAAAAAGGTCAGTGCCCCGACTAAATATTCAGGTAATGCATGTTTTAAAAAATTATTGCAGCACACTGGTTGAAAATCGCCAATTTAGTTCTGTTGACTATTTCTTTTTATCTGTTTCATATAAGCCTTATTTTATCCAGGTAACTTTTATTAAAGAAAATAAATGTAATGGCCTTAAATACAGAAATAAGGATGCTGAGGAGTATGGTTTAGAATAAAGTCAAGGGCTTACTTAAATTATACCCCCTCCTAAATTGATCTCTCAGCTAAGAATTGATTCCTAAAAGAGCAACTGTTAACTGATGGGAGAGCATAATGGAATTTCTCAGTTGAATGGGGATTTTAAAGAGATGGTTAAATACCATACAATTGCTTATTACCCTATTGTGTACCTTGTATGTTGTTATTTGATGAAATTTATTATTAGTTTTAAGAAACAGAGTTTACTTTTCATTTGATATTACTTACTGTTTATCTCTCTTCTCCTCTGTCCCCCAGAATCTTTTTCTTTAAAGGTATTTAATTTGGGTTAATAGTGTATTTTTTCCCTCCTTTACATGTTAGGGTAAATATATTTAAATATCTATGCATACACAGTCATTTAAAATCCTTAAAAGGTCTTATTCGGATGATTGATTTTTGTTGCATTGGCAGAGTGAAGATAGCCCAAGTCCCAAGAGACAGCGCCTCTCTCATTCAGTCTTTGATTATACATCAGCATCACCAGCTCCCTCACCACCAATGCGACCATGGGAGATGACATCAAATAGGCAGCCCCCTTCAGTTCGACCAAGTCAACATCACTTCTCAGGGGAACGATGCAACACACCTGCACGCAACAGAAGAAGGTTAGTTGATTACAATTTATTTCTTAAATTTTCTTCCATTGGTAGATTTGTGTGGTTTTCTGTACACATTTTATAAACACATCAACACGTATGTACTTGTACACTCAAACATGAAAAATGATATAAGTTTAGACTTCTACATTAGATTGTGAGAATTCATTTAGCTTGTGGTCAACAGAAAAAGAAATTGAAAGAGGCTAAAGTGATTTATCTAAAATCAACTCATACCATTGTATATTAATTCAATTACCTTATGGTTGAAGACTTTTTTCAGGCCAGCCTATAATCCTGAATATGGAAAAATGCATTTTATCTTTCACAATAAGAAGAGGGTTAAGGAGAATCCTAGAAATGAGGTACCTTTTCTCCACTCTAATGCTATTTCTTCTGTTTCTTCCAAGGCAATTGGGAGTGTAATTAGCATTTTTATAAAAGTGTGGAGACTCTGTATGAAGAGTGATTGACGTTTAGTTTAACTCTCAGTCCTCTGTCCGCTTTCATGGGACTTGGCCTTTGCCTTTCCTTTCTAGGGGCATACATTTATTCCTGAGCTTCTTCCTCTTTGGTTGTTGTCTAAGGTCATACGTTTCTTCTTCCAGTGAAATAGTGCATCTTTAGGGTGGGACAACTGTTTGCATGTTCCATTTGTTGATAACCTAAGAAATATTGTTAAATCTTTAGTTAGGAAGACTTTGTGGATAGAATGTTTGTATCTCTTCAAAAAAAAAAAAAAGCCTAGGAGTGCAATTGCTAGGTCATAGGAAATGCTCTGGACTAGAAAGGGCATGTTAGAAGTGTCTGTTTCCACATGGTAGTAGAAGTGAGCTATGGGTTCTCAAATTGAAGAAAAGTATCATGCTCTACATTCATGGTAATACAAAGGAGGGATAGGGGGAGCACATATCTAGAAAACCAGCTACCCACTAAGCCTATATTCTACCTGGCGCAATGTGTTACTCTCCTTAGTCCATTCTCCCTTTAATACTTCATTATAGGCTAGCTATAATCTTAGCTACAAGATTTTCTTATAGAAGCAGGCTGTGCAAACTGATGCAATATTCAACAGTAGTCTAGCATAACTTCAGCTACAAAGATGAGCACATAGAAAGGAAATTGCTAAACATTTGAGGAAAACCCAATGAAGAAAAAGAGCACTAAACTCAATAAAACCAAGAACTTGAAGAAACAGAACAAACAAAATAGACTTCGAATAAGTGGAATATGAAAGAGATGCAAAAGCAGATTGATTTTATAAAAATCAGCTAAAATTCTTATTGATAAAATTAAAAACTCAATAATGGGCAGAAAAAGTATCTTCATTTCTGGAATATCAAGTGGAGGAATCTTCCCAGAATGTAGTGTAAAAGGGCAAAATGGAAACTGGGGGAATAAAGGTTTTTATATAGCCCTAGCTGGTGTGGCTCCGTTGGTTGGAGTGTTGTGCCATGCACCAAAGGGTGTCAGGTTCGATTCCTAGTCAGAGCCACATACCTGGGTTTCGGGTTTGATTCCCCAAGTCCGGATGTGTATCAGAGGCAACTACTAATCTCTCCCTCTCCCTCTCCCTTTCTCTACCCCCTACTCCCTACCCCCTTCCCCTCCTTTCTCCTTCCTCCCTCTGTCTAAAATCAATAAGCATATACTTGGGTGAGTATTGAAAAACATAAAAGATAAATTATTAGAAGAATAGGACTAAAATGTATAACTTCCACACAATGAAACAGATAAACAGCATACATAGAAAACTCAGTCCAATAGAAGGCAGGAGGGAACAGCTTTGCACTATTTACAAGTGATAAACCTAAAACAAAATGACGAAGTAAGTTCTATCACCAGTGTAAAGTCAACTGAAAGAAATACTTGTCCATCTTCTCATTTCTAAATTTTTCTCATAGTTCTTTCTAAATGTTCTATCACAAAGACACACGGAGATTTAATGAGAGGCAATACAGAAAAGATAGGAACTAAAATCATAAAGGGACATAACATGTCAGAATGAGGACTTGCATCTTAATTTGTGTTTGGTTTGAGAGTTATACAAATTATTTTAGAGTAGGGAAGTGAGAGTAAGAGCAAGTGATAACAGAATAAAACAATCTAAAAGGGGGCTCTTAAAGTGTATGGGCAGGTTGAGATTTTTATCAGGAGATCAGTGATATGAGCATATAGAATATTCAAGAATATATAGAATATAAAGCTTTCACATCTTAACATCAAATAAAGACTTTAAAATGATGCTATCTCATAATTTAATTGAAAATGTTTTTCATCTTTTTTTGTGATACATAAAACAGTCCTTTAAAATACTTTTGTAGGTAGCACCCATCTAGTTGCTATATGGGATACTTGCTGCTGTATTCATGAATTACTTAATTAAAGCCAATTAGTTCTTCAAATCCTATATAATAAAAGGCTAATATGCAAATTGTCCCCTGGACTGGGAGTTCAACCAGGGGGTGGGGCCAGCCCGCCAACTGCCCACGGCCCCTCCCCCCAGCCGAATCCCACCCATGCATGAATTTGTGCACTGGGCCTCTAGAAAGTAAATAAAATAAAATACTCGTACAGATATAAAGATAAGTTATGTGCAAATACATGAGTTAGTATGCACAGATAAAATTTCTTATGTTCTCTTAGAGACTAGAAACAGTGGCATGATTCCCATGTAGCAGTGAGCACACCTGGTTTCAAAGTATCAGCCACTCTACAATTAAAGATTCCAAGGCTCTTTGGAGACCTGGTTAATTCTAGAACCGGTGTAGGGAAAATATGAGATAAACCGCAGCATATTGTGGTGTCAGATATTAAGGAAGTGCTCAAAAGGGTAAGGACATAGTGAAAGGGCGCAGGAACTGAACTTGAAAGTGCTCCCATTGGGTAAAGTTGAAAAAATTTGAACAACAAAATAAAACAGTAGTGTATATTATAACCAAAATAATAAAATATCCATGAGCCCATGATTATAAATAACAGTAAACAAATATATGGGAAATATGTGACAGCTCTTCCTTAAAGAATTCCAGTTAATACATGTATAAGAAATAAGGGGACTAGAAAATCACTATTAGAATATCATAATGATTGTTGACCATTCATTCATGCATGCTAAAATTATTGACAAACTTTCAGTAGAAGCAGATTAGTAATTATGAAGGAAGAATGCTTTTGTAGAGGGTGTTGGAGCAGACACCAAGTTAGCCAAGAGGCCAGTGATATATAAATATATACCAATGATACATACTGATGTACTGTGCTCCTTACTGTGATATATTGAAAGAGCATGTCACCTCTGGATCCTGTCCAGTAATGCATAACCTCAAGCAGATCATGAGAAAACATCAGACAAACCCAAGTTGAGGGACATTCTAAAGAGGAAATGTCTATGTCTTCAGAGGTTTCAAGGTCATGAAAGATAAAGACTGAGAAAATGTAACAGATTAGAGAAATTAAGTTGGGAAACATGACAACTATATGCAAAAATAAGATCCTGCATTGGATTTCAAAACAGTGATCAGGGGCCATTGGTGGAAAAACTGATAAAATCTCAATACATCTTGTTCATTAATTGATGGTGTGATAATGAGGTTTATTTCTTTTGATAATTTTTCTAAGCTAATGGAAGGTATTAGCATGAAGGAATGCTGGTTGAGGGTTTTGCAAAAACTATATTAAAATTATCTCAGAAACAACATTTTAAAAATGAGTTTAAGGTGGATGGCATCTTAAATTCAATGAAGTACAATATATAGGTTTTCAAGGAAAAATGCAAAAAAAAGAGATATGCTAGTAATAAAAATGGAAGAAGCATTTCATGTAGCAATAACCTGGGGCTGTGGTTGGCAAACTGCGGCTCGAGAGCCACATGCGGCTCTTTGGCCCCTTGAGTGTGGCTCTTCCACAAAATACCACGGCCTGGGCGAGTCTATTTTGAAGAAGTGGCGTTAGAAGAAGTTTAAGTTTAAAAAATTTGGCTCTCAAAAGAAATTTCAATCGTTGTACTGTTGATATTGGGCTCTGTTGACTAATGAGTTTGCTGACCACTGACCTGGGGGATGGTATCAAGAGCACTGTTGAGGAGTTAATGCTACAAAGGAGTGTTCCTTGTTTTCTCTAAGATTGAGCAGTTGGGAGTGAGAGAAAACAAATTTAGAGGTGCAAAGTGGAACAATTGAGAGAAAGGTGACGTGCCATCAATAAAGATTGCTGAGGTGGCTGTGCAGCTATGTCTATGAGGGGGTTGTTGAGCCTCTGTTACCAATACTATTGAGTACATTATAATGAGACCTGCTGCTTTTTCAAATTGCATTGGTACTGAGCCATTGTAAAAAGCAGTTGAGATAAATTGTGGAATTATAGGAAAATAGAAAATTAAAGTCTAGTCAAAATACTTGTTAAATCTGTGTTAAACTATGTAAATGACTAGTGCATGGAGAGTAAAAGTGATTTACTTCAATAATCAGATTCTAACTGAAAATCCTGTGTATTAATGGAATATTTATACTGACACTATCTCTCAGTCATTTCCATTCTCAGCATTTATTCAATTATGTTATATTTGTAGTTGTCAACAAATGTTCTTTAGTTATTTCATGAATTTTCTACTTATTTTAAAAATTGTCATTTTGGGCATATAGGAAATACATCTTTCTGTATATTTTAGACAAAAGTTAGGTAAAAGTTCCCATTAGGCATATGTGAAATGAATACTGACAAAGGTATGTGCAGATTAAATTTTGTTCTATAATGCTTAGAAAATAAAGGGAGAAAAATAATAGGTTAAAACAATATGAAATTGCTGATACTTGGTAATTTTTGTTTATAAACAAGCAATTTCATGCAATTAAAAAAGTGACAGTAGTTAGCTATTGATTTATACTTTCAGAGTTGAATACCAGTTTTATTTTCATTATTTTTAAAATATATACATTGTAATGTATATGTAATAAGCTGATGGTTGCCAGAGGGGGAGTAAATAGAGGGCAAAAAAGGTAAAGGAGAATAAGAAATACAAATTTCCAGTTTTAAAATCAGATCATGGAAATGTAATGTATGGCAACAGGGAATATAGTCAAGAGTATTGTGATAGCTTTGTAACGTTGTCCAATGGTTACTATAAACTTACAGTAATAATTTCTTTAAGTGTTTAAATGTTGAATAACTTGTGCACCTGAAATAAGATAACATTGTATATTAACTATATTTTAATTTAAAAACATATTTTATTTACATTGTAAGTTTTTATAGGTGATGGGGAACTATAGCAATTATTTAATACTCAAGCTTACCTTAGCATAAATTACTGATGGATTTTAAAAAGAGGCAATACAGAATCCTGATATATCACATAATTAAACATTATAATGACCTTTTTTATATTTGCTGTTAACAGTCCTCCTGTCAGACGCCAGAGAGGAAGAAGGGATCGACTGTCTCGACATAATTCCATTAGTCAGGATGAAAATTATCACCATCTCCCTTATGCACAGCAGCAAGCAATAGAGGAACCTCGAGCCTTCCACCCTCCGAATGTATCCCCCCGTCTGTTACACCCTGCTGCTCATCCACCCCAGCAGAATGCAGTAATGGTTGACATACATGATCAGGTATCCTATATAATAAGAGAGGAATATGCTAACTAACTGTTAGGCCCTGAGGCGTAACGACCGACCACATAACGACCGGATCATGGATCTGCAGGAGGGTGGGGCAGCAAACTACAAGCGGGAAAGCTACAGGAAGGGGCAGGACAGCAAGCTATGAGGGGGGAGGGGAAAGGGGGAGCTACAGGAGGGCGGGGCAGCAGATGTAGAGCTATAGGCAGCAGCGACCTACTGGTGCACAGATTCATACACACGGCTACTAGTAATGACAGAATGTCCAAGAAATACAGATGCTAAAAGTTGGTGGCAGTTTATTGAGGTTATTTGTATTTTATTGTAAATTTCTTTTAGTTTTATCTAAAAGGAAACAGTTTTACCTAATAAGAAGCAATCTTAGACAAGTTCATTATCCATAATAATAAAAGTATAAAATGCTAATTAGATTGGACGTCCTTCCAGACAACCTTCCGGATGAAGCTGGGGCTGCAAGGGAAGCCCGGGTCCCGGGCATCTGCCGGTGGCGGGAGGGAAGCCCAGGTCCTGGGTGCCTGCCGGTGGCCAGAAGGAAGCCCAGGTCCTGGGTGTCGGAGGGAAGCCAGTGCCGGCAGCCGGGAAAGGAAGGCCTACTCTTGCATGAACTTTGTGCATCGGGCCTCTAATCTATATATATAAAAGCCAAAGCGACCATTCGACAGGTCGACCAGTAGCTATGATGCACACTGACCACCAGGGGGCAGACGCTCAATGCAGGAGCTGCCCCCTGGTGGTCAGTGTGCTCCCACAGCGGGAGCCCTGCTCAGTGTACCAATGGGCACCAGATGCAGGGCTCATGGCTGGTGAGCCTACCTGCCTCCTGCCATGGTCCGATCCCTGCAGGCTACACCAAGGGACCCCACCAGTTCCCGAATCCGTGCACTGGGCCTCAATTTTTTTATAAGGATTGAAATGTAAATTCTACACAGCTTCCCTTGGAAGAAAGTTGTACTTTTTAAAAAATTAGGATCAAAATGCTTTGAAAAATTGATAAAATTGTGAGCTTGGTTAAGAAACAAAGGACAAATACAAAGAAGAATGGCATAATTAAAAGACATATATCCACACATGGGAAACATTCAAAGAATTTTGTCCAGTTGTAAAATGAAAATAGCACCTATTTCATAAGGGATGTTGGGGGAATTAAGAGTTAATCCATTTTGAGCACTTCAACTAGTAGAAGTATATTGTATTCAAGTATAAGTGCTCAAGTATATTCATTACTAACTGATAATGAAATTTTATATATAACCTGGGGTGGGTGGTGGGAGGAGAGACAAAAAACAACTTAAAGGAAGTTCAAAAATTGACTCAAGAATAATAGGAAAATTGGAATTACCACAGTAGTGTGAAGGCTAATTAGAGATTACCATTAAAAAGGCACAGTGACCAGATGGCTTCACAGCTGTTTTCTCTAACCTTCAAGAAATACTTATTTTAATAATATTTAAATGATTCCAGGCTTTTTTCTTTTTAAGGTAATATTTGTAATGATTTTATGAAGCCAGCATAATTCTAATACTAAAAGCAAGTAAAAGTGGGAATCCCCTCAAAAAATAGAAAGAACCCTCAAATACATAGGACTTTCTCAACAGACATTTAGAAAACACAGTCTACCAATGTATCAAAAGAATAATAACCGCCGAAACCGGTTTGGCTCAGTGGATAGAGCGTCGGCCTGCGGACTGAAAGGTCCCGGGTTCGATTCCGGTCAAGGGCATGTACCTTGGTTGCGGGCACATCCCCAGTAGGGGTTGTGCAAGAGGCAGCTTATCGATGTTCCTCTATCATCGATGTTTCTAACTCTCTATCCCTCTCTCTTCCTCTCTGTAAAAAAAAAATCAATAAAATATATTAAAAAATAAAAAAAATAAAAAGAATAATAACCTATGACCAAATAAGATTTATTCCCAAGTAAGAGAGGATCATTTAATATGAAAGTACATTACATCAACAAAGAAGAGAAGGAAAACCATACATGATTATATCAAAAGATGTTGAAAAGTCAGTTAAATAGTAATAAAAACTGATAGTCGGCTCATTGACTGAAGGGTCACAGGTTCGATTCTGGTCAAGGGCATGTACCTCTTACCTTGTTCCTCAGTTGCAGGCTCAATCCTCGGCCCTCTCTCTCTCTCTCTCTCTCTCTCTCTCTCTCTCTCTCGTCTCCCTACCTCCACTCTCTAAAAATCAGTGGAAAAAAATATCCTCAGGTGAGGATTAAAACAACAACAAAAATTTAATAAAAACTAGAATAAAATAAAATAAGGAAATTACTTAAGTAAAACTTAACAGCAAGTATCCTAATTGGTGAGAGACAAATCGACAACTACAGAGATACTTTACTCTGTCCATTTTTATTTAATGCTATAGTAAAAGTTCTACCAAATGCAGTAAGATAATGTAGTAATTAATGGATATAAAAAATTGAAAGAAATAATTGTATCTTTCTCACTTTTTGATATGGTGCCTAAATACAGACTAAATGTACAGAAAGTAGGAACTTACATTGATCAACTGATGAGTAGATAAAATATGTTGTATCCATACAATGAGTATTATTAAAAAAATAAAGTACTAATTCATGCTATACCATAGGTTAATGTTGAAAACATTCTAAGTAAAAGAAGCCAATCATGGAAGGCCACAGATTGTAGAGTCCATGTCCATTTATATGAAACCAGTGGCACGAAATTCATGCGGGGGGGGGGGGGGGGGTTGCTGAGGGAGAGGGGGCCCCTCAGCCCAGCCTGCACCTTCTAATCTAGGACCCCTTGGGGGATGTCTGACTGCCGGTTTAGGCCCGATCCCACAGGCAGTCGGACATCTCTCTTGCAATCCGGGACCGCTGAATCTTAATCGCTCACCTGCCTGCCTGTCTGATCGCCTCTAACCACTCTACCTGCTGGCCTGATCACCCCCAACTGCCCCCTCCTACTGGCCTGATTGCCCCCAACTGCCCCCCACTGCTGGCCTGTTCACTCCCAACTGCTCCCTCTCGCCAGCCTGCTCTCTCTCAATTGCCCCTCCCCCCCACGCCGGTCTGATCACCTCCAACTGCCCTCCCCTCCTGGCCTGATCACCCCTAAACCGCCTCTGCCTTGGCCCTGCCATGATGGCTTTGTCCGGACGGATGTTCGGGAAGGTCTCCCGGAAGCTCTCCCAGTCTAATTAGCATATTACCCTTTTATTAGTATAGATTAGTAGCTCAGTGCATGAAATTGTGCACGGGTGGGGGGGGAAGTTCCCTCTTCCCGGCCTACACCCTCTCCAATCTGGGACCCCTGGGGACCCCTGTGGGATCAAGCCTAAACCAGCAGTCGGACATCTCTCTCGCAATCCGTGACCGCTGGCTCCTAAGCGCTCACCTGCCTGCCGGCCTATCGCCCCAACTGCTCCTCCCTTCCGGTCTAATCACCCCTAACCACCCTCCCTGCCGGCCTGCTCGCCCCCAACTGATCCTCCTCTCCTGGCTTGATCGCCCCTAACTGCCTCTGCCTTGGCTCCACCACCATGGCTTTGTCCAGAAGGCTGTCCAGAAGGTCTCCTGGTCTAATTAGCATATTACCCTTTTATTAGTATAGATGTCTGGAATAGGCAAATTCATAGAAATGAAAAGCAGGAATAAACAGTGATTGCTTATCATTAGTAGAAAAGTACAATAAATAATTTCTTCATACAATGGAATATAATATTACAAGAAATTAATCAGAATTCTGCCAGGAATGTGAGCAATATCTGCAAGAAATTGAGCAAGAGAAGCAAAACTGAGGCAGTGTTATGTCCCATGTTGTAAAGCATGACAATTAAATATAGATATGTTGGACTATATATGAACACAAAGAAAAATATGAAGAAGTATATACTGGACTTAGGTTGTATGTACTAAAGTGAAGGGAATGAGAAGGTGGTTAAGGATGAAATCAAAGAAAAGGAAAAGACCACATTTCAGAAAAGATGAGATCTCATTTAAGACAAATTATGTGTTGGGTGTATATATTGAGAAGTGAAATAATTATATATGTAAATATTAGAACAACCTAAGATGTCAAAAATCTAAACAAACCAATAGCTGTGGCAGGAATCTATATGTATAAAAGGCTAATATGCTAAGTGTCTGACTGTTTGACTGGTAGCTATGATGCGCACTGACCATCAGGGGGCTGACACTCAACGCATAGGTATGGAAACATGGAAAAGACTGATGAATCTAAAAAAGAATAAAAAGAAGAAAAGAAAAGAAAAAAGACTGATGAATCTCACGGGGGAAGGGTATCGGGGCCTGCAGGATCAGGCTGAATCCATGCACCAAGCCTCCGACATCTCCCGAGGAGCCCCGGATTGCGAGCGGGTGCAGGCAAGGCTGAGGGACCCCACTAGTGCATGAATTCATGCACCAGGCCTCTAGTTAAAGAAATAATAAAACACCTGTCTTTAGAAATTACATCTGAATTGTCTAATTTCTAAAGAGCCAGCCAATAATTTATTACGTTCCAATTTAAAATATTCCAGATCATAGTAAAAGAAGGCTTCCAAGTATATTTAATGAAGCTTGCATAACCTTAGTAATGAAACCTCGTAGACAATACAACAAAATTATCAACTAGTTTCCCTTTTGAATACAGATGCAGATGTTTTAAATAATAAATTGTAGCTAGTGATCCAAAAGAATCTATTAGAATTATTGAAAGAATTAATGTTAGTGTTTATTCTGGAAATGCAGGATAAGTTCAACATTAGGAAGTCTTTCAAGGTGATTAATTCCAATATAACAAAAAAATATTTTGTTAATAAATGCAAAAAATATAAAATGTAGCCATCATCCTATATAATAAAAGCCTAATATGCTAAGTGTCCAGTCATCCATTCAACCAATCAAAGCATAATATGCTAATGATATGCTAAGGCTGGCTATGACGTGTACTGATGACCAGGGGGCAAACAGTTGACCGGTCAATTAGTTGTTATTACGTGCACTGACCATCAGGGGGCAGATGCTTCAACCAGTAGGTTAGCTTGCTGCTAGGGTCCAGCTGATTGGGACTGAGTGAGACAGGCTGGATATACCGTGGAGCCCTCCCATGGTCTTTGGCCCCCCCAACCCCAGCTGGCCAACCTCCTGCTTCTCTCCCTGGCCCTGATCGTGCACCAGTGGGGTCCCTCAGCCTGGCCTGCACCCTCTCACAATCCGGGACCCCTCGGGGGATGTCAGAAAGCCTGTTTTGACCCGATCCCACCCACAGGCCAGGCCAAGGGACCCCACTGGTGCATGAATTCGTGCACCAGACCTCTATTAGAAAATATTACAATAATTAATAAATAATAAAAGAATAAACTTTCGCTTACAACTATAAACTTACTTTTTGTAGGAAACTACAAAAACTACACTTAAACTGCATTCAGATTAAATAGAAGATAGTGATAGAAAAAAAAATTTTTTTTTTTTAAATTGGAACATTTTTTTCTTTATTGTTGAAAGTATTATAGATGTCCCTGTTTGTTTCCCATTGACACCCTGCACCAGGCCTTCACCACTCTATTGTCTGTGTCCATATCTATAATAATAAAAGTGTAATATGCTAATTAGACCAGACAGCCCGGTGACCTTCCGGACAAAGCCTCGGCTGCCAGGGCCGAGCCCCTTGCATGAATTTCGTGCATTGGGCCTCTGGTATGCATATAAGTTCCCTTGTTTTCATTAAAGCATTTAGCAAAAGATAAAACATAGACTGGTGGG
Source organism: Eptesicus fuscus (assembly GCF_027574615.1). Taxonomy (NCBI): domain Eukaryota; kingdom Metazoa; phylum Chordata; class Mammalia; order Chiroptera; family Vespertilionidae; genus Eptesicus; species Eptesicus fuscus. Next base: position 50,823,496 of record NC_072487.1, on the reverse strand, counting down.
GATTTTTTTTTTTTACACATGACAAGCAATAGGTACTTATTTCATTTTTTTAAATTAAATTTTATTTTTTATTGAATTTATTGAGGTGACATTGATTCGCAAAATCATACAGGTTTCACATGTACAACTCAATAAAACATCACCTGCGCACTGCATTGTATGCCTACCACCCAGGGCAATACGTTATCCTTTTACCCAGTAATACCTCTGAAACAAATAAGAGCTAATAATATGTAAGGATATATATACCGTATTCAATGACATTTTTTACAACTAGAGGCCCAGTCGTGCACTGGTAGGGTCCCTAGCAGCTGCCGGCTGCCGGCCAGGTACTCCCTCCCGGCTGCCTGCCACCACCGCTGGCTGGGGCCTGCCTCCCTTCCCCCGGGAGGCCCGCCCCCAGGTTGAACTCCCAGAAGAACTCTGGTCGAGGGGACAATTTGCATACTACGCTTTTATTATATAGGGTAGGATTATATTGGTATTGACAAAAGAGTGAAAAGTAGAATGACCATCAGTATAGGAATGATAGGATTGTGTTAAGTGAGTTTACTTGAAATATCTGGCTAGTATCAAAAAGAGTGATTGCATTTAACTCTGAAGAGATATTTAGAATATTAATTGAAAAATAAGTTGCAGGGTAATACCTCATTTCTATTAAAAGAACCAACATGACAACAGTTTGTGGGTAATCATGCTTGTATATGTTTGTATGCTTATGGAGAAAGATGCAGAGTATATATTATTAACATTGTCATAAGGCAGGTAGTATGAGAATAAGACTGACCAAAAGAGAAGGAAATTATTTAACTTTTTAAAAATACTATTCTTCATTGTTTCACTAGTTGCAATTAAACAAAAAATTTTTTCCTGTTGGATGTGGCCAGGTATTAGAAGATGGAAGCAGTCATTTCCCCAAATTTTCTCTTTAGAAAAGTATTTAGTCTAGAAGAGTTAATATAGCATTTCATTTTTTTTCCTGGACTTTTCATGATAGCTTTTTGGGAGAAGAGTTTAGTCCCAGTTCTATGGGCATCATAAACTGCTTTTGAAACAGCTTTTCTATCCAGTGACAAATAATAGTTTAGTTGAAACTGTTGGAGAAGTACATTATGAAAATCTGTGCCCCTGAGGAGAATCAATCAATGACCAGGTTTTGATTTTTAATAGTTGATGTTTTATTCAAACAGTTAAAATTCTAACATTTTGCTGTTTTTCCTAATAGCTCCATCAGGGCACCGTCCCTGTTTCTTATACAGTAACAACAGTGGCACCACATGGGATTCCGCTCTGCACAGGCCAGCACATCCCTGCATGCAGTACACAACAGGTCCCAGGATGCTCTGTGGTTTTCAGTGGACAGCACCTCCCTGTCTGTAGTGTGCCTCCTCCAGTAAGTCTGTGCACTCCCTCTTTAGAATGGCTAAGTGTGTAATATAAGAAAACAAAATCTAAGAGACTTCCTTCTGTAGCTTTTCACGCCCAACTAGAAAAGCATTAGCTATCTTAATAGCTTTGTTATAGTAACAGTTTAATAAGTTAGCTTTAAAATTTGGTATGTTTTTACATTAATTAAATTATACATATTTGGATATCCCGAAGGTCAAAGCATGTTCCTTCATATATCAGCACAGTTTATAATTAAATCTTAATATAGGTTGGCCTTGGATTAACATAGGATATCAGACTAGTTAGTAATAAAGTCTAGTTAGTGATCAGCAGTAATAGTCTCAGCACTTACTGGGTTTTGACAGGTACTTTGAATGGTTGGTCTTTTTATTCCTCACTATAAGAAGCCTGTGATAAAAATGGTATCCCCTATTTTCTATTTTTTGGGGGTTTTTTTTGTTGTTGTTTTTTTAATTTTAAATCTTTATTGTTCAGATTATTACAATTGTTTCTCCTTTCTCCCTCCCCCCGCCATATCTCCCACCACCCGGTTCCCACGCCCCCTCTGCCCTTACCTCCCCCCCGCTGTCCTTATCCATAGGTGTATGATTTTTGTCCAGTCTCTTCCCGTACCCCCCACACAGACACCCCTTTCCCCCTGAGAATTATCAATCCACTCCCATTCTATTATGTTCACCAGTTTATTCTGTTCCTCAGATTTTTAATTCATTTGACTTTTAGATTCACTTGTTGATAGATATGTATTTGTTGTTCATAATTTTTATCTTTACTTTTTTCTTCTTTTTCCTCTTTTTAAAGAATACCTTTCAGCATTTCATATAATACTGGTTTGGCAGTGATGAACTCCTTTAGATTTTTCTTATCTGTGAAGCTCTTTATCTGACCTTCAATTCTGAATGATAACTTTGCTGGGTAGACTGGTCTTGCTTGTAGGTTCTTGCTATTCATCACTTTGAATATTTCTTGCCACTCCCGTCTGGCCTGCATAGTTTCTGTTGAAAAATCAGCTGACAATCATATGGGTGCTCCCTTGTAGGTAATTAACTGTTTTTCTCTTGCTGCTTGTAAGATTCTCTCTTTGTCTTTTGCCCTTGGCATTTTAATTATGATGTGTCTTGGTGTGGTCCTCTTTGGATTCCTCTTGTTTGGGGTTCTGTGTGCTTCCTGGACTTGTAAGTCTATTTCTTTCATCAGGTGGGGGAAGTTTTCGTTCATTATTTCTTCAAATAGGTTTTCAGCGTCTTGCTCTCTCTCTTCTTCTGGCACCCCTATAATTCTGATGTTGGTACGCTTAAAGTTGTCCCAGAGGCTTCTTACACTTTCTTCAACTTTCTGAATTCTCTTCTCTTCTTCTCTGGAGAAGTGTCCTTTGCCTCTTTGTATTCCAAATCTTTGAGTTGATTCTTGCGTTCCTGTAGTCTGCTGTTGGGTCTCTGTATAATATTTTTTATTTCAGTCAGTGTATGTTTAATTTCTAGTTGGTCCTTTTTCATATCCTTGAGGGTCTTATTAAATTTATCGGCCTTTTCCATGAAATTCTTGAAAAACCTTATAACCGTGGTTTTGAACTCTATGTCCATTCGTTTGTTCTCCTCCATTTCTTTTGTTTGGGATCTGTTTCCTTAACTCCTCATTTTTACTGCTTCCCTGAGTTGGTTGGGTAGCTTTGTGTACTAGGTGTCCTATTGGTTCAACGGGTCAGCCTCCCAGTTACCTGAGGTGGACACTCTTGGTGTACCCCTTTGTGGACTGTGTGTACAGCCTTGTTGTAGTTAAGTCTTGATTGTTGTTGGTGTCACTGGGAGGAATTGACCTCCAGGCCAATTGGCTGTGAGGACCCGCTGTGTCTATAACGGAAGAATTGCTATGCTGGAGACACGTTTATGGGGCAGGACTTGTTCCAGTAGGGCTTTGGTACTCACTTGAGTCTGCCTCTTGAATGTGTCCCTTATGAGAGTGGTTGAAATCTGGTGTCGTCTCACACCGACCACTAGATACACTAGTGTCTGGATCTACAATGGGGTGCGGGTCAGCTACTGTCTGAGGCCCCTCAGCAGGAGCTACAGCAAGAACTACAGTTTTCTCCTCTTTGCTTGGGCAGTTTTGGAGCAGTCTGACTGGAGCTGCAGTTAATTTGGTTAAGCTAACAAGCCATTTATATGCAAAAGCCGCTGTGTGGAGCCTGGGCGGGTTTGTAGAATGTGGGGGGCGGGGTCTCAGGGCGTCACTAGGCTAGGGCATTGCAAACTGGCGATGGCTGCCATCAGCCGTCTCTGCCTTTCCGCGTTTCCAAGTCCCCGTGTCCCGCACTCCAGCGCAGGAAACAATGATTGCTGGGTGCACCTCTGCAAAAAAGTCACTCTCACTTTCCGACCCGATGGCCGAGAGTCCAGCTTCTCCCTGTAGGCGTCTGGGTCCCCCGTGTGTCCCCAGAAACTGGATTTCAGAGTGATCAGGAGCTTGTCTCCCTTCGGGTTGAAGAAAAGCCGCGCGCCCAGTTGCCCACCACCAGCCCGATTCGCGCACCTCCGTACCTCAGCTTTTCAGCATTTGTGCTCCTTTCTCTTCTTAATTGTAAATCTTCCACTCAGCCAGCTTTCCCGTGGTTCTGGGTGGTAGACGTTTTGTCTTTTAGCTGTATTTTTGAAATTGTTGTGCGAGGCGGCAGTTTAGTTGTTTAACTTTGCTGCCATCTTTTGATTCAGTATCCCCTATTTTCTAGATGATTAAATGAAAATGACTTGCTTAATAGAGACAGTTAGTATGAGAGAACAGAGATTTCCACCCACTTCTTTATGCCTCTTAAACTTAAACTTTATCTTTTAATCTACCAACCCCCATCCCCACCCCCACCCCCAGTCCAGCCTCCTTATTTTACAAATGAGATTGCTGAAATCCAAGGGATTTAAATGACCCATAGGGTCAATTATGTTTTCAAAGTAAAGTACTTCACTAAATCTATTAATATAACCCTAAACCTTTGTTTGAATGTGAGATTAAAAGGAACACCTATATACAAATACCAAACCACTTTAACATTAATTTACCCAAGCTTGTTTCTCAACCATGGAACCAGTGTGCTAAGTCAGCAGACTTAAAATATTGAGAGACCTTAAATCACTTAGTTGTGAATTGGGCTCCTGTAAATAAAAAAAATCTCAGAAATGAAAAATTTCCAAAGAGAGCTTCTTGGAAAGCAGTATCTGCTGCATCTTAAAGAAGAGAGAGATACTTCTGCTCTTCTCCCATTTCATACTTGTTAATAAGACTAAAGTAAAAGTTCGGTGTTTTGACTGATTTGTAAGAACTGTATAAAATACATAATAATTACCAGTTACCAGTATTTTACTAATAGAGATAAACATACACTATTATTTCATTGTTAATATAGGTTATTAAAACATTTTGGGCGACATGGCAATAACCTTTCTATCTCACTGTATAGAGTTGTGTGTTTTTTTAATTATGTATTTTGATACCTTCAACAAAAAAATAACAATTTCTTTTACAGATGCTGCAAGCCTGTTCAGTTCAGCACTTACCAGTACCATATGCTGCATTCCCACCCCTTATTTCTAGTGATCCATTTCTTTTACATCCTCCTCACCTTTCTCCTCATCATCATCCTCATTTGCCACCACCAGGCCAGTTTGTCCCTTTCCAAACACAGCAGTCACGATCGGTAGGTATTTCTACTTTTATGTCTTTAATATTCACAGAATGTTTAGACCTAAAAGGTAGATTAATTTAGTAGATGTAAATTGTAACCATTTAAAAATTATAACTTGGGCATTCTTCTGGTTCTTTTTTTCTTTTCTTTATTGATTAAGGTATTACATATGTGTCCTTAAGCCCCTCCTGCCCCCCGCCCCCATTCATGCCCTCACCCCCCCCCCCCCCCCCGATGTCTGTATCCATTGGTTATGCTTATATGCATACATGCAAGTCCTTTGGTTGATCTCTCCCCCTTACCATTCTTCTGGTTCTTAAATGAATTAAGGACTTCAAAGATATACAAATTCATATAGATAAATGAACCGAGAATTACCTTGGTTTCTTAAATTTTTCTAGGTATTTTATGTCACTTGTCTGATTTAAATTTGTTCCTTCCAATCTATAATCTTGCATGAAGTAAAAGTCAGTTTTCTTGGTTTTTTTTCTTTTATGTATTTCTAAAATGGAAAGTGAAAATATTATAAAGTGGTTTATACTTGTTAGGATAATATTTACTTATGCAAGTAAAGTAACCCTCTGAGCCTCAATTGGTTTTATTGGAAGCTTGTTTCTCTATTGTGTTCTCACAAAAAGGTGGATGAGATAGTCTGTTAACACAATTATACCCTGGGACTGGAATATAGCTGAGAGGCATGTTATTTTAGGGTCTGAAGGAGGTAAGTACTGTATAAGTGGAAGGAAGGGCACAGGAAGAAGGCCCACTTGTGTTTTGGACAGGCCAAGTTGAACATCTGAATCATCATGCATTAAGAAAATAGAGGAAAGAGAACATATGGAACTGATTAGAGTGGAAGATTTTAGCCTTGTGAAAGGAACTGCAGTATTATTCCTAATGGCCAACAAATAGAAACAGTGCAAATGTCTATCAAGTGATAATGAATAAGCAAATATGGTATATCTATACAGTGGATTAATTCAACCAAAAAAAAGGAGTGCGGTATGATACACAAACTATAAGATGGATAAACCTTGAAAACATTATGCTAAATGAAAGAAGCCAGATACCAGGGCCACAATATTACGTGATTCTGTATATATGAAATGTCCAGAATAGGAAGACCTATAGAAATGAAGGAAGATTAATGGTTGTCCAGAACCTTGGGGAGGATTGAAGAGAAATGGGTAGTAGACCTGACTACTAATGGGCATGGGTTGTTTTGGGGGGTTTTTTGGTGGGGGGGAAGGGGGAGGAATGTTCTGGAATTAGTTTGTGGTGAATATACAAAAATGACTTGTACTCCCCCTTACTTATGGTAAATTTTTAGTATGTGAATTATATCTCAGCTCTTTTTTTTAATCCAACATGCTATTGCTTTACATATACTATGTGTTCTATGTGTTACTTGTACATTGTCTCAGTGTTTACAACACACTTTTGAAATAGGCTACGGATGTGTCAGTTCTATAGGTGACAATATTGAAGTTCCGATTAAGTAATTTATACACTGAGTGACCAGACTATTATGATATCTGAACGCATAATAATCTGGCCACTCAGTGTATATCCTATATAATAAAAGGCTAATATGCAAATTGTCCCTTCGACCAGCAGGCAGGCCAGCCAACTGCCCATGTCCCCTTCCCCTGGCCAGACCCCACCCATGTACGAATTCATGCATCGGGCCTCTTATGTATATATGTGTGTGTGTGTGTGTGTGTGTGTGTGTGTGTGTGTGTGTGTATACACGCACGCACACACACTGAGTGGCCAGATTATTATGCATTCAGAGATCATAATAATCTGGCCACTCAGTGTACAAGTCACATTGATTAGTGACAATGCCAAGAATCTAATGCCAAAGCCCATAAGCTTTCTACTGCAGCATAATGCCTACTGTATCTTATGTCATTTAGCTCTGGTTTTGATTTATAAATAGATATACACCGTGTTCAATTTCATGTTAAGGGTTAAGTGTCTGAAAATCCTGTGAGTAGTAGGTCATTGTATCCTATGTGTTGTAATTTTAGCCATGCAATTGGCTTACTACATGACTTTTTGCCTTCTCTTAAGAGAAGATTGAAATAGTAAAATAAATGTATCTTTTAATTGATATGTCTAGTCAATTAAATAGAAATGCTTAATGACGTATTTCAAAAACTTATTGAAATTCCATTAAAGGCAGGAAGATTTTACTATGTCTGTATGTCACATGTATGAATTTAGGTTCATGTGCATATCAAGAAATGTATGACTTTAAAAATATTGTGTGTGTGTGTGATTTTTATTATTATACCACAGTATCTAAACACTGGAAGTACATTAGTGTTTGGTTTTTTTTTTCCCCCTCAGCCTCTGCAAAGGATAGAAAATGAAGTGGAACTCTTAGGAGAACATCTTCCAGTAGGAGGTTTTACTTACCCTTCCTCAGCCCATCCCCCAACATTACCTCCATCAGCTCCTTTGCAGTTCTTAACACATGATCCTTTGCATCAAGAGGTGTCCTTTGGAGTCGTAAGTTTTCATTAAGTGTTATTATTTGCTTTGATAACTTGTTTTGAGTTGTTTCAATGTAACTACATATTTAGAATTTTGAATGTATTGTTGAAATCATTGGTGTTGGGAAAGTGTATTTAGAAATATACATGTTTTAAACTAGTCATTGCATCTATGTGAACATTTAAGAAATATTAAATACCACTTGAATAGTAAAGAACTTTATAGGTTGTTGTTGTTGTTTTTTTTTAAGAGACTTTGACATTAAATAAAAGGTAGAATGATCTTAAATTGTCATTCAAGATCTTAAATTGTCAAACATTTTTTCTCCTACAGCCTTATCCTCCATTTATGCCCCGGAGGCTCACAGGACGAAGTAGATACCGATCCCAGCAGCCAATACCACCTCCCCCTTATCATCCCAGCTTACTACCATATGTGTTGTAAGTTTTTTCTTATTTTGATGAGTTCTAAATTTGGCTTCTTGAGATTCTCTTTCTTTTATGAGGATCTTCTTTGTGATGTATAATTTAGAGTGTTAAATATTTGTATTTAATGTTAGTGGTTGGGTATGGGGCTATTTAAGGGTGAAAGAGAAGAGTCAATGACAAAAGAGAAGTGGGGGAAGAAGAAATTTTGAGCCATAAAATAGGTTTACCAAATCTAAAGGTAGGAAAGTTAAAATTTTTGCTACTTTCACAATTGGCATCACTTGCCATCTTCTTTGATTATCCAGCTTTTGAAGCTGCTGTTTCTCTCAGTGGAAGAGAGAAAGAGAAGTTATGTCTATTCCTTATAAATACTCTGTTAGAGGTCCTGGCTGGTTAGAGCATCATCCCAGTACCCCAAGGTTGCAGGTTAGATCCCCGATTAGGGCATGTAAAAGAAGCAACCAATAAATGCGTAAGTGAATGGATCAACAATTCCATGTTTTTTACTTTAAAAAAAAAAAGAAAGGAAAATAAATACTCGGTTAGAATTACATTTGTAGCAGAAGCACTCATGGGTTAAATATATCTTTAGTTCTCTCTCATGTAATGAAGTCCAGAAGTAGGCAATTCAGATATGATTTTTTCCCCCTAATATATTTTATTGATTTTTTACAGAGAGGAAGGGAGAGGGAGAGAGAGTTAGAAACATCGATGAGAAACATCAATCAGCTGCCACCTGCGCACCCCCTACTGGGGATGTGCCCGCAACCAAGGTACATGCCCTTGACCAGAATCGAACCTGGGACCCTTGAGTCCGCAGGCCGACGCTCTATCCACTGAGCCAAACTGGTTAGGGCCAGGTATGATTTGTTTAGCCCCATAACTCTGAGGAATGGTTCTGCCATCCTATGGCTTCCTCTAAAATGGCTCCTCAGGTTCTAGCTATTAATTCAGCATTCCAGCCAGTAAAAATGAAAGTGGATCTCTGCCTACCTGTCTCCTCTCAGGAATACTTCCTAGAAGATCCATGTATTACTCCTGCCAAATCCCATGGGCCAGAATGTAGTCTTATGTCTATAATTAGGAAAGCTAGGAAATGTTGTCTTTAAGGTCATGTGCCTATTTTATACTATTTTGATCATTGTAGCTCTATTGCAAGTCTTAAATCAGATAGGATAAGTCTCCCAACTTAGTTCTAAAATGATTTAAAGTCTTTTGTGTGAGCCATATAAATTTTTAAATCAAATTAGTTTCTACTTGAAAAAAGGCTTGCTGAGGATTTTGGTAGGTATTGCATGAAATCTATAGATCAGTTGGGGAGAAAATTGACATCTTAATATTGACTCGTCTAGTCAGTTAACTGACACAGTATATCTCTCTATTCTTTTTAAGTTTATCCTTACAGTATTTTTGCAGTTTTTATTGTGTAGGTCTTGCATATGTTTTGTTGAATTCATTCCAAATATTTTATGTGATTTTATGCTATTGTGAATGATATTTTTTAAGTGTCAGTTTTTGTTTATTGTTAGTGAAGGCAGTTTTTTTTAAAGGGTTGCCACTGATTAACCCCAGCCATTTGTCCCTATAGCACTGGTTTTGTTTTTCCTGTTCATGGAAGTAATGTATCAATGCTAGTGTTGGTTATTTTCACTGCAGATCAATGCTTCCAGTGCCACCTGCAGTAGGCCCAACTTTCAGCTTTGAATTGGATGTGGAAGATGGAGAAGTAGAAAATTACGAGGTGAGTAGGTGAACTTGAATTAAGTTGGGGAATATTGTGTGCATAAAAAGTACCGTAATACTCAACTCATTCATCTAATTAAACATTATTAAGTGAATCCTTTGTACATTTCAAGATATAAATATGTTTGAAAAAAGTGTTCAGCATCCTTAAGGATATTTTGTCATGTACCACACAGCTCTGATAAAGAGACAGACTTTTGGTACTCTCTTAGAGTTACATACAACTCGTATGAGAGAATGTAAATGAGAAAACAGTGAATTATAAATTGATGTTCTCAAAGATTTTGTGGAAGCCAGAAGTGTTTGAGTTGATTCTTGAAGGATGGGAAAACTTTTTCGTGTATAAGGTTGAAGCAGGAAAGTGCTGGATATTCTTGAGGAATTGCATATAGTCTGTGGCTAACGTGAGATTTGATTGGAAAGCTTAACTGGTTGTCCTTGAGTGTCCTGCTAGAGAATGGACAGAATTTTGAATATTATGGGATGAAGGAGCTGCTACATTTTTTGGTGCTAATGGATCTATACTTTTATAAGTCAAAACTCTGCTAGTAGCATGAAGGAATAGATGGAAGAGGTTAAGAAGTTGGTGGTGGGGAAACCTATTTAATAGGTCAGGCAATAAATTATAAAACCATGCAAGTTCCGAACTATAGGAACTGCAAATAGAAAAGAGTACATCTTCAGAGACTTTTTTAACATTTGAACCAACAGGAGTAGAGTTAGGAGTGTGAGTGGGAGGGTTGCAAAAGAAGATGCTCTACAAAAACTGTAGTAACTCACAAAGAAGGCAGAAGATGACAGTAGGTCAAGTAGAGGACATAATCTAATTTAGATGATGTTGATGATATAGTATTTGAAGTTAGGAATAGGAGGTGCAGTTCAGGGGTTGAAAGGCAAATTCGGATTTGGGTATGTTGAATGTGAGTGACTGTATGTATGACTTGGTTTTGATACTGCCAGCTATCTTTCTCACCCCAGCCTCACTTAGTTTCTATTTATACAGTATGAATACAGATGCTCCTTGGCTTATGATGGGGTTACGTCCTGATAAATCCATTGTAAGTTGAAAATATCATAAATTGAAATGCATTTAACCTACTGAACATCATAGCTTAGCCTACCTGGTTTCTAATGAATGCATGTCGCTTTTGCACCATTGTGAAGTGGAAAAATCGTAAGCCAAACCATCGTTAATTGGGACATCTGTGCTGGAACACTTTTTTTTTTTTTTTTTTAGGTGAACTGAACCTGGGGAGAGGGAGGAGAGATCTCACACACAAACAATCTTAAAGCATCTTTGTTTTATTTTTTAAATGCATGTGGAAGAGATCAGGCCAAATGCTATATTCTTCTGTAGTTTTCAGAATGCCATTATACCACTTTCTACATATATAATCACATTGTAGTGTCCTTTGGCTTTCATTCCCAGATTCTTAAGAAAGGGGCTGTAATAATTTCCTGATTTTGTTTCTAGAACACTCTTTATGTTAGTTTTGTACAGAGCGGTAAGGAAAGGAGTTGGTTCTCTTTTTAGGTATTCTTTTAGGTACTGAAATTGAGTCTTCTTTCATGCTACTGAAAGGACAGCTTTTCGTTAAACAAATTATATACATATACCAATGGAAAAACAGTGATACTATCCCAGTGTAGGGAAAATATTTTGTATTTAGCATTGGAATCCTTTCTGGACTGTATTTTGGATTGAATATGTTTGATCTTCTGCAAAGTCACACTTTAATTCAATCAAGAAAATCTTGCTTGCTTTTCTGGTTTTATCTCAATAGTGTGCACACCTACAACACTCCCTAGTCCAGAGTACTCATCATTTTTTAGTCTACCCTATACATCTTGCCTATGTGCTTTTACTCCCCTTGATCCTTCTGCCCAATTATTTTCCCCCCTTCCTCTACATTTTGAAACTACTTCTATGAAAGACATTTCTAGTCCATTATCAGATCTAAATGTCCCTCTCCCTCCTTTTTGTTCTTATAAAACCATATGTAATAATCATGTCGTGCCTTCAGTTATCTTGCCTGCTGGATCATATAAATTTGTTGAGGGCTTGGTTATCATTATATTCTCCTTTCAATAAGGGCTTAATGAACATATTTTATTGAATATAATTGTCATATTTGTGTTAGTTGACCTAAGTGTCCTATTATACAGGAGAGGTATAATAAATATAGATAAGCTATATCATAAATTTTATATGCAAATTGTAATCAGCACCATTTTAACAACTTGCTAGTCTAGCATTTAGAAGGACTTAGGGGCATTCATGTTCACAAAGGGGAAGCAATTTTAGGTGACCCAATTCTCCAAATGAATCTGAACCAAAATCAGTGTCGTGGTGTCATTATATTAAAACAGCCATCACAGCATTAGTTATTGAGATTTTTTTTTGAGAAATTATTTGTTCATCTCATCTGTCATCATTTCTTTGTTACCCATTCTGTTAACCCTGTGGCAGCCTTTAAAGGGGGAAAGCAGCACACAAAGGGCTGCCTGATTTTAGAATAAAGCAAATGAATAATTAGAGCCATTGAAACTGGGAGAAAGGAGGTACTTGTATAAAACCAGTAAGCATAATCGCTGCAATACATTGAAACATCAGTTATGCTAAAATTCATGAATTCATAGTGGTACTTAAAAAAACACACTCAGTGGTCTTATTCATCCTGCACTTTATATATGATTTATACTAACTGAATGCAATTTGGTATGGGGCAGTTGTTCAGTATAGAAGTATTTCATCTAATAAATGAAGAAAGAATGATAGAATTAAAATACTACTATTTTGCCATCTTTAATGAATAAATGGACCTAGGCAATGTTCCATCAGTGGCTGCTAACATAACAATTAGGTGTGGTGAACTATGATTGAAATACTCAAATCCACCAATTTATAGGAAATACAGGGGACAAGAAAACTCAAGTCAGGGTGGGGTGGTTCAGTCAACAAAATTCAGACTGAGAATTTCTACAGGCCATTGACCTGTTTTCTTCAATAAATACAAAATTTTAAAAAGATACTTGAGACAATATCAAGCAATGGGAATAGATGGATTTATTTGGATTATGATTTGAATAAACTATTTTTAAAAGTGTTTTGAAAGTAATTGAAACAGACATTTGACAAAGAATTATAAGGTGTGGTGATGATGATGATGATGTGATTTATTCCCTTTTTAAAAATCTTTCCTTTTTTAGGGTGGTGGTGTTCAACTTGGGGATAGTTTTATCCCCAAGAGGATATTTAGCAACATATGGAGACATTTTTTATTGTTACAACTGGGTGGGCGGGTGTTACTGGCATTTAGCAGAGATGCTGCTAAACATCCTACAGTGCACTGAACAGCCCCCACAATAAAAGTTTATCCAGCCCAAAATGTCAAAAGTGCTGAAGTTGACAGACTGTTTTAAAGATACATACAAAACTGTTAATGAAATAACCATGTTTTAGTTTTGTTTGAAAAGTATCTGGTATTTAGAAGTAGACAGTAATAGGTGAAATAAAATTAGCCATGGATTGTTGAGCCTGAGTAATGGGAATATGGAATTTCATTATACTGTACCTCTTCTTTAGTATGTATTTAAATTTTTCCACAATAAAAGTAGTTTTTTAAAAAATTACTGCAATAGAAAAATTTAAAGCAAGTTAAAATATATTTCCTTTTCCATCAACAGGCCCTTTTAAACCTGGCAGAGCGACTAGGAGAAGCTAAGCCACGAGGACTGACTAAAGCAGATATTGAACAACTTCCTTCTTATCGGTTCAATCCTAACAACCACCAGTCAGAACAGACTTTGTAAGTACATTTTTCTGACATCACTCTGTTAAATTTTCTTTTCTACCTTTATGAAATAAAAGCCTGAGAGCCATAGATAACTTGATAAAGTAACCTATATTTCATAATCTTGGCCTATGTTATCTAGTTAGGTAGCAGCTAGTCACATGGGGCTGCTTAAATTAAATAAAATTGAAAGTTAAATTTCTTAGTAACACTAGCTAGTGATGCTGTATTGAAAGATTTAGAACATTTCTGTCACTTGAGAAAATTTTATTGGACAGTGCTGTTCTGGAATTTTAGGTTGCCCAAAAATTTTATGGTCTCTGATTCAAACTGCAATATTTTATATATGATTAAAGTCTCATACATGTAAAGTTCGAAGTTTTTACTTAAAGATTCTCCTTATTATAGTATCTTCTTTATAGAAATTCTACTGAGATATAATTCACATTTATAGTGATTCTTAGTATATTCAGCCTTTTGCAACCATCTTCATAAGCAAACTTATACCATTTTCATCACCTCAAAAAGAAACTCGTTACCCATTAGCAGCCATTCCCCTTATCTTTCCAATCCTCTTCACCCTGGCACAAACTTTTTTTTTTTTTTTTTAAGCTCTATAGAGGTGCCTATTCTGGACATTTCACATAAATGGGCTCATATAATATATGGTCTTTTTAATCTGGCTTCTTTCACTTAGCTTGTGTTCAGGGTTCATCATGTCATAACTTATATCAGTATTTCATTCCTGTTTATGACCAAGTAATATTTGATTGTATGGATACACTAGATATTGTTTGTCCTTTCCTCAATTGATGAACATTTGGGTTGTTTCCACATTTTGTCTAATATTAATAACTAGAGGCCCGGTGCACAAAATTCATTCACGGGGGTGGGGGGGGGTGTCCCTCAGCCCAGCCTGCACCCTCTCCAATCTGGGACTACTGGCTCCCAACTGCTAGCCTACCTGCCTTCTTGATTGCCCCTAACTGCTTCTGCCTGCCAGCCTGATCACCCCCTAACCACTCCCCTGCCAGCCAGATTGATGTCTAACTGCTCTCCTGCCAGCCTGTTTGCCCCCAACTTCCCTTCTCTGCTGGCCTGGTCACCCCTAACTGCCCTCCCCTGCAGGCCTGGTCCCTCCCAACTGCCCTCCCCTGCTGGCCATCTTGTGGCGGCCATCTTGTGTCCACATGGGGGCAGGATCTTTGACCACATGGGGGCAGCCATCTTGTGTGTTGGAGTGATGGTCAATCTGCATATTACTCTCTTATTAGATAGGATAGAGGCCTGGTGCATGGGTGGGGGCCAGCTGGTTTGTCCTGAAGGGTGTTCCGGATCAGAGTGGGGGTTCCCTTGGGGCGTGGGACGGCCTGGGCGAGGGGCCTGTGGTGGTTTGCAGGCCAACCACGCTCCCTGGTGACCCAAGCAGAGGCCCTGATATCTGGGATTTATTTATCTTCTACAATTGAAACTTTGTAGCCTTAAGTGGAGGCCTGGGTGTGCGGAAAGCTTGGCTTCCTCCATCACCAGGGAAACCCAAGCCTCCCTTCTGCTCTCTCCGTGGCCGCAGCCATCTTGGCCAGGTTAATTTGCATACTCGCTCCTGATTGGCTTGTGTGCGTGGCTTGTGGGCATAGCGGAGTGATGGTTAATTTGCATATTACTTTTTTATTTGATAGGATACTGCTGTGAACATTTATGTACAGATTTCCCTTGCTCCAAAAGTAGAGCATTTCATAAACCAAAATGACATGAAGTGAAGAAGCAGTTACCATTAATTTATATGGAAAAATTTTTGAGCATTCATAGCTCCAAAAAATAACCTATCAAATTATACCAAAAAACATAAAACATAAAGTAACATTAACATACAGTAAAAGCAAGAATGATATGATAAATACACAGTTTATATAAAGTAGAAATAATATATGTACAGTGTAGTTTAACTTACCAGAATTGGGAAAATTGAGAGCACATTGAAACTGGCTGAGAGGTGGTGGTGATGGCGTGTTGGCTGAGTTATCAGGGAGGGGAGATAGGAGGAACAGGAGAGGAAGAAGGTCATCTGTTAACATGCAGTTATTGTCTGACTTCATCATGGGAGGCAGGTCACCACCATCTACACCTCTGTGCCATTTACCTATCTATTTTTGTTTCTTGTGTTTTCAGTATCTCAAACCATTGCCTACTTGGAAGTCATGAAGATTGACTCCTGTGCTTTCTTCTAAGATTTTACAATTTTTGGCTTTTACGTTTAGGCCTTTGCTCCATTTTTGAGTTAATTTTTGTGTATTGTATGAGGTAGTAGTCCAACTTTTTTTTTTTTTTTTGCATAAGACTATCCAGTTCTAGCACCCCTTTGTTGACTATCATAGTACTTTTTTAGTATTAACACATTGCAGATGGATCACAAGAATTGTCATGTTTTCTGTTCTAAGGCTTGTGGCCAATCACGAGAATACTTGAAAAAGATATTAGCTTATAAGAACATGTAATAAATAACTTCAACATGCAATGGGTATTTAATTTTAAAGCGTGCCATTAACATTTATGTAAAATATTTTTTGTACTCGTTCAATAGAAACTTATCTGGCCACTGGGTAAATCTAGCAATGAAACTACTGGTCTGCAGTGTGTTAAGACTAGCTTGGGTCCTAGCCGGTTTGACTCAATGGATAGAGGATTGGACTGTATACTGGAGGGTCCCGGTTCGATTCTGGTCAAGGGCACATGCCCAGGTTGTGGGCTCGTTCCCCAGTGTGGGGCGTGCAGGAGGCAGCTAATCAATGATGCTCTGTCATCATTGATGTTTCTATCTCTCTCTCCCTCTCTCCCTTTCTGAAATCAATAAAAATTTAAAAACAAAAAAAAACAAAAAAAACTAGCTTGGACGTTAAACCAGAGATTTTCCTGATGATCTCTCAGTAAAGAAAAGCACTTTTACTACATGTGCTAATATCATGATTTTGTGTGTGTGTCTTAAAATTTAAATGACATTTTGATAAGGAAGATGGTAAGTGGTTTTTGGGGGGGCTTCAGTAATCATAACAAAACAGAAAACCACTTGGTTTTATGGTTAAATTACCTTTTTCCCTTTTTTAGGTGTGTAGTGTGCATGTGTGATTTTGAGTCAAGGCAGCTACTTAGAGTTTTACCCTGTAACCACGAGTTCCATGCCAAGTGTGTCGACAAATGGCTTAAGGTAAAGTGATGGCATCTGAGAAGAGAATAACATTGAATTTTCTTTTTATTGAGCATGGTTTCATGAAGAGTAAGTCCATCATTGGTGGAGGGTGGGTAAGGAGGTAAGATATTTGAGTAATATATTTCAAACACAGCTTTCAATATGATTTCTAAAAATAAAGAGAAAAGGCCAGCAAAAATGAACTATAATCATCATCATGGGAGTGATTTTGTAAAACCTGAAAAGTGGTTATGTCTTTCATAATGAGTACTAGAGGCTCAGTACATGACATTCGTGCACTGGGAGGGGGGGGTGTCCCTCAGCCCGGACTGCGCCCTCTTGCAGTGCAGGACCCCTTAGGGGATGTCTGCCTGCCGACCTAGGCCCAATCCCCCCTTGCAGTCTGGGGCTCTCACAGTCCGGACCCCTCACTCCTTACCACCCACCTGCAGTCGCGGGAGAGGCTCCAGCCAACGCCGCTGCACTCACCAGCCTTCTGGCTGAGTGGCGCTCCTGCGTTGAGCATCTGCCTCTGGTGGTCAGTGCGCATCGTAGTAACCGGTCATTCCGCCATTTGGTCAATTTGCATATTAGGGTTTTATTATATAAGGATGTCCTAACTTTCTCATGGTATGTAGGGGTAAGGCCTGGGTTCATTAGGCCAGTTTCCTGTGTTTAGAAGGGGACCTCACTGGAGCTCCTTTGTCAGAGATTTACATGGGAACAAACCTCTAGTGCTTTTAATTCTTACCCTTTTTTCTTTTGTAGATACTAAAAAATTTTTTTAAGTCCAAAGGACACAAATTAGTTAACTTTATGTTGTGTGGGAATTTTTTAGAATATTCTCATTAGGAGATAATAATATTGGGTTAGATAACTTCCCAGTTTGGTGAGGAAGACAGACGAGCACAGATTAAGGGTACCCAGTTTAGCCCAAACTGAATCCTGAAGGTGAAGAGTCTGAACTTTTTAGAAAAATAAAGTATTAAATACGCTCAATCCTGACATGTGAGAAGAGAGAATAATCAGAAAACCACAGGTTCCATGTGGCTGATAACTAGTGTATGCTAGTGGCAAGAGAAGAGACAGATGTTCAGAAATGTAACCAGTGACCAGCTTATTGTGAAGTCACTGTGAAGTGGAGGGAGTTTGGGCTTGATATCTTGAAAGTGATGTGGAAGAGATATGAGTGAGATTGTATGTTAGAAAGATCACTGGCCATTGTTTAGAGAATGAACTACAAGGAATAATTTCTGAAAGGCAGGAAGATGGAATAAGGATGTTCTGAGCCATACATAGCACAAATAGTGGCAATTAAATGAAAAGAAAAGGACTGATTTGAAAGCTATTATAATAAAGAAATGAGAGTATTTGATGAATAATGGATTATAGAAAGAGAGCAGGTGATGCCTATGTTGATGGCTTTAGCAACTCAGCAAATGGTGGTGTCATTTGTTGAGATGGAGTTTTTTAAGCCAGTTAATTAAATTTGTCTGAACTGGTGATGGATAATGTTGTCTATATGGTGAAGGTAGACCCTTTAAAAAAATTAATCAAAAATAAAACCAAAAAAATCAATCATAGGTTATTCGTTTTTTTAGATTTAATGGGGTATTTTTTAAAAGACATATTAAATGATTGCTTTGTACCCTCTTCAAAGAACAAAGAATGTAGAAACTATATGGGAAGTAAAAAGAGTTCCATTGCTTTTAATATGTTTCATTGTGTAAGTCACAATTCAGACAAGTTTTCTCTTTTGTGTTTTAGGCAAATCGTACTTGCCCAATTTGTCGAGCTGATGCTTCAGAAGTGCATCGGGATTCAGAATGACCAACCTAAGAGCACAAATTTAGTTTGGGTGTTCCTCATCACATGTATATACGGACTATCCATTGAACTTAATCTGTGTGGCTTCCAGCCCTCCCTTTACCAAAAGGGTCAATGGACCTTTCTTTGCACTGTGTGACTTAATCAACTATAAAAGCTTACAATTAGTCTTCATAATTATGGGATTGTTATACTAACCGTGTGATTGGAACTCCAAAGACTTTTTCTTTAGCTTAATTTTGTGTGTGCACTAACATTCCCTGGTTTTTGTGTGATCATTCCGAGTGTTGCTGCAAGATTACAGTGGACGTGATCTTTTAGCATGTGCTTTTATAAAAAGTGGTAGCTCCAGATGATATAGCAATCTACCTTATATAGAGCCTTCAGAAACTGTGAGTGGAAATGAATGCAACGTATGACTGTTGGTGATAAATGTATCTCTGTGTGTGAGAGAGAGTGTGTTAACTACTTGTGTGCAGGCATGGTAGCTAATGTGTGTATGAGATCTATATACCAGCATGTACCAAGAATGTGTGTGTAGTTTTAATTATGCTGCAATGTATAATCTGGTGTGTTATTTAAACAGCACTAGTACTGTACACTGGTTTTTTTCCCCCTTGTGTTTGCAGTTGCACACTGATTGCTAAGGGTGCATCAATTACAAGCATTGAATACTCCATCCCCTTCCCTCCCGATGAATGGAATGAGAAAAGCCGCCTTCCTTTGCTTCAGGCAGCTGTCACCTTTTCTTCATTGGTGGTCCAAGTGGGTCACTTAAGAAAAAAAAGTGTAACAGATCTCACTCCATGAACCTGATTTTTTTATTCTGTTCTGAAAACTTTTTAAATCTCCAATTTGCTGTTTCCAAAAAGAAGGTGCAATATCATACATCATCAGTTAGCAATATTAGCATTTCAATCAATGATTTGAATGTTGATACTTGTTTTTTCCTTTACATTTCCAGTAAGCTTCTTAAGGAAGTACTTGTGATTTTTTTTTTTAATGTTTAGATTGTAGTCTATTCTGAAGATATTTGAGTAATATATTTCTAAGAATACCACTGGTCCCATGAAGTCTCACTTCCTTGACTTCCAACAGAACAAAATCTGTTAGCTAACTCAGCTTGATTTCTGGTATATGTTCTTTGTTCAAGCTCCCATGGGCAACTAAGTTGTTTTAAGAAAACTGTATTTCTGTTTGAGTTAATTCACCTGCCAAGCTCCAATTCTGAAAGTTGTCTAGTTCTTCTCTCAGTAAATGTGCTTCTCATCAAAACCCTCGATTCCAGGATGGATCAAGTGCTGTGACAGCTCTAGTTCCTTAGACCTGATGTGCTTTGATGTTTTATTGCTTTTTTTTTTTTTTTTTTTGAATGAGAAAAATATAACAGGTGTCCAAAATACTTGCAGTATAATGAAGATATGATTTTTGTATAAAAAATAATGCTGTAAAACAGGAATTGACCTTCATTTAGTTGATCTGAAATATTTCCATAATAGCTGTGTGGTTTTTTTTAATAGATTTATTGAGCATAATGCAGATTGTTTAAATTCAGTTTTCCAGCAGTGTTTAGATTCCTCTCTCATTCTTTGTGTGCTCAACATTGCCTGCCTCTTCCCTGCGGTTGATGTCATTGCTTTTGCGGTAGCACAAGCTGTGTAGTTCCAGTCAGGATTGTGATGATTTGCTGCCAGCCTCACTCAGCTTTCAGTTGGCTCTGTGTTGGTCTTCTACTCAGACAGTGTTAACTACTTTTACTGCCATGCTACTTGCCTTCCCTTGAAATCTCTATAAGCTCATCACAGCTTAGAGTTCAGTAAAGTCAATTTACACAGAAGCACAATTTTGCCCTTTTCCAAACACTGTTGCCTCTAGTCATACAAATAGAATTTTGCATACTTTGTTTGCCCTTAAATTTGTCAGTGCATCATAAATACATCTAAACAGTGATAACATGCACATGTTACTTTTAAATCATTAGGATATCCCACACCTATTCCTGATGAATAAAAAGTTTGTTAAAGACCAAAATTATTGGCATAATAATCAGCTACATTACAAATCACGTAGAGTTTAATCTTTATTTTTTTTAATTAAAAAAATCATGTTTAAAATGGCAAAAGCCCATCTTATACATAGACTCTTTTATATAGCTGCAAAAAATTTTTTATCTGTACAGATCTAACGTAACACTACTACACTCAGTATTCATTTTATTGAAGCATGCAAGTAAAGCACTTTTTCTAATTTATATAGATACCTAATTAACAAGGCACATTGTACTAATGACTAGGAAAAGTAGCTCTTTCTTCCCTCTGACGATGAATTCTTGTCATAATATCCCTTTTCCAGTAAGTTTTAGAGAGGCAGTTGGCAATTTAGGAGGCAGCAGGGTCTATTGATAAAATTCTGAATTGTTGGCTCTTGTGACTGATCTCTCTTTGGGAATGTCTTTTCTTTGCATGGGCCTCTTAGAGATGTGTGCAGACTTGCTTATTAAGTGGTTAGTACATATTAGGAGTATACATGCATGTGCTCTGAACCAGCTCAGACTAGCCAAAATGAGCAGCTTTATGGCTAGCAAAAGAGAAAGAGCAGTTGATTTGTTCCAGCTGTTGTCACCTTGGGTGATGCACCAGATAGCAGGCAAATGTTGGTTTGTTGCCTTCTTCCTCTTTCCTCCTAAGACAATATTGGCTTTACCATCTTAACTCTGCTTTGGGGTTTTGTTTTGGGTTTTTTTGTCTTTGACATGAATTATCATCTTTGATTTTTTTTTCTTTTTTTCCGCCAGCCTCCCCCATCTTACCCCCCAAAACAGAACAAAACAAAAAATAAGTCAAGGCCTCCAGGTATTGAGATCTCATTAGGATTTTCTGTCCTGGTTTTTCTTTTTCTTTTTTAAGCAAAATTTTAAAAATGTGGAAGCATATTTAGATTTTATACACTCTCTCAAATGTGATTTGTTAAAGATTCTTAAATTTGGGCCTCTTAAATATTTTGAATGAGATCTATAATTCACTTGTGCGAATATTTTTCATATATGTCTTTAGGCCTTCATTAGGAACCTATTTTCCCCCTGTTGTACATTGGGTTACCTCATTTTACTGTTTGTTTCAGATTATGAAAGCTTACAGGGGTGTTTTTGGAATCATTTGCTGAGTCATTTCCTCAAATCATATTCCATTGTATCAGTTAACATAGTTTTAAATGTATGTATTATAAATATCTGTAACCAAATCATTTGAAGGCTTGATAAATTTTTAACAAAATTTGTACATTTTTTATGAAAGTTACTAGTAATGCTTTACTAAGTAGTGCAATGAATTTTTATTTTTAATCCCTGTGCCCAATTTTGGAGTTGAGAGGGTTGTTGGTAATAAATGTATGATGTACACTTAACATATTTTGTTGTGTTATGTTACTGTGTGGGAAGGGTGGGGATTGTGTGTGCTTGAGGGAGGGGGTTGGGGATTCCAGCAAGAAGATAGAGCTGTTGAGCTACTAGCAGCTAGATTTAATTTTTAGACTAATTCCAATTTTGTTTCTGCATTTGTGTAAACATCTTTGAAACACAAAGCAACTAGTATTTTAACGTGTGGTACATCCTATATAATAAAAGGCTAATGTGCAAATTGTCCCCTTGACTGGGAGTTCAACCAGGGGGCAGGGCCAGCTGGCCAACTGCCATGGCCCCTCCTCCCAGCCGGCCTAGCCCCATAGGTCCCCATCGAGGTGAGCTGGCTGGATCCCACGTGTGCATGAATTCGTGCACTGGGACTCTGGTGATTATATAAAAAGGCCAAAAAGATAGCCAAGTTAGCCACATTTGTGGCATAAGCTTATTGAACAGTAGAGAAGTATAAGTAGGTAACGATTTCTTTCTATATATGTTAACTATAAGATGCAGGAAATAAGATTACAATAGACAATTGGGGATATTTCATTATATTAGTGACAGCTTACATCCAACTTACTGTCAGCATAATAATGGAAAGAGAAACTGCTGCTTGTCATTTTCCATACATGTTTGTGTGATTCCTTCCCTTTGACTAAAAAAGGAAGAAAATAAAAGCAACCTACTTATATACAGTATATGCTGTGTTACTTAAGAAGGAAAGTAGAAGCAAAATACAAGAAAAATTGAGGCCAAATAATAGATTCCAACATTATTTTGTCTTTCAGGAAACAGTCATTCTTTGGCGCAAGAGAAGGGAATGCCCTCTGACTGGTCCCAGTACTCAGTTGACAGAAGCATTCAGAAAAGTGACCAAGGCCTGACTGTTTCCCTCATTTTTCCAGCATATTTGAAGGAGTGTTTGCATTGGACCTTGAATGTCTTAAGAAACCCAAAACTTGTGCTGTCTTATGGCAATGGTATTTACTGCTCAGTTAAATACCCATGCATGCTGCTACATCCCCTACCCCAGTGGTTGGCAAACTCATTAGTCAACAGAGCCCAATATCAACAATACAACAATTGAAATTTCTTTTGAGAGCCAAATTTTTTTAAACTTGAACTTCTTCTAACGCCACTTCTTCAAAATAGACTTGCCCAGGCTGTGGTATTTTGTGGAAGAGCCACACTCAAGGGGCCAAAGAGCCTCATGTGGCTCGCGAGCTGCAGTTTGCCGACCACAGCCCTACCCATAGTAAGGCTGGGAGCCCATGCAGCTGGCTCTGACAACAGGCGTGGAAGCACAGGCCATGTGGGAACATGGAAAAGCCACATCCTTTCCTTGCTGTGGTGATGCAGCCCTGGGTCCCAAGTCACTTACCTGGAAAGGAGCTGTTCTGGAAAGGCACTAGACTCTCAGAGGTCCTTAAATAAGATGTGAAAGGTGAGCTCTTAGTACTTAGCTTTGCCAATTTATTTGTCCATTTTATAAGTTTTCCATCTTACTATGGTTTGATTGTACTAAACCTTAAACATACCAAATGTGCCAATTAAACATCACTGGCTACAATTATTTCTTTTTTTTTAATTTAATAAATCTTTATTGTTCAGATTATTACAATTGTTTCTCCTTTTTCCCCCCATAGCTCCCCTTCACCCTGTTCCCACCCCACCCTCTGCCCTTACCTCCCCCCCACTGTCCTCATCCATAGGTGTACGATTTTTGTCAAGTCTCTTCCTGCACTCCCCATAACCCTTTCCTCCTGAGAATTATCAGTCCACTCCCTTTCTATGCCCCTGATTCTATTATATTCACCAGTTTATTCTGTTCCTCAGATTTTTAATTCACTTGATTTTTAGGTTCACTTGTTGATAGATATGTATTTGTTGTTCATAATTTTTATCTTTACTTTTTTCTTCTTCCTCTTCTTAAAGAATACCTTTCAGCATTTCATATAATATTGGTTTGGCAGTGATGAACTCCTTTAGATTTTTCTTATCTGTGAAGCTCTTTATCTGACCTTCAATTCTGAATGATAACTTTGCTGGGTAGAGTAATCTTGGTGGTAGGTTCTTGCTATTCATCACTTTGAATATTTCTTGCTACTCCTATCTGGCCTGCATAGTTTCTGTTGAGAAATCAGCTGACAGTCCTATGGGTGCTCCCTTGTAGGTAACTAACTGTTTTTCTCTTGCTGCTTTTAATATTCTCTCTTTGTCTTTTGCCCTTGGCATTTTAATTATGATGTGTCTTGGTGTGGTCCTCTTTGGATTCCTCTTGTTTGGGGTTCTGTGCACTTCCTGGACTTGTAAGTCTATTTCTTTCACCAGGTGGGGGAAGTTTTCAGTCATTATTTCTTCAAATTGGTTTTCAGTATCTTGCTCTCTCTCTTCTTCTGGCACCCCCATAATTCGGATGTTGGTACGCTTGGAGTTGTCCCAGAGGCTTCTTACACTATCTTCAACTTTTTGGATTCTTTTTTCTTTTTGCTTTTCCGGTTGAGTGTTTTTTGCTTCTTTGTATTTCACATCTTTGACTTGATTCTTGTGTTCCTCTAGTCTGCTGTTGGGTGTCTGTATAATATTTTTTATTTCAGTCAGTGTATGTTTAATTTCTAGTTGGTCCTTTTTCATATCCTCGAGGGTCTCGCTAAATTTATCAGCCTTTTCTAGGAAATTCTTGAAAAACCTTATAACTGTGGTTTTGAATTCTATATCCAGTCGTTTTCCTCCATTTCTTTCATTTGTGATCTGCTTCTTTGTCTCTGCATTTTCGCTGCTTCCCTGAGTTGATAGGGTAGCTTTGTATGCTACGTTTCCTATATGGCCCAGTGGGACGGCCTCCCCAGTTACCTGAGGTGGACAATCTTGGTGAACCATTTTGTTGACTGTGTGTACAGCCTTATTGTAGATAAGTCTTGATTGTTGTTGGTATCACTGGAAGGAATTGACCTCCAGGCCAATTGGCTGTATCAGCTGTGTCTACGCCGGGAGACCTTCTGTGCTGGAGACAGCCTTATAGGACCAGACTTGCAAAATTGCAAAAGCCTCTGTGCTCAGCTTTGATGGGGCGGAGTCTCAGGGCTGAGCAGACAGTCTTGGCTTCCCGTCAGCCCTGCCCTTGCACACGCGCCTCCAGACCTCTGCCTTCCGCAACTCCCCTGAGTTTCCGCCTGACAGTCCAGATTCCCCCCGTAAGAGCGTGGGTCCCCAGGGGCTCACACGGAACTGGGGTTCAGTGCAGTCAGGAGCTTCCGACTCCCGCTAGGGAGAGCCAGCGGCAACCTCCGCACTCTTCTCTGCGCGCACTTGTGTGCGCGCACGCACACCTCCAGACCCCTGCCTGCCTCAGCTCCCCTGAGTCTCCGAGTCTCCTTGTGCCTTTCTCTTTACCTGATAGTCCAGACTCCCCCCAAATGAGCCTGGGTCCATGGGGTTTCACCCGGAACTGGGGTTCAGTGCAGTCGGAACTGGGGTTCAGTGCAGTTGGGGGCTTCCTTCCCCCTACCGCCAGAGAAAGCCAGCCAGGCACTCAGCCGCCCTTCCTCTCTGCACACGTGTCTCCGTACCTCAGCCCTTTGCAGCTCCTCTGATTCTCCGTGAGCTTTTCTCTTTCCTTCTAGTTGTAGAATTTCCACTCAGCCAGCTTTCCTGTGGTTCTGGATGATGTCCGATCTGTCTTTTAGTTGTAGTTTTTTGAAATTGTTGTGCAAGGCAGCAGTTTAGGTGCTTACCTATGCCGCCATCTTGGTTTCTCTCCCCCATTATTTCTTAATAGCTCACAAAATCTGATTGCACCGGAGAATAAAATTCTTGTAAATATTTGTGGTCAGCTCACTACCAAGTGTTTCAGATCTCTTGTACTTCAGACTAATGAGCTTTATAGACGATGCTGCCCAATCCTATATAATAAAAGGCCAGGAACCATAAGCGGAATGACTGGAACGACTGCTCGGCCAATTGCCATGAGGTGCATTGACCACCTTTTGGTCCCTCCCCTCCTCCACCTCCCCCGCCAGCAGGCAAATGGGGAACCACAGGGAAGCAGGTGGGTGGCGGTGGGGCAGGACTGGGGACTGCCAAGCGGGCTGAATGGCTGACCTCTTGGTCCCTCCCCCTAGCCCGCAGGCTCCGATGGATCAATGATGGTGAGCAGGGGAACTGAGGTAGGTGGTGGGAGGACCAAGCTGGCTGTCAGGCCGTTTGGATCCCCAGCTCATCCCTGGCTGCTTGGGGGCTCAGGCCGGTGGGAAAGTGGGCGTCGGCGACTTCACCTCCATCCGCGTGCACTGGGCCGGTCACTGATGGAACGCGCTGCCCACTTGTGGCTGCTCACGCGGGCACCACCTTAGCCGCTGCTATTGGGGCTTGTGGCACTGACAGAAGCTACGGGGCATGCCTGTGACCTACCTGGCCTGGCAGTGGAGGCGGTGTTGGGCCTGGGGACTGGCAAATGGGCAGAAGATGGCCCGGATCGCAGGCTAGGCCTAGGGACCCTACCCACATGATTTGGTGCGCTGGGCCTCTAGTAAAAGTATAATTAACCACAATGAGTTCAAAGTTCATTTCTGTTCCCCACAAACTAAGTGCAAAACCAAGGGGTTGGTTTTCCCTGGAGGCTCAGGATCTGTCCCATGTCTCTCATGGATGATCATTAGCTTGTAGACACATAACTCCAATCTCTTCTTCTTTCTACACATGGTCCTTCACATCTCTGTGTCTATCATCTTCAACTGAGTGAAACAGTGACCTACATACAGGTCTGCTATAGGATTACCTTAGAAAAAGCCAGAATTGTCCTATCTCAGCAAATCATTTGAATCTATTCCAACAAATGAACTCAACTCTCCAGAATTTCTTACCATAAAGCATGACCAAAATCATTTTGACCTGAAAAATGTTAAAGGGACTCATTGCGTTATCTTCAGCTCATTCTTTTTTTTTTAGTTACTTTATTGATTAAGGTATCACATATTTGTCATCAACCCCATCCCCCATTCCCACCCCAAACCCCCCCACATGCATGCCCCCATCCCCCGTTGTCCGTGATCACTGGTTAGGCTCATATGCAAGCACACAAGTCCTTTGGTTGATATATCTCCCTTGTCCCCACCCTCCCCTACCTTCCCTCTGAGGTCTGACAATCTGATCAATGCTGTTCTTGTTCTTCAGTCTATGTTGTTCATCTTTTCCTCTAGATGAATGAGCTCATGTGATACTAGGAATACACTTACAGGAATTGAAAATGAGACAAGCAATAATGGTTATGCTGAGAGGCAAATGAATCAGTCTATAGTGAGTTTCTTTCTGGGGCAACTGTTCTTTTGAGTCCCGATTTCTATGTCCAACAGTTGTTTATGTGTACATAACAGCAATGATATTTCAGTTCTGGATGGTGGGCAAATGGTGGTAATGCAGGTCCAACCCTCTCTGGTTTGGTCCTGGGCAAACTGCAGTGACGCACATCTGCTGACTGTTAGTATGGCAAGGCATGGTCAGCGTCTTCCATCTCTGGACTGTTTCTCTTCTGACTTCATGGCTGGAGCACTCCTGTCAATTCCTCTCTGTTGCAGGAATCCACATGGTCTCGGAGTTGTTTCCTAAAATATACAAACATATTCTTGACCAAAAGTTAATAAAGGAATATTTTCCATAAATTTGACTTGCGATCCTTTTTCATTTTTTTGCCCAAACGATTTTCCTTTGGCTTGTTTTGACACCATGTATGTTTTACCTGGGTGTCTTGCTGTTAGCATTACAAATGAAAGTTAATTTTCTAAAGTAAAAATTTTCTAGCTGTAATTTATTTACAGGCTATTTTTCCTTACATGATATTCTTCTATCCCCCCTTTTTTGGTTTAAATATTGGGAGGCTTTTGGAAATTTTATGCTGTAGTCTTGATAGCTTTTAAATTTTACTTTTTTGCACTAAAATGTGACTGCTTTAGGTTCATTATATGTTACGCAATTTTACCATGAGATGAACTACCAATAAAAATTTTAGTTAACACTTTAGGAACAGCTTTTTTGTCCAGTACAATTGATTTTTCTAGAGTATTTGCTTATTTTGATTGGCCAGTTTAAATTAGTCTGAAAACTTGACTACTATTTTACTGTCAAATTTAGTACTCTAACAACCATCTTGTTTTACCCTGTAATTATTAGTGGAGAGGATTATTTGCCGTCTTGAGTAGGCCCTGAGCATTCCTGGTGCTAGGCTGGATTTAGATATCATAGACCCCAGTTCCCCGGATCATGGGTGCAAGACATCTCCATCAAGTCTTGTTGCAGTGAGAGGGCATCTGCTGTCGGCCAAGTCTCTGTTACCTGGGTCCCGATTTGAGCTGGGCATGTGAAGCTGATTTTCAGCTCATTCTTCAGCCAAAGATAAACCTTAGCTTTGTGTAACACACCTAAAGGCATGTGTTCTCGCAAATTGTTGTAGCACAGCTTCCTAATATACTTTTGAAAATAACTGAAAGTTAACTAGGAAACGTACCATCAGATAAGGAAGCAATTAGCACTGTTGTTTTTGACAGGGGGATGAGTAAATGGGAACAAACCTGCAACCTGTGTTTCAGATGTACAGTTTGATTCATGATGGTTCCTTTGTTGAATCAAATGTAATGAATCTTGAAAAAAACATGGAAAGTGAAAGAAACCAGGGAAAAGGGCACATACTGTATGCTTCTATTTATGTAAAATGTCAAAAGCAAATCCATAAACACAAAGTAAATTAGTGGTTGACTGGAGCTGAGGGGTAGGAGGGTTGGGGTGACAGCTCAGGAGTGGGGGGTTTTCTTTGGAGGATAATGATAACATTCTGAAATGGTGGTGATAGCAGCACAATTCTGTGAGCTTACTGAAAGCTTTGAATATACTGGCTTTGAATATAGTGGGTGAGTTGTATGGTGTATGAATTACCTCTTAAAGCTGTTTTTTAAAAAAACAAAAAACATGGCATATACCCACCAGAATGTCATAATTAAAAAGATTAACACCTTTCCGTGCTACCCTGAGTGGGACCCAGACAGCCTTGTTCTCGATGCCCACATAACTTAAAGGGAAACTTCCACAATGTCTGGAGCCCCGATGTCCTGCAAATGAAGGATGAGGATGTCCTCAAATTCCTTGCAGCAGGAACCCACTTACGTGGCACCAAACCTTGACTTCCAAATAGAACAGTCCGTCTACAAAAGGAAGAAGAGAATCTGGGAGGAGCTTCTGCTGGCAGCTTCTGCCATTGTTGCCACTGAAAACCCAGCTGATGCCAAAGCCGTATCGTCCAGCGAGCTGTGCTGAAGTTTACTGGGGCCACTGCTATTGCTGGACACTTCACTCCCAGACCTTCATCAACCAGATCCAGGCAGCCCTCCAGGAGGCGAGACTCCTGGTGGTTACTGCTCCCAGGCTGCCCACCAGCCTCACAGAGGCGTCTTGTGTCAACCTGCCTACCCCTGCTCTGTGCATCACAGACTCTCCTCTGCACTCTGTGGACATCGCCATCCCTTGCAGCAACAAGGGGGCTCACCCAGGGGTCTGAGGTGACCCAGGAAGTTCTGTGCACATGTGGCACCATCTCCCCTGAGCAGCCATGGGAGGTCATGCCTGATGTCTGCTTTGACAGGGAGAGCAGGCCGCTGCTGAAAAGGCCGTGACCAAGGAGGCATCTCAGGCTGAATGGACTGCTCCCGAGCTCACTACTGCTCAGCTGAGGTCGCAGGCTGGCCTGGAGGCGCAGGTGCCCGCTGTGCCTGTCCAGTTTCCTGCTGAAGCCTGGAGTGCTCAGCCGCCACTGAAGACTGGGCTGCAGCCCCCACTGCTCAGGCCACTGCATGGGTGGGAACAACCACTGAGTGGTCCTAAGCTGTTCTTCCACAGACTCTTAAACAGAATGGAAATAAGATTGTCGAAAAATAAAGTTTCTTAAAAAAAAAGGCCCATTGGGCGTGGCTCAGTATGCCGGGGTTATGGGCTCGATCCCCAGTGGGGGGTGTGCAGGAGACAGCCAATCAATGATTCTCTCTCATCGTTGATGTTCTCTCCTCCCTTCCTCTCTGAAATCAATAAAAAATAAAATTTAAAAAAATGATTAATAATACCATGTGTTGGTGAGGATATGAAGCAACTGGAGTTCTCAGACCCTTGATGGGAATATAATTTGGAGCCACCAACTTAGAAACGTGCTAGACATTATCTACTAAAGTTAAGCATCCCTGTAACCCAGTAATTCCTAGGTACATACCCAACAGAAATGTATGCACCTAAAGGCATGTACGAGAAGGGTCATAGCACACGATACAGCCCCAACTGGAACCAACCCAAAGTTTTATCAACTATTAAGTTGATAAATTACAGTTACATTTTACAGTGGTGTTTTATACAGCAAAGAGAAGGAACTAAACTCCCCAAAGCAACATGGGCAAATCTCAACAAATATATTGAATAAGACACAAAAGATTATTCCATGCTGATTATTCCAATTACAGGAAGTTCAAAAACAAGTAAAATGGGCCTATGTTATGTGATGGCATGGTAGTGATTACCCCTGGCAGGAACTAGAGTAACTGAAAGGAGCAGAGGGACAAGGGGGCATCTCAGCTGTCAGTCATTTCCTGTTGACCTATATGCTTCATTATACAAGTGGTTCAGTTTGAGAAGTGCATTGTGCTCTATACTTACACTCCATGACCCATTTGAAAGAACTACAGCTATGCAAAATATGAATCTTTGTCATCTTAAGTGAGCCATACCAGGTACATCGATATCCCCAACGTTGCATCGCACAAAACCTAAGCAAACTTCCTAAATCAAACACATCCCTCATCCGAAAATATGTTTTAAACTTGTTTTTTAAGTTAGAGTGAGAGCAGCAATACTTTTTCTAGAAAATTGCCTTCATGCTGCTAACCGGTAAGTATTTGCACATGCCATCCACACCAGGGGGCACTGTTGTACAAAACCAAGTTTCAAATAGAAGCCTTTGATGTACAGGTGGATTGATGGGGATTATAAACGTCCAAAATGTGCTTGAATGTTTTTACTTGCAGAAAGTGTACATACGGAAGCCTGTTTCTCAGAACAGTACAGGATCACTACAGCTCAGAGACTCATTCCTCCCTGCGCAATGTTGTATTTATTCCTTACTGAGTGGGACTTCTAACAGTTTAAGTGGTTTTTGAATGTTTAAACTGTTTTCTCCTCCCTCCCTCCCTCCCTCCCTCCCTCTCTCCCTCCCTCCCTCCCTCCCTCCCTCCCTTCCTCCCTCCCTCCTCCCTCCCTCCCTGCTCTCTCTTTCTTTCATTCCTGTTCTAAAATGCAACCGCCTGCTCTGGTTGGTGTGGCTCAGTTGGTTGAGCATCGTTCCATGCATGATTCAATTCCCAGTCAAGGCACATACCCAGGTTGTGGGTTCGATCCCCGGTGCATATGGGAGGCAACTGATCTGTGTTTCTCTCCCTCCAGCTCCCTCTCTCTAAAAACCAATAAAATGTTTAAAAATAAATAAAATGCAACTTCATTTAGCTTTAAAATGAAGTTCCCTCAATATTGATCAAGACCGATTCTTGCATCTGAGCTTGACCCTCAAGCCTCTTCCTCATACACACAGGTGCAGTGAGACTGGAGCTACTGTATCTGCCAAGACCTGCCCTACCAGCCACACGTTTACCAGTGGCTTCCTAAATGTCAAGTTGAATGACATGTTCCAGCCTTTGTCTTGCTGGACTTCTCTGTGGTATATGACACTGCTCATTTTTCTTCATTTCTGAAAGCTGTGTGCCTCTGGGTTTCCTGGTTGCTCTTCTCACTCCATCTCCTTGCTTCTCCCGGAGTTGTTTCTCTCACCTGCCTTGACTTTTTCTTTGTTTGACTTGCCCCTTTAATATCAGGGCTCTCTGGGACTGGTTCCTCAGCCTCCCGTTTTTCCATTCTGCACCCTCTCGCTGGAGTGACAGCATCCTCTCCAAGGGAGGATCAGTTCTCATGACTCACAGATGCATATCAGCAGTCCCAACTTCCCAGAGCTGCTGCCCGGTGTTTCCAGCTTCCTGCTGAAAGTTTCCTCCTGAATTTCCCCTCCTGAACATTCTACAGGCACTCAGGCTCAATATCTCCAAATATGAACTCATCAAATTCCTCCCAAACTTGCTACTTCTTCTGTATTCTCTATTTCCATTGCTGGCCCCACTATGCCCTCAAACTACCCAGCCAGGAATAGGGAAGTCATCCTCAATTCATCCATCTAATGCCTCCTCTACGTCTACTCAGTTGTCCCTTTGTCTCCCATTTCTCCACAGCCCTAGTTCAGGTTCCATCATCTGCCTTTTCAAGGTCATGCTTCCAGCTTTGCCTCACCCCCACTCCATCCTCATATTCAAACCTCTCCACGGCCTCCAAAGTGAGTCATTCACAATGCAAATCTCACTGGCTCCCTTCACTACCCATCCCACCCATAGTCCCAAACTTTGAAATGGCTTTCCATTGCCTACAGAACAAAATGCAGTCTTCCTAGCATGTCCCCTCTCCAACAAAAGCCTCCGTAGTCTGCTCCTGATTGTGGCACCTGCCTCAACCTTGGCTCAAGGACTTGTGTTTTACCCTCCAGCAGCATCACCTGCTTACAGTTCCCAGACACACTGTGCTCTTTATTTTCTCACGCAGACACCTCTGCCTGGAAGGCCTCTTCCTCCCCTCCTCTCTCTTCGCTCATGATTCAACTCAGGTGCCACCTCTTGCAGGAAATCATTCTGATCTCTGTAAGCCACGTCAGACACTCCACCCCTCCTCCAGTAACAACTGGGCTAAGCCATTTCCCTTCCCCAGTGTGTTATCAGCACTTGTTCTCATGGGTTTTCCACTAGCCTGTGGTGTCTTGACCAGCCCTGACGCATGTCTTTACCTTTAGCACAGAGCCTGACACTTGGCAGGGGTTCAAGAAATGTTTCTGTTGTTTTTGTTGCTATTTCTCACCTGAGGATATTTTTTCCATTGATTTTTAGAGAGAGTGGAAGGGAGAGGAAGAGACAGGAAGAGGAACATCCATGTGAGAGAGACACATCAATTGGGTTGCCTCCCGCACGCGCCCCAACCAGGGTGGGGGATCTAGTCTACAACTGAGGTATGTGCCCTTGACCGGAATTGAACCCGAGATCCTTCAGTCCTCGGGCTGATGTTCTATCCACTGAGCCAAACCAGTTAGGGCAAAGAAATGTTTCTTGAGTGAGGGAATGGAGAATGACTCCCCGGCGGGAATGGTTAGGTGGCTGGTGGGAATAATCAGCCGAGGAATGAGTCTTGCAGGAGGAGCAGATTTGGACAAAAGTGAGGATGGGAGAGGGGAGTGTGTGAAAGATGAGGACCAGGCCTTCAGACACCTGGCGGTGCACACGCAGGGCAGATGTCTGATCGGCAATAATTGCATGATTAGGTCTGGAGCTCCAGAGACAAGCCTGGGCCACTGGGTGTCAGAAACATTCATCATGTCAGCTAAGACGATCTTTCCCTAAATACTGGAGTTCTCAACCAACTTTTTTTTTGTTTAAAAAAATTTTTTTTAATTTATTGATTTGAGAGAGAGAGAAGGAGAAACATACATTCATTGGTTGATTCTTATATGTGCCCTGACTGGGAATCAAACCCAC
The DNA here is from genome assembly GCF_027574615.1 of Eptesicus fuscus. Taxonomy (NCBI): domain Eukaryota; kingdom Metazoa; phylum Chordata; class Mammalia; order Chiroptera; family Vespertilionidae; genus Eptesicus; species Eptesicus fuscus. The sequence goes on along the minus strand of NC_072487.1, from coordinate 50,789,899 downwards.
AATCTTAGCATATGGGATGACCATCTAACCAACTGAGCTGCCCAGCCAGGGTTCAATCGACTTTTGGTTTGTTTGTTTTATCCCAAGGCAACTCCTCCAATGATCTGGTCTTAGCTGCTGCTCTATAATGACCCGAGCCTCTCAGGCACCTCAGACCTCAGTCCGCCCACACCTGCACTTGAACTCCTCCCAAGGTGTCTCAGCCTCTGGTATTCTCAGGTTTGGTCAATGGCTCCATCATCAGCAAAACCACTCAAACTGACCAAGTCAAACAAGTCTCCCAGTGCCCTCCACTTCCTCACCCTGCCTCCCGTTAGTCACCACGTCACAATTTTACCTCCTACTTTCTCTGCTCTGCCCCTTCTCTCTGCCTTCTTCCCCCCCCCTCCCCCTCATTACCCTGGTTTAGGCTCTCTTCCTTTCTCTCTTAATTACTAATCTATTGAATCATACTTACTGCTTTTTCTTTTTTTAAATATTTTTTATTGATTTCAGAGAGGAAGGGAGCGGGGGAGAGAGATAGAAACATCAATGATGAGAGAGAATCATTGATCGACAGCCTCCTGCACACCCCACACTGGGGATCAAACCCGAAACCTGGGCATGTGCTCTGATCAGAAATCGAACCATGACCTCCTGGTTCATAGGTTGACACTCAACTACTGAGCCATGCCAGCTGGGCACTTATTGCTTCTTCTGATAGTTTTTAATAGAAAATTGAGGTCTTGCTGGATAGATAAAAAGGGGGCAAATAGTCTTTGCAAAAGTGATTTTTAATAACAGGATAATAATCCATTGTGTGGGTTATCAAAATTCACGTAAACGTTTCTCTACTATTGACCATTTAGATTGCTCCGTCTGGTTTGTGAGAATCCTTGATGATCCAATTATTTTTCCCTTTGAACCCCTCCATATGGCAAATCTTGACATGTCATTGCTTTGCTGGAGCCCCTCGTACCTCCCCAGCACCTCGATAGAGTCCAGGGTCCTTAGCATGGTCCCCAGGATCCTCTTGGACTTCCCTGCATTTCAAGACTTATTTGTTATTTCTCAAGTTTGCACTTTACACCCTACAAATGGAAACTATGATTCCCCTGCACACACTCCTTGGTGCTTCATGCTCCAAGTTCTCTCCTCCCAGGAAGCCCTCACTCCCATCTCTAATACCGTGCTTTCTACATAGCAATGCTACTACCTCAGATTATGTATTTTCTCCATCACTGACTATCAGTTGGTTTTTAAAAAATGTATCTTTATTGTTGAAAGGATTACAGATGTCCCTTTTTTTTTCCCCATTAACACCCCACACACACACTTTCCCCTGCCACCAGGCCTTTACCTGTCTGTGTCCCCGGGTTATGCATATATGCATGTAAATTCTTTGGTTAATCTCTCCCCACCCTCACCCTACCCCCCCACCTCGCCCTCCCTCTGAGATTTGACAGTCTGTTCCGTGCTTCTATGTCTCTGGATGTATTTTGTTCATCAGTTTATTTTGTTCATTAGATTCCACATATGAATGAGATTATGTGGTACTTGTCTTTCTCTGACTTATTTTGCTTAGCATAATACTCTCCAGGTCCCTCCATGCTGTGTCAAAGAGTAAGAGATCCTTCTTTTTTATAGCTGCTAGTATTCCATTGTGTAAATGTACCACCGTTTCTTTATCCACTCATCTACTGATGGGCACTTGGGCTGTTTCCAGATCTTAGCTATTGTAAATTGTGCCGCTATGAACATAGGGGTGCATATATTCTTTCTGATTGGTGTTTCAGGTTTCTTAGGACATATTCCTAAAAGTGGGATCATTGGATCAAATGGCAGTTCCATTCTTAATTTTTTGAGGAAACGCCATACTGTTCTCCAAAGTGGCTGCACCAGTCTGCATTCCCACCAGCAGTGCATGAGGGTTCCCTTTTCTCCACATCCTTACCAGCACTTGTAAAAGACAGCCATGAATGAATGAATGAATGAATGAATGGAAGCTACCAAAAAACAAGCTTTACCTCCCTCTTCTCTTTCATTTAAACACAGGACTCTGACTAGTTGGGTAGGACTGCAGCTAGCAATTCATTCCTCTGCTGCAGGAGAACTGCCAGCACCAGACGCTGCTTTTCTCTGGCTGCCATGCCCAGGAGTGGGGGGAGGACTGGGAGCAGGACTGTGGTTAGGACCTCCATTAGTGGGACACGGGCACCTTGAGACGGAGTCCTGTCTGTCCCTGGTCCCTGGTGAGGCGTGCTCAGACCTCACTGCTCCCAGTCCTCCCTGACTGAGCCCAGCTCCCAAACCCTCACCTACCTGCCTCCTTGTTCAAGCTTCCTATGCCTCCTCCTTCATCCCCCACCCACTGATCTTCAGTGGTTGGTTCACTTTCCAGTGGGGAAACTGAGGCACACTAGGACAAGGGCATTTACCCAAGGTCAACCAGGGGCTAGAGGCAAAACCAGGGCTGGGACCCAGATTCCTAGTAGCTGGTACCATGTTCTTTCCATGAGTGGCTCATGCAAGGGGACCTTTTCTACCTTCCCCCTCCCCCAACCAGCAATGCACCTACTTGCACTTCAGCAAGTAAATGGGGGGGGGGGGGGAGGTGAAGGGGACGGGAACAGGACTGTTTTGTTTGTTCTGGGCTTTTTGAAATATACATATTTTTATTGATTTTAGAGAGGAGGGGAGAGGGAGAGAGAGAGAGAAACATCAACGATGAGAGAGAATCATTGATCCACTGCCTCTGTATCCCCACACGGGACCGAGTCTGCAACCCGGGCATGTGCCCTGACCGGGAATTGGACCATGATCTGGCTCACACTAACAGTTCGACACTCAACCGCTGAGCCACGCCAGCCGGGCTGGGCGTTGTTTTGTTTTACAGCACTGGGTTCCCTCGAAGAATGGAGCCCTCATTCACTCCTGCCACACACCCTGCCAACCCCACTCTTTCCTCCTCTGGCCCTGTGCCAACCTCCGCAGGACCTGGAGGCTCTGCCACGGGGCAGTGATCTCCCCACACGGCCCACGTCTCCTGATCCACACAGCAGCGGGGCGCTAGGGGAGTCTTCCTGGTGCAGCAGACACGGTGACGGAGCCCTAGGCCCACAGCCTGGCAGTCCCCAGAGGGGGGCCATCCAGGGAGGCCCCAGGGCAGACAGCTGCCAGCACCGCCTCTCCCCTCTGGCCCACAGCCCTTCCTCTTCACTCCTGCCCACACCCTGCCCACCCCCGGGACCGACTTAGAGAAATGGGGTGGCTCCAGAGTCAACATGTCCTTGACACATGGCCAGTCTTCTTAATGAAACAGGGAAACCGCCAAGTTCAAGTGGCTGTTTAGAACGGAGCTTTGGCTCAGACACTCAGTGATCAAACAGCAGCAGACCTTCCTGGGGGAGTTGGTCAATAGGCGGGGCAGCTCCCGGCAGGTGTTGGGTGTGAGGGACAGACAGGAAGGAGCCAGCTGACTCGGAGTGAGAGACACCTAAGGAAGGAACAGGTGTCTCCAGGCCGCTGCCGGTTCAGCTCTGACGTGTGTGCTGAGATCTGTGTGCTGAGCTGGGGTGTACCGTGTGGTGGAGACGGGGGTGGGGGGTGGCAGCCCTGGCCTTCCAATCCTCTAGGTCTCCAGGGCCCTCCTCCCATCCTTCTCCCGGGCTCCATCCTGTTCTAAGTTGGCCCAGGGCAGCACACAGCAACAAAGGGCGTTGTGTCCTCTGAAAAGGAGGTTGAAATGGAACGCCACAAATGGAGTGTTTTCAGCACCTGCCCTTGGCTGGCTGGGGCTCTGTGTTCTTAGCCTTTCTGTGGGCCATCAGCTCACTCCTCGGGCAGGACGGTGAGGCGACGGACAGTGGACGCGTCTCAGAATGATGCTTCTAATGCATAAAACAAGCACACAGGCGTTAGAGGGGACCAGTCATGTGGAAAGACAGTTATCGGAATATAAACACGTTTATGATATGGGAAAGAAATGCTACTTTATCAATGCATTAAATGCCAAGATCTAGCAGTAGGCCTAATAACGGCTGTGATTTTTTAAAATTTTTTTTTATTTCAGAGGGCAAGGGAGAGGGAAAGATAGAAACATTAATGATGAGAGAGAATCAATGATCGGCGGCCTCCTGCACGCCCCCTACTGGGGAATGAGCCTGGAACCCAGGCACATCACGACTGTGATTTTGAAAAAGGGATGAATGTAAGTGAAATTTCAAGACCTCTGCAACAACTGTAACATAATAGAAAAGTACCTGTGACTCTAGTTGTGACAAAGTGACAGGTTCTGTAATACAGGATGGTTCGTGGCCTACCTTCTTAATGGAAGGAATATCTAAATGGTAGTTAGAGGTTAGTAAAAATCAGGGTGTAATTTTTTTCCTTTTTACATTTACAGACACTCTCAGTTCTATCTGTGGGCCCCCAAGTCAAGGCTCCTGCCTGCAACACGCCCTCTGCTGGGTAGTGCTGGCCTGGGCCCCACAGCCAGGCCGCCCCCCCCCCCCCCCCCCCCGCCTTGTCTCCCCTCCCGCACCCCCTCTCCCCAGTCCTTTGGCCTCTCCTAGGTGCTATTGCCACAGCACTGAGGGCTGACATTTTCAGAGTAAGATTGACTTGGCAAGACACTGGGACTGTCTATAACTCCCCCCGCCCCCTCCACCGCCCCTACCGTGACCCAGCTGGGAGACAAGCAGTGTCAGACTCCAAACCCAGGCCCATCGGCCTCCACCAGGCCGGGGACTCTCCCAGAATAGCCTCTGCCTCCCTCTGCTCCAGAAAGGGTTCATGCACAAAAGAGCAGCCAGCTGGGCCTGTGATCCCGGAACTTCCCAAAGCGGACAGTGTGGGGGAGGAAGGAGGCAGCAGAGCGCTCCCTGGCCTTCCTGTCTGTTCTTCAAGGGCTCTGCCTGGGGCTCCCCGACACGACACGAGGGGCTTCAAACGTCATTTGGCAAAGATGTAATGGAGCCTCCCCCATCACAGGCGCTGCTAACACTGGAGAAAAGGATCCAACCCGAAACCTCTCCCTGCCGAGGCCGGACGCCGGCTTCGTTTATGGTCTCTGTGTCCTTTGAACAGCAATCAGAAAGCCTCTTTGATCAGATACAGGGGAAATAAAGGTCACGCTATCTCGTGCCCACAGACCTCCGAGGCGGAGCCAACGCTGACCCACAAAAGGCAGATGTCTGCTTCTGCTTTTTTGCAACGAATTTAAAAACCTGACCATAAGACAGACCTCTTTCTGGATGGCTCATCTGGCCCCCAGCCCACACCCTGGTCACCCTGCACCAGACCTCTAAGGGAATCAAGGCAGGCATCCTCAGGTATTTCATTCATTCATTCATTCATTCATTCTTCGCCCATTCACCAAATGCTTGTTGAATGCGTAGGTATGTGTTTGACCTGGCACTGTGTATGTGGATGAAACCGATCTCAGCTCACAATCATTGTATTCCTTTTTTTTTTTTTTTAACTTTTATTAGTAATTATTTTATGCCATAAGTTTTTTGTTTCTTCTGGGATATCTTTTTCCTTCGGTGTAACCTCCTCTTCTGGTTTAGGAACAACCTGCTCCTTTTCAGTAAGGGTCCTCTCAGTATGGCGGGAGAGCTTGTGCATGGGTTAGTGCACCCACGAGCTCGGTAAGTTCTTCGCCACATCTTGGGAGCTTTGCTCCCCTGGATGTGCTCAATGGCCAGAGAATCGGCAGCTAAACCCTTAAGTTAAAAAAAAAAAAGGAAAAGAAAAATAAACGCTTAAGTTCAGCACTACTTCCTGCAATTTTTAAGCATGGGCAGCACTCACAATGTCACTGACCCTGTGTCCAGCCCACTGTTTGGCCTGGGCACACCTATCAGCTCCACACTGTAACAATGGAACGGCACACATTGTCTATAAAACGATATCCTTAGATACCTGAGGCTTTTCGGACACGCATACCCGTGATGGCCTGGGCAGTTTCCCTGGTGTTCTTAAAGTGAACACGAAGCGTTTGCATGGCCCTAACCGGTTTGGTAGAGTGTTGGCCTGCGGACTGAAGGGTCCCAGGTTCAATTCCAGCTGAGGGCGTATGCCTGGGTTGTGGGCTCGATCCCCAGTGGGGTTCCTGCAGGAGGCAGCTGATCGATGCTTCTCTCTCATTGATGTTTCGAGCTCTCTATCCCTCTCCCTTCCCCTCTGTAAAAATCAATTAAATATATATATATTTTTAAAAAAACAATTTGCATGACTTTGTGAGGTTTTCTGGATCTAGCGAACCATTTTCAGAGCTCACCTCAAGCTGCTTGCAGGGAGAGGAAACGGGTTCTCTTTTTAAATGGTCTTAAAGCCATCATCTTGGGATGCTTTTTGTTTTTTTCCAGAAATGCTTCTCAAAAGAAGGTAGCTTGTATCAGAAAGAAATTTATTGGTAAGCCTGTGGGTTTTGGTTGGTTGTTCTAAATACACAATAGCCAGAGCTTTAGTTCTGGCCTGAAGAACTGAAGGGCGGCCACCTGCCCACCTCTCCCGGTGGCCAGGGCCTTCTGGTCAGCAGATGGGACCATCCTAACCTCCTTTCTCAGGACCGTCCTACGGGAACTCTTGGCTCCAGGAGCCTGGTCTGCCTGGTCTTCTACCAACTCCTGAGTGGGAAGTGTGTCCCCGCTTCAGCCTTGAGAACGTGTGCCATGCTTTAGGCCCGTGGGTGACTTTGCTGCCCACAGGGACGTGACTGCCCTCTCCCGGGACAGGCACTCCATTGCTTATGCTTCTGACCTGGCGATGGCCATGTGTGTTTCATTACATCTCTGGCATTCTCTCCTTGTCTGCCTTTGACATTGCTGTTATTTATACTTTAGCCATGCCTTGGTTTCTCTCCAAGTTCTGAAGACCCTTCTTCATAATATTTCTTGCATCTGATCTCTTTTTTCCAGTTAGCCCAAGCCCTCGTTACTTCATCCCTGGATGGAACCTAGTGCCTGCTGAATGCCAGGCCTTGTTCTTTTCTTTTTTAGATTTATTGAGATATAATTGATAAATAAAATTGTACAATATTTAAAGTGTACATTGGGATGATTTGATATATATATATATAAATTGTAATAAGATTTCTGCCATTGAGTGAGTTAACGCAGTGGTCGGCAAACCGCGGCTCGCGAGCCACATGCGGCTCTTTGGCCCCTTGAGTGTGGCTCTTCCACAAAATATCATGGCCTGGGCGAGTCTATTTTGAAGAAGTGGCGTTAGAAGAAGTTTAAGTTTAAAAAATTTGGCTCTCAAAAGAAATTTCAATCGTTGTCCTGTTGATATTTGGCTCTGTTGACTAATGAGTTTGCCGACCACTGAGTTAACACATTCATCACCTCATATAGTTACCTCTTTTTTGTGTGTGAGACCACTTAAGTTCTACTCTTTTAACAAGTTTCAATTATATAATACTAGAGGCCTGGTGCATGAAATTCATGCACGGGTAAGGTCCCTAGGCCTGGCTGGTGATCATGGCCAATCGGGGCCTTCCTTCATTCCGCACCGCACCCTGGTGGTCAGTGCACGTCATAGCGAGCAATTGAATTCCTGAGGGGACACTTTGCATATTAGCCTTATATATATATATATATATATATATATATATATATATATAGATAGATAGTGTTTTCAATGTAGTCACCATTAGATTCTCAGACCTTATTCATTTTACCACTGAAAGTTTGTACTACTCTGTTTCTATGAGTTTGACCTTTTTTGTTTTAAATTCTACATAATTATCACATTCAGTGTTTGCCTTTTTCTGTCTGGCTTATTTTACTTAGCATAATACCCTCCAGGCTCATTCATGATGTCACAAATAGCAGAATTTTTTTCTCTTTTAAGGCTGAATAGTATATTCATGATGTCACAAATAGCAGTTCCCTTTTCTCCACATCCTCACCAGCATTTGTTTTTTTCTCTTTTATCTCATTGTGGGTTTGATTTGCATTTCCCTGATGATTAGTGATGTTGAACATATCTTCATGTACTTGTTGGCCATCTGTGTGTCTTCTTTGGACAAATGTCTATTCAGGTTCTTTGCTCATTAAAAATATATGTATTTATTTATTTATTATTGAATTTATTGGGGTGACACTGGTTAATAAAATTATGTAGGCTTCAGGGGTACAATTATATAATACATCATCTGTATATTGTATTGTGTGTTCACCACCCCAAGTCAAGTCTCCTACCATCACCATTTATCCCCTTGACTGTCTTCTACCTCCCTCACCCCCCTACTTGGCCCGTTTTTAAAATTGGGTTATTTGTGGTTTTTTGTACTGCATTGTACTTCCTTGTATATTTTGGGTGTTAACTCCTCACCAGATGTCTGGTTTACAAATATTTCCTCCTTTTCCGTCGGCTGCCTTTCCATTTTGTTGGTGGTTTCCTTTCCTGTGCAGAAGCTTTTTGGCTTGATGTAGTCCCACTTGTTTATTTTTGCTTTTGTTACGCTTTTGGTGCTTTTGGTGTCAAATCTAAAAAAAGGTCATTGCTGTAGACCAATCCAGTACCATTTATTGAAGAAACATTATTCCCCCTAGGTCAGAACTGGGTGGTTTGGGGCCTGTCCTTCACATGACAGCCTTGAAAGTTGGGGTGCTAGATGTATGGTCCAAACTCTTTGCTCCTCACAGGTAGTGAAATCACCCTCATTTTTAAATGAGGAAATAGAAAACCAGGTTGTGGAAGTGGATTGTTCAAGGTCACATAACTTGCTAGGTGTAATGATCCTTCTTCCTAACCTAGAGCTTTCATCTGGGAAAAAAATTAACTGAATGTGTGGTTTATAGGAAAAAATTAACTGCAGGTGTGAATTTTAAAAAAAAATTAACTATACATGTGGATTTTAGAAGACGAGGCAAATTGACTATCAAGTTACTATTCTGACTCACACCCAGAAAACAAATATGCCCACAATGGTTTATGTAGTAAAGATAATATTTTACATAATCTTTACTGCAGGAGGTGTCAGGGCTATCTAAACATTACACCCCAGAGCAGCGGTCGCCAACCTTTCGGACCTCACAGACCACCCGTGGTCCGCGGACCACCGATTGGTGACCACTGCTCCAGAGTACACAGATGCCTGAAATTGCAAAATAGAAGCTCACAAAGTTAGGTGGTTTTTTAAAGTCACACATACAATGAGCAAGAAGTCTGATTTTTTGTTGTTGTTAGGATTGGTTTACCCATTTCACCCAGTGTTTAATGTATTCATTCATTTAGCTAATGTTCCCTAAACATCCCTTAAGGAGCTTACTCCAGTGAAGGAGTCAGGAATGTAAAAAGTAAGATCAATGTAAGACAGAGTGAACTCACTGGAAGAGGCACCAGTCAAGAATTATGACGCACTGACTGTTACTGAGTGTTCTGGTTATTGTCTCTCAGTATCTAATAGGTACAATACGAATTGTTCTGATCATTTCACCTTCCCTTATGGTAATGGGCATACTACGCTGCTGGTTGGTTGGTTTCTGATATGTGGAGTAACTATCCCTGCTAACAGCACCGGGGGGCCCTGTTCCTCAGGATGACTGACTGTTTTTATGCCTCAGAAACATCACAGGGTCTGAACCAAAAGAGAGTTTCTCAAGGACTGCAATGAGGATCTCCACCTGTGGAGCCTGCTGACTAGATTGCTCTGACCATTTTTGTTCTGCTTGTAATGGTAGGCTCCCTTAATGTAGGAGTGACCCGGCTGGCTTCTAACACGGTAGAAGCCCCGATGCCATCTCCAGGGCTACAAATGGGATAAATCAAGAGCTGAGCAAGGTTAGGGAGGCAGTTCTAGAAAACTGGGCAGCAATAGATCATTTGCTGTTGCAGCATAACCATGGTTGTGAGGGATTTAAAGGAATGTGCCGTTTTAATCTTTCTGACAAGTCTCAGTTGATAGAGAACATATCCAAGATCCTGCATTTGGTGTACTCCATCCCTGGGAACTGCTTTCAAGGCAGAAGCAGATACCGTCCAGCAGGATGAGACTTTTCATCTAAAACGAATCTCATAGCTATGAGATGATAGAATAGCAGTGGGGAAATGTTAGGGGCAAAAATAGAATACTGGGGAATCGCTATGGTTATGGGAAATATTAATCATGCTCTGTTAACCATGATTGCCTTGTGTTGGTTAAAGAAAGGACATTCTGACCTGGATGGGAGTTGTATGCCCCCAGGACCTGGGAGTCAACCTGGGATGTGGGAGTCAACTTTGGACCTAGAAATTAAGAACTGCCTATCAAGACTTAGCTGGTTTGGCTCAGTGGCTAGAACGTCAGACTGCAGACTGAAAGGTCCCGGGTTCGATTCCAGTCAAGGGCACATGCCTGGGTTGCGGGCTCCATCCCCAGTAGGGGGCGTGCAGGAGGCAGTCAATCAATGATTCTCTCTCATCATTAATGTTTCTCTCTCTCTCTACCTCTCCCTTCCTCTCTGAATTCAATAAAAATTTATTAAAAACAAAAAAGAACTGTCTATCATCATGGAAAGATTAACAACTTTGTTGCCCAAACAATGGAGTCCCATCCCAGGCTCCTACTTCACCATGCTTGTAATTCCTACTTCCCATGTAATCCGTGTCCTACCTTATATAAGCAGCTGGCTTATGGGGGGCTGAAGAGCAGAATTTTGTGGATGACCAACTGCTCTCTCATACTGCTGCCAGTATTGGAATAAACACTCGTATATGATTCAAAAAAAATTATGACACAAAATAGTAATATTGGGAGGGAAAGAATTACGATAGCACCCCAAACATTGCATTTTATTGCACTTGGGTATCAACCTGTTATGCATGTACTAGAAGCCCGGTGCACAAAATTTATGCACTGAGTTGGGGAGATCCCTCAGCCCGGCCTGTGCCCTCTCACAGTCTGGGAGCCCTTAGGGGATGTCCAACTGATAGCTTAGGTCTGCTTCCTGCAGGGAGTGGGCCTAAGCTGGCAGTCGGACATCCTTAGCGCTGCCATGGAGGCAGGAGAGGCTCCTGCCACCACTGCTGCGCTCGCCAGCCATGAGCCCGGTTTCTGGCTGAGCAGCACTCCCCCTGTCAGTCCACTCCCACAGGGGGAAGCTCCTGCATTGAGCACCTTCCCCCTGGTGGTCAGTGTGTGTCATAGCAACTGGTCATTCCATCGTTTGGTCAATTTGCATATTAGCCTTTTATTATATAGGATTAGCAAAACCATTTATCTTTCCTCATTACTTCTCTGTCCCTCAAGTTCTCCTTCAACACAGTCCTTTTTTAAAAAAAATATTTTTTTTTATTGCTTTCAGAGAGGAAGGGAGAGGGAGAGAGAGAGAGAAACATCAGTGATGAGAGAGAATCATTGATCGGCTGCCTCCTGCACGCCTCCTACTGGGGATTGAGACCGCAACCCAGACATGTGTCCTGGCAGGGAATTGAACCATACTTTAATTCCTACAGGTTTTCCAGCATCTTGGTTAATAAGAAGAAGGGAAATGCCACAATTTTCATTAGTGGACCAAAAGTAGTTTCCAGAAATTCTAACAGTGGGTCCTGTTGGCAACACTTTGAAAATTCTAAACGGAGTTTTAAACGGATGCTTTATGAGAATTTAGAAAGGAAGGGGAAAACCATTTACTGTGTATATTGCCAATTACTGTGCTGGGTGACTTACATGTATTATCTCAATCCTCTGAGAATCTTGGACATGGGTGTTGTGTATTGTCCTAATTTTGCAGGTGAATAGAGAGGTACTGTTTGAGTAAGTATGGCAACACCCATCTGTACATCAAGTCATATAAGGGGAAAATTACAGTAATGATTCATGAGCCATGGTGGTTAAAAGGTCAAACGGGTGTACAATTCAAAAAAGATATTAGTGAAATGACAGCCCGCGAGATTGAAGTCATAAACAAGAAAAACTGGGCCAATGCTTGGGCAGGTGCTCTTAATTACATAAGTGCAGCCAGAAGGCTTCTTTGGATCCCCTGTTTGTTTAGGCCTCAGTTCACAGCCAGCCTGCCAACACCCCACCCTTCCTGGGCAAGAGAGAGGGAATTCAGTGTTAAATGGAGTCCCCGTCGCAGCCTGCCTTCCTACATCAGGACCTAGATACCGTGGCTCTCAGAGGGGTCCATGCTCCAGGCTGGAAGGCAGCCCTCCGGCGGAGACAGAGAGGATCCCTCCGCCGCATCTGTGAGGTTCACATTCCCATGCCAAAGGGCACGATGCCCAAAAACTAAAAGCTGGCTTGTCTTCTCCTCGATTCTTCCACTGTATTCCATAAGAAAAAGAAAAGAAAACCTGGAGGGGGGAGGTTTACATTGTCCTGCTCTCTAACAGCAGAGAGAGAAGGCAACCGAGGCGGTGCCAGGTCTTCTCCACGCGCCTCGCCTCGGGGTCTGCTGCTGGCCCCGGGCGCCCACAGCTGGGCCCTCCCGGTCAGCGTCGGGCCTCCCCGGGCCTCTTGGTCTTCCACTTGCCCGGCACCTCCTCCGCTGGGACACCACCTCTTGGAAAATGCAGAACAGCCCGTGCAGATGCTGCACATTTCGGCTCTGCTGGCTCGGCCCTCGGAGGTCTCTTCGGGCCTCATTCCCCCTCTGGCTCTCTGGTCCTGACCTCCGTGCTCACCCCACCCCGCCATCCGGTCCTCGCCGCCTCCCTCCGTGCGCATGCTTCATGTTACTGTATAGACTCGTACACATATTCCCCATGGAACACACACACGTGCACACACGGCCCAGACCCGCATGTTAGGGTTCTGCAACTTGTTAACCAATATCCGTTGGTAATGAGGCAGAACCTGGGGTTCCTGCCTAGCTCTGCGGGGTGCGGACGCACCCACTCCGCCTCTGAGAGCAGCGGCGGTGATGGACAACCGGGCGGTGGCCCACCTGCTGCCCCCTCTCCGCCCGCTGCCCCCTCCCCGCCCGCTGCCAGGTCCGCCCGAGTCACGGGGGCTCCACAGTCCAGCTGCACCCCTCACTCTTTCCTAGCGCCCCTGTTTTCGGAGTCAGGGAGAGCTTCCTGCCAGCTGCAGTCAGAACCCACTGGTGCTTACAACAGGTTTTGTTATTGCCCCACGAGAAGGACCATCCGGAGGGCCCTCCCGCTCTGCCCTGGAGCATTTCCGGGGCTTTTATCTCCCCTCAACATTATCTGGGGAGCATCCGGTCACTCCAACAGGTCGCTGTGCTTCAAGAGCCCTTCTTCTCCTTTGTTTATTTTTCAAATTAGAAAAGAAATTGAGTCCTCTGGGTAAGTGATTTTACTTCACTCTCACCTGACCCCCAAGTCTCCTGCTTGTCTGAAAGTCCGGGATGCTAAGCTTTGTTTGAGTGACATCTCTCTGAACCCAGGTCCCTGTCTGCACGTGGCCCTGACAGCTGACTCGTCTGCTTCCTGCCAGTAGAAAGCAAGGCCGCTGGCCTGCGTCTCACTGTATGAATCTCCTTGTTCTTCTGAACCGCCTGACTCCCCGGGGATCACGCTTCCTTTCTGAAACCCCAGTTGTTCCCACTGACCTTCCCAGAGGGAAGCCTTGTCATAAGGCTTTCGACGTTTCTATTTTTAGTTTTAGGCTCCGAAAGGAAATGAGAGGGAATCAAGCTACGCAGCCTTGCCCTCTTGCAAAGGCTGACGGTGCCCTGTGTGGAAGGGCAGAGGGTGGCACAGAGGGGTTGCCCCGAGACAGGACAGATGCAGGGAGAGAAGAGGCCAGAAAGCAGCCCTCTGGGTGCCCTCACTCTGGGGGAGGAGAAGGTGAGGCAGGAAAGGCACTGAAAGGAGCCACACAAGACCATCGGGTGCAGGAGCCAAGGGCGGGTGCCTGAACCGTAGGTTGTGGAGGTGTATGAAGTTCATGGGAGGGTCCCTACTGACTTTGAGGACAGCAGTTCCAGGAGGATGGTGGGGCTGGAAGGCAGACTGGACAAACGAAGGAATGAGTGGCTGAAGACCCTAAGCGTAACCCATTCTCCCAGAGCTATGGAACGAAAGGAAGAGATGGCATGGACGTGGAGAGAATATACAGTGGAGAGGTCTGGTGTGGCTTGCCATGTCTATGTGTGCCACGGAGGAACATGTCGGTACCCAGGGAGGAAGGCCCTTACGGAAAGGAAGAGACTGGGAAGGCCAAAGACAGAGGAGATCATTGACAAAGCCAAGTCCCAGTGAAGGAGGAGCCTTGGGGGTTCACCCTGAGGGTGGGAGCCCTTGTATTAATTGAAGCAGCAGGTGGTGTCCCCTGGTGCAAAGCATGAAAACATCGGGTAAAATTGGGTTGGAGCTCTTGGCTTAGCCTCAAGGTGGCATCGAAACTATGCCCAAATCTGAATCTTGCCATCTTGGCCTCCGGAGCCCAAAGCGATGTTATGAGAAAAAGAAAGAGGATGAGTGTGGTTGGCCTGCCCAGGTGCAGTGGGGCCTGAGACAACTTACTTATAGAGCAGCCTGGAAAGAGGAAGTGAAGGGGGAGAACACACACACACACACACACACACACACACACACACACACACGCACCCTGAGAGCAGGCTTGAGTCACTTTTTCTTTCAGTCGCCTCTAAGGACAAATTAGACAGAAAGCAAGCACAAGATGCTCAGGCCTTAAAGCCACTCCCCTCCCCTTCCAACCTTCCTCCCATTGCACGCAGGCAAATGAAGAGCTGAAGAAAGCCTCACCCCAAGGCCTGGGGTTGAGTGCACCCTGTCTGGGCTCCTTGATGAACATGTAACAAAGCTTCCTAACCAGTGTGGCAGGTTATGGATCTTCTCAGTCCTAGGAATGAGTGGGGTCTGGGGTCAGCTGCCTCAGCATGGGTGCTCAAGAGCCTAGAACCGTGCCAGGTCATGCTAACATAAAAAGGCACTCTACTATGTGCTGAAGGAATGCCTACCTGAATGTATTCATTATTATGTACATTAGGCCCTTGCCCGTTGGCTCAGTTGATTAGAGCATCGTCCCAATGTACAAAGGTTGCAGTTTTGATCCCTGGCTAGGGCACATACAAGAATCAACCAATGAATGCATAAGTACCGTATTTTTCTGTGTATAAGATACCCCCCACTTTTCCAACCCCAAATTAAGAAATCAATATTTTAAACATTTTGCTGGTTTTCCTCTTAAGGCCTTCTTTTTTTTTTTTTTTTTTTTTTTGCATCTTAAGGAGCTGTTCTTCCTGTTTTTAAAATAATATTTTTTTATTTTAGAGAGGAAGGGAGAGGGAGAGAGAGATAGAAACATCAATGATGAGAGAGAATCATTGATCGGCTGCCTCCTGCACACCCCCTACTGGGGATCGAGACCGAAACCCAGATAATGTGCCCTTGACCAGATGGAACTCAGGACCCTTCAATCCATAGGCTGACGCTCTATCCACTGAGCCAAACCAGCCAGGGCTGTTCTTCCTGTTTTCTCCACTGTCTGATCATACACTCAGTGGGAGGAGGTCCAAATTGTCTCTCTGCAGCTCTGTTTCCATGCTCTTTTGCATAGCTGATTACATTCAGTTTCAATTTTGTAGAGTAAGACAATCGCTTACCAGTATTTATCTTCTTATTTTTTGACATCTTTATGGGCTCAGAATGCTCCGGTCCCTGTTGCAACTGCGCACTCTCTACCTCCACCTCCAATTACAGCATCAGCTGAGTCAGTAACAATAAGGCTCGTGATTGGAGGAAGCCTGTTTGACAAGGTATGGGCAGCTATGCACCCACCACCTTCCCTCCTCGGCTGATTTCTGTGTATAGGACGCCCCTCGATTTTCAGTCTAACGATTTTAGAAAAAATAGCGTCTTATACACGGAAAAATACGGTAAGTGGAACAACAAATTGATGTTCTCTCTGTCTGTCTCTCTCAAATAAAATTAAAAAATATCTATAACTACTATTGGGAGCAAAAAAGTCACTCTAAATATCTCTTAAGTGACCGACTAAATGCATTTAGTGTGCATTGGGAAAATATATAATTAGAAAATTAAACCTGTGATTTCACAAACATTATTGGTTAGGACAAGGCTAAGTTAAAAAAAAGAATTAGCTGAAACCGGTTTGGCTCAATGGATAGAGCGTCGGTCTGTGGACTGAAAGGTCCCAGGTTCGATTCCGGTCAAGGGCATGTACATTGGCTGTGGGCACATCCCTGGTAGGGGGTGTGCAGGAGGCAGCTGGTCGATGATTCTCTCTCATCGATATTTCTAGCTCTCTATCCCTCTCCCTTCCTCTCTGTAAAAAATCAATAAAATATATTTTTAAAAAAAAAGAATTAATGTTGATTTCAGGAAAAATGTAAGTGACGTAACATTACAAGCAGATAGGCCAGTCATCAGACTGAGATACACTGTCTCCCCCATTGCCCGCATCACCCCCGGGAGCCTGCGTCAGTCTGGGCTGGGGGAGAAGGGAACTCACTGAGTGTCGGGTGCTGGGGGTACATTTTCCATAGGCGTCTCCACCCTGGTTACGGCCCTCTCAATACTATCTCTATAAAAGGATCATCAACCTTACAAAATTTAAGTAGCGTGTCCAAGACCAAGCAGCTGTCAGTGGCAGAGCCTGAATTCAAACCCAGCTCTGGCTGACTTCACAGCCTTGCTCCTTTCTCTGTCTGCGCGGAGAAGAGTGAGCCCGTGTGCAGGAAATGGTCCACTCGGGGGAGGAGACACGAGGGCGTTTCCTTGGGAAGTTCTCTGTCTCAGGGAAGCTGGGGTGAGTCCTTCTGCTGAGCCACTGTGGGGGATTTGATAAGAAATCACCCTCGCCTGGCCAGCTTGGCTCAGTGGTTGAGCATTGACCTATGAACCAGAAGATCACAGTTCGATTCCCGGTCATGACACATGCCTGGGTTGTAGGCTTGATCCCCCGTGCGGGGCATGCAGGAGGCAGCCAATCAATGATTCTCTCTCATCATTGATGTTTCTATCTCTCTCCCTCTCCCTTCCTCTCTGAAATCAATAAAAATATATTAAAAAGAAATCACCGTGTCTGCAGCTTTCATCCTCATCTGATAGAAAACGGAAAGAAATGGAAGCACTGGAGAAGGAAGACCTGCAGAGAGCAAGTCTGCCACTACCCGTGGCACCTCATATTGGGAACTGAAACTATGGATTATTCATTGCAAGATATTTTTACACGCGTCTCTATATTTGAGGGACGTCTCAGGTTTCCACAATCCCCCCTCCCACAGGGATCTCTAGCCCCTTGCTACTCAAAGTGAGGAAATTTAACTCAAGCCTCCTCTGTCTGCCTAACCATGTCATAAGCATTCATTTCATTACTGCAGCCACCCCATGTTGATAGGGCAGGGGTGAAGGGGGCCCATCCTGTGAGGTGTTGTTCTGAATTTATGTTTGTGTCTTCTGACCCAAATTCATATGTTAATTCCCTAACCCTTTCTGCCCCCCTCCAATGTGAGGGTATTAGGAGGTGGGGCCTTGCGGAGGTAATTAGGAGTAGATGAGGTCGGGAGAGGGCAGCCCTCTTGGGATGGGATTGGTGCTCCTATAAGAGAGGCCAGCATCGGCTTTCCCTCTGCTCCAGCACACGAGGCGACAAGAAGTCAAGATGTCACAGTCTGCAACTCGCAAGAGGGCTCTCAGCAGAACTGCACCCTGACCTCGGACTTTCCGTCTCCAGAACTGTGAGTAATAAATTTCTGTTGTTTACAAACCACTGTGAGGGGTCGTAGTTTGTTACACAGCCCAAACAAAGACTAAGACAGGAGTCACAAGTGGCGAAGGAGGTAAAATCCCCTTTTAACCCATCAGCACCCCACAACTACGCTCCAGATTTCAGCCTGGGAGGGCGAAGTACGTCATGCTCACCTGCTCCCGTTCTCATCTCCCCCGTGCCACGCCCATCTTCCTCCCACGCCCCCTCCACGGGAAGTGGATCTACTCTCTCTTTGCAAGAATTTTTCTTGCCTCATCTCCTTGCTGTGGTGGGATTTGACCTTGTCCCTTCTCTGGGGTCACAGTGAGGGAAGGGAAGGGAAGGTGAGTCAGGAGGTGTTTCTGAGTTTTATTTTATGTGTGGTTGCATTCCTCCTTTGGGAAATCTTGGTATCACACGTTGGCACTGGCAGGTGCTCCAGTTTGGGAGGTAGTTGGGGTGACAGTAGGTTCTCCCCCTCCCCTAGAGGTGTCTTGCTTGCTTCCCCAGTGGCTTCCCGGGCTTGCCTGGTGGCCTGAGCCTGGGCCTCGGGCAGGACCCAGGGAGTGCTTCCTTGCAGGAGGGAGGAAGTAGCCAGAGGCCCGGAGCTGGCTTCTGGGGTGCTGGTAACAGTCCATTTTTCTGATCTGGGCAATGGTTACACAGGGTGTTTGCCTTGTAATAATTCATTCATCGTCCGATGAATTGTGCCCTTTTTTTTGTATGTGTGTTATTCTTAAGTAAAATTGAACTTTAAAATTTCCTTTTGTATATTGACAGAACTCCAACCTTAACTGGAAGTTAGTGTCTCAACCTAATGGAATTATACAGCACTGCCCTTCCAAACTCTAAATATTGTGATATTTTCTTTTATTATTTTTAACAATGTCTGTTATTTTATTATAAAGCTATATGCAAATTGTAGAAAATTTAGAAAAGCATAAATGAGAAAATAACAATCTGCAATTTTACTACCCAGACAACTACTATTATTTTTTTTATTTCTTTCTTAGTGTCCCGTAGGTATATATATATATATATATATATATATATATATATATACAGCTTGCAATAGTAGAGTCATTTTAAATTTTGCATATATATATATACAGCTTGCAATAGTAGAGTCATTTTAAATTTTGAAGCCTACTTTTTTCACTTAATATCTTGTGAACATTTTCCCATAATTAACTATACTTTGAAAATAAAAATTTTAATGCCTACAAAACATTTTATGTTGAGTCATATGCTATTCATCTGTTCATTCATCCAACCATTCTGCAAATATTTGTTGAGCACTCACCATACTCCAGGAACGAAACAGACATGCCCAGCCGGTGTGGCTTGTGAACAAAGGGTCAGATCATGAACAAAGAGGTCAGGGTTCGATTCCCAGTCAGGGCACATGCCCGGGTTTCGGGCTTGATCCACAGTAGGGGGCATGCAGGAGGCAACTGATTGATGTTTCTCTCTTATCAATGTTTCTATCTCTCTATCCATTTCTCTTCTTCTCTCTAAAAAAAATCAATTTAAAAATATTTTTTAAAAAGAACACAATAGACATGATCTCCTGTCATCAGGAACTTTCAGTCTATAGGGACAGAGAAAATGTAAAAATTAAAGCAATAAAAATTCAAATTGAAGTTTCTCATAGAACTTGGTAAGTTGATTCTAAAATTTATATGGAAAAGCAAAGAATCAAGGGAAAAAGACCAGTAAAGAGCATCATAATAGTAGAATAGTAAAATAGTAAAGACCATATATCTGAATTCTGTAAGTTATTTTTTTGTTTGTTTGTTTCTTTTAAGATTTTTCATTGATTTTCAGAAAGAGAGGAAGGGAAAGGGAGAGAGAGAGAGATGGATGTCAGAGCAAAACATCTATCGGCTGCCTCCTACAGACCCCTCACTAGGAATCAAACTGGAGGCCTTTCGGTACACAGGATGACATCCAACCAACTGAGCCACATTGGCCAGGGCTGAATTCTGTAGGTTCTTTTTTTTTTTTTTTTTTTTTATCTGTTTTTATTTATTTCACCGAAAGGCAGGGAGAGGGAGAGAGACAGAAACCCCAGTGATGAGAGAGAACATCGTTTGTGGAGGTGCTTGAATGGTGCTCTAGTGTGGTCTGAATGTATTGGTTCTGGGGCTTCGTGGGAGATGCAGGCCAAGGTCAGCTGTTGCTTGTGCCTTGCGCTGGGCCAGCTGGTATGAGCTACGAAGTCATCTGCAGATGGTTGCCACTTATGCTGGGCTTGGAGGTGCCTGGGAGAGGCTAAGCTGCAAACTGAGGCCAGCTGCCACTAGTGCCAGGCTTGGGGCTGCTTAGCATAAGATATGGGGCATGCTGAGGCCAGATTCTGCTTGCTTGGAATTTGTGAACCTTGAGAGATTTTAGGAAAGTCCACAGCATGAGCCAAGACAGGCCATTAGTATAGAAAGGCAATGGGAAGTGGCTTGGGTGGGTCCAAAAGTTGGGTGGAGCAGAGTCTCAGGGAATCACCAAGGAGAATCAAACAATGTTGGCCAGGTTAATAGAGACTCATGGCTGAAACTGGTTTGGCTCAGTAGATAGAGCGTCGGCCTGCAGACTGAAGGGACCCAGGTTCGATTCCGGTCAAGGGCATGTACCTTGGTTGCGGGCACATCCCCAGTAGGGGTTGTGCAAGAGGCAGCTGATCGATGTCTCTCTATCATCGATGTTTCCAACTCTCTATCCCTCTCTCTTCCTCTCTGTAAAAAATCAACTATATATATATATATATATATATATATATATATATATATATGTATGTATTTAAAAGTAGAGACTCATGTATGGCTCTGGCCTGTGCATGCAGCTGGAGGGCTTAGCAAAGGAATAGTGGACTCTGTTAGCACTTTCATCTGGGAAAAAGCTGCCCCTCCAGCCCTTGCCCTGAAGCCAGGCAATTCAGTTCCTTCCGTATGTCCCTGGCACCCTTTGAGCTGCTACCCCAGCACTGAAGCTCAGAGCAAATGAATCCATCAGTAAGTCCATGTGCCAGCCCTTTAAGAGGAACCTCTGGAACTCCAGCAGCTCTCCTTCTCCCTCAGCCACCAACCCCCCTGGTTTTAACAGCCAGAAGTTAGGGGACTTCTCTTCCAGGTACTGGAACCCTTGGCTGGGGATCCAGTATGGGGCTGGGCCCCCTTGCTCCTCATGGAGGAACCTCCATGCCACTGAGATAGCCTTCCCAATTTTTAACTGCCCCAGGTAGGTGTGGGACCAGCCGGTTGTGTCTCCACCCCTCTCACCAGTCTTGACGTGGCTTCTGCTGTACATCCTTAGTTATAGGACTTCTTAGTTTAGCTGGACTTTAGGCAGTTCTCCATGATGGTTGTTCTGTAGTTTAGTTGCACTTTTGATGCGGTGAGAGGAGGTGAGTCCAGTGTTTATCTACTCTGCCATTCTGACCAGAAGCCCCATTCATCAGTTCTTGAAAACAGCAGTATAAAGTGTTCTCTTCTTAAAAATTGATTACTTTAAAAAATATATAATTTTTATTGATTTCCGAGAGGAAGGTAGAGGGAGAGAGATAGAAACATCAATGATGAGAGAGAATCATTAATCAGCTGCCGCCTGCACACCCACACTGGGGATCGAGCCTGCAACCCCAGGCATGTGCCCTGACCGGAAATCGAACCATGATCTCCTGGCTCATCGGTCTACGCTCAACTACTGAGCCACGCCGGCTGGGCTGACTTTTTTATTTTAGCTTTCCTTAGGTAGAATGTAAAGTTGCAGGGCATATAAGGCTAAGCTGGTGATGTGTTCGAACAAACATATAGAAATAGCAGATCATTCGCCTGTACCCCTTGCCACCAGTCTGGTCATGGGAGGTCCCTGAGCACCAAAGTGCAAGGTGCATCCTTTATTAAATGTCAAAACAGTTTTCTTTTAATGCCGCTTAGATAAAAATGCAGCAATATTATTTTTTTTTCTTCAATCTCATGAAACTAAGGGTTTTCAATATGTCGAGGTCTGTGACTGTTAAGGAAATTTGAATCCCTAGTTTCATGTCTTTATTTTACTTTTCGGCCCAAGATGGTATATTAATAAATATTTTGAATGGGTCATATGTGAAAACAACGTGAAAAGACTATTGAGACTTTGCATGCAGATTTTTGTTTCTGTCTTCATGAAACTCAGAAGAAACTAATTTTTCTAGTGGAAAATAAAACCATCAGGTAGAAATATCAAAAACAGGGAAGTACCACTCAGACACTCAATGTCCTCCTCCTTGCAAGCTACTGTCCAGGAAGACAGGAAGAATTCAGAGCCACACATTTTTCCTTCCTTTTCAGAGAGGCGGGGCTCAGGAGTTAGTCGGGGAATCGGAGGCTTATTAATGACTGCTCAGTTGCAGCTAAACCAACAGAACAATCAGCTGCCCTGCTCCTCGACTCCAACAGAGCTTGTGCTGCGGGATGGAAATCCGTGTGTGTTCTTACCAGGAGCTGTGCTTTCCAGGACCTCACGTGAGTAACTCTGCAGCTCGGGAGAGCTTTACCCTGGAAACTGCCGTGGGAAACAAAGTGGGGCATTGCCAGGGAGAAGGGGAACGCTTTGCTTCTAAACCGATCACACCCATCATCACTGCTAACTCGTGCTGGTCCTGTTACGGCTCCTATTTGTTTCTGGGTTGCTGTGCCGAAACGCACGGTCTCCCAGCATTTCTAAGCTGAAAGCTGAAAACGAACTCTCTTTTACGGTCCTCATGCTGGCGTCCAAGGAAGTGGATCTGCTCTTACTCTTGGAGCCGTCTGCTTCATAAGTGTCGTTTATTTCCAAAAGCGAAAGTTTGCTGCAACTCTTTTTATTTGCTCCTTTGCTTTTGAAGCATGGTACGCGGAGCTGCCTGGTTTGTGCTTTTTCTCCCCGCTGTTCAGCTCCTAACTAACCACGTTAGGGAGCGGGGTGCACTTGCTCTGCGTTATATGGTATCCAAATGTCCAAATAAAATGGAAATTACCGTGCTTATCAGTATGTCAGATAGCGTGCTATATATTATAATGTCATTTATTGAACCTAAATTTTTGTTGAAATGTGGAAATTCAGATGTTTTAGGAAATCATCATCACATTTCAATTTGGTGGTTAAAATATATATATATATATATATATTCAATTTAAAGATGACTTATAGTTAAGGAATGGCTTATAAGCACTTTTCAAATATCATTCTTGCAATTATTTTCAATATAGTCTACTTCTGGCTATACTGTTAAGCCTAATTTCAATTTGCCTCCTTCAATGAGAATTTATTTTTACTTTTTAGTAGCATTTGCACTTACATTTCAATTCAAGGTCAGATTTTCTGAACTTCTAGTTTGAACTTCTTAGTTTTTTCCTCATGTCTTCAATAAAACCTAAGAAATGGTTGTTTCTAGTTACAGGGGTAATAGTTGCTCTGACTTCCATTTTTCAAGTGGCTGACTTTTTAAAAACGTGCCTTGACGTGACCATTTCACCCACCTGCTGACATTTGGTGGTTCTATGACCACATCAGCTCTGAAATACTGTGTGTCGCCCGTAAGCTCTGCTCCGAGGTGCCCTCCCCCTTGATGTTTTTCAATATTCCGCAGCAAAACGTTCCTCCTGTCAGGCTAGTCCTCCCCTTTTCATGTTCTTCTCGCCCCCTTCTTGTTCTCTTCAATCACACCGTGTTCTCTTCTAGGAAAGGGCTCATTTAAAATCTAAAGTTGATAGGATTTCATGGCAGACTGATTTGGGAGGTAAAGGTGGAGAGGTGAAGGATTCCTCCCAGGTTAGAGGTGGATGATAATGCCATTCACTGAGACTTAGAATGGAGAAAGCCCAAGTTTTTAGAGAAGAAAAAAACCTTCATTTTAGCGAGCTGATTGGAGTGCCTGGGGAACACATCCACACGACGCTGCCCGCAAAGGAGCTGGATGTTTGCATTTGGACGAAGAAGACTGGGCTAGAGATTCAGATTTAGAAACAAATTTCAATGGTTGTGTTAAGCCATGCAAGTGGGCGGGGTCACACTAGATGTTTACTAAAATGAGAGGAAAGAAAGGCTACCTAGGGAATCCTAGGAAACATTAATTTTTAAGGAGATGTTTGAGGAAGTACAGAGAGATTTGAGGTAGATGGAAAATCAGGAGGTGTCGTGGAAATCCAGGAAAAAGGAAGTTTGAAGAATGAGACAGTGACCAGAAGTGTGAAGAAGGGGTTAAGAGAAGGGAAGCTGGAGCGTAGGAAAGAGGGGACAGTTGGAAAAAGTGAGCTGGCAAAGAGGGCGCATGCCAGGAAAGCACCAGCGAGTGGTACACACAAAGCACAATAAACTGACGTCCCCGGGTTTCCGCAGAACTCTCCAGCCTGTAAAAGTAAATTTAATCATGTCTGAGAGTCTAACCGTCTGAGACTGAGATAACTGCTTTGTGTAAAGTATTATAAAAAGAGCTCTGAACTGGCCAAGAGTAAATGTGTAACAGACTGGGAGTCAGGGGCCTTAGGAAAGCTGGTGAGACAGGTTGGACAAGAAATGCAGTTGGGTGCCTTGGGCTAGAAGTAACAATGGACTTCTAAATAGATATAAAGTTTGGGGGACGAGTTATGCCTGATCACATATCTTTCTCCAGGTCCTCAGTCTTATGAAAATGCCCGTTAGGCGTTGCAGATTCAACTTGTCCTCATCAGAGCTGTCTTCTCGGCTCCTCTAGCCCATCCGCACCTGCTTCTCCTTTCTTTCAGATGAGAGCATTGCCAGTCACCCAGTGTTTTGAAGTAGAAACATCGGTCATCCTCTTCCATCACCATCCCTTTGCCATCAAGTTCTGTCCATTCTTTCTCCACTTTCTCATTTTTTGATTCTGTCCACTCACTCACTCACTCACTCTTCATTTCCATGCCCATCACCTTAATTCAGGTCCTGAAATATTGTTCCTAACTGGCCTCGCTTCTTCTAGTCCTTCCTCCTCTTCCCAGCTCATCTCCCACAATTCTAATGAAGCAAATTTGATCATGTCACTCTCATGATTTAAAAAAATCTCCCAATTCTAGTGAGGAGAAAGTCTGACCTCCTTAGCATGACATCACTCAGGGCCCTCACTGACCTGGCCTTACCCTGCATCTTAGCTGCATGTCCAGTTGCTTTCTGCCTCCACACATCTATCTTATAACACCACTAAATTTCTCTTTGTTCCTCAACTCACCACGCTCTCTTACACTTGATTCACTATAAAGATAAGCAACCTTGTTGTACTACTAAGATCATTTGCTTCAGTGCTAGAGGAGGGGAGATGGGGGAAGTTGAATGCAAGTGAACTGGACTAGCCAGAGGGAAAAGAATGGGGATGGAAATGACTCTTTGATAAGAGTTGTGATCTCCTCATTTGACTCAATGCTTATGAGACTGTATTTCTTAAATAAGTCATGATTCAAGGATAAGGATATATCAGGGAGACAAGTATACCTAACAGAGCTAACTTCACAACAGACATAGGACTTGAAGTCTGACTAGGGTGTAAGCAGCTGGAGGAATCGCCTTCTAATTGTGGGGAATGACATCAACAGAGGAGGACAGCGATCTGTTCAGGGCAGAAGGACCTGGGGAGGGGAGTAATGTTGGTAAGGCCAGGAAGAGGTCAGGGCATGATTGTTGGAGACTTTCAATGCCAAAGTTGACCCCCTAGGCATACTTTACCCAGCAGGGAATAGGGAGACACGAAGTTTTTCTTAAGCAAAGCAATGACTTAGTGAAAGCAGGCTTTTAAATAGATTAATCAGGCAGTAGTGTGCAGGACAGATTAGAAAAGCAGGGAATGCAGGCTGGAAGAGCAAGGAGAAGTACAGTAATCTAGGTCTGAGATACCATATTTGCTTAATTACAATAAAAAAACTCTACATTAAATGTGTACAATGATTAAAAGTAAATCTTGAGTTTAGGTATGTAAAATCGCGAAAATATAGACATCTCAGGATTAAGAAAATAAGAAGATGAAGATCTGAATGAACTAAGGTGGTGATGTTAGAAATGGGAGGGAAGAGTAGATGCCAAAAACACTCCCACAAAACACATTTTGAAGAATTTGAGAGATTGAATGTTAAAAGTTAGAGAGAGACCGAGAGAGAGAGAGAAGAGAGAGAGAGAGAGAGAGAGAGAGAGAGAGGAGAATATTACAATATGACTCCATGATTTGAGTCTGAATGAAAGCGGCAAGGGATACCATTAAGAGAAATGGGGAAGTCAAGAGGAAAAACACCAAACTAAATTTTATATATTGAGTATAAGGTGAGGAAATGTCTAAAAGGCAATTGAAATGATGGACCCAGAACTAGAATGAGTATGCAACCAAGGAAGTATCTACACAGAAGTCAAAATGGAAGACTTGAGAGTGAAAGACATTCCAAACGATAGTGTATGTAGAGGACCAGAGGCAGAGGTGTAATCGTAAGGGACTGGCCACATTTAGGGACAGGAAGCAGGGTAGGGAAGAACAACAGAAGTGATTTGAAAGGTTGAATTAGATTCCTTCCAGAGGAGGGGAATGAAAGACATGAGAAGAGAGAGGTGGAGGCCTTTCGTTCATGCTTTGGACTTACAGACATTAATTATGTATCTTTGGATGTGTCTTAAGCATTCACAGAGGTATCAAGAAGCCCACTTCAGCACTCCAAAGGAATGGCATGTGGGACCCCATCTTCACTGTTAGCTGCACGCCGAATACTGACTGACTATTCATCAGCTCCAGGAGTCCTGGACCAGGACCTGGGCTGGCTCCTGGCCTGTGTGAGGAAGCATGAACTTTCCCAAAGGCTTATTGCTGGTACTGAATGCTGTGGATCTCAGCCTGGTCCTTTCAAGTCCGAAAGAGCATACTTCCTACATAACTCCTCCCCCCTGCCCCACTTTGTTCTTTCCTCCCCACGTAACTCTTTAATGAGCAGTTATTTTAGAACATAATTTAGTTGATCCAACGTTTTATAATAGAGCCAAAGTTAAAGGCAAACTCGTTTTTAACACTTTTCCTGTTCTGCTGGAATTGCTGGGCCAATTAAACTTTCTGAACTCCTATTAGTCAGGGGTGACTGGACACTCTGGCTTACTTCATTTCCTTAGCCGGTAGATAAGTAATACAAGTATTTACCGGTTTAAAATATAATACTTGCATAGCCCATAAAATACATTTAAAAATCCCCATAAAGGGCAATACTTTACACAGCCATTGCATTTATTTGTACTTTTGTTCTATAATTGGGAAAGCTAGCACAGGGACAGCTCACCACCACAGGTGCTCTAAAAAGCTGATTGGCTGATGTGATAAACTGATTAGTAATTGTGGATATGAACAGTGATTAATGGTCCTGAAATACAAATTTCAAAAAAGGCTTCTCTTCTTGTTATGAGTATCTATCTGTCTATCTATCTATTTATTTATCCTCACTGGAGAATATTTTCCTCATTGATCTTTAGAGAGAGTAGAAAGGAAGGAGAGAGAGAGAGAGAGCGAGCGAGAGAGAGAGAGAGAGAGAGAGAGAGAGAGGTCCACCAACTGCCTCCCGCACCCACCCTGATGGGGGGCCAGGATTGAACTTTTGACCCTTTGGTTCACCGGCAGACACTCTAACCACTGGGAAAATTGGTCAGGGAAGTTTTCATTGTTTTTTAGAGAGAGAGGAAGGGGGAGAGAGAGAAACATTGCTGTGAACGAGAAACATTCATTGTTGCCTTCTCTGCAAGCCCCTACTGAGGATGGAACTGGAAACCCTGACGGGAATTGAACCTGCAACCTTTTGGTATATGGATGACGCTCCCACACACTGAGCCACCTGGCCAGGGTTGTATTACCTATTATCAAAAGTATTTATGTTCCTAGTTATAATCTGAAACAATGTTTAAAAAACATATTGTACTTATAATATGTACAAAAACATGCTTAAATGTACAATTAAAATTTTTATAAACTAAACATTCATTTAATGAATATCCAGATTTTAAAAAAACTGAACATCAACACTGTTTTTGAAATTAATTTTTCTTAAGTTCAAGAGAAAAAAAGTGACATTCTGTTCTGGGTTTTTGCTGGTATGGCATGTAACTTTAAAAGTAATGTGCCCAGCCCTGGCTGTTGTGACTCAGTTGATTGAGCACTGTCCCATGAACAGAGAGGTCACCAGATCCATTTCTGGTCAGGTCACATGCCCGGGTTTCAGGCTCCACCCTGGTAGGGGGCATGCAGGAGACAGCAGATCCATGTTTCTCTCCCTCCCTCACTCTTCCTCTCTCTAAAATCAATAAAACATTTTAAAAAATTATATTCCCCTCTTGAACATCTCCTGGGAACTTTTAATACCACTCGTGGTAGGCAAAATACCACCTCCCCAAAGATGTCTATGTCCTAATCCTCAGAACCTGTGAATATGTTTCCTTACGTAGCAGAAGAGACTTTGCAATGTGATTAAATTAGGATTTTGAGGGAAGATTATTCTGAACTACCTGAGTGGACCCATTGTAATCATAAGGGTCTTTTTTGTGTGTGAACAAGGGAAGCAGGGGTGTCAGAGATGTGGCAAGGGAAGCAGGTCAGAGGGGCTACAAGCCAAGGAATGTGGGCAGCCTCTAAAAACTGCAAAAGATAAGGAAACAGATTCTCCCCCTGCAGCCTAGAAAGGCAGACCTACTGACTCCTTTTTTCTTAAAAAAAAAAAAAAAGGTAAAGAATAAGAAAAAAAGAGATATATTTGGCATACATTACATCTATTTCTGGTGTGCAACGTAATGACTCAATATATGTATACAGGATGGGACAAAAGTAGGTTTACAAACAGTTGTGAGTACATGAAACAGTTTATTCCTGACTTCATTATTTATTGTTTATTGTATTATTTCCCACACATACAACTATAAACCTACTTTTGCCCCACCCTGTATATTGCTAAATGATCACCACAATAAGTCTAGTTCATCTCCATCACCACACATAGTTACAATTTTTGTGTATGTGATGCCTACACTGCTACCTTGATTTTAGCCCTGTGAAACCATTTCAGACTCCTAAGTCCCACAACCATAAGATAAACAATTGTGTTGTTTCAAGCCACCAAGTTTGTCACAACAACAATAGGAAATTTATACATCATCTATAGTCCGGTGAATCTGTGTTCAGATTCGTATATCTTATTGCCTGTTTGGTAGCTTCATGTGGCCATCTCATAGGTATCTCCAACATAACATATCCCAAGTTAAAACTACTGTTAACTTCCCACACCTGGTCACACCCCCAGCTTTGCGCATCTTGGTAAATGGCACCACTCAAACACTGATGCCAAAACACCTGGATCATCCTTGTTTTCTTTTTCTGTCATCCCTCATATCTAATCCATAATTTTCATCTATTCCACTTCCAAACTAAATCTCATATCCATCCACTTCAATTGAGTTTCTCTGCCACCATTATTTTTCAATTAATTTTATTACCTTTAATTCGGGTCTGTGCATACACTACAAAAATACAAAGGATACTATAAATAGGAATTTAGTGAAAAGCCCGACTCCTCCCAGCCCTATCAGATGCAACCAGTGATACCACGTTTGTTACGCCTCCTTCCAAAGTGATATTTCAAAGTGACATTTGAAAAAGAAAGCCAATGACCCTTTCTTGCACAACATCCCTTAATGTCTGTCCTTTTGTGCCTGATGTGGCCTTTTCGTGGCTCCAAGCTAGCTGCGGGGGAGCTTCGGCATTAACAGGAAAATCAAGGTGCAAAAGTTTGAACTTTCAATGGTTTGCTAGGACTGTTTAGTGTCACCTGTGGTAAATCATTTAATGGTTGGGAAAAAAGGAATTTTTAAAAATGTTCTGTTATCACCAACTCAAAGCTTGTCCATGGTGAGTCAGGATCATTACAAATTCATCATCAGGAGCCGTGTGAGCGCTCTGCCACCCCTGTTTCTGCCACAGCTTTGTTCTCCGCGGGCCCCGGAGGGCCGGGCCGGGATGTCGCCGCAGGGGAGGCCCAGGCGGAGCTCGTGGCGCTGGTCGGAGCCCCCTGGCAGGCAGGGTTCCGGACCCGCTCCACGACAGCGTTGTTTTGGTGCCGGCCTGTGAGATGACCGAGGGCATGGAAGGCCAAAACCACTGCCCGAGCGAGGACTCGGACGCCCAGACGTTCGGGGGGCCGGCGGGGCGAGAGCAGGGGCTGGCGGCTCCCACAGCGCCACGACCGCGGAAGGCCGGCCGCCCCGCCTCCCCAGAAACCTTTAGCGAAGGGGGTGGGGCGTCGGAGGGCCCAGCCAATCACGGGATCGCTCTCAGGTGACGTCAGGGCGCGCTCGCCGATTCGCGCCGGGGTGGGTGTGCAGGGGGTGCGAGGTGGGGTCCGGCGACGCGTCAGCGACCCGTGGGGCCCCGTGGCGGAAGCCGACGGCGGGCCGTGCACAGCCTGCGGGCGGGCGCTGCCTCTGGCTCTCCGCCTCGAGGCGCGGCGGCGGCGGCGGCGGCGGCGAAGGCGGCGCGGGAGGGAGCCGCGGACCAGCGACTGGTGAGAGCCACGCATCCGCCGGGGACGCGGGGCGCGGGCTCGGGAAGAGCATCCTCCCGGCTTCTAGGGCCTCCTCCTCCGGTCCCCAGCCCGCGGCTTCGCAGCCTTCCCCCCACTCTCCGGCCCACACCGGCCCGGGCTCGGCCCCTCGCCCGCGGGGCCTACGCGCCCGCGCCCCTCTTCAGTCCCGTTATAGGCCCCACCTGGCGGCGGCGGACGCAGGCAGGCAGGTTCCGCGCGGCCCCGGGCGAGGAGCCGTCCGGGAAGCTGTGAGTGTGGTGTGGGGATGGCGGCGGTGAGAGGGAGGCCCGCACGGCTGTCCCGGGGCCGTGCTGCCCAGTCAGAACACGGGCTGTCCTGGAAGACAATGCCCCGTTAACGGCGTCGGAGGGCGGAGAGCCGCTGGATAGGCACGTTGCCCTGGGTGTAAAGGTTGAAGTAAAAGATGCCTTGGAAGGTCGGCGCCCAGCCCTGACCGCATTCTGAGCCTGGGCTTCCTGGGAAGTTTGATAAGCGTTGTCACACACACCCGTGCACGCACAGACGCACGCCCCGTCCTGAGCACACTTTGTAAACTGGTTACGGCACGGAAAAGTGTGCCTTGCTCCTCTGATAGAGAGGGCCGGGGCGGGGTGCAGCTTAGCATTATAGACAACCGATGGACCGCACTGTAGAAGCTCTGGAAGAAGCCAAACAGAATTATGGCTCAGGAATAGGGTTCTGAATGTCAGAACACTTTTAGATAGCCCCGTCCCTTTTATTTCCGTGAGTCTCATCCTCTCTGCACTGAGGAAAGAGTAGTCTCCCCCTTATCCTTGGGGGACAGGTTCCAAGATCCTCAGCGGATGCCTGAAACCAGCCGTTAGCACGGAACCCTGTTTTTTCCCCTGTGTATACATATCTATGACGTTTAATGCCTTTACCATTGAACTAAGCACTTACGCACTGTGCCTTTACCTTTTGCAGTTTGAAGTGCGACAGCAAAGCTAGCATGAATTTTTTTTTTTCCTTCACCCACGGAAGATTCATTCTTATTGTAGATTTTAGCAACCGCAGTATGTATCTTCTTACTGAGTTGAGAACTTGCACGTTTTCCTTTAGAGGAAGCACTTGACTGCTTCTCTTGGGCATATTTGTACTGCCAGCATCACCACTCTTACTCTTTGGGACCAGTATTAAGTAAAATAAAGTTTATTTGAAGGGGAGCAGTGGGATGCCATGACAGTCAGTTAGGTAACCTAGACTGCTACTAAGTGCCTAAGGTTGGGGAGCATATATATCATGGATTCAGCACTGAACAAAGGGATGAGTCACGCTGGGACGGAGAGGGGTGAGGTGAGTTTTCATCACCCTACTGAGAGCATCGTGACATTTAAAATTTTAGAAAAAATAGTTTCTTTCCGGAATTTTCCATTTAATAGTCGCAGGTAACTGAAACCGGAAAAAGTGAAACCTGGGTGAGAGGTGCGCCTACAGTATCACGTTCTCTTGGCAGGAAGTTCTCACTCATAGATGTTTATGAAATGAACAGACACAAGGCAAACACTGGATGTGGGCAATGCTCTGAATGCTGGGTTTGATTGATTGATTTGAATGAGAGAGGAACATCGATTTGTCGTTCCACTTATTTATACATTCATTGGTTGATTCTTGTATGTGCCCTCACTGAGGATCGAACTTGCAACCTTGTCGTATCAGGATGATTCTCTAACCCGGCCAGGGCCTATTATTATTTTCTTTTTAAGGTTTAACTTCTTCCCTTAAAAAAGCTTTGACCTAAGTAACTTTTTTCCCCCAGGAAGTTATCTTTAATGTCTATGCTAAATAAATAACATTTACACACAAGACAAAACCATCATGGGCTTTTGTATGAATCCAAAGTATAAGAATCCAAGGTAGTGGGCACACGGGGCAATATTCAGGTTTTGTAACATAGAAACACACACCTGAAATCTATATGTTCGTGTTGACCAGTATCACCTCAATAAATTTAAAACACACACAAAAGAATCCAAGGTAAATGTGGAGGAGCATCAAGTATTTCAAAATCTAGAATCAAACATCTGCATATAAGAAATCACCTTGATTAGATTTTTCAAGCTTATTTATTCCTCAATTTTAAATTCTGCATTGGACAAAATGGATATGAATGTATTTGTGCAAATTAACTTTAAAAATATAGTATGGCTTAAAAATCATCAATTATTCCTGCAGCAACACACTAGATAAGCACACCTGAGCATTGCTCTACTTTAGCCATCATTCTTAAGTGAACACACTTTATACAGCTACAGGCAATAGCAACCTAATTACTTTGTCCCAAATAGTAATAAAGGATTAAAATGCTATTAAAACAAGTTAATTTCTAGGGATTTGGGTAAAGACAATAAACTTTAATGTAATTCAAGAAATAAGATTTGTACGTCTTATCTATTCCCTTTATATGCTAGACATTTCTTGTAGAAACCTTATCGGATTGGCCTAAGTAACTTTGTATTTTTCATAGTTTATTTATATAGCTAGTTTACTCTCAGTTTTGGTAGAATAACCTTTGAGTTACCTGGTAAATACTAAGCATCTTAGTGTTGCCAGATGTTTATTGTTCTTTTAAAATAAATACAAATTGACCAACCATGAACGATTTGCTTTGCCTCACCCAGCAAAGTAAATATCACCAACAGTGTACTCATCTTAAATGTAACGAGTAGAAAAGGATTATGTATAAGAACACCTAAGACAACCAGTTTTAGAAAAATATGTTTGTCTCTAATTATGAGGCAGTGCTTAGGTCTTATTAATACGGCAGCATTGTTTTCTTATAATGTTGATGAGATGCCATAGGCCAGTGATTTTCCACTGGTGTGTTGCAGGAATCTTTAAAACTTGAAATACCTGAGTAAATAAAAATTATACCAATTTTTTGTCAAATCGGCAAAAAATATATTTTTTTGTTGTGTTGCAGAATTTTAGTAGTTTATGTGTGCCATGAGTTGAAAATTGCTGGCCCATGGTAAAATTGGTTTTGTTTCACTTAGCCACAGAAACTATTGACAATATTAACTGTACAATTCTTGACAGAATGCTCATTATCTTATAAACTAGAGGCCCGGTGCATGACATTCGTGCATGGTGGGGGGTGTCCCTCAGCCCAGCCTGCACCCTCTCCAATCTGGGACCCCTCAAGGGATGTCCGACTGCCCATTTAGGCACAATCCCAGTGGGTGCACATCCCTCTCACAATCCAGGACTGCTGGCTCCCAACTGCTCGCCTGCCTACCTTCCTGATTGCCCCTAACCGCTTCTGCCTGCCAGCCTGATCACCCCCTAACCACTACCCTGCCAGCCTGATTGATGCCTAACTGCTCCCCTGCCAGCCTGGTCACCCCTAACTGCCCTCCCCTGAAGGCCTGGCCCCCCCCCCCCCCCACACACACACAAATGCTCTCCCCTGCAGGCCTGGGTCCCTCCCAACTGCCCTTCCCTGCAGGCCTGGTTGCCCCTAACTTCCCTCCTCTGCCAGCTTGGTCACCCCTAACTGCCCTCCCCTGCAGGCTTGATCACCCCCAACTGCCCTCCCTTGCAGGCCTGGTCCCTCCCAACTGCCCTCCCCTGCTGGCCATCTTGTGGTGGCCATGTTGTGTCCACATGGGGGAAGGATCTTTGACCACATGAGGGCAGCCATCTTGTATGTTGGAGTGATGGTCAATCTGCGTATTACTCTTTTATTAGATAGGATAGAGGCCTGGTGCACAGGTGGGGGCCGGCTGGTTTGCCCTGAAGGATGTCCCGGATCAGGGTGGGGGTTCCCTTGGGGTGTGGGGCGGCCTTGGCGAGGGGCCTGTGGTGGTTTGCAGGCCGGCCATGCCCCCTGGCGACCCAAGCGGAGGCCCTGGTATCTGGGGTTTATTTGTCTTCTACAATTGAAACTTTGTAGCCTGGAGCGGAGCCAAGCCTTCTGCTTGCTCCCTGGCGGCAGCCATTTCTGTTGGGATTTATGTAGCTTCTATAATTGAAACTTTGTAGCCTTACGCGGAGGCCTGGGCCGGCCAGGGTGTGCGGGAAGCTTGGCTTCCTCCATCGCTGGGGGCAACCCTAGCCTCCTGCTCTTTCCAACTCCGTGGCTGCCGCCATTTCTGTTTTGATTTATGTATCTTCTATCATTGAAACTTTGTAGCCTTGAGTGGAGGCCTAGGCCAGCAAGGGCAGGTGGAAAGCTTGGCTTACTCCATTGCCGGGGAAACCCAAGCCTCCCTCCTGCTCTCTGTGGCTGCAGCCATTTTGGTTGGGGTTAATTTGCATAATTGCTCCTGATTGGCTGGTGGGCGTGGCCTGTGGGGATGGCTGAGTGATGGTTAATTTGCATATTACCCTTTTATTAGATAGGATGCTTTCTATTAGGTGGAATTAGCTTTTACTGAGATTATAAATTCAGAATGGCCCAGTGATGGGCAATTTGTGTGATCACAGAAGTTCTAGCCTAAGAGAGATAAGATACCAACAACAGAGGGCTACTGATAGGATTTCCACTGAATTTCAGAGTTTTCCCTGATCTGAAGGGAGCTCCCTTTAAAAAAAATTTTTTTTATTGGTTTCAGAGAGGAAGGGAGATAGAAACATTAATGATGAGAGAAAATCATTGATCAGCTGTCTCCTGCACACTCCCCACTAGGGATTGAGCCCGCAACCAGGGCATGTGCCCTGACTAGGAATTGAACTGTGACCTCCTGGTTCATAGGTCAACGCTCAACCACTGAGCCACTCTGGCCAGTCATTTAATAGGTAGCTCCCTTTTTATTGGCATCTTTACTCAAGCTTTTCTGGATTCCTAAGTGCAAATTCTAAACATTGGTACACTTCCTGAAAGATCAACATTGAGATCAATCTGTGAAGTGAAATTTTATCCCTTGTCCCTGGTTTTTACTTTTTGAATGAAGGGTATAGAGTGGTAGGGAGACAGGAAGGCAGAGGACTAAAACGATAGTGTGTATCTGTATGGGAGGGCCACAGTGCTTGGAGGCAGGCAGCAACTAAAAGGGCTGGGGTGAGGAGGAGTGAGGTGTATGCGAAAGCTTTTCAGAGGAAGTGACACTTAGGCTGTTTTGAGGTATGAGGAAGAGTTCAGTCAAGAGGGAAAGGAAGTTTTAGGGAGAGGTACTTGCATCTAGAAAAGCACAGATACGGAGACCCACTGGCTGAACTTCAGGCTCTTCAGCCCAGAGTAAGGGCATTTGAAATGGATGGAAGGATGGGCTAGGTCAGGCATCCTCAAACTACAGCCCACAGGCCACATGCGGGTGTTTTTGCCGTTTTTTTTTTTTTTTGTGTGTTGTTTTTTTCAAAATAAGATATGTGCATTGTGCATAGGAATTTTTTCATAGTTTTTTTTTAACTATAGTCCGGCCCTCCAACGGTCTGAGGGACAGTGAACTGGCCCCCTGTTTAAAAAGTTTGAGGACCCCTGGGCTAGGTCCAAATTAGAAAATTGGGCTTTGTCCATAGGTGATGTATCCTGGTTAGCATGATGATCAGATTTATGAACTTTAGAAAGATCACTTGGAAAGTCTGTGGGAGGCAGGGCAAAGCTAGAGACAGGCAAACTACTTTGATAGCTGTTACCATAGTTCAGACCTAAGATGAGAGATTGGGATGGAGAGGAGAGAGATTTGAAAGATATTCAGGAGGTGTAATTGTTTGGGCTTTAGGAGGCACACTGTGACGAACAGAGGAGCCAAGAATATCAAAGCATTTGGATGAATGGAAGGCTCATAACTGAGTGAGAGAACAAGGAAGGAGAAACAAGTTTAGAAAAGAAAATGAGTTTGGTTTGTGCCAGTGACTTTGAGGTGCCTGTGGGACAGAAAATTCTGGTGGCCTTTGGAGTTGTGAAGTTTGTAATCACTGGCTACAGGTGCTAATTAGGCCTTAAAGGTAGTGTTGTTTTTTTCTTTTGTTGTTGTGTTTTAATCTTTGTCTTATTCATCTTTCTATTCCTCAGCACTGATCACAGTGCTTTGTATATCCAGGGGTGTATGGTGTGAAGTTGAATAGATATCATCCTATATAATAAAACCCTAATATGCAAATTGACTGAACACGATATGACCGGTCACTATGATGCACACTGACCACCAGGGGGCAGACACTCAATGCAGGAGCTGCCCCCCAGTGGTCAGTGCGCTCCCATTGGGTGAGCGCCACTCAGCCAGAAGCCAGGCTCACGGCTGATGAGTGCAGCGGTGGCGAGAGCCTCTCCTGCCTCTGTGGCAGCACTAAGGACCTCTCAGCAGATGCGGCAGTGCTAAGGACCCCACGGGGAGTGCACCTAAGCCAGCAGTCGGACATCCCCCGAGGGGTCCCAGACTGTGAGAGGGCGCAGGCTGGGCTGAGGGACCCTCCCCCCAGTGCACGAATGTTGTGCACCGGGGCTCTAGTCCCTTATAAGATGTGATACTGAATCTTGGGGAAGTAATTTCCCTCTCAAAACCTGTGTTTTCATTTTTGTTAGTGAAAGAGTTGAACTAGATCAGTAATTCTCAAAGTTTTGCAATAGTCTGGTATGTTGGGATTAATTGTGAGGTATGGCAAGTAATTTTTAACTACTAAAGAGCTGATGTTTGCTTGCCTTTTAAATATTTGATTTATGTCACTTTTTAAATTGCATTCTAGTATTTTTTCTTTTTTTTAATCCTCACCTGAGGACATGCTTAGAGGGAGGGAAAGAGGGAGAGAGATAAAGAAAGAGAAACATTGTTGGTTGCCTTCTCTATGCTCCCTGACTGGGGATCTGATGGAGCTCCCAACCCAGCTATGTGCCCTGACCGGGAATTGACTGGCAATCTTTCAGTGCATGGTGCACAGGATGATGCTCAACCAATTGAACCACTCTGGCCAGGTGTTTTCCAGTGTATTTTCTTAATTGTGAGAGAAAGGGGTGGAGTTATAATTAGTCAGCTGGAATTTCATAACTCTGGATATACCAGTGGCTGTGTCACACACAGTACGGTGGGAAGAAAGGTTAAAAATCACCATGCTAAACAGTGGATAAGGACTTACAATCGTAAAATTCTGTTTATATCTAGGACCTTTCATTCTGATCATAAATCGTTTTTATTTTTGTAACTTTAGGAACTCTATTTTAAGAACCTTTCAAAAAGAAAAAATCAAGTCATGGAGAAGAATGGGAATAATCGGAAGCTGCGGGTTTGTGTTGCTACTTGCAACCGTGCTGATTATTCTAAACTTGCACCGATCATGTTTGGCATTAAAACGGAACCTGAGTTCTTTGACCTGGACGTCGTGGTGCTTGGCTCTCACCTGATCGATGACTATGGGTAAGATGAAAGCATTTTCTTATGATACTCTTCGTTGCAGCATTGTGTACTGGAGAGAGCTTGGATCCAGGAACTACTATGTGGATCTAGCTTCAAATCCTAGTTCTACCACTTAGGTTTTTTGTTTTGTTTTGTTCTGTTTTACTCTTTTGAAATAAGTTTGTTACTGACCTTCCTGTTGGAAGCACACTATCATTTTGTACACAATGTTCTTAGAATGGTATCAAAATTAATAGGAGCATCTTAGTAACATTTAAAAATATGCCTTATAGGGTTGCAACATTGATTCAAATATTCTTTCCTGAAAATAATCAGTGAGGCATATTTGTCCCCAATCACTCTTTTGTTAAAATGCTTCCCCTGTTTAAAGATTTTTCCCCCATCTTTTTATTGATTATTTTTGTCTTGCATGAGTTAAGATGTGAGATTTCAGATTATTTGACTGGACAAAGCTCCTGTGACAGCCTTCATAGGAATACACAAAAGCCCTCTCCCCGGTGTGGATGCGCACATGTATATGCAAGTTGAAGGCTAGAGAAAAGCGTTTCCTGCACCCTTTAAAAGTGCACTGAAAAGGCCTCCTCCAGTATGAACCATAAAATGCCTTTTTAGTTTGGAGCTCTCAGGAAATGCTTTCCCACACATGTGGTTGCAGGGGCCATGAACCAGGTGGAGATGCTTTCTCAGGGAATTTCTCGTCTTCAACTCTCTTGCTCATCCACTCTGAGGACAAACAGATTTTTCTGGAGCATCACATTCTCTATTTTTTCTTGGCTTATTTCTAGCAAATTCTACAATCCGGGTAGGATCTACCAGGCCTAGTGTTGGGTGTTTCTCCAGGAGGAGGCTTCTTGCCTGTCATGTTGAGGAAATTCTTGTTTTGCCCCTTTTTCCATGTAATGCAAGGAACATTCAAAAAGTGAGTTTGCATTATCAAAAACCTGTTTAGAAAACTCTTGCTCTGACCCCTCCGCTCAGGAAGTTGAAGGACTTGAGAAATATGTCCTCTTCCAGGGTGGGTTCGGAAAACTCTCCTCGTATGATGCACTCTATGTAACAGTCAGAGGAGGGATCCTCTTCACCAACCTGATAGCTAATCTCGTGGTCCCCATCTTCATCCCACAAGGCCCTCATCACGATGAGGGGCTCCTGCTGGGCTGGCTCTGGTGTGGCTGGATTTGGCTTATTCCCACCGAGGGCCCTTCTGCCCTTGGTCCACGAGTCTTTGCCCTTGTGTGCAGTTGCTGCTCCATGCTGTCCTGTGGTTCCTCCTCCAAGGTTTGCACCAGGATATATCAACCACTTCCAGGTAGCAGTGATCTGGTAAGTCTTCAGCAGGCACCTGCAGAGTCAGAATATGAGAGCAAGGTCCTCTTCTGTCCTAGTCACAGGTCCCAGCACTTAGTACAGTTGTCCCTTGATACTGTGTCACTCACTCTACTTCCTGTTCCATTTCCTTTCAGAGCAAAGACGAGGAGGAAGGTACTTGTGCTCCCAACAGCATTTAAAATCTCTACCACTTAGTTTTTACGTGGCCTTAGAGAAGTAGCTTAGCATCTCTGAGCCTCAGAT
Organism: Eptesicus fuscus; assembly: GCF_027574615.1. Lineage (NCBI taxonomy): Eukaryota > Metazoa > Chordata > Mammalia > Chiroptera > Vespertilionidae > Eptesicus > Eptesicus fuscus. The sequence continues at coordinate 50,750,846 of NC_072487.1, read as the reverse complement.
TCCTCAATTACAAAATGAAGTGAAAACTTGTGATGTAGGTTATTGTGAAGAATGGAGATAGTGATATACAGAATTCATCACAATGATGCTGCTTAATGGATGCTTGATAAATAGTTATTAATATTTGTTATTATATTAAGGAGAAATGGCACTTATATATTGTGTGACATAATAATGTGATTCCATGTTATATGTTTTGTGAGTTCTAATGGTAATTCGACATTAAAACTGGTATATAGATCAACAGCATATAAAGTAGTAGATATGGAACTAGATTTTAAAAATCTAATTTAATTACTAGGCTAAATAAAATGTTATATTACCATTACCATTGATACTTATTTTGATGACATTAGGTTTGTTGTTGATCAGAGGTGAAATATGAAAAATGAAAATTGGGGAATTTTTGAAGGAGCAGAGTATATAAACCAAAGGTGAACATTCATTTTGTTATATGCAATAAAGTAGCAGTTAGTGCACCCTTGTGGCATGAAAATGTTAATGCAATCTCCAAAGATGGTCAGAAATACAATATTAAATATGAAAACAGCTTGTGTTAAAGTAAAATTGTTTTTTTTTTCAGACTGTTCTTTAAAAACAAGATAATAACAATAGCAAAAACAAATAAATAAAAACCTGCCCGCAAAAACCAATTTAGCAATTTTCTCTAAGAACTTAGAGTAGAGAAGAAATTTATGGATGGCTCAAAATTTCATAGCTTTTAAAAATATGAAACTCTGCCTAAGAAAACCCACGTTAGGGTTCAATTTGGTGGTATAAATTATGTGGGTTTGGACAAATCTATAATGACATGACCCCATTGATACAGTATCATACAGAGTTGTTTCATTGCCTTAAAAATCTGCTCTACATATCCACCCTTCTTTACCCTCACCCCAGGAAACCACTGACTTTTTCTTTGCCATCTCCATAGATTTGCCTTTTCCAGGATGTCATAGAATTAGAATCATACAATATGTAGCCTTTACAGATTGGCTTCTTTCATTTAGCAATAAGCATTTAAGTTTCCTTTGTGTATTTTAATAGCTTGATAGTAATTTCTTTTTAGCGCTAAAGAAGATTACTATAAACATCTGTATTGCAGCTTTTTGGGTGGATTGTGGACATAAGTTTTCAGCTTCTTTGGGTAAACAGGAGCACGATTGCTGGGTTGTATGACTGGAGTACCTTTAGTTTTGTAAGGAACTGCCAAGCTGTCTTCCAAAGTGGCTGAATCGTTTTGTTTTCCCCCAACAACGAATGAGAGTTCCTGTTGCTCCAATTCCTCATCAGCATTTGGTGGTGTCAGTGTTCTGGATTTTGGCTAATATAATAGGTGTGTAGTGGTATCTCATTGTTTTAATTTGCATTTTCCTGACGACATAAGGTGTGAAGCATCTTTTCATATGCTTTTTTTTGGCCATCTTTATAACATCTTTGGTGAAGGGTCTGTTAAGATTTTTAGCCCTTGTTTTAATTGGTTGTTTTATTTGAGTTTTAAGCCATGGGCTAAATAAGAAATCCTAAGGGAAATTAGAAAATATTTTGGCTCTAGCCGGTTTGGCTCAGTGGATAGAGCGTCAGCCCTGGGGACTGAAGGGTTTCGATTCTGGTCAAGGACATGTACCTTGGATGCAGGTTTGATCCCCGGCCCTGGTCAGGGTGCATGTGGGAGGCAACCAATCAATGTTTCTTTCTCTCTGTCTCTCCCCCTCCCTTCCTCTCTCTTCTAAAAATCAGTGGAAAAATATCCTCAGGTGAGGATTAACAAAAATTAAAAATAAATGTTAAAAAAAGAAAATATTTTGAACTGTATAATAAATATTACAATATACCAAATCTGTGGTTGTAAATGAAGCAGTGCTTACAGGGAAATTTATAGCTTTAAATACTATATTAAAAAGAAGACAAGTTTAGAGTCAATGATCTGTTTCCACTGTAGTAAACAAGAAGGAAATAATAAAGAGTGGAAATCAATGAAATATAAAAATAGATTAAACAATAGAGAAAATTAACAGTCAAAAGTTATTTCTTTCAAAATATTACAGCCTTTAAAAGAATAAAAGAGGGGACATATGTAATACTTCCAATAATAAAGATTTAAGAAAGAGAATAAAAGGGGAATATTAGGCTAAGAAAATTGACAATCAATTTAGATGAAGTAGCAAACCGATAATACATTACCACCAAGTGGACTTATCTCAGAAATTTTAACATCTGAAAATCAATTATTATAATTCACATCTCAACAGAATAAAGGGGAAAACCCATACAGTCATATCAATACATATTAAAAAATATTTGATGAAATTAAACAGTTAGGATAAAAACTTGTAGTAAGCTTGGATAGAATGGATAAAGGGCACCTGTGAAAAACCTACAGCTAACATAAAATTTATGCTTTCCTCCTAAAATTGGGAACAAGGTAAGGACTTCCACTTTCACCACTTCTCTTCAACTGTACTAGATGTAACAGCCAGTACAATAAAGCAAGATATATAAAGACATAAAGATTGTCTTTATTTACAGGCAACATAGCTTTATAGGAAAATCAAAGGAATCTATGAAATGACTACTAGATGTCCATATATAATGTACAATGATGTATGTAAAGAAGCAGTTATGATCTGAGAAAATTAGTATTACATGAATACAAAATTGTATGTAATCTCAACCAGATTAAAATATTATGCATAAAATGGCTAGAAAGAAAATCAAAATGATAACACTGAGTGTAGGTTTATGAATGATAATTTTTAGTATTTTCCAATTTTTAAATAATAAATGTATTATATACTTAGAAAAAAAAAAAAGCCGTATCTTTTAGAATCTTACCATAACAGACAGGAAACGTTAAGGCATTGAGAATTACTGTTGTTACTGAAGCCTGAAACAAACTGAAACTGCATTTCACAGCCAGTTTAATGCTGTGAAACTTACATTTTTACTCCAGTCAGAACTATACTGCATTAATAGTACCATACAAGGAAAATTCAAGTGATAATTTCCATCATTCAGAAATTGGTATTGTTGTGATATGTCTGGTGTCCTGGATTCCTACTATATTTTTAAAATGAGCTTTGCTTTTATAAGTAACATTTTTTCCTATTAAGTAGCATATTTGTTTTTAAAAATTTATAAATATAGAAAAAAAAAAAAGAAAAAAGAAAATGTAATGACCAGTGTAAATTTTGGTCTCTTTTTTCCTAATAAAAAAAAATTCTCCCTCAGATAGTTTTCCCTCCAGGTACTCACTGAGAGGGGCACAAGTGAGATTTCCAAGATGCTGGATGGTTATGTCTTAATCTGGGTGGTGGCTACAGGGTAATGCAGGTAAAAAAATTAATCAAGTGATGAATGCATTTATGGTCTGTTTTTAATTTTTTGTAAGTTATACTTCAATTTATTTAACAAGGAAATTTTATAAAATATTTCTCCCTTCAGAGTTGATTTTAGATAGCTTTTCTCATGTTTTTGTCTTTATTTCTCTCTTGCTTCAGAAATACGTACCGCATGATTGAACAAGATGACTTTGACATTAACACCAGGCTACACACGATTGTTAGAGGGGAAGATGAGGCAGCTATGGTTGAGTCAGTAGGCCTGGCCCTAGTGAAGCTACCAGATGTCCTTAATCGCCTGAAGCCTGACATCATGATTGTCCATGGAGACAGGTTTGATGCCCTGGCACTGGCAACATCTGCTGCCTTGATGAACATCCGAATCCTTCACATTGAAGGCGGGGAAGTCAGTGGGACCATTGACGATTCCATTAGACATGCCATAACAAAACTGGCTCACTATCATGTGTGCTGCACCCGAAGCGCAGAGCAACACCTGATATCCATGTGTGAGGACCATGACCGCATCCTGCTGGCAGGCTGTCCTTCCTATGACAAACTTCTCTGTGCCAAGAACAAAGACTACATGAGCATCATTCGCATGTGGTTAGGTATGTATCAGTCTTAATGGTTATATTTGTCAGTATTGGGTATGTTTTAGCCCTTCCAGAAACTATCGTGGGTGGAATATTCCATTAGCAATCAGAAGGCTAAGGTTTTAGTTCATAGATCTTACTCTATGATATGACTTCACCTCTTGAGACTCACCTTTTCTATAAAATAGGCTTAATGGGTTGAATCTATGATATGTTTATACAATGGAATGTTTTTAATCCATTAGATATAATGTGATGGGTGAATATTTAGTTACAGAGATAGATCCTGACATAGCAAAAGGGGGGGAAGCAAGCTACAAAAGTTATGTATAATATGCCATTTTTATGAAAACAGTAACATAATGGAAAGTTCAAGAAAGTATGTACACCAAGTCATTTATAATATTTATTTTTGGTTAGTAGCATTATGGGTGTTTTTATTTTTGTTTTCCTTTATTTTGTTTTTTAGTACAATGAAAAATGTGTTATTTTTATTTCTAATGTCTTTGTTACATGATTGTTGGAATACTCATATGAGATAATGAATGTTGAAAGCAGTTACTAAGCCATAAGTACTTATGAAAAAGGATTATGGCCAAAACCGGTTTGGCTCAGTGGATAGAGTGTCGGCCTTTGGACTGAAAGGTCCCAGGTTCGATTCCGGTCAAGGGCATGTACCTTGGTTGCAGGCACATCCCCAGTAGGGAGTGTGCAGGAGGCAGCTGATCGATGTTTCTCTCTCATAGATGTTTCTAACTCTCTCTCCCTCTCTCTCCTTTTCTGTAAAAAATCAATAAAATATATTTTTAAAAAAGAAAAAGAAAAAGAATTATGATGATGATTAAAAGCAAAAGTCATAGTTGTACCACCAGTTTGTTATATCTGTAAATAACCATTAAGGTCTGAAGTCTTCAATGTTCATTGATCTAGCCTCCTGGAAATTACCTTTTGCTAATCAGAGGCAAAGAAAATAGGGTTACAAACAGAATTTCATTTGGTTAATTTATAGAGTACTATCTAGAGAACAAATCAGGATTAATTATCTGTTGAGATACTTAGGACTCTCCTTTTTAAAGAGGTAGAACTATTGAAAAATGAAGTTAATGAATAATAGGTGATTGTGTACTTAAAGTGATTATGTATATTTTAAATCATGTCATATTAAAACAGGAAAAGGATCAGGCTTTCCTTTATAGAAGTTAATCCATTCTATATATTTCTTATTCTTGGACAGATTTGTAGTTATCAAGGAACCTGTCTAGATAATGCTAGTGGAAGAAACTTGTCTCTTTAGTCTCTCCTTTTTATATGTTTCTAAGCAAACATTTTTTCATTCTGTTCTGATTACATTGTTAGCTCTTATATGTATTCTGACACACTTTGGATTTTTGAAAAACTTATAATAGAAAATAATCCTTATACAGCAGAATGTAGCAAGCTTGTACTTGTAGGGCTTAAGGTTCTATTTGGAACCACTTGAGCAGTTTATGAAAAGAAAGACGACAAAAGAGCCAAAACGATTAAAAAACAACAGTGTGTGTTTTGGGATAGGGGTGAGTGGTAAGACAATGAGCCCAAGCCACCTACCCCTAGCAATGATACCTTGTGCAATGTCTACACCTGCTTCTTCTGATGTCTGTCACCTTACTTACAGGAAAAAATAGTGTTGCAACTTTGTAACCAGAACATTAATAAATAACAGTCCTAATAAAAATTTAGCAAAGTTAAAAAGACATGTTAAATTCCCAATATTGAAAGAAATGCCACAGTAAATATAGAACTTGAACACAAAACAATATGATGGTACCTTAATGGAAAGGGTTGTGTGGAAGGATTGAAGCTGCTGACTGAGTTCTGTGGATAAAGGCAGAGTGAGAATGTCAGAAGTTGTGTGTTGAGAAGCTTTGCACAGAATGTATTATTGCCAGAGATGGGTAGCTCCAGCTTATTGTCCTGTGTTTTCTTTTTCACTAGTTTTTGCTCTGTAGCTATCCTTCTTTTATAAAGAAACTAGCTCCAGATAGAGTCTGGAGTTACAAAGTGCAATTTCGCATTATATGGTTATTTTCTATATAGTGCAGATGTTTCTTAATCACACTTAAAGGAGAAAATACTAGTAAATGAGAAATGGAAGCTTTCCTGGGGTTAACTGCTGGAATTTTTCTTCATCTCCCACTTGCCCCTTAGCAGTAAGTTGTAGCCATAAGTTATATAGAATGATCCTCTGCATGGGACCACAGAACCTCTCTAACATCTGCACTCTCAAAGTAAAATTGCCACACACACACACACACACACACACACACACACACACAGCCATGGTCAGAGACACTTGCCCCCAAAGTGTTCTCAAGACAGAGTACCTGGGCACACTGAACCAAGAGAAAGAATGTGGGGTGAAGGGGCCCTCTGACAGGTGCTGTCTTTCTCCTAACAAAAATATGAGCAATATTGTGTACATTTACATTAAGGTTCTTTGTATCCAGCCATGGGGAATCATGTATGAATAACTAAACTATACATTAAAGGCTGACATCATTCCTTTATTTACCAACCACAGATGAGCTAATTCACATTATAGAAATGTGCATTTTAGCGGGACCAACTTGTGCCATATCTTTTATCTTTCATTGCTGTTTCTCTTCCCATAGTTTGTTTTTTATTTATTTTTTTATTGATTTCAGAGAGGAAGGGAGAGGGAGAGAAAGATAGAAACATCAATGATGAGAGAGAATTGATTGGCTGCCTCATGCATGCCTCCCACTGGGGATTGAGCTTGCAACTTGGGCATGTGATCTGACCGAGAATTGAACCATGACCTCCTGGTTCATAGGTGGACGCTCAACCACTGAGCCACGCTGGTCCAGCTCTCCCCATAGTTTCTAAAGGCCCTGATCTATATCTAGCGAATTACTTAAATTTATGTTGACCTCATCTTCCTAGACTTGATTCTGATAGATTCTCTTAGACCTTTGCACACAAAAATTTCTACTTGCACAAAAATTTAATAATTATATCCTCCTAACCCTATTTTGGAACATAATATAGGATCAATAATTTTTTAAATATAATTTGGGAACCTATAGTCTTTTAAATCAGTTACTACTGAAAATTCTTAGTAAAAATTCTGTTACCATTAAATCATAAAAATAACTGCTATTTGAATTTGGAAATTAATAATAAATATATAATGCATTATAAAATTGATATTAAAATTAATATCACAAAGAAATGTACTCTCATTAAAAAATAAGTGACTGGAGCTCATTTTATGGGATAATATAGCCCCTATTGATAAATGTTCTGTGTTCTTTGGCATAGCACTGTCCATCTGACCCATTTACATTTTTAAATCTTTGCTGAGGAACTGTCCTTATGATCCCAGCATTGGGATAAGTGAAGCCATTCTAATCCTTTGAACAGAGTTAGAAATATTTGCCATTTGTTGAATCTGGTGGGTGATGGTATGAGGAAGCTCCTATGTATTATATGAAATATATTTAATGCACATCCAAACTCTCAATGTCCTGATTTGCAACATATTGTTATTCATTGATATTGCTGATAATTCATTAAAAACACTAGTTTGAAATTGGGAAAATTCACAGTTTTCTAATGCTTTGGAATATTTTGGACTTGAAACAATGAATTCTAGTTAGTGTCTTCTATTTAAAGTCATATATTTTGTTTATGGTAGCAAGTACCTTTGTAAAATGTTAAGTTTGTCGAATCCTTGGACTTTTTGCTGTAAGTTTTTATCATTTGAACCCAATTTGGATGACTGGCTTAAAATGTAACAAACTTTCTTCCTTTTCATTTGTAAAAGCACAGACTGGGATCTGCCTTTTGGAATTTTCTTCTTCCTCCTTTGAGATTTTTAACTAATGAAGCAATGTGGTTTGATTTTTCTTTAAACAGGTGATGATGTAAAACCTAAAGATTACATTGTTGCTCTTCAACACCCAGTGACCACTGACATTAAGCATTCCATTAAAATGTTTGAGTTAACATTGGATGCACTTATCTCATTTAACAAGCGGACCCTAGTTCTGTTTCCAAATATTGATGCAGGTAATTGGACTTAAAAATGAAAGTATGCCACCTAGCTTCCAGTTGTATGTTTCTGTTATGTCTTCTTTTGACTGCCCTTCCTATCTTGCCCATTTTATATTGAAGGCTGCTGTATTCTGAAATGCGCTCCAGTTTTCAAAGGATCACCAATTTTGTAGTAGATTGAAGATGTGATGTTTTTGTAAAGTCTAGTAGGAACTTAATACTAAAAAAAAAAAAATCTCTCTAATCTTCATTCTAGTTTTATATTAAACTAGCGTTCCCGTTGCAGGAAAAATCCTGCAATAGGATTTCCTGCTGCACTCTACCCCGCCTCCCCTCCGCCCTTGTCGCCTGCCCCGCCTTCTCCTCCAGCCCGCCTGCTTGTCCGTTAGCCCCCGGCCCAGCCTCCGCTCCGCCATTGTCACCCGCCCCGCCTTCTCCACCAGCCCGCCTGCTTTCCCCTTCGCCCCCAGCCCTGACTTCGCTCCGCCCTTGTCCCCCAGCCCGCCTTCTCCTCCAGCCCGCCTGCTTTTCCGTTCGCCCCCGGCCCCGCCTCCACTCCACCCTTGTCGCCCGCCCCGCCTTCTCCACCAGCCCGCCTGCTTTCCCCTTCGCCCCGGCCCTGACTTCACTCCTCCCTTCTCCTCCCCCCCCTCCCGGCTTGCTTCTTCGAAGCTTTACTCCCTTCTGCAGCTCTTGGCTTCTTTCGATGCTGTCTTGATATGCAAATTAGCCGCCATATTTGTTGGGGTAATTTGCATACTCGTCCTGATTGGCTGGTGGGCGTGGCTTGGCTGGTGGGCGTGGCTTAGGTGTAGCGAAGGTGCGGTCAATTTGCATATTTGTCTATTATTAGATTAGATATCTTCCCTCCAGTTTACACCAGTGAGAGAATGCAGTAGCAAAGAGACAAACCTTAGAAGTTGAAAGAGTGTCTTTATTAAAGTAATGATTCCACTGACCACAGTAAAATAGCCATATTATTATTTCTTCTCTTCTTTATATTAATTGTACCTTAAAGTAATCTTGAGCTTAAACAGTTTAGAGCTAGAGTCCCCAGTTGATCTTCAAGCCTGACCTGATTGATCACCTACCAGTGGATGGTACTGTAGGCTTTGGTGCTAGTGAGACCTTAACCATGTTAATGGGGATATGAGATATGAATGAGAAGTGCTAGAGCAGGGCCTGACACTAAGGAATTTTCAAATATTCATTATTAGTTGACACCACTCATTGCTGAGCTCTTAGGCACTTTGTGGAAAAGGAGGCAGGACTGTTTTCTGCAATGTCAAGATGTTATCTTTCTCTGAAAGAATCCTTGTCTTAGTGTTAATTAGAAAAAAAAAGGTAACCCACAACCCCGATTTTGTCCAGGTAATTTAACAATATTTCAAAAACCTTAATATTTCTTCTTTTATAATCCTTGAGACTTTTGTATAAATATTTGTAATTATATATCTCTCTTGTTTAATATTTATTGCCAGTTGTGTTTTGTTTGTAATATACTTTCCTGATTGTATATACCTTAAATTAGAAATATTTTTCCCCTCTGAAAGTAAAGGATCCCAAGAATGCCTAAATCATGCCTACCACTCCTTTTCCTTCTCACAGAGTTTTTGATAAAATATACACAAGGAACAATAGGGAAATAAGAATCAAGGCATCACTTTCTCATTATCTGTTGAGTGCCCAGCTCCCTAATATAGAACCCTCTGGAAAACACGATTAGTACCTGTAATCTAGGCCAAAAACAAGCCTTCAACTGAGTCCACACCACACCACACCACATTTGAATCTTGGAATAATAGCACCTTCTGGCATTCTACAATGACTATAGGCGTAGCTGGGCCTGTGCTAAAGAGTAGACCCTGACTCTATTATCTCACCACACAGAGAAAGTTAAAATGAGAGAGGACACTGGATTCCCAGCTTTTGTTAAATCAGCGGGGAACGCAGTGTGGTTGCTGTCCTGCCTTCTAACCAACCAGATTAGCACCTTTGTCTCCCTTGGTAGCTAGGAAAGGGTGACTAGAGAGGCAAGCAGAGAGGCCTCTCCCTCATATATCTGTAACATTTTTTTAATCACACATTTAAGATCAGCCACAGTATCAGAATCTGTCTGTATTTTCTTGGAGCTTAGTCCACATAAGTGGGAGTGCTATCCCACTGAGCTGTTGTCAGCTAGCTGGGTGGAGCCTGAGACCTTTCCATTTAGGAACACCCAGCTTCAGAGATAGAGACTAGTGGCCTGTCTTGAGCCTTTTAATTGTTGTTTAAGGTAAAGACTTTTACTGGGGCATTTATAAAAGGTATTTGCTTTGCTGAGTGCTGTTTGAAACATCCCAACTGTTGTTGTTTAAAGTTTCTAGATGAGTTGAAGCAGAAAGCTAACCAGACAACTAGTTAGTCATCACTCATGAAAAGATCAACCATTAAAATGACTATTTCCTGAATAACTGTTTTGAGTATTTATGGGAAGATTTCTTTAAGTGGGGTTAAACTTGCCAATGAAAATTGTTTCTCTCATAAACCATGTAATAGTCGGTTCTTTTCATTTTCACAGGGAGCAAAGAGATGGTTCGAGTGATGCGGAAGAAGGGCATCGAGCATCATCCTAATTTTCGGGCAGTTAAACATGTCCCATTTGAACAGTTTATACAGTTGGTTGCCCACGCTGGTTGTGTGATTGGGAATAGCAGTTGTGGGGTACGAGAGGTTGGAGCTTTTGGAACACCAGTGATCAATCTAGGAACACGGCAGATTGGAAGAGAAACAGGTATCTACCTTTGCTTTTTTTTCAGCTGACTAGGCTTAATAGATATGTATGAGTTATTATAAAATGTGTGATGACATTTTTATCAACAAGTGAATGAAGTTAATGACCAACTGTAGCTTAAAATCTACATAAAGCACACCGTGATTACCAAACTTTTTAAGGCTCTACTTAACATTTTTATTGTCTTTGTCTTTTTAAAAATATATAAATATTTTTTAATATATTTTTATTGATTTCAGAGAGGAAGGGTGAGAGAGGGACTTATATATATAAAAGCCTAAGTGACTGTTACGCCCAAATGACCTGAACGACTAGTCGCTATGACACGCACTGACCACCAGGGGGCAGATGCTTAATGCAAGAGCTGCCCCCTGATGGTCAGTGCACTCCCATAGCCAACCTCCTGCAGCTCCTCCCTGCAGCTGGCCAACCTCCTATGGCCTCCCTACTCCCCTCCATCAACTGGCCCCCCAAATAGGCCTCAATCACTGGCCATGCACGAATTTGTGCACCGGGCCTCTAGTAGAAATATAAACATCAATGATGAGAGAGAATCATTGATCAGATGCCTCCTGCATGCCCCACACTGGGGGTCGAGCCTACAACCTGGGCATGTGCCCTGACTGGGAATCGAATCATGATCTCCTGGTTCATAGGTCAACACTCAACCACTGAGCCACACTGGCTTGACTTTATTGTCTTTGTAATATCAGAGCTAAGAGTTTCTTAGTTAATTGTGGTCTTTGATGGCTGTGTTGAAGGGAGAATGTGTTATCAGTATATAAATGCTAGTCTTTCATTTTCTGGGGCTAGTAGAGTCCCTTTAGTCAGTACTTCAGACTAAATGGCAATTCTAAATAAGATGCCTCCTTAATAACTAAAGTATAAGTAGGATTATTAATGAATTTGCTAACCGGGCTTATCCTATCATTAATGATTTGTACGTCATAAGCATCTTATAGATGCAAGTGGCAGACCTTTTTAAATTAAATTCAAAATATCGTGGCAGTTAACTGGTTAACATTAGTCTGAGTTCTAATACTGTCTACATGCAAATATATTTCTATAGGTAATGGAAAAAATATATGTAGTTCATAGAAAAAGACTTGACTAGAATCAAGGACATTAGTTCCAGCTCTTTTTCCCATTCTTCATAATTGCCACCCTAACTGTATTATCTTCATTTTTTATTTTTATTTTTTGGCCTTTTTTGTATGTTTATTTGTAAAGCATTCTTGACCTATACTTAGTAGTAGTTTTTTTAAGTTTTATTTTAATTTAAATTATTTATTATTTAAAGCATTATTCTGTATTATCTTTTGATCTTCTTCCTTTTCATTCCCAAAGTATTATTTTGCTCCCTTCAGAGAGAAAATTGAAGCCACCAGATGAAAATTCTTTCAACTTCATTAATTCATTCATTAAGAAAACATTTAATAAGCACCTACTGTGTGTTGGGCATTAGGATTCAGTAGTAAACTAGTCTAAATTGGGTTGAGCTCTCATGTAACTTCCATTCTAGTGGGAGGAGTAATGATAGACCAAAAAATAAATAAATTCAGCTGTGTACTGTCCAGACTATAACAAAAGGTAATGTGTGGGCTACATTAGATTAGGTAAGGGAAGTCCTTGTTTAGGAAATGACACTTAAGCTGAGATATGAATGACAAGGAATTAGCTATGTGAGGATCAGGGCGAAGAAGAGGAAAACCCTACTATGAAGACCCTAAGATAGGAATAAGCTTAATGTACCTGAGAAAGATGGGCCAGGGTAGCTGTAGAGCATTGGGCAAGGAGAAGAGTGCCGGTAACAAGGTGATGTTACAGAAGGAGGCAGACCTAAATCAGGGTAAATAATTCGGATTTTTTTCTAAGTATGATGGGAAGTCATTTAAGAGAGAAGATGACAAAATGCTTCTTGCATTTTGGAAAGATCATCTGGTTGCTATATAGCGAGTGGAATGTGGTGGATGGGGTAGGAGTGGAAGCAGGGAGACCAGTTAAGAGGTTTTCAGTTCATATGCAAGATGATAGTGGCTTAGACTATGTGGTATCAGTGATGGAGAAAAGTTAGATTTGGGGTTTGCTATAGTACTTGCTGATGCTTGGATATGAGCAGTGAAAGGAAGAAAGGAATCGACAATAACTCTTAGGTTTTTGGATGAGTGTACCCTTCCTGATACGGGGACACTGAGGGAGGAGCAGATTTGGGAGGGGTGGAATTGAAACTTCTCTAATGGCCATGTTAAGTTTGAGAAGCCTAAATGGACATGGCCTGTAAGCAGCTAGATAGTTCCAGGGAGAGTTGGAGTTGAAGATATAAATTTGAGAGTGATTGGCATGCGGATGGTCTTTAGTTAGGATAACAGGTCAGCTGCTGAATCAGGGAGACCCAAAACAAGAGTGCCTTAAATAAGTCAGATTTTTGTTTATTTCTTACTGGTATGACAGAGACTTAGCCACCACCTATCTGTCAAGTTCACATTTTAGCCATTGGGAAAGGGGGAAGGGGAAGATGTCCCTACCTTTAAAAGCACAACCTGGAAGTTGCAAATATTTTTTCACTCATCCTATCAGAATGTAGTCACATGGCCATATCTATTTGCAAGGAGGCTGAAGAATATCCTCTTTAGCTGGATGATCAGATGCCCAGATAAAAATTGTATTGCTAGTACAGGGAAAGGATATGGAGGATAATGGCACACTCTACTTGAGATAGTATTTAAAACCAATGGGATTACCCAGGGAGAACATATAAATAGGAGAGTGGAGCCCAGGATCAACTCTAGAGCTCTTCAGCATTTAGTGTTCTGGTGAGGAAGGGAAAGCCCATCAAGGAAGACTGAAAAGAAACTGCCAATGAGGTCGAGGTAACCAAGAGTGGGGTATCATTGAAGCCCAGAAAAAAAAGTGTTTCCAGAAAATGCTGTTGAATGCTGCTGACAGTTCAAATAAGATGTGAACATATGGTTTGAGCAACATAGTCTTAGGTCAGAAGCAGTCTCTGTTCTTTCTGCCACCACACTTTATAAACACAGGCCCAGCCCTAGCCATTTTGGCTCAGTGGATAGAGCATCGGCCTGTGGACCAAAGGGGTCCAGGGTTCGATTCTGGTCAAGGGCACGTACCTTGGTTGCAGGATCCTCCCTGGCCGAGGCCCTGGGAGGCAACCAATTGATGTGTTTCTTTCACATCATTGTTTCTCTCTGTCTTACCCTCTCTCCTCCACTCTCCCTAAAAGTCAATGGAAAAATATTCTCGGGTGAGGATTAACAATAACAAAAACCACAGGCCCTTGCCCTAACCGGTTTGGCTCAGTGGATAGAGTGTCGGCCTGCGGACTCAAGGGTCCCAGGTTTGATTCTGGTCAAGGGCATGTACCTTGGTTGCGGGCACATCCCCACTAGAGGGTGTGCAGGAGGCAGCTGCTTGATGTTTCTCTCTCATTGATGTTTCTAACTCTATCCCTCTCCCTTCCTCTCTGTAAAAAAATCAATAAAATATATATTTTTTAAAATCCCACAGGCCCATCCATCCTTCCCTTCTTCATACTGGATGATGTGGAGTGTGGGGTTTCTCTTGCCTGTCCACTGCTAGCCTTGTGTGTTATAAATCACCCCTCCTGCCTTCTCAGGGACTTACCAGTTACCCTTTTCTCTTTCATGTATCTTTAGCTTCCTCATCATCTAAATATGCCTAAGCCTCGAATATCTTAAAATAAAACAATAAAAATACCGCTTCCTTGCCCCCATACCTCTCTCTCCAGCCACCACCCTTCTGCTCTTGTCTTCTTATCCAAGTTTATTGAAAAACATGGCATTTTCACTATATTTACTCCTTCATGTTGGTCAGAAAATACATGGAGAGGTGACTGCATGAATAGCTGATGGCTAACTGACTAACTGACCAACTTGTCCTGACCAGCTGATTGAACAACTGGCTAAGTAGATAGGAGGGAGGGCAGACTGAAAGAGTGGACATGCTAGATGACTAGATAAATGACTTGTGGATTCTAGATCAATCTACCTTATTTATTTCAAGAAACATACAAAAATTTGATTTATTTTATTTGGGAATGAAGGACACTAGTGCCCTTAAGTATTTGATATATGTATACTTTTGCTGAGAGAGCTTTAAAAGATAAACAGTAGAAAAGTTGATGTCTCTCTAAAAGAAGAAGACTTATTTGAGACCTCTGGGTTTCAGGGATAATTATGAGGGTAACATACTGCTAATTTCTTTATTCTTTGGCTATTCCTGCTTCTGAATCATTGTACTGTGTCACTGGATTTTCCTAGGGGAGAATGTTCTTCATGTCCGGGATGCTGATACCCAAGACAAAATATTGCAAGCACTGCACCTTCAGTTTGGTAAACAGTACCCTTGGTGAGTACATACCCTCTTTTTTAAAGGTGATTTAAAAGAGGAGATGCCTTGGGCACCATTTCCAAGCTGTGGTCACCGTTTAATCATCCAAATAGAGCTCTCATTCTCCATCCCAAGGATCCCTAGCTGGTGATGAGACAGAGCTTGCTAATATATACCCCCTATTACTGTACCAAGGATTCTGATGGAGAATAATTTTTTTTATTTGTCTCAGTTAACATAGCTAGGAAATACTTCTTTAGCTTACTTTGAATTTCCATAAGTAGTATATAGCAATATAACTGATTTTCTTCTAAAATAGTCTAGTTTAGCCTGACCAGTGTGGCTCAGCAGTTGAGTGTCAATCAAGAGGTCCTCGGTTCGATTAGATTCTATTCCAGGTCAGGACACACGCTGGGTTTTGATCCCCAGTAGGGGGCATGCAGGAGGCAGCCAATCGATGTTCCTCTCTTGTAGATGTTTCTATTTCCCTTCCTCTCTTCCTAAAAATCAATAAAAACATATTTAAAATAAAAATAATCTAGTTCTGCCCTAGCTGGTTTGGCTCAGTGGATAGAGCATCAGCCTGTGGACTGAAGGGTCCCAGGTTCAATTCTGGTCAAGGGCACATGCCTGGGTTGTCGGCTCAATTCCCAGTAGGGGGTGTGTAGGAGGCAGCCAATCAATGATTTTCTCTCATCATTGATGTTTCTATTTCTCTCTCCCTCTCCCTTCCTCTCTGAAATCAATAAAAAAATGTGTTTTTTAAAAAGTAAAAAAAAAATTAAAAATCTAGCTCACCCTGAAGGTACAAGTAAAAAAAAAAAAAAGGCTGGTTCAGCATTTTAATTTAGATTGCCCTCCTTTCTATTTTAAATTAATGAGTTGTCCCATGTATTTGAATGTTTTTTTCCTGAAAATAACTTTTCCCCATGAAGGTAAAGATAAAAACTAAAAACTAAAAAATTCATTGTCACAAACTGTTATATTCTGATATTGGCTTAACAAAACTAATTTTTCTTTGATAATACAGGTATTTTTTAATGGTACCTCAGGCTGGAAATAGTTGTATTGCAATCAACAATGGAATTCAACATTGCATTGGTGACATGTGCTTACTTACTGTGTTGCTAAAGAGATCCATATGTTGTTATTTTCAAAGGAAAAAGGACGAATTTTATTACCTCAAGTCTGAGATTCCATTAATATGTCTTCAATATGATTTATGTATGAGAGAAGCATTTAATTGGACTTTTTGGATATTGCAGCTCAAAGATATATGGGGATGGAAATGCTGTTCCAAGGATTTTGAAGTTTCTCAAATCTATCGATCTTCAAGAGCCACTACAAAAGAAATTCTGCTTTCCTCCTGTGAAGGACAATATCTCTCAAGACATTGACCATATTCTTGAAACTCTGAGTGCCTTGGCTGTTGATCTCGGCGGGACAAACCTCCGAGTTGCAATAGTCAGCATGAAGGTAAAAGAACTCCTAAGGTCTTAACTTTATATCTCATATGAGTAATTGATTTTTAAAAAGCATGGTCGGAAGGTAAGACTAGAAGCATACATGAAAGCTTGTAATCATTTGCCCACAGTATTGACTTTTTGGATCCATTACAGTATTTGTCATTATTTTACTAATCATTAACATTCAAAGAAGTAAAATTCTTGGGGAAGCCAAGTTAGGAGACTTAAGTTGACAATGGGAGACCACTTCAGCCCCAGACAAGGCTTTTGCCACCCAGGAGACCGGAAATTCTGTATTTGGTTAATAGCTGGGATTAAGGAGTATGCTGACTACTTACCTAAGGAGGGTGTCTGCAAATGTGATGGCAATGGTATCTCCTCTAGAATATGATTTTGGTTGAGTACAGCATACCTTCACTCCCTTAACCACACCATCACCACAGTGTTGACAGAGGTTGAGAGAGCCTTCATAAAAATACCAAATTGTCTGTGTTAAAATGATCTCTGATGATTTAACAAGGAAGAATAAACCTACCAGAAAAATATTTGTTTGAAATATTGTTGTTACATAAAGTTTCAGGAGTTTATTAGAAATAGCAAAGTTTTTTTTTTCTTTTTTTATTTGGAAATAGCAAAGATTTTAAACACAAAGTTGTTTAGGTCAGTAGAAAAAAACAAAATATGATTTTCTCAAAAGAAGCCAAAGGCCTCTTTTATTAATACTCTACAAAATTCTAATAAGAGAGTATTTTCTTAACATGAATATAATATATTCTACATCAGTGGCCAATACCCTTTGTCATGGTGAAATTCTAGAGGCATTATTACTGCAATCGAGGAAAAGAAGGATGTTTTCTATAACATTACTGAACATAATTCTGGAAATTATGAAGGGAATAAAACATGGAACAGACTGCAAAAATGGAGAATGTGGACAGGATAAAACGAAAATATTTGGCTCAGTGGATTGAGCGTTGGCCGGACTGAAGGGTCCCAGGTTCGATTCCAGTCAAGGGCATGTACCTTGGTTGCGGGCACATCCCCAGTGGGGGATGTGCAGGAAGCAGCTGCTTGATGTTTCTCTCTCAATGTTTTTGACTCTCTATCCTTCTCCCTTCCTCTCTGTAAAAAATCAATAAAATATTTTTTGAAAAATATTTTTTTCCATTATATGTTTACTAGTAGCCCTGCGCACGAATCCATGCGCCAGTAGCTCTCTGCCACCCTCCTGTAGCTCCCTCCTTCCAACTTCCCCCTCCTCATAGCTTGCTGCCCTTCCCCCTCCTGTAGCTCTCCGCCACCTGCTTGTAGTTCGCTGCTCCACCTCCTGCAGATCTGTGATCCGGTTGTTACATGGTCGGTCGTTACGCCTCATGGTGTAAGGGATAATTAGCATATTCCTCTCTTACTATATAGGATTTTATTTAGTTAGTTTTAAATATTTATTTAGTTTTAAAAATATTTTTTATTGATTTCAGAAAGGAAGGGAGGGGGAGAGAGAGATTGAAACATCAATGATGAGAGAGAATCATTGATTGGCTGCCTCCTGCACCCCCCCCACCGGGGATCGAGCCCACAACCCAGACATATGCCCTTGACCAGAATTGAACCTGGGACCCTTCAGTCCACAGGCCGATGCTCTATTCGCTATGCCAAACTGGCTAGAGCTAAATGAAATTTTTAAAAGTTTAACATCATTATTCTTAAATTTACTTAAAATAATGCCCAAGTGAGAACAAAGAAAATTTAAAAACAAGAATAATAAGGAGGGACTATCCCTGATGGTATTGAAGTATATCACAAAACACAGTAATTTAAACATCATGGTAGCATACCATTACTGGCTTCAGTTATGGGAGATGATTAAAGCTTAAGTACTTAAGGATATTTTCTTAGTTGCCTCAATATTTAAGCAAGGAAAATTTATCAACCTGAAAAAGTAAAATATGACCTTTTAATGAAGATTCAGATTAGCCAACATTGACTTTATGCTTAAGAGAGGGGCCCACCCTGACTGGTATGGCTCAGTGGTTGAGTGTTGACCCATGAACCAGGAGGACATGGTTTGATTTCCATTTAGGGCACATGCCTGGGTTTCAGGCTTGATCCTGGGGAGGCGGGGGGGGGGGGGGCGTGCGGGATGCAGCTGATTGATGATTCTCTGTCATCATTGATATTTCTATTTCCCTCTCCCTCACCCTTCCTCTCTGAAATCAATTTTTAAAAAATTTTAAAAAAGAGACGGGGGTGGGAGGAGGGTGTCATCTGGCTGGCTCTGGAGTTGTCATTACTTCAATAGTCATATTCCAGACTGACTTCCCAGGAAACGACTTCGGTGTATCCAAGGGCTGGCCCAAGCCAGACTGGCTCCCTTCTAAAGCAGTCATCGAAATCTGTAGAACTGTCCTATGGCGGAGTCTGATATATCGTGAAAAGGACAAAAGATTCACTGTGTATGCTCTTTAGTGAAGACGAGTGAGACAGAAGGTGTTGTTTTTTCTCTTTTAGGGTGAAATAGTTAAGAAGTATACTCAGTTCAATCCTAAAACCTATGAAGAGAGGATTAATTTAATCTTACAGATGTGTGTAGAAGCTGCAGCAGAAGCTGTAAAACTTAACTGCAGAATTTTGGGCGTAGGTAAGATTGTGAATTACATGTCTGAAATGTTCACTTTAATGTACAAAACTTACTGAGTCCTGCTGTATGACCGAGCATCAAATCCCTGTCTATAGATGGCTCCAGGCCCTGTCTGTGGCTACCAACCAGCGTTATGGGAAAAGCATTGTTAGTGCTGTATATCTGGGAACTATAGATTTAGCTCAGGACTGTTTGTCATTTCTTTGCAATCCTTGGTAATGTTTGTCTTAGGATATGTTGGGTGAATTAATTTGTGTTCTAAGCCCTGAAAGTCGGCACACTTTTCTAAGATTACTAATTAGTTATTTTGCTTTGTTTGTGTTTGTGGTGGAGCTCAGGTATTTCCACAGGTGGCCGTGTAAATCCTCGGGAAGGAGTTGTGCTGCATTCAACCAAACTGATCCAAGAATGGAACTCTGTGGACCTCAGGACTCCCCTGTCTGATACTTTGCATCTCCCCGTGTGGGTAGACAATGATGGCAACTGTGCCGCCATGGCGGAAAGGAAATTTGGTCAAGGAAAGGGCCTGGAAAACTTTGTGACATTTATTACAGGCACAGGTAAGAGTAGGCGACGGTTGCTTCAGGAGCTAGATGTGTGCTGGGGCACACCTTTAACACTTAGCCAGGCAGTTTGCAACTTGCTTTAGCCTGCTTGAGTAGGGCCTGAAAGTGAGCCACACGGGAGAGCTGAGGGTCTGCTCAGGTCATTTCTGAGCAGGTATGTGGCCTTCTAAAATCTCAGGAGCTTGTCAGCTATTCAAACCCCTTACTCCCAAGTTTCAACCCTTACTCCCCAAAGCTTCTCATTCCCCAGCTTTTCCTCCTAGTGTGTTTGGTTAGTATATTGTTTGACCGGTTACCCAGTTCCCTAAGCAGCAAAGACCTAGTATATTTTGCCTTTAAATGCCTTTGACAAATGCCCCTTGCACAGCCCGCGGGGCCCTGGGAGAGTTCTGAGGTAGGTAAGATAAAGGCAAGCCCTTTAAGCTGGTCAAAACAAACCAGCACAATTCTTTAAGAATAAGGTTTGTTCAGCTCCCTCCAGTACTGCCACCTGTACTGGGAACGTGGGCTGTTATTCAAGGCCACTGCCAACTTTGTGTGTGGCAGGCGGGTTGGGGGAGGGGAGGCGTGGGGGGGGGGGGCGGAGGCCGAGGGATTAATGGGACCAGAAAATGCCAGGAAGCTCGTACTAATATTCAGATAAAGCATTCCCCTGGTTGTTGCAAACTTTAGTTTCCAGAGTTCCAAAAAAGTTGCCAGTTTAGTCATTGCTTTAGTGGAGGGATGCACTTTTGGAGTTGCCTACTCTGCCATTTTTGCCGATGTCCCAATTTGTTTTTTAAATGAGGAAGCCTCAGCTAATACATGGTCTAGCCAGCATTTGATCCTAGATATGCTCAACTTCAACACTTGTGTGCTCTTAAACTTACATTATACTACCTCCCCTTTAAGCTGTTATACTTCTTCTCTTAGTCTTGAACACAGTTTCACAAGTCTGGCTATCATTTCCTAGCACAGAGCAGTTAAAAAGCTGCAAATGAGAGGGGTGGGAGTTGAAGAATAGGTGCCACCAGAAGTAATAGATGGCGGGAAAACTAATATGCAGAGCCTGCTAAGGCAGAATGACCTTTACTCCTCAGTAATTCCTAATCTCCATAACAAGACAGCAATTGATAGTCATAATTCCTGAATCAAAAATTTTTAGATACGATATTAAGAAGAGGCAAAATCATATTCATATTCTGTTTAAGAAAGCAGGAGTTATTTGATACCTTAGAAAGATTGCCCCCAAATAAGGGTCTGAGACAAGGATTTAGGCGTGGGTATTTTATTTTGGCAGTGATCCCGAGAAGGAGTGAGGGAGTGGGAAGAGAGTAGGAGGAGAGTCATTAGAGGAGACGTGATCAAAGTTGTCTTGAGGGCAGTGGGGGCTGAAATCTACTGGAACCTCCCCGAAAGCCTGCAGAATACCATCCAGAATTGTCCACTTGGATCTGCTGGCTCCTGTCTTGCCTTGGTTGAGGGTTGCCTGCGGGCACTGTGCCTACATGGTCGACTGAGTTCTTTAGTGTTGGAGAAGCCTTGGGGAGAACTGTGGACAGTGTGTACTTGAAGTGGTCTGTCATGACAGGGTGAGGCTGAGCTTGCACAGAACTGTCCGCTACAGCTGTGGTTGAAATCATGGTGAGTCAAGCAGATGCAACAGAGGGTATCAGAGGATCTGCTAAAATTATTCCAAATAAAGTTTTGGTACTTAGTAAGTTTCAGCTACTAGGAAAGTAGGCACTGTATAGAACCTCACGTTCCAAAGCTTTCCTTAACAGATGAGGCATTGCCACATCAGTATTCTGTCTCAAATGAAGAGCCACCTCAACGATTGCTGTCTCTCTCTAGGAATTGGCGGGGGAATCATCCATCAGCATGAATTGATCCATGGAAGTTCCTTCTGTGCTGCAGAACTTGGCCACCTTGTTGTGTCTCTAGATGGGCCTGATTGTTCCTGTGGAAGCCATGGGTGCATTGAAGCATA
This sequence comes from Eptesicus fuscus, assembly GCF_027574615.1. Lineage (NCBI taxonomy): Eukaryota > Metazoa > Chordata > Mammalia > Chiroptera > Vespertilionidae > Eptesicus > Eptesicus fuscus. Next base: position 50,729,073 of record NC_072487.1, on the reverse strand, counting down.
TGCCTCTGGAATGGCCTTACAGAAGGAAGCAAAAAAGCTACATGATGGTTGGTTTCTTTCTTTTGAGGGATTAAAGAGCCGAATGGTAGAAAAATACTTCAGAGTAGGTATTCCTAAGAGGCTGAACACTGAAACCAGAGCTCTTACCCTTGTCCCTTCCTAGAAGACAAGTGGGGCTCTCTCATTCTGAAGCTCCAAAGCCTCCTTAGTCCTGACCCATGTCAACACTCTTCCTCTGCGGGGGTGGAGGTGGACAGGGGTCCTGAGCTCCAGGGGAGTGGGGAAGAGGTCTTTCATTTCAGAGAGGAAGGGAGAGGGAGAGAGAAAGAGAAACATCAATGATGAGAGAGAATCATTGATTGGCTGCCTCCTGCACACCCCCTACTTGGGACTGGGTCCACAACCCTGGCATGTGCCCTTGACCAGAATTGAACCCGGGATTCTTCAGTCTTCAGGCCAACGCTCTATCCACTGAGCTAACCAGCTAGGGCTGTCTTTCATTTTTGTTTTCTCAGCCCCTAGCACAGGGGCTTAATACATATCAATACACATTTTAATGAAGAATTAAATGGAGGAACATATTTTAGTTTTTTAATTCTAAAAGGTCTATTTGAACTAATGCTGTTTCTGGATGTTATAAAAAGATGGTTTCCATTCTAATGCAAGAGGGATTTAATATCATAATATAGTGTCTCAGGTGCAGAGAGAATGATGGCCAAGAAATGTAGATGCATATAAAGACACCAGCGTTCCCTCCACCTTCTCCATACAGTGAAGGGAGTATTAGGGTGCTGTCCTGAGAGGTCGAGAGTCAGAGGGTAAATAGCACTAGGGACGCAGGTTTGAATGGGCACAGGAACATTTCCAAGCTTGGGAAACAGTGGTGTTGGTGCATAAAGGCAGAGTATCATGTAGTAAGAGGTAAGCCAGAACTAGCAGCTAATGGAGAAGCCACTGGAAAATTTTAGGGAAAAGATAAAGTCAGATCTGAATTTTAGATTCTTCACTGAATTGTAAATTTTTGTTTCCTGGGAGGAAATGGTAGTTGAATAGAGGATAGCTTTAATGGGGCAGTTCTATAGAGTGATTTCCAGTTTTCTGGTTGGATAAGTTGGGGTTGTGGCTATAAGACATGCAACAGGTTTTGAAGGAAGGCAATGGTTGGGTACCAGTGGGACATCCATATGCAGGTGGAAATGCATAGGAGGCAGCGGCTACAGGGGCCTGATGCTCAAGAGAGAGGACTAGACTAGAGGTATGGATCAGCATGGAGGTGATAGTTAAACCTCTTAACGGGAATCAGCATGGAGGTGATAGTTAAACCTCTGAAAGGGAACTGAATGATGCAAGAGTCAAGAATGGAATCCTGCAAAACAGCATTGCGAGTAGGAGGAAAACCAGGAAAGGGTCACAGAAGCCAAAAGGGGAAGTGTTTTAGGGAGGTTGAAGTCTGTAGTGTCAAATGCTGCTCCTGAGTAAGAGAAAATCAGAAACGTTCTTTGGTTTTGGTCATGAGGACATCGCTTGAAGCCCTGAAATATTTTTTTCAACCTTGTTTTTATCACCCCTGACAGGGAACCTGCTTAGATGTTTTTCCTAATCATCTCACCCCATGAAATTGTAATACCACAGATATGTTCTTTGTTTATGTACTCTCTGTATAAAAAGACTCTTTGGCCCCAAGAATCAATTTCTGCTCCCTCTTCCCCCCGGGCGCAAATGCCTATCTTGAAGTTCAATCAAATAGTGGAGGCAGAAGCCTAACTACACTGAGGAAGAGGGAAGAAGTGGAATCTGTTAGCACGAGACAGGGAATGGAAGCAACAGCTGGGAATGCAGGGGAGAAAGGATGGTCCCTACAGAAAGGCCCTTGAAGAGGGGGGAAGAGATGAGTGCAAAGCCTGGCAGAGGACCCACAGAGGGAACGAAGGAATGAAGGTGTGCGTGTACAACCTGCTTATAGTTGGGGGCTGAAAAGTAAAGGGATTCCTGCCTGTCCTTTATCCAAGAGGTCAGGAATACGGAAATGTCTTAGGTGAGAGTGAGGGGTGGGCAGGGAAAGCAGGTCTGAGGTGAAGCCTTTGAAGAGGCAATTGTGAGGCCCCAGGAGATAGGAGGCCACCAGGTGATCTTTAGTAAGCAGTCCGCATGGTTTAGCTTTTCTCTCATCAGAGCCCATGTATAATAGAGAAGGAGGCAGGATGATCCGAGTTGGTGACTGGCAGAGTGAGGGGCAGAAAAACAAGAACTACAGATAACAGAAATACCTACTGTTGATTTAGCATTTAGTCTGGTCCCCATTTAACTAAACATACTTTATGGTCCATTGTGTCATTTAATCCCTTTATTGTAATAATAATAAATTTAATCCCATTATTGTAATACTGCTAGGATAGGTTTTATTATATTACCCAGTCTCACAGAGAAGAGAAACATATGGAGGTAACATGAAGTGGACAGGGTTGTGCAGCTCATAATGACAGAGCTGGCAGCTGAACCAGGTCTGTGCTATTTCTTAGGTGCTGCGCCTTCCTGCCATGGAAAGCGGGGCACTGGCCGGTTATGCCATATTGCATCTGAGCTGGATAAAGGAGGGAGAGGAGTGCAGAGTCTGATGAATTTGCTGGGGCGGGGGGGGGGGGGGGGAAGGGGCAGCACTTCAAGGACTCTGCTTCATATGGAAGTGAGAAGTGGGAATGCTGGAGGGGAGGAGGTGGTTCTGGTCAGAACTGAGGATTGGACAGTGAGGGACGTTTCGGGCAGTGTATAAGCGGGCAATGAGAGGGCAGCAGAGGCCTCTGGGGGATGCATATGGATGTTTATGAATGATGAGCTTTGTAAATGTGAAAATAGTGTCTTCTGACTTGGGGGCTCGCTGCCCATTGGCACCATTGTAGTCTTGGCCTCCCACAGCTCATTACTGACTGTCTCTCCTCCTCACCTCTGCTCAAACAGAAGACCTGCTCTTGGTGGAAGGGATGTCAGTGCCAAAAGACGAAGCTGTGGGTGCACTTCATCTTATCCAAGCTGCGAAACTTGGCAACGTGAAAGCCCAGAGCATCTTGAGAACAGGTGAGAGTCAGCTCCTGGCAGCTCTGCCCAAGGGGACAGAGCCTGAAACCGCCTGGGGCTCCCCAGAGGCTCAACCTCCCTCAGGACTGGGCTCTGGAGTGTTTATTCAGAGGGTTTTTCCTGTTCACTGAGAGAGAGAGAAAGGGACTTGCCTTCAAGGTATTTGGCAGCATTGTCTTTTTAAGTGGGTTTTGTTTCTTAGTTTAGTTTTACAACTTGTTCATGTTATAGGAAATTTAGAGAATACGAGTAAGGAAAAGTGTCACTTTCAGTTTTACTGTTTCAGAGATACCAACTATTACCAGTATTTCTATTTTTTTAATAGTTGAGACCATAAAGTACAGTACATATACCATTTTATACCCAGCTTTTTTCCAGAGTATACCATGATTATTTTCTCATAGTTAGAATAAATCATGAGCTTGGCCAGTATGGCTCAGTGGTTGAGCATCGACCCATGAACCAGGAGGTCTCGGTTCAATTCCTGTTCAGGGCACATGCCTGGGGTGTGGGCTCGAACACCAGTGTGTGTGTGTGGGGGGGGGCGGGGGGAGGGTTGCGGGGGGGGCAGGAGGCAGCTGACCAATGATTCTCTCTCATCATTGATGTTTCTATCCCTCTCTACCTCTCCCTTCCTCTCTCTGAAATAAAAAAAAAAAAAAGAAGTCATGAATAGCTTTAAAAGTACAGCTTCAGGTACTTTTTATTACATAGTGTGGATGTTCCTGGCTGCTGGCTCTTTTCCATCTTCCTCTTGGGCGTTTTTAACTTAGTTCTCTTCCTGAAACTTATTTTTTTATTTTTCTGTAGCTGGAACGGCTTTGGGTCTTGGGGTTGTGAACATCCTCCACACTGTGAATCCTTCCCTTGTGATCCTCTCTGGAGTCCTAGCCAGTCACTACATCCACACTGTCAAGGACGTCATCCGCCAGCAAGCCTTGTCCTCGGTTCAGGATGTGGATGTGGTGGTTTCGGATTTGGTGGATCCTGCCCTGCTCGGTGCCGCCAGCATGGTTCTGGACTACACAACACGCAGGATCTACTAGGCTTCCCAGGAGTGGCCACCGACAGAGACTATCAGGTTGTCTTTTAGATGTGCATTTCTTAAAAAGCAAATCTGAGATTTAAATTTGGTATTTGGCAGGTGACTTTGCAGAGAAGTTTGTGCTTTCAGTCTCCTCTTCCAAAGTCACCTTTCCCAACCCCCATTTTTGTAGATGCTCTTCCTGGGGTCATTTCAGCTCACACCCGATAAATATCACTCACAGTTTTCTGTGTCAAAAGGAGCTACAATAGCCTTAGACCTCTGCTTACTAGATGTACCCTCAGACCGGCAGGTCTTGCTTGGGAATGTGACTTTGATACTAGAGTTTGGATTATTAATCCTTCCTCCCTAAACTTAATGATTGAAAGGGATCTAGTCAGCACAGAAAGAAATCTTACTATGAAAGGCTTAAGTGAACTTTTTAAAAAAAGTTTTATTGAGGTGTTTTTAAAGTGCCCAGTTTGATAAGCTTCAGTATTATGTATGCACCTGTGAAACCATTACCACAATCATGATACTGGACATATTTGTCACCCCCAAAAATTATTTGTTACTACTCTCACAGAACCTTGAGCTGCTTAGACCAGGGATCTAAATTACAGCGGCCTTAGTGACCTTGTCTTCTTAAGGACAGCTGAGAAACCACTAGGACTTACAGTCTCTGAAGGAGATTAACCATCTCTAAAGGATTGTTGCTACTGACAAGCAGACACCTCTCCCTTCAGTATCCTTTCATACTACATTGAATATGGCCCTGGAGTGTCTTATCATGGCAGTGTTTGTGTCAGACCTAGAGCCCACGTCTGTGAATCTGGATTCCGGCTAAATAAGATTCCATGCTTTCACGATACAGAGGCCACGGTTCTTGCTGTCAGTTACATCCTGGAAGAAAAACTAATAGCCACCACTTATTAAGTGCCTACTGTATGCCAGGCTCTGAACTAGGTGTGCCTCAAACACATTATTCTAAATTCTTGCAGCCTGTGACATAGGTGTTTTAATTCCCATTTTAATAGAACCTCAAATTGTCTTAATGTTTAAACATACCTAAAACTATGTGGCTAGTGAGTCTTAAGAGACAGGGTTTGATCCCAGATCCCCTGTGCTTTTTCTGCTAAGCTATATAACCTCTCACATCAAAAAGCTTTCAAAATGTGAATATATTCTAATTTACTGCAGGCTATCAAAAGCTTTATTTAATAAGAATATCTCAGTAGTAGTAACTCGATTTATTCATGGCATTATGTGTAAGCAGTGAATTGAATCAAATATTCCTCTGTGCTGTGTACATTTTAGGAGCACAGTATTTGGACTAGTGATAGGTTTCATGGGTACTTTTAGATGAGCTAGAAAAGCATATACATATGTTTTTCAGATTGTTTTATTACTTTAGGAGAACTGCAAGGTTTCTATAATATATTGTTTCAGTATTAGCAATATGAAATAAAGTGAAGTAATCCATATTATATTTGTTCTCCTTCCTAGTGGGTTAATGTGAAAGAAAAAAAGTAGGTTGGTTAATTCTTAGAATTCTACCAGCCTCGAAATAGTCCAGGTCTTGGTTATTGTTGAAACATTCCCAGTGATTCCTGGGAGGGAAGTAGTCTGCTCAGTCATCAGTGTCTGGGGCAAGATGGTATACCGTGAACGGGCATCAGTCATTCCTTCGTGAGAGATGTAACCACTCTATACATCAGGCAATTGCATTGCTACCTAAATATATATGAAGGATGGTACTGAATCTAAAACCAAATCTTAGTTTTTATTAAATTCATGGGGAGCCTAATATATTCAACATAATTATTACGTATGGTTAATAATCATATCTTAATTTATTTTAATGTAAATATTTGTTACTGAGCCAAATTCTAAAGAAAAAATAAATACACGTCATTGTGGAAATCCTAGCACTTTTATTGTTTTGTTCTTAAATTAACTCACTACCTAAAGCACTTCCCTTCCCAGAAGAGATTTACATTTTTGCATTGCTTACTTTCTGAAGGCCATGTAACTTCTTTTAGTCATCTAATACAGATTTCCTAACCAAAAGAAAAATAACTTTGATAATAGAAAGCATTATTAGGTAACATTTTAAAAATATATTGTGAAATGATCATAGTCTGTCACCATATATAGTTATAGCATTTTTTTCCCTTGGGAAGAGAACTTTTAAGATCTACTCTCAGAAACTTTCAAATATGCGATACAGTTATTAACTACAGTCGCCACACTGTATATTACATCCCCAGTGAATTATTTTGTAACTGGAAATTTGTAACTTTTGACTCTCTTCACCTATTTCACCCACCATCTATCTACCCCCCACCCCTGGCAACCACCAATCTGTTCTCTATACCTATGAGCTTGGTTTGTTGTTATTTTTTAGATTCTACATGTGAGATTAGATAGTATTTTTCTTCTCAGTCTGATTTATTTCACTTAGCATAATACCTTCAAGGTTCATCCATGTTGTTGCAAATGGCATGATTTCATTTTTTATGGCCGAATAATAATCCATTATCCTATATAATAAAAGCCCAATATGCAAATTGTCCCCTTGGGCGGTCGTTTGACTGGGAGTTCGACCACTCGCTATGACGTGTGCTGACCACCAGGGGGCGGCACGGAACATGGCAGGTGTCACGGTGCTGGTAGCGGGCGGCAGTGGAGGTGCTGCCGGTCCCAATGGGCCCCGCCGAGAGTGGGACTGCAGCGGGATGGTGGAGAAGGTGAGCGGGCAGCACCAGGCCAACACAGGTGCGAGCGGGCCCCGCTGATCACCCCACAGATGGCGACCAGCGGCAGTGGCGGGGGTTGGGGACCAGCTCCCCGGCGCTGAGGGAGCTGGGCGGGGGGAGGGGGGGGGGCCAGGAGGGGACGACCCCAATGAATTGCCCTGCAGGCAGAATGGTGGAGCAGGTGATGGGCAATGCCAGGCCAAGGCAGGGTGCCAGGCAGGGCTGCAAGGTTGGGGACATAAGCTGGGGCCCATTCTCCACAGGCCTGCCCAAGGGACCCCACCTGTGCACGAATTTGTGCACTGGGCCTCTAGTATGTATTATGTGTGTGTGTGTGTATACTGAGTGGCCAGATTATGCGTTCAGAGATCATAATAATCTGGCTACTCAGAGAGAGAGAGTGTGTGTGTGTATCTATCTATCTCCATATATATATATATATATTTTAGAGGCCCGATGCATGAATTCATGCATGGGTGGGGTCCGGCCAGCCTAGCCAGGGGGAGGGGACATGGGTGGTTGGCCGGCCTGCCTGCTGGTTGAACTCCTGGTCGAGGGGACAATTTGCATATTAGCCTTTATTATATAGGATATACACTGAGTGGCCAGATTATTATGCGTTCAGAGATCATCATAATCTGGCCACTCAGTGTATATTCAGCACAATTTCTTTATCCATTCATCTGTCAATGCACACTTAGGTTGTTTCCATATTTTGGCTATCTATAATAATAAAAGGGTAATGTGCTAATTAGACCGACCGTCATTCTGTATGTCCTTCCTGATGAAGCCAGGGCGGGAGGGAAGCCAGCTCAGGTCCCGGGTGCCCACAGGCGCCCTACTCTTACATGAATTTTCATGCATCAGGGCTCTAGTAAATGATGCAGTGGACACAGGATGCATGTATATTTTTGAGTTAGTTTTCTTTGGACACTCAAAAGTGGAATTGCTGATTTATGATTGTTCTATTTTTAATGTTTTGAGGAATCTGTACTGTTTTCCAAGTGGCTGCACCAACAGTGCATAAGGGTTCTTTGCTTTATATCCTCTCCAACACTCAGTATTTGTCTTTTTGATAATTGCCATTCTAATAGGTGTAAGGTGGTATCTCATTATGGGTTTGATTTGTATTTCCCTGATGGTTAGTGATATTGAGTATCTTTTCATGTACCTGTTGGCTATCTGTATGTTTTCTTTGGAAAAATATTTATTCCGATCCTCTTCTCATTTTTTAATCAGATTGGCTTTTTTTTGCTATGGAGTTCTATGAGTTCTTTAAACTCGGTTTTGGATATTAACACTATCTTATATGATTTGTAAATATTTTCTACCACTCAGTAGGAAGCCTTTTTATTTGGTTGATGGTTTCCTTTGCTGTGTGGAAGCTTTTCAATTTGATGTAGTCCCACATGTTTAGTTTTGCTTTTGTGACCTCTGCTTTTGGTGTCAAAAAAAAAAATCATCCCTCACTAAGACAGATGTCAAGGAGCTTAACTGCGTATGTTTCCTAGGAGTTCTGTGGTGTCAGGTCTTATATTCAAGTCATTAATCCATTTTGAGTTAATTATTGTGGTGTATGGTATAAGATAGTGGTTCAGTTTGCTTGTCAACACAATTTATGAAAGAGACTGTCCTTTATTGAATATTGTTGGCTCCTCTGATGTAGGTTAATTGACCATACATGTGTGGGTTTATTTCTGGGCTTTCTATTCTGTTCCATTGATGTATGTGTCTGTTTTTATGCCAGTACCATACTGTTTTGATTATAATAGCTTTGTAATATAGTTTGAAATCAGGGAGCTTGATGTCTCCAGCGTTGTTCTTTCTCAAGATGATCGCTTTGCCTATTCAGGATCTTTTGTAGTTCCAAGTAAATTTTAGAGTTGTTCGATTTCTGTAAAAAATGCCAGTGCAATTTTGATAGGGTTTGCACTGAATCTATAGAATGCATTGGGTTAATGTTAAGTTTTCCAAACCATGAGCACAGATTATCTTTCCTCCCTAGCTGGTTTGCTCAGTGGTTAGGTTAGCCCGCAGACTGAAGGGTCTCAGGTTTGGTTCCTGGCACCAGTTGAGGCATGTGCGGTAGGCAATCAACCGATGTGTCTCTATCCCATCAATGTTTCTCTCTCTCCCCCTTTCCACTCTCTCTAAAAATCAATGGGAAAACTATACTCTGGTAAGGATTAACAAAAAAAAAAAAAGTATCTTTCCATTTATTTGTATCTTCTTCAATTTCTTTCACCAGTGTCTGTTAATTTTCAACGTACAGGTCTTTTACTTCCTTGATTAAATGCCTAGGTATTTTATTCTTTTTAATATTGTTGTAAATGGGATTGTTTTCTTCTCTGGTAATTTATTAGTATATAGAAACAAATTTCTGTATATTGATTTTGTATCCTACAATTTTACTGAATTCATTTATTGTAACAATTTTTTGGTGGACTCTTTAGGGTTTTCTATATATATCATGTCATTTACAAATAGTGACAGTTTTAGTTTTTCCTTTCCAATTTGGATGAAGCCTTTTCTTTTTCTTGCCTAATTGTTCTAGCTATGACTTTCAGTACTATGTTGAATAACATTTAAAATTTGACATAAAAAGCAAAGTGGCCCCAAGAAAGCGGTTTGCAACTAAATGTTGAGCACTCGATGAGACCATGGGAACAACTTCTTCCTTTTTATGTAGCCACATGTGGGTAATGTAGGCTTTAGAAGCAATCCCAACTTACTATTGATTCTGTGTCACAAGCCACCTCAAAACTTAAAGAGGCTTAAACAATAATCGCTCTGTCATGGTTTCTAAGGGTCAGGAATTTGGGAAAGGCTCTACTTGGCAATTTTAATGCAGGGTGTCTGATGCACTTACAGTTAGTACCTGGAGGTGGAATAGCAGGAAGCTGGAATACTAGCCACTGGCCAGGCACCTCTCTCTGCTTATAGTTTCAGGGCCTCTCCATGTAGGTTGATTTGGGCTTCCTTACAGCATGGCAGCCTCGGGGGTGATGCTCAAGGACTACCAGAGCTTGTGTGTTCCAACAAACCAGCTGGCAAGCTGCATGCCTATTATGACCTAGCCTTGGAAGTCACATGCCATTACTTTTGTCATATTATCCAGTCACCTCTTGATCTGAAGAATGTCAGAGACTTTACTGACATTTTACAACTGTCACATCCACCTTAAGAAGCCCATTTGGTATGGAAGGCAAGACCAGTCCAGATGGCACCACCAGAATAACACCAAAGGTAAGCTGTGGGCATAGAGGGCCATGGGAGCTCAGGGGAAGGAGTAAGGGAAGGCATTGTAGAGGTGTCCTTTAAGCTAATTCTTAACCTGGATTTTGACATGTTGAATGGCATTAACAAGGCCCAGAAATAACAAATGGTTGGTGAACAACAGTGAGTGATTGCTTGATTGCAATCCAGGGTGGCTAATGGGAAGAAATGAGGAAAGAGGCCAGGTGGGAAAGATGAAGAATGCCCAACTAAGAAGCTTGGAAAGGGGGAGGTAGGCAGAAAAGTAATGACGGTTCCTCTCCCCTTCAGACATAATTACAATAGGAGTGTTGGTGGACTTTCCTTCTTGGCAATGGCAAGACTACCCCCTCCTGAGTGTGGTAATAACAGGAGTTTATGTCAATCTCCAACTTGGAAATAATATCAGGTAAATAAGCAGATTTCTGTAATATGGCTTTATTGGTTACTTGAATCACCACCTAAAACAGGGGTGGGGAACCTTTTTTCTGCCAAGAGTCATTTAGATATTTATAACATCATCCACAGGCCATACAGAATTATTGGCTGGTGTGGCTCAGTTGGTTGAGCATCACCCCACACACCAAGAGGTCACGGGTTCCATTCCCAGGCAGGGCACATGCCCAGATTGCAAGCCTGATCCCCAGTAGGGGGAGTGCACGAGGCAGCCCATCAGCGTTTCTCTCTTCTCTCGCCCTTCCTCTCGTTCTAAAATAAAAAATATATACATTTTAAAAATTAGCTTGTTAAATTTGATCAAACATTTAATTAACTCACCCCTAATGCCTTGGCAGGGCCTGACTAAATGACCTCTCGGGCCTTATACAGCCTGCAGGCTGGACGTTCCCCACCCCTGACCTAAAATGTGGCAGATTCTGAGGGCACATAACAAATGTGTTGATGCTTGAATAGAACACTGTCTCCTGAGGCATCTGTTGTGTTGATCAGTGTGGTCTAGAACTTTCTGTGCTGGAAATATTCTATAATCTGTGCTGTCCCATACGGATAATACCTAAGCACATGTGCCCCTGAGCATATGAAATATACTAGGATTAGAATGTGTTTTTAATTAACTCTAATTTAAATAGTCACATTATCTACTGTATTAGCCAGCAATTAGATAAGTATTTGACACGAGAGATATGAGCAAAGTGCTAGGGGGATCCAGAGTAACGGGGCTAGTCTGACTCAGGTTTACCGGCTGGAGTAAAAGGTCTCACTACAGTCTATGTACCCCCAGAGACACCGCCACTGAAATATACCATCCAAGACCCTAAGTAAGGGACTGACAAGAGCCATCTGGGAGAAAATATATAGATTGGTGAGGGGTTAACTTTTAGCCCTGGAACTCCCTCTCCAAATGGAAACTTCCAAAGACAATAGAAACCTGGAGCTATTTCAGTTGAAAGCAGGGTTGAAGGCCCAATGACTGCTGCCTCGGCCCTAGAAATGACAGAATTCCTCATTCCTTTGAACCTCACTCCAAACTGCAGCACATCTTGAGATCAATAATGAGGCTCCATGTTTATTGTTTGAAACAAATTTATTCCCAGAATAATGCACAAAAAGCACAGGTTGAGGCTACCGTGGGAGGCTTCCCTCTCCCTGCTGCCACCTCCCCCTCCTGTCTGCCCGGGAGAACACAGTTGAAGGAAGAAACATGCAATCACAAACAATGAGTAACTCTAAAGACAAAAGGTTTGGTCCAAAAGAACTCAACATGATTAATCCAATTAGGTGAAGAGCTTCACTGAGTAGGATTAAGATATTGCAGATGTAGTGTTTCCACAGCGTGGCTCTTCAGTGCACCAGGGGGGCCTGCTTGAGGGAGATGAGGACAGAGCGCATGCGGGAGACGTCTTTGGCCTGCTTGCTGGACTTAGGGTTAAAGTCACACAGCCGGGCCACCCGTTCCCACTCAGTGCCTGGGGATGACTCGTCAATGTCATTTACAAAGGCTTCTTCTGCTGCCCTGGAAGCAACAACAAAATATGTTGGTTTAATGTAGAACCCCATGAGCTACCTGGTGGCTGCCTTGTTCTAGAAGCGACTGCATCTTCATGCCTGACTTAATGGCATTCTGGTTTTCTAAAGAATCACAGCCCTTGGCCCAGGTCAGAGTCAAGAGCAGACACGTGGCCAGCTCTCCTAGGCACAGGGTGCCTGGACTGCTGTGTAAAATGTTGGAATACAGGTGTTTGGTTTCAGGGCTCTCTCTCTCTGTCTCTGCTGATGCAGAGCATTAAAAAAGCAAGTCCTCAGCCAGCTACACAATGCCTTCTTTAACAAAAGCAAAGCAGCAGGCTTGTCAAGAACTTGAACAGTTTATGTTGGGCTGTGCTAAGTTTCAAGTAAATTTAGACTTCTAAAAAGCCCACAACTGATTGTGCTACAGCTTCTGGATTTATTCCTAAGCCTGGAGAGAAACAGGGTAGATCAGAGGGAATTCAAAACAAGCTCCCATGCTAGCAGGCATTGGAGACTAGAGCCATTCTGGAAGGGGTTTTGTTAGGACATTCTCCAGTTCAGCCATTTCCCTCCAGCCAGGTGCCTCGGGGCACACGTGGCAGGGGTGGGCACCCAGGGGCTGGAGAGCCAATCAATGTTAGGTGCTTTTTGGTAGGATGCTGCTCCAACATTCTTTCAGTCAAGGTCAACCCACCCCCACTTGGAAACCTGCTGGTGGAAGCTGTAGCCCAAAAGGACAGTGGTTAAGAAGAGGGAAGACACACTATCTTCATCTACTTCAACAAGCATCACGGGCAAAGCAAAAGCAATGGAGATGACTGGTCTGTGGGGACAAAGGGTTGCACTCACAGGGATGGCCGTGGCAAACACTGCTGAAGCCAGAGCCACTACAAGACTGCAACTGCAGAGCACACACAGTTAGGGGCAGTGAGAAAGGTTTACTTAACTGTTCTAGGCTGTAGCAAGGATGGCTTATGTTTGTGCTTAAAGGTGAAGAGAAGAAAAGAAACGAGAGAAACTTTAAGTCAGATATAGAAAATGAGAATGAGCTCAATGCAGATGGTCAGTAAGCTAGACATGCCCTTGCCACTCTATGATTGGGAACGTGCAGCTGGCTTTGCTGGGCCACCCTGCTGCCCAGCAAACCCAGATTCAACCTTTCTAGTCTCCATTTCTACTCCAGAGAGAATGTGCAAAAATCAAATCCAACACCACCTGTAAGTCCAGCATTTCACAAGTCTCATTGCAAATACATCTGGGGGCCCAGGAAACCCTGTTTTGTCTTCTACCAGGATGAACATCTCAAGGCTCTGGGCCTCTCAGCCTGTTGTCCACCCTTCTCACAAAGTCCTCTCTTCCTCCATTTCACTTTCATGTTTCTTCACTCAAAATCTAGTCCTAATATTTAAGGAGGAAACAGCAAGAACAGTTTCCAAGTCTTCAGCAACACTGCTTTGATAACATGAACCCCTAAAAAAAACACTTCCAGAGAAGATGCAATTTTCTTTGGGGAGCAAAGCCAAAGTGGCTCATATCAGACAGCTTTGGCTATCTTGATCTCGAAGCTGGGGCCTCTCTGTGCAAGGTTGAGGGAACAGGGCATCACAAGTTGGCCACAAACAATTTCTGACCTATAAGACCATAGAGAAACCATTACAGGCCCCCATCGGAGACAACCCCCTCTGCCCAAGGGAGAGGCAACCAACTCCACATTCTTCGAAGAAACCAAGTGTAGAAAAGCTGCCCCAACTGGTTCCTAACCAGGACATCCACCTCTCTTTCCCACCAAGGGCAGGGGCATAGTGGTGGCAGCAAGAGGTCAGAGCCCTCCAGTCCCAAAGCCTTCCCAGACAAGAACACAAATGACCCACATTTTGAAAGGGAGTCAGCTTCCTTCCATCCAAAACCCCGAATATGAAAAATGGCAATCAGAGTTGTAGGAAGTAATGATTCTGCAAGACAATCAACGGATCATACCCCCAGGTTTATCACCTATTAGCCCCCAAAGTGCCAGTTTGAAATAATTTAAAAAGCAAAGCAACTTGTGGCATAAAAGGTGCATTAACTCTAAATGAGAAGTAGAATCGAAAAAAGAAAAGGAATTAGTTTTGCAACATACACATAACCAATCACGTCAGCGAAGGGTTGTTTGTAGAAAGCTTCATCTGCCACCCTAGACAGCAAGAGATCCAAAAGGCAGGCAAGCAGGCAGGAAAAAAGAGAGAACATTGAGAAGCAGAAACATCTCAAATCCACAATCGAGGCACAACTTCTCTGGGAAAGCTGTTCCCAAGGCTCTGTCCTAACCCAGCAAGGGTTCCAGCGCTGGAGATCCCAGCAGGCACTGTTTTCTGCTGGCCTGCTCCACGGGGATTCTCCCCTCGCCTTACCTCAGCCACAACGAGCACTTCTTAACGTATTTATGGGTTAAGCCCTTTTACAGTCACTATGTTGGTTCAGTTCTCAACCCAGCAACCCAGGACACACTAAGTGTTCTCACCTCACTTTACGATGAGGTAACGGAAGCCTACAGATGAAGCAGCTTATTCAGCAGTAAGAGGCAACGGGCAGGACCCCCAACCAAAGCTGCCTGGCTCTTTTCACTGCATATTAATACTTTCCAGCTGATGTGAGCCATGTCACCCTTCTGCCAGCCTCAGTAACTATCGCTGGGTGTACTAGACAAGCTAGGTCCAAAAGCCAGTTTTCTTGGATTATCCAATTACTGCTTCCCCACACTGGCTGGGTGGGATCAATTTCCAGTATCCTAGGAACCCATATGGCCACTTCAAAATTCCCACCTTGAGAGAAAAAAGCAGCTGGTGGAAAGAACTGCAGATTAGGGTTCTGGCTCTGGGTTACTGTGTCCCTGAACAGACTGTCTGCCTGTTCAGTCCATGCCAGACTTGACTGCTTTAACAAGGTGAGGCCCAGAAGCCAGCACTTCATTCTTGCTTAACTCTCACATCAGGAATGTGTCAGAGTGGCAGGGTTCTGGAACAAAAAGGAAAAGGCAGGATGCTGAGTGGAGGAGTTTACACCACAGAGGACAGGCTGGCCTTCGATTCTGTTGTCCCAAGCTGCCCATTTTGTCCACTGAGGGTGGGCGGGGAACCTCCCTCGAGGAGCCTTACCCTGTCTTTTGCCAGGTCAGTTTGGGACACAGGAGTGGAAGGGAGTTTTTTTTAAAAGGACAATCATGCCTGGTTATTAAACTCTCATTTATTTGAAGGGAAATGCTAGTGATTTCAGTTTATTTTTAAACTCACACATACTCTTTCTTACCATTTTGGTTTATGCATAGGAAGTGTTCTGTGGAAATTTAAAGAAAGCAAAAATATCAGCCTGATTGTAACTCACAGTGAGTCAGTAGGAAAACAGCGAATTGTTTATGGGCAAAATGAGTGGGAGGGAAAGGAAAGGCAGGCCAGCTTGTAAACCCATAATCCTTTGTTTACACAAGGACTAAACCTAATCAATTTCAACTTGTGTTTTGCTTCTGCTGGAAGAAAATAAAGATTTAATGACTCCTGTCCAAGCTTCACTAAGATATCAAAAGCCTGAGAGGCTTTTGCTCCTTTGCAGCTAGCCCCAAAAGAGCTGGTCTGTGACAGCACTGCTCCCTCATGACTACAGACCCAGGACAAATGGAAAATCGCATACAACAAACACAGACGGCCCTCCACCTGTTTGTTCTTCACCCCCCAGATAGAGGGGCCTGAGAGCAGCAATCCTCAGGCAGGAAGGGGCTCAGGGAAGCCTGGGAGAGGGGAGGAGGAATGCTTTCAGGCACCTTAGGAGGCTGATACACACGAGGGCATGGAAAAAATGTTTGCCTCACTGAGCATCATGGATTCCCCAAACTTTTATAAGCCTTGAGAAAAATGAAAGTCAGCATCAAAGCTACCTGTAAAAGGGGAAATGTTTCTGTAATGGTTTAGGAAGGGACATGATCTGGGGTTGTTCTACAGGAATCAACTCCTCTGACTGGCTCCTATGAAAAGAGAATTATTTTCCATGTGTTGTCCCTTAATTCATGGCTCTTGTGCAGTGACATTTAGGCCCCAACTCAAGATAAAAGGAGGAAGATGCAGTCTGAGGACTGACAGACTAGAGATGCTGTGACAAGGTCTGTTGACTGTTGTCTGCCCCCAGCACAGTGCCTGGCACAGATGTGCTCTGAAGGCTTCAATGGAGGGCATCTGGAAGCAGGAAGTCTGAGATACTCTCATTAAAATAGATCCTTGTTATCCCCACGTCTCTTTCAAACTTTCCTGCCTTATCTTTGTGGTCCCCCTTAAAACATCCAGTTGCTGCAAGAATCACCCAGTAAGAATGACATTGCTTGAATTGAGCGCCCTCATTTTATTTCCTCAAAATATTCACTATTTAGACAGACAATGAGAAAGATAAGTCATTTAAAATAGATAATTGGGACTTATTTAGTCCTATGGGACTCTAATGTTTGAGTCAAACTTAAATGGGAGAGGGAGAACCATAAGCAATGTCGAAATCTCCAGGGGAGGGTGTATGCCATTGGAAGAAATCCCAAAAGTGGTTCTATAATGGCTTCCACCTCAGCCACTGAAGAATTGGCATGAAGTGTAAAAACCATCCCTGGATCCTTGATGACAGTGGCTAGTGTGGCACTAGCTTTACACACTCAGAGTCAGCCCTGTTTGTGCTGCAAGGTTTCTACAAGGCAAGTGATCTGCTTTCTAAACAAGTTCTACATTTTCAATGAGTGGTAAGTTTAACTCTCTTCTCCTCTCCGGTACTTGATGTTCATCTCTGAGACTATCCAACCCAACATCCTCAAATTCTACATAAAGAAAAGTACACCAAGCCCTAAATCAATGCCCAGGCAGACGAAACCTTTAAGACCCAGCTCCTAAAAACAGGGATTCAGTTTAGCAAAGCTGGCTTGAAAAAATTTCTGCAATGGGAAACCTATCCCCAACATAATATTTTAAGTCTGAGAATCTGAATGTCAACTTGCTTAAGCCTCAGGGACCCTGAACAGGGAGGGTCAGCCCAGTTTTACCAAGTACTTCAGAGCAGACTTATAGGCTAAGGCAACACAACACTAGGGCAGTGATGGGCAACCTTTTGAGCTTGGTGTGTCAAACTTCGCCAAAAAACTGAGCATAACTCGGGTAGTGTGTCACGTTGAGGAAAAAACATTATTTCGCAAATGTTTCATCCTCAGGAGCAGCAAATGTTTCATCCTCGGCATGCGGCTGCCTCAGCGGCCGCGTGTCATCAGAAATGGCTACGCGTGTCAGTGCTGACACGCGTATCATAGGTTCGCCATCACTGCACTAGGGTAAACAGTGTTTTATACAAAGCATCCACTCATCTTTCTTTAGAGCTGGGAACTCACAGCTGGGGAAACCATCTTAAATAAGCAAAAGATAAAGAAGCCTGGCCTATCAGCACTTCAGAGCGATCACAAGCTCAGCAGAAGCCCTGGACCTGAGAGCAGCCCTCACCATACTTATCATAGAACTTTAAATGGAACCAGTAAGCACAGAGAATGCATCCACCACAGCAAACTGGCCAGAACAGAGGCTCAAACCTGGCATCTGAGGGGCAGCTGGCAGAACCAAGGATGGCCAACAGGAGATCACTGAAGACTGCTATATAACAGTCCATCTGTTCTATCAGGGTTGCCCCACAATGGCACAGGCTGGCTGGAAAAGCCATCAGCTCCCTCTTTTCTGGCAAATTTCCATATAATAGAGCTGACAGAGAGAATGGCACTTAAACCCACTTCTGCCTCTGAGGATAGAAGCCTAAGGCTCTTTACCCTGAAAATTAAAACTATCCCCAAGAGCCCTAACCGGTTTGGCTCAGTGGATAGAGCTTCGGCCTGCGGACTGAAGGGTCCCAGGTTCGATTCCAGTCAAGGGCATGTACCTTGGTTGCGGGCACATCCCCAGTGGGGGGTGTGCAGGAGGCAGGTGATCGATGTTTCCCTCTCATCGATGTTTCTAACTCTCTATCCCTCTCTCGTCCGCTCTGTAAAACATCAATCTGTCTTTATACTGAAGTGAGTAAAGTCAATCCAGCAGAGAAAGCAAGCCCACGGACATCCATGCAAGCAGCGTTGCCTCTGCCTGTCTGAGCTAATTCCACAGGGACGCTAGGCATGCAGCATTAAGGAACACAGCTACTGATACAAGAATGTTTCCTGCCACGACTATTTCGCCTTCAGTAAGTGAGCAAATTCTGAAAAGAGCATTTTTAAAAAAATCAACTCAAGATCTTTTTAGACACAGATGCATCCCCAGAGGACCCTTACTTCTGAAGTCGCCGTGTTGGACGACCTTCTTTGGCTGCCTAATTACAAATCGCATTTCCCTGCTAACATGCCCCTCTGTGAAGCAGCTTTCAGAGGGCAGGGTTGTAGTTAGGGGATACAACATGACGAAATTTATAATCGATGCGGACTGAGATCCTGGTATTATAGTCATGAAACAGCCTTTCATTTCAGGGTTACATCTTATACATGGACTTGATCCATGAAATAATTTTTCCTTTGCTGTATCATACCGTTACAGGTGGTACCTGTGAATCAAACTCTTGGTTGAAGAGCTAAACTCACTAGCACTGGGAAGGCTAACAGGCTATAAATTATGCTCACATGAACCAAGAGACTTGCAAACCTTGTTTCAAGCACTTTTTCGAAAGCCTGCAAACACATTTCACACTGAAAGAGTTAGCAGCTGAGAACCTATCCTGACTGTTGGAAATGGATGACTCAATCTTGGAATACAAGCTGTGCCAAGAAGCACCATGGACTGACCTGTTGTTTGCTTTTGTTTTCTGTAGCTGCTCATCCTGCCTCGCATACCACTCTTCCAGCTCCTTTATTGCTTTTTCTTTCCACTCTGCTTCTTGCTTCCGAGAGTTGGCATCTGAAAGAAAGGAAAAACTATACAAATGAAACAAAACCTGTGTAAATGTATATTGGGAGAATAGTCAGGAGGGAAGAAAAAATTGTTTTTCCTTGTTTGTACATCCAGCTTTTGACCTCAGCGATTCTATCCAAGGTGTTTCACCACATTTTATCCCAATCCACTGACACTTTTGTAATCACTAGTTGGTAGTTTGTTTTTTATTTTTCTTTAGGAGGGGCGGGCAGGGGGGCACAAGAGTGCAAATACTAACTTTTAATAGAAACAAGCCTTTGGGGGCACCAACTAGGGAAACAGCAATTACAAATTTTTTGTTGTTGTTGTTCATCCTCATGGAGGATATTTTTTCCAGTGATTTTTGTGCGAGAGAGAGAGGGAGGGGGACTGAGAGAAAGAGAGAGAGACATTGCTGTGAGAAAGACACATCAATTGGTTGCCTCCCACAGAAGCCCTAAAACCAGGATTGGGGATCGAAACCACAACCCAGGTAGGCACGCCTGACCAGGAATCCAACCCACGACCCTCCGGTGTGCAGGCAGACACTGTAACCACTGAGGCATACCAGCCAGGGCTACAGATGATGCTTTAACAATGCTGCCAATATCAGTTCAGGGTTGGCTATTCATATTAGATAATCCTTTTTTTACATTTTTTATTTCAGAGAAGAAGGGGGAGAGAGGGAGAGAGAGATAGACACATCAATGATGAGAGAGAATCCTTGCTCAGCTGCCTCCTGCACGCCCCACACTGGAGAACGAGCCTGCAACCCAGGCATGTGCCCTGACCAGGAATCGAGGCATGCCCTCCTGGTTCACAGGTTGACGCTCAACCACTGAGCCATGCCAGCCGGGTCATCCTATATAATAAAAGCCTAGCAACTGAACAGTGGAATGACCAGAATGACTGGTCAACCAGTCACTATGACATGCACTGACCACTAGGGGGCAGATGCTCAATGCAGGAGCTGCCCTCTGGTGGTCAGTGTGCTCCCACAGTGGGAGCTCCGCTCGGCTGACCAGGATGAGCAGCTGCTCCCGCTGTGGGCTGATCCCCACAGGCCACGCCCCCCACCAGTGCATGAATCCCATGCACTGGGCCTCTAGTATTAGATAATCTTTTAACAAAATCTCAAATTTATAGTCCACACCTCAGGTTGACAATTAATGGTTCCATAAAACACAAGATGGCACTCTCTTAACTACATATGATAGAAGCACCTCTATGAAGCAGGATGCTATTCGGAAAATTACCAGAGGTAGAGAAGATTCAGGAACCAGGGAACAGAATATAGATGTTTGAGTTAGGAGGACTGCAAAATATTTACCCCTGCTTAGACTGCACAGTGAGTTTGTGACAGAGCTAAAGAGACACTCCAGTGGAGGGAACTGCAGGGCGTTGGGGATCATTATTAGCAGCTATTCACAAAGGTTCCAGAAATTAGAGAAAATGCACACCCAGCATGAAGTTTTTCGGGTTTAAATATGGGTTTTCCTAAGACATTTAACTAAAATAGACACGTCAGTAGATAGTGGGAGAAAAGGCAGCACGTCCCAGCCACTGCTGCAGTTGACACCTCAAGTTACCCTGATACTTCACTTGAAATATGCTCTTAAGGACATCCATTCTGGTATCCTTTCTCACTTAATCTTTACAACAATCCCAAGAAGGTAAACTGTAGTCTCCTAGCAGTGAGAAAAACTACCGCTCAGAAAGTGAGACATCTGTATAAAGGTTACAGTGAGTGACAGAACCAATACTCAAACCCAGGTCTGGCTGTAAAGCTCACATATTCTTACTTTACTAGAGGCCTGGTGCACAAAATTCGTGCACGGGCGAGTGTGTCCCTCAGCCCAGCCTGCACCCTCTCCAATCAGGGACCCCTTGAGGAATGTCCGACTGCCCGTTTCCTCTCACAATCCAGGACTGCTGGCTCCCAACTGCTGGCTCCCAACTGCTGACCTGCCTGCCTTCCTGATTGCCCCTAACCGCTTCTGCCTGCCAGCCTGATCATCCCCTAACCACTCCCCTGCCAGCCTGATTGCCCCTAACTGCCCTCCCCTGCAGGCCTGGGTCCCCCCCAACTGCCCTCCCTTGCAGGCCTGGTCCCTCCCAACTGCCCTCCCCTGCTGGCCTGATCACTCACAACTGCCCTCCCCTGCTGGCCTGATCCCTCCCAACTGCCCTCCTCTGCTGGCCATCTTGTGTCCACATGAGGGCAGCCATCTTGTGTGTTAAAGTGATGGTCAATCTGCATATTACTCTTTTATTAGATAGGATTATGCTGCCTCCAAGGGTGGGACAGAAAGGGAAGCAAGCCTAGAATTAATCGTAAGATGTGACTGAAGGTGGTAGCCATTGGTCCAGACTAGAGTTTGGGCAGTGTAGAGCCAGAGCCCACCCTGTAATTAGTATCCTCAAGGGAAAGAGTATAAAGCAGTGGCGACGACAACCATTCAAAGGAAGAAATGAAGCATTTGAGGGCATTTTAGGGACTCTGCAAAAAAATTGTCTTGTAGAAACAACCTGCAGAAAGCTGTCTGTAACTGCTAGAAACAGACTAAGAACATCTAAAAACTTCAAGTTTCACATCATAAAAGAACTTTTACCCTGTTATCTAACTTATCAGAAGGTGACCTATTGCTCAGAGGATAATTATTTTACTCAGATTTCCCACTGATGACTCAAGTATATAGAGTAAACTTCTGTGCATGTCTGTCCACGTCACTAAGTGTATGCAGAATGGAGGGCACTATGATGCAATGGGAGATGCTGAGGGTTACCAGTGCCATGTGGGCAAGAAACTGGAAAATTCTATTTTCAAAATGTAAGGTTTCCTTTTTAAGACTGGTGAAATTACTTCCAAAAAATTACCCTTTGATCGAAGAGTATTTTCTTTCTGTGTAGTCTGATAACTTTTTAAATGTTATCATATAATAGGAACAAAATATCATGGAAATTTACTCAAATTTTTGTCTAAATAAAAATTGTTACCATCTGTACAAACTAGGTTCTGCATAAAGTCTCTTTAAATTGTCTTCTTTTACAGATTTATGAAGTGACACGGGCAATAAGAATTTAGAGTTCTTAAACGTTTAGCTTGATGAGACAACTATCCAAGTCATAATACAATCTCTTTGATTATGGAAGGGAGAAGGGGGGAAGGGGGAGGAAAGGAGGGATGAAGAGTCCCCTTAGAAAGCAGGGCACACTGACAGCTGTCTCCTCTGGCCATCCTCATTACTGTTCACAGAAAAGCAAATTATTTAAGAACAGCCAGTAGCTAAGCTGCAAACCACTGACACTGGTTCTCTATTCTTAGCATTTTGTGCTTTCTCACAGTTCTTGCAAAGAAAAAAGGTGAAACTGAAGAAACACCTAGTTCAGGATCAATTTAATTCCATTCAGTTAGAATGTAAGGTCAAATGTTTGACTTCCCTCAGAGAGATATCTTGAGTTAAGAAGACAATACTTCATGGAATATTTCCCAAATGTTTAGTCTGATAATTGAAGAAGAAAATTTAGTATCAATTTTCACAGATACTAAAGTGAACTCTCTCCACAAACAAGACAACTTTGCTAAACTTATGGAAAAGAGAAAGATAAAGTTGGGTTCTGTAACATGAAAAATATCTAGTAGTAGTAATACCAGTTAAGTCCTGCCTCTAAGCCTCCTAAGAAGTCATATACAAAGAATAAGCAAGGCCTGAGGCTGCTGGCACCATGAAGACCTATTTTCATCTATCTAAAGCTGTACTCTCCAGTAGAGTAGCTACTAGCCACATGTGGCTATTTAAGTTTATTAAAATTAAATGAAGTTTAAAATTCAGTTTCTCAGTCATACAAGCCACATTTAAAGTGCTCTAGGGCTACATGTGGCTAGTGGCTGCCACACTGGACAGCACAGATACAGAATATTTCCATCACTGCAGAAATAACTAGTGGATAGTGCTGTAAAGGTTCAAACCCAAGTGTGCCCAGTATTTTGAAAGTCACATAAATTGGGCTGGAGAGGCAACAGATTTTACATTAATTGGCTGTTATCAGGGTCACGTCCTTCCTATTACTAGGTGTCAGTTACCCCATCTGAAAAATGAGAGTCATATTTTTACTAGGTCAGTGGTGTCTAAGAAGGAATAATGCTGACACTGGTTATAGAGAAGAATGTTATATTTCTAGATTTACAATAAAATATTTAGGCATGAAGTATACGATGTCTGTCTCTTAAAATGGACCAAAAAAAGTGACTGCCCAACGAGATGGTGCATACTAAATGCAACGTGGCTGAAGCGATGGGTATGGGCTCTGAAGCAGGACCAACTTAACCTGAAATTCGGACTCTACTTCTTAGCTGTGTGATTAAAAAACTTACTCTACCTGTGCTGTTCACTTTCCTCACCCATAAAAGTGTAAAAACTTACCTTTCAAGGGTATCAGGGTAAGAAAAATAAATGGTATGTTTTCTAACAGCTCACATTTTCCTCTTAAGCACTACTTCAAGTTTACAAAGCGCTCCCATAAATACCACCGCAGAATTCCCGGGGGGTTGGTAACACTGATCTTACTCCTCTCAGATGAACAGACTCTGCAAGGTTTGTGCAAGCAGTGTGCACAGTTGGTAAGGGCTGAGCCTTGAACCCAGTCTTCTCACTCCAAGTCCACGGCTCCTTTCCATAGCACCACTCTGCTCTTCTTGAGAGGAGAGGATATACTTGGTGGTTTTCTGGGCTGCCCTAATCCTTACACAATGGCCTGTGATTAAGTATCTCCTCATTAGTAGCCTTGTGACCTTCAGGTTGAGATGATTATTGTCCCAAACACCAGACAAGGGCATAATGGCTAACTCAAGTGAAAAAGGAATAAAAGGAGAGTCAAGGTCAACTATTCCACTGAAAACAGATACCCAAAGACAAAAAGGGATTCCTTACCAAGGGCTTCCAAGCGTTCCGTTTGCTCTTCTCTCCATTTACGGATACTTTCAGGCTCTGATTGCAATCGATCCACTTGTGAAATAGCTGCGTAACTGTCTGTTGGGCCATTACTCTCCTTAACACAAAACACAATTGTACTCTATCAGTACCAAAAACTCCTTCCTGAAATGCACTTCATCCAAGTTAGAACCCCTGAGTATGTACAGCACTGAAGATTGTTAAAATGTTGAAGGATGACCTTAATAGCAATATCACAACCTGATAGGGAGCTTTCAGCATTACCACACTTAATCCTTACAGCCCAGGAAGAGGCAGAGTGGTTGTTACCCTATCTGTTAATAAATGGGACATGAGTGGGAGATAGGAAAGTCAGGGAGGTGAGTAATGGAGTTACTAGGAAACTTATCAGTTTTGGTTTCCTCACTTGACAAAGAGATTATGTGATATTTTCAAAGTAACAAAGGTGAGTACACAGTAGAGCAAGGCTTAGAACTTAAGACCTAAATGCTATTATATAATGCAGGAAGTAGGTCACTTAATACCACCTTATCAAAATATACTGAATTTGAGGAGAGTCCAAAAGAAAATGTATAGTTACACATCAAGAAAAAAAATAAAAAGGCAGGCAATCGTGAGGCATGCGTGCGTGTGTGTGCATGCACCCGTGCAGACTGCTCTTTATAGTGGGTTAGATTTGGGAGCTAACAAACAAACTGACAAAGACTCAAACAGAACTTAATCTTTAGAGAATTATTTCACCGCTTGAACTAGGGATTACCAGTTTAACCTAACTAGACTATCTACAAAGGTGGAAAAAATTATTTAAATTATTAGTAACTAACTTACTAGCATTTTTTATGTATCAGGCACATAAAAGCTCTCTCCCCCAAACACCTTGCAAAGCAAGTTTTTATTCCCATTTCACAGCTAGGGAATTAAACTGAGGCACAGAGAGATGACAGGCCCAAATTCATAGCTAGTAAAGCAGGGGTGGGGAATGTTTTTTCTGCCAAGGGCCATTTGGATATTTATAACATCATTCACAGCCCATACAGAATTATCAACTTAAAAATTAGCCTGCTGCCTGGCTGGTGTGGCTCAGTTGGCTGAGCACTGCCCCATGCACCAAGAGGTCACAGGTTCCATTCCTAGTCAGGGCACATGCCCAGATTGCCAGCCTGATCCCCAGTAGGGGGAGTACATGAGGCAGCCCATCAGCGTTTCTCTCTCTCCCTCTCCCTTCCTCTCGCTCTAAAATAAAAACATATTTTTAAAAATCAGCCAGCTATATTTGGTCAAACAATTAACTCACCCCTAATGCTTTGGCAGTGCCATCTCGGGCCTTATATGGCCCGCTGGCAGGATGTTCCCCATCCCTCTAGTGAGGATAAAGCCAGGATCTAAGCCCCATTCTGTTTCACTCTAAAGGCCAATCTCTAAACCAGGGATCGGAAACTACAAATCAGGAGGCCTGCCACTTGTTTTGTAATTCAATTTTACTAAAACACAGCTAAGCCCATTCGTTCATGTACTGTCCATGGATGCTTTCATATTGCAGCAACAGAGTAGTTTGACAGACCTTATAACTCAGAGAGCTTAATATCTTTACTATGTGGCCTTTTATAGAAAAAGTAAGTTAGTTCACCCTTGGTTTAAAAGGTTATGCTGGCCCCACCACATACTTACTGCCTTTGTTACTTTAGACCAGGGGTCGCCAACCTTTCGGACCTCGCGGACCACCAGTTGGTGACCGCTGCTTTAAACTACTGATTCAACCTGTGTGCCTCAATTTACTTCAATTTATTCATCTGTAACACAGGAATAACAACAGGACAGGTCCCTGAGGTTGTTGTGAGAATTAAATAAGTATAAACAGTGCTTCACAGCAGAGTGTTTAAATTCGCCTCCATCATCATCATCATCATCATCGGTCATTTCCTGAGAATAAAGCTGGTTAACACTAGGCCTGGTCAAAAACATTTTAAAAGAAAGCTCTATAAGTGTCACTTCTCTTCAAATCCTTCTACTTTGGCAGGTAACATATCAGCTACTAATATATCCAGGAAAATCAAGGGAATGGGGTCCTTCCTAAATCCGTCCATTCAAATCACAGGAAAGGAAGACTCTTGACCACTATCATTCAACATAATTAAAGAGTATTCTGTACCTGGTAGTACTCGCCATTCATCACTCCATCAACAGCATCTGCAAGACATAAGATTGCAATTTGTCAATCAGGGCTGATCAAATGCTGAGCCAAAGGTTTACAGAGTAAAATATAGCATTGTATGCAGTAGGTATTTTAAGTTATTCAACGTTTTATATATATATAAAGAGGTAGGGAGAGAGAAAGGGAGAGAAAGAAACAATGATGAGAATCATTGATCAGTTGCCTCCTGCACTCCCCACACTGGGGATCCAACCTGCAACCAAGGCATGTGCCCTGACTGGGAATCGAACCATGACCTCCTGGTTCATAGGATGATGCTCAACCACTGAGCCACAATGGCCAGGCTACAATCCAGTCTTACTGACACAATTATTCATAACCAAATGAGGAAGTCTACCTCAGAAATATAAAAAATGCCTAAGTAAGACCTAGAGACTATCAAATCCACATAGTACAAAATGGTGGCCCACATGCTGAGCATACTTTATTTAAAATATAAAGTACTAAGTTAAAAAATTCCACAAAATCAGGATTTCCATGTTTGGGGGAAGGGGCAGAGAGACAGAAGATATGGCAATAATGGGTCTGCATTCCTGAATTGGTAACACTGTTGGAAATGAGGGTAGCCTTCATATGGAGCATGCTCTGGACAATTTGCCAGTCCTCCCTAGCCCCAATTTTTTTTTAAAGATATCCAAATTGATTTTAGAGAAAGGGAGAGGGAGAAACACTGATGTGATAGTGAAACATCGATCAGCTGCCTCCTGCATGCCTCCTACTAGGGATGGAGCCCAGGATCAAACAGGCAACCTTCAGGTGCATGGGGAGGTGCCCAACCAACTGAGCCACACTGGCCAGGGCAAGCCCCACAAACCCATTCTGTGTTTCACTAATTTAATTACCTGACTAGTCTGATAAGCATGTGTTCCTAACCTAACCTAACCATGAGGCAGTCTCTACAGGGTTGCACACCATTACTCTGGAGTAGCTGCTCTAATTTACTTCAAAAGCCTCAAAAAAAATTTAGCTTCCACCTACATAATCTGTATTCTGTATCTGTTGGCTGACCCATGTTTACTAGCTAACTAGAGGCCCAGTGCACAAATTTGAGCACCGGTGGGGTCCGATCAGGCTGGGCAAGCTGGAGGCGGGGGAGGCGCAAGAGGTCGGCCGTCTGGCCCTGCCCCCGATTGGGCAGGTTGACTGGCTGCAGTGCGCATCATAATGACTGGTCACTTGAGCTTTTATATATATAGATTATGTAGAACTTCCATTATTTTGACCAATTTTTTTCAAACTGCAATGACATTTTATTGCATGGAGTAGGAGAGGAAAGCTGAAAGAAGAGATGAACCTAAATGACTTAAGAACTCAAGTAATAAAAGGAATGCCAAGCACTTAGTATGGGCCACCATTAGGAGGCCCTCAGGGGAAATATATGAAAATATTTTGCACAGCTTTCCTCTAGGGCAGTGATGGCGAACCTATGACACGCATGTCAGCACTGACACGCGTAGCCATTTCTGATGACAATGACACGCATGTCAGCACTGACACGTGAAGCCATTTCATGCCGAGGATGAAACATTTGCGAAATAATGTTTTTTCCTCAAAGTGACACACTACCCGAGTTATGCTCAGTTTTTTGGCGAAGTTTGACACACCAAGCTCAAAAGGTTGCCCATCACTGCTCTAGGGGCAGGTGCTCTCAGCCTCATTTTTTCCTTTTAACAGGCAAAGATTTCATCAAACCACTCCTCTGGTCTTGGTTCCTAACTAATTACAGGCATACCTCTTTTTTATTGCACTTCACAAATATAGTGTTTTTTACAAATAGAAGGCAAGACCCTCAACCATAATAAAAAAGATTATGACTCTCTTTATTGTAATACTTGCTTTATTGCAGTGGTCTGGAATCAAACTGGCAATATCTTCGGGGAATGCCCATAAACCCAACTTTAACTGCCCATTTTCCAAATCAACACTAACATTTTATCCATTCTTTTAGTTCTCTTGCTTCTCCCAATTACCATCCCCTTGGCTTTGAGAGTACTGAAAACTTTTATAGATCATTTCCCCAGCATGTCTTCCTGATACCAAAGCATTCTGTTTTTTAAAAAAGGAAAATGGAGAAAGAAAATACCATGTAATTTCATTACTCAACCCCTTGGTTTCTATCCTGTTAGTTTATCTAATGTGCATAGATGAAAAATTTCAGGAAAACTGGACTTCTAAAACATAACCTACTTCTTATTTTTATTTTTTACTAATCCATTCTTCTATATCATTAAATTCTCAACTTTATTAGGAAGACATGTACTACTTATCACTTCCAATGTGCCAGGCACAGTATTAAACACCTTATATACATTAAGTTTTAATCCTCACACAAACTTACATGTATCAGCACTTTACAAATGACCTTAGAATATGCATAGGGTTCCTTGAAGTCAATAAGGTATTCTTGAAGGGCCAGATAATTGGTGACACTATTTTCTCTTAAATTTATTTTTATGTTTAAAGATTTAAGAAAAATATTAAATGCACGTATTATGAAATAACCAGCCTTTAAAAAGTGGTGCAATACCTAAGCAAGCCAGGAAGTCAGAGGAAAGATCATCTGATAATTTGATACAGGAACACAAACTGCAGGATCTAAGCATTTACCAACACACTTCAGCTTTACTCTGTTTCAACTGCTGGCTATGAATCTGTAGGAGGAGGGCGAGGGAGACATTGATGTGAGAGAGAAACATCCATCCTCTGTAAACGCCCTGACTGGGAACCGAACCAGTAACCTAATTCTTTTACTCCTATGCTTTATTTATGATAGTACAAAAATCAGTTTCTCATAGTTTTTGTCATGGCTTTTTATACTCCAAGCTGTTTGTGAGTCCACCTACCCATATAATTTTTAAAAATACTCTATAGCCCAGGCAGCATGGCTTGCTCAGTGGTTGAGCATCAACCTATGAACCAGGAGGTCATGGTTCAATTCTCAGTCAGGGCACATGCCTGGGTTGTGGGCCGATCTCCAGAGTGGGGTGTGCATGAGGCAGCTGATCAATGATTCTCTTTCATCATTGCTGTTTCTCTCTCTCTCCCTTCCTCTCTGAAATCAATAAATAATAATAATAATAATGATGATAAATAATAAAAGTACTCTATAAACTTTTGGAAATATAAACTTCACCAAAAAACTAATCAAAGTATTTGGGAGGGGGTGGGAGAATATTAAACTAAACCTCAGTAATAAATTTACTGATGTAGAATTGCTGGGACACAGGATATACATTTAAAATTTTAAAGGTTTCTAAACACCAATCAGGTGCCCCATTTTTCTCAGACCTTCACTGAGAGTTTTATAATGTTTTAAAATTTTTGCTAATTTGATAGCAAAAACACACACACACACACACACACACAAAAAAACACCTTAAGGTGGCTTTATTGTGCCAATCTTATTTCCTATGAGGTAATTAAAAATCTGACACTTGATTTTCTTCTTTACTGGTCTGTTTTGCCCATTTTTATCTCTTAAATATTCTCTCTGGATGTATTCCTCTCATACTACGTGTTTTCCCCACTTACTTTTTATATGGTTTATGATATTTAACACCTAAAACTTAACTTGTGCCGAAACCGGTTTGGCTCAGTGGATAGAGCGTCGGCCTGCGGACTGAAGGGTCCCGGGTTCGATTCCGGTCAAGGGCCTGTACCTTGGTTGCGGGCGCATCCCCAGTAGAGGATGTGCAGGAGGCAGCTGATCAATGTTTCTCTCTCATCGATGTTTCTAACTCTCTGTCCCTCTCCCTTCCTCTCTGTAAAAATAATCAATAAAATAAAAAAACAAAAACAAAAAAAAAACGTAACTTGTATGTAGACAATATCCATTTTCCCTTTATGATTTCTGTATCTGCTTTTATGCTAAAGGCCTTTCCTATTCCAAGATAAATATTCACTTTTCTCCTGGTATTTGGGGGGGGAATCCTCTCTTTAATCCACCCAGAATTTATTTTTGTGTAAGACAGGAAAGAGATAATTTTAAATCCTAGAGCCTACAAGCCAGATGGACATTCTGGTTAATAAATTACAGCTAACATACCAACTACTCAGTTAATATATTCTAGCCCAGGGCCATTCCCAATAGGAAAGTCTTTGATCACTATTCCATCACAAAACTAGAAGCAGTTCTCATCCCTTACCTCCTAAGTCACATGCTATCTGTCCTTTGGGTCTGAAGACTCTTCGAGACCCACTGGAAAATGCTTTGAACTCTGATACCTTACCATTGTACTTATATTCAACTAGTCCAAGTCAAAGAATCGTCTGTGGCTACAGAAACATGCAGAAAGGACATTAGGGCGCCTGACTTATTAGGACAACTAAGCTGAGCAGCCTGACGCTTCAGAAGGAAACTGTCTAGGGCAGCGGTCGCCAACCGTTCGGACCTCAGGGACCACCAGTGGTCTGCCAACACCAGTTGGTCATCCAAACAGAAACAAGGGTCAGAATATGATTCCAGAGATGAAAAACTCTTTGTCCCAAACCCACCTTCAACCTCCCCAACCTTTCAAGTCAAGCAGACCAGGGTTGGATTCCAGTGGAGCTATGTATTAGCTTAAATGCTGTTAGGATCATTGTTTAAATTCCATGATAAGTTTTCATCTGAAATAGGAGGACACTAACACTTAGAACCTGGCATACAGTAAATGGGTAGTACTACTAAATACCATGCATGAGATTTCCTTGAACTTAGCTTCACCACTACCAAGAAAATTATTCTCCCTTCTCCAGCTTTCCTTTAAAATTCATGTACCTCCATTTCCTTCTCCTCCAGGAACCTGACAGAAACATACCAAATAGTGCCTTACTGCCATACTCCTTTAGTAGCTCCTTAATCACCTCTTATTTTCCTCCCTCCTGACTGCAGGTTTTCAACAGCTCTAGAATTAGGCTGCCTCTTTCCTAACCACCTGTTCTTCATCAATATCCCTGGAGCCACTTCACCAGGCTGGTTACCCCCCATCTTTAAATCTATGTAGGTATCTTTCCACCTCTCCTAATAACTAAGGGAATCATCCAGGGTTCAAGCCTAATCTCTCTGGTTTCTGCCTACCCCCATCCTCCATGGGCCTTTCCCCCAAGGCTGGGAGGAGTTTAGGTGTGCTCCTCTGTTAAGGGACACAGAGCTCCCTCCTAAAATCTGTTTCCTCAATACACTCCCTGAAAGCCCACAGGCCTGTAACACCCTCCTCTCCCTACTCCCAAAAAATAGTAGTAGCTAGGTACTGTGTGTAGTAATAATATACTGTGTGTAAGCACCTTACAGGTGTTTTCTAATGTAATCCTAGCAACCCTATGTGGTGTATATTTTGCAACTTTTACAGAAGAAAAAACTCAGGCAAGGCAGTGGCGGCTATATAAGCTGCCAGAAAAGCTATACCCACACAAGCAGTCTAGGACAGCACAGAATCTTGAGAGAGGCAGTGGGAGAGGAAAGAAGGAGGGAGAGAGGGCAAAAGAGGGGTGAAAGAGAGAGGAAAAGAAAGGGAAAAAGAGGGTGAGGAAGAGAGAAAAGGGAAAAAAAAGTCTAACTTTTTTCTAGTTCTCTAATCCCCCAAGGAAGTGCTGACGGCTGCACTATTACCAACTCCAACTACACTGTCAGATCAGGCTTTAAATCACTAAATGCTTAGTTCACTAAGAAAGTCCTTCCTAGGAACTAAGTCAGCAATCATCCCTTCCTTCCCTTTGCTGAAAGCTTAACACACAAAAGACCCATGAGTCTAACTATTTTCTCCCTTTTACCTTTCAAACTGCCAATCACCAAGAATGGACATTTTTGCCCATTTTTCTGTGAGTATCTATGTCCAGACGCCCTGCTAGGCATTGTGGATACAACAGTGAGCAAGAGGTAACACTGTCCTTGAATCAGGACAGTCTTCTAACTATGGGTCCTAATTCTCCCAACATTGTCCTACCCAGGGCAGCCACAACTGCTTTTCAGAAATGACAATTTCTTATCCCAGGACATCCCTGATGAAACTGCAACAGAATATTATACAGTGAAAGAGTGGGGAAAGGGTTCAGCTATTAATTTGCCCTTAAGCAAGTAATTTCTCTGTAAGACTCATTTTCTCTTCTATTAAATGAGGAAGGTAAACTAAGGACCTAAAAAAAAAAAGTACATTTTATGATTCTTAGGCAAATGTTAAAGACCACACAATAACAAAAGAACACCTGTATTACTTAAAGCCAACTTCACCTCCCAGCCACAACCCAGTTCAGTCTAACCTTCTAGCTATAAATTGCATTTTCAGGTATATTACACATTATCACATATTGGGACAGATCCCAGAGACTGCAAACTAGTGGTCTCCCCACGTCCACTCCCCCCCCCAAAGATTCTGCTTGGTTGGCATAGTAATTTGAGATTTCTGAGTCTGAACGCTTTTCTGAAAAGCACCATTCTAATGCACCAAAGCCTCAGTCTCCAACACTCATTATCTCACACCAGCATGTTTTTCTCATTTATGTTAATTGCGTGGCCCCTTAAAGTAGCTCCCATTTGCCCCACGAGTGCCTTATTCTCCTTCAATAAGAATTTTAAAAAAGTAAATGAAAGCCCTGACCACGTAGCTCAGTTGGTTAGTGTGTCCTCCTGATATACCAAGGTTGCAGGTTCGATCCCTGCCTCAGGACAAATACAAGAATCAACCAATGAACGTATAAATGGAACAACAATCAATGTTTCTTTCTCTAAAACCAATCAATTAAAAAGTAAATGAAAAGCCACGTCTCACTTCTAGCTAATTTCCTCTTTCCCTATATAACTGAAAAGATTTCTGCCACTCATCCTTTCCTCCCACCATGACAATCCTAAACATCACACAGATGAGGCATTAAATTAAAAGGTCAAATTGGCATACCGCTTTTTGCTTGTTTGTTTGTTTTTCCTTGAGCTTGGCTGGGGAAAGCCCACACATCACTCTCTATTCGCCTCCTTCTAATCTTTCGTTCTGCTTAGGCAACACTGCCTGTCAAAGCCATTTCCAGAGGAAGCCGAGTTCCTGCAGTCCTACCGTAATACATTCGAAAAAATGGCAAAACTCTCATCCCTCGTTGGCCGGCTTCTTTCTCCAAGGCTAGATCATCTTCCTCGAGTTTCCTATTCACTCCTTCTTTCCTCCCCATAGCCCAACATTCTGTACACCTTCAGTGCTTAAATGCATCACTGCCATTTTTGTCTGTGTCTAAAACGGCACTATTTTTTTTCTGCCCTCCTTTCCTAATAACTGGCCCCGTGCTGGGCTCAGACTTGCCTGTAAGTCTGCCCAAACTGCGCCAATGCGGCTGTGCTTCCGAGGCCAGGCTCACAGCAGAGCCAGTGCTCAATGAAAAGTTCCGGAATTGAACGAGCTTCTTCGGGCCCCTCAGCGTGACCGTCACCCTATTTGCTTTGCTTTCTTCCCAGCTCGCGCCCAGGAGCGCTCAAACACACCCACCGATCGGAGTAAGCGTCTCAAGCCTAGGTTTCTTGCATGACTGGGCCGGGGTCTCGTTTCCTCTCTGCACTCAACCTCCCGGTTCAGCAAAGAACAAGTCACACGGAGCTCAGAGCCACTTAGGGCCGAGCTTCCAGACAAGTCCGCCCGCCCCCAAACGCGCCGCACTCTCACCCGGACTCCCCGGCGGCTCGCCGTGTGGCTGGGGTCCAGGGGCGCCGCCGTCAAGGATGGCGAAGGCCTCGTCGTTCTCGATGCCCGCAATCTCGCTCTCCTGCTGCGCCAAGAAGGCCGCGGCCGGGTCTTCTTCGCCGGCCACCCCGTTCCCCAGAGCGGGGCCGCCGGGAGTGCCGGCAGGGGCGCCGAACGGATCTAGTTCAGCCATGGCGGGCAGTTCAACGGCACAGACACCGGCGCTGAGAGACACACCAGCAAACCCACGGACACCGCTCCCGGCAGCAGCCTCTGCGGTGGCGTCTACGCTCGGAGGACAAGCTGGAGTGAGAAGGCGGAAGCGGAAATCCTTCCCCTATATCCGGTTGGTCTAGACATGGTTGGAGAGCCGAAAAGGTAACAACCAATCAAAGGACGGAAATCGCTCACGAGCTACCCAATCAGCAGAAGGAGGGGCGGGCCTCCGAGGAAAACTCGTGACTTGAGCAGCTCGGGAGAGGGGCGTGAGTGTGTGAGAGCTGTAAGCCCCGTGGGCTCAAGAAAGGCGGAAGTAGCGCTGGACTTAAAGCAGCCATTAAGACTTCACCGACCTGGCGCCTACACCTCTGAGGGGACGCTAGTGCTGAACCCGACGTGAGGTGAAGTTAGGACAGCGATGCTATTAGACAGAACTTTCTGGAGCTGTGAAGTTCTGTAGCGATCACCTGGTTCATAAGGAAACTGAAGCCGAAACCGGTGTGGCTCAGTGGATAGAGCTTCGGCCTGCGGACTGAAGGGTCCCGGGTTCCATTCCGGTCAAGGGCATGTACCTTGGTTACAGGCACTTCCCCAGTAGGGGGCGTGCAGGAGGCAGCTGATCGATGTTTCTAACTAACTATCTCCCCTCTCTGTAAAAAATCAATATTATATATATTTTTTAAAAAAAGGAAACTGAAGCCCCTGTGTGGCAAGGGAGTCAGTGGTCAGGAAACCCAGGGCTCCCGGCTCCTCCCTAATGGTAGTAGCCACGACTCTTACATGGACACACCTTTCCCAGCTAGGGACTTGTTTTAGACGTCCCTTCCGTGTTTTAGACCAGGGACATGTTTATAGCATGGTTAGTTCATCTTGTCTACACCATAGGAACGATATAGAGTGGTTCCGGTTTATCCTGCTCATGTTGAGGAGGGAAGCTTATGCAGGTGCCTACACTCCGCTACCACCGCCACCCCAGAGGGCGGAAATCGAACACCCACCACACAGAGGCCAAAGAGGTCTCCAGAAGTAGTCAGCAAGGGACAAGAAACTGGCTTTTAAAAATACTCATGCATTTTTTTGTTTTTATCTAAAGGTAACAACGCTATTATAGTTACTACACACCAAGAAGCTAAATTACAGATAATAGTCATGTGCCTCTGTGAGAGGTGAGAGGGAGGGGAAGAGAGGCAGAGGGTGGTGCTGTGCTCTGGGAAGTGACTTGGCTCGGTAATGGAAGAATCAGGAAAAGTACACGCATATACTAGCAGGTGAAGAAAGTGTGGTGTAGTCAGCTCATGGAGGGCCTGAGTGTCCAGGTGAGGATTATTCCTTAATTGCAGAGGCTTCCAGGAGCCTTTGAAGGACTTGAAACGGGCAATGACTTGATGAACCTTGTTCTGGAAGAATCTCCTGGCAGTGAAAGCGGGTTCTGAACGGAGGAAGGACAGTTAGGAAAGACACAGCTGCAGTCATTCAGGAGGGAGATGGGGGAGGGGGACAAGGATAATATTCAGGGCACGGAGCATTGGGCTCAGGTGGAAGGAAAATAATGGAGGGAATGTACACAGTACTTGGTAAGTGATAGCATTTAGGAGGCAGAGAGAGAGAGGAGTTACAGATAACATTTATAGCTTGGAAACCCCTGGACAGAAATAGCCACAACAGTAAAAACCAGATGAGTAGAACGGGGCAGGAGAGAAAGGAAGAATTCCATGTGGACATATTGAACCCAGGGACCTGTGGGATAGTCAGAAGACACTCGAACAGGCTATTGGAAATCTAAGTCTGAAGTTCAGGAGAGAGGAGGTTTAATTCCACCAATGGTGGGCAAAGTTGTGTAGGGCCGACTGTTCTGCTGAAAACAACTAGAAGAGCTGGTGGAAAAGGTTTTTAAAATCTCTTTGAAGGCATCAGAGGATGAACAAAGCAGTGAGGAATTGTGGGCCCAAGTTCTAGGAGAGCTGGAGGGAAGCCAACACCAGTGAGCCTACTATTTGGAGCCACTTTTCCTCTCAAGGTGATTAGTATTTCTAAAAGCAGAACCTGAGCCCTAGCTGGTTTGGCTCAGTGGATGGAGCGCTGGCCTGGGGATTGAAGGGTCCTGGGTTCGATTCCGGCCCAGGGCACACACCTGGGTCACGGGCTTGATCCCCAGTGTGGGGTGTGCAGGAGGCAGCCAATCAATGATTCTCTCTCATCATTGATGTTTCTATCTCTCTCCCTCCCTCTTCCTTCCTCTCTGAAATCAATCAATCAATAACATAAAAAGCAGAATCTGAGAAGCTGAATAGAGAATTCAATAAACAAGGCTGGGGAGAAGAAAATAGTTGAGGACCTACCAAGGAGGGGCCCTGATAAAATACCAGGCTTTTTGTTGGAACCCTGAAGGCTACTGCACTAGGAATAAAGGTGAAAATAGACTAAAGCCCAATTTTAACTACTATAGATCCTTGATTGAAGTGATTCCAGCTTTCTAGTGCCCTTAGCCTAGCACTGCCTGCCAAAAGCAAAGGTAAATTCTCTCTGACGGAAAAGAAAAAATGTCATGCAAAAAATAACCAAGCATGTAAAGACAAAACATACTCAGAAACATTCTCAGGGACAGACACAGAGTAGAAATCCCAGGGGATTCAGATAATGGAGTTAACAGACCTAGACTTTAAAATAGCTATGATTAATGAGTTCAATTAAAAGCAAATGAGGATTTCAGCAGCTTGAAAATTTGAGAACTAAAATTTAGCTCATATTAAGAATTCAGTGGATGAATTTTAATAATGGATTAGACATAGCCGAAAAGAGAATTAGTGAACCAGGAGGTAGAGCAGAAAAATATCCAAGTTGAAACACAGACTCAAAAAGCTGAAAAACACACAGAAAAGAGCATTAAAAAAAACATATGGGATATGAAGAATACGATTTATAAACATGTAATTTTAGCTAGGAGAGGAGAAAGAGAATGAAGCAATGTTAGGAGAGAAAATAGCTAAGAACTTCCCAAAACTGATTAAATAAATCAAGCTTAATATTTTAGAATCACCATAAATTCCAAGCAATATAAAACATACCCTCCCTAAATGAATATTTAAAAAAAATGTGTCTCTTGTGCACTTTTAAATTGGCATCTAAATTTTTCATAATAATTAGTTGCCAGGGATGCAATTTCTAGTATATTGTAAATATTGATCATTTTAAATAAACTTGTTTCATTGCTGTTTTCAATGTATCCAATGGCTTCAAAAACATAGTGATTTGATACTATCCATTTAAGAAATACACGACAGCTTTTCATTAACCTTAAGAAATTTGAGATTCTTACTTTTGATCCATGAATATATACTACCATTCCAATACTTGCCCCCTAAGTTCTATCATATTATAATTTTTGTACTTGAAAGACTTATTGATCACCATAATACAGTAGCATCAACAAAAATCACTGATATAAAATCCATAGGGAGAATGTGTATATTTCTAGGGCTGAAATTCATGAATTTCAAAAGCAATTCTGTTGGGGTGTATATATAACCTTTTGTAATAACCAAGTGTTGTCAATTATAATTTACAGAATGCTATAATTAAAATTTTTCTTTCAATATGTGAAAAAAGACAATTTATACTTCTTTGTAACAAAAATATGTAATATAAATATAATTGACTTTTAAAAATATTCCATGATCATATGATTCTGAATATTAAAAATTTGTCTTGGATTGACATCATTGTAATTATTAACAGTATAAGCAACAAAAATACACCTGAACACTTTGTAATTATTAAATATAAAAGGTAAAATTTTATTAGAAATTCCTGTCTTAATGAGATAGGCTTGTATTATATATTGCTGTGTAATAAATTATCTTGAACTTATCATCTTAAAATAACAGACATTTATTATTTCAGTTTCTGAAAGTCAGGAATCTGGAAGGGCTTAACTGGATGTTCCTCACTGTGTTTTTAAATATATATATATTTTATTAATTTTTTACAGAGAGGAAGGGAGAGAAATAGAGAGTTAGAAACATCGATGAGAGAGAAACATCAATCAGCTGCTTCCTGCATAACCCCTACTGGGGATGTGCTTACAACCAAGGTACATGCCCTTGACTGGAATCGAACCTGGGACCCTTCAGTCCGCAGGCCGACAACCAGCTAGGGCCTCACTGTGGTTTTGATG
This sequence comes from Eptesicus fuscus, assembly GCF_027574615.1. NCBI lineage: Eukaryota > Metazoa > Chordata > Mammalia > Chiroptera > Vespertilionidae > Eptesicus > Eptesicus fuscus. The sequence continues at coordinate 50,690,884 of NC_072487.1, read as the reverse complement.
TCCATTTCACTGATGACTAATGATATGGAGCATCTTTTTAAAATATATATATTTTATTGATTTTTTTCACAGAGAGGAAGGGAGAGGGATAGAGAGTTAGAAACATTGATGAGAGAGAAACATCAATCAGCTGCCTTCTGCACACCTCCTACTGGGTATGTGCCTGCAATCAAGGTACATGCCCTTGACCGGAATCGAACCTGGGACCTTTCAGTCCAAAGGCCGATGCTCTATCCACTGAGCCAAACCAGTTAGGGCTGGAGCATCTTTTTATATGATTTTTGGTCATGTGGTTCTTGTCTCAGATCCTTTGCCCATCTTTTAATTGTGGGGGGTTTTATTTTGCCTTTTATTGTTGAGTTGTAAGAGTTCTTTATATATTCTAATACAAGTACCTTGTCAGAAATGTGGTTTTCAAATATTTCCTCAATTTGTGTCATTTCACTTTAATGGTGTCCTTTGAAGAACAAAAGTTTTAAATTTGAATGATAGTTACTTATGTTTTTGGAATAATATCTAAGGAACTATTGCCTATTTGGAGTCATAAAGACTTACACTTGTGTGAGACTGATAAAAGTTTTCTAAAAATTCAAAATCAGAAATAAAAAAGGTCATGGACAATAGGGGGGTTGGGGGCATACGTGGGGAGGGGTTCGGGATGGGAATAGGGGGATGAGGACAATTATGTGATACCATAACCAATAAAGAAATTTAAAAAAAAGAAATAAAAATGGGATCACTGAAATTTTTAAAGACATTATAAAGATCCTAAGAGAATATATGTTAGTGACTTTGAACATTTTAATGAAACAGAGAAATTCCTAGAAAAATACAACTTAAAAATAACAGGAGACATAGAAGTGAATATTCCTAAGAGTAGTAAAAACAATTTAATAAACTAAAATCTTCCTACAGCCCTTGCTGGTGTGGCTCAGTTGGTTGAAGTGCTGTCTGGTACACCAAAAGGTGTTTTGCTTCCTGGTCAGGGCACATACCCACATTGTGGGTTCGATTCCTGGTTGAGATGTGTGCTGGAGGCAACCAATCAATGTTTCTCTGTCACATCAATGTCTTTCTCTCCTTCTCCCTCCCCCCTCTCTCCCAGCCCCTCTCTGAAATCAATTAAAAAACAAAAAAACAAAACACCTTCCCACACACACACACAAAAACTCCATTTGGTTTCGTTAGTGAAAATTCCAGTCTTTACAGATTCTTCCAGATAATTTTAAAAAGGAGGATATACTCCTCGACTCATTTTATGGGAAGCATCGTCTTGTCATAAAACTTAACAAAAACAACAAGAGAAAGGAAAATTATTGGCAAGCTTATTCCTGAGTACGGTTGTAAACCCCTGAGTGGGAGTGGGACGGATCAGCACTTTCCTCCCGGTCTTTCCCAGCGAGTGCAGCAGTGAAGCCTCGCCAGAGTGCAGGAAGCAGAAGCTATCTGAGAACTTTGAGAAGTACACCGTGGCAGGTGAATTGGGGAAGAGCCCCAAAATATGAAGCACTGAACTGGTAATGAGTTCACCATATTTTTATCCTCCTGCCCCTTGGCCTCAGACACGGGCAAGGTTATGAAAGTACATGGCAGAGTGGGCTAAGGAAAGCTCTAGCTTTCTGGCTAGAGAACTAAGAAGAGGAGCCCCAGGGAACTGAATAAATAGTATAAGGGAGATCATAGAATAAATCACATAATATTTTTTATAAACTCCTTTAGAACTTTACACCTTTAGGTTGATCTGGTCTTCATCAGCATATGAAAGACTTGGAGAACTGAATTTACCGTCATCCAGGTCCCAGACTAGCCACTAGGGGGCGCACACATGGGACAGGGCGGAACCCCATTGCAAAATCTTGGAAAACTGAAATGAAATTCTAACCACAGCTAACAAAAAGTCAGTTGGAACTACAGTAATGGCCTGAAGCTAATTAGGTCAGTTGCATACTAATACAAAAATATCAACATTCTTCACAGGATTTAAACAAGACCCCAAGGCCGAAACCGGTTTGGCTCAGTGGATAGAGCGTCGGCCTGCGGACTGAAAGGTCCCAGGTTCGATTCCGGTCAAGGGCATGTACCTTGGTTGCGGGCACATCCCCAGTAGGCGGTGTGCAAGAGGCAGCTGATTGATGTTTCTCTATCATCGATGTTTCTAACTCTCTATCCCTCTCTCTTCCTCTCTGTAAAAAAATCAATAAAATATATTTAAAAAAATAAAATAAAATAAACAAGACCCCAAGTCTCATGTCATAATGTTCAAAAATGTTTAAGATGCAATCTAGAATTACTTGGCATATGAATAACCAGTAAAATTTCCATTCACAAATAAAGAGACAACACATGTCAATACCAAGATGACTTATATATTGGAATTATCTGACAAAGACTTTAACGCAGCCATTATAAAAAATGCTCTAACAAATAATTGCAAACACCCTTGGAACAAATGGAAAACTAGAAAGTTTCAGCAAATAAATAGGAAATATTTTCTATGGAAATGTTAGAACTAGAAAATAAATAAATAAATATATAAATAACTGGATAGACCCCAGGAAAATGGAGATGTCAGCTAAGCCTGGAAAGCTGGGGACTGGGGCAGCTGGGAGGAAGAGGAGGTGTGTTGGGGAGGGGCGGGGGGAGAGGGAGTGGGAGGAGGAGGAGAAGGAGGAGGAGAAAAGAAAAGGAATAAGTGGGAATACAAATAATAAACTAGAAAGCTTAAATCCAAATATATCAATAATTGCATTAAATGTAACTGTTTTAAACATACCAATAAAAAAACAGAGGTAGTTAGAATGAATAACAAAACATAAAACAATTATATTCTGCCTACAAGAAACTCACTTCAAATGTAATGCTACTAGTATAGATAGGGTAAAAGTAAAAGAATAGAAACATTAATATCAGACAAAGTAGACTCAAAGCAAGGAAAATTATAAGGGATAAAGGCATATATTACATAATAATTAAACTATCAAATCACCAAGAAAACATTACAATCCTAAATGTATATGTAAGTAGCAACAATGATCTCAAAATACATGAAGCAAAAACTGACAGAACTTAAAAGAGAAACACACAAATCCACAATTATAATTGGGGACTTTACCTCTCCTATGACAAAAATCTATAGAACTAGCCCTGGCCGGGTAGCTCAATGAGTTGGAGGAAAAGGAGGAAGGAAGGACTACATTGGTAAATATATCAAATTATAATTCCACTGTGCTAAAGATCTATTTTAGCAAGCACCCCAGTGATTCTGCTGCAGGTGGGCATGGTCAGTATTGCCTGGTATGGCAAGGAAAAGAAATAATACCGAGAAAAGGCCACAAAGCACAGTGTCATCATTAGGCAATCTGGTTGCATGGTGGGAACAGAAGCCATCCTGAGTGGGTTAGAGACCGGACTGGAGCCAGAGAGCATAGACAACATTTAGGAAGCTCAGCTGGGGAAAGAGATGGGCAAATAGCAAAAGGTAGACCTCAGAGCTGAAGTGGGTTTGTTGTCAGCATCAGAGAAACATGAGAATAGGTATGGGACGGAGAGAAGAAATCAGGAAGGGGTGGAGACAGGGAATTGAGGAGCCTGAGAAGTTGTTAGGGGACAGAATGAGGAGACAGGAGGGATCAACATCGAACTGGGGAAGGAAAAGAAGCCAAAGCTCTGAGAGATTTATGGTGCACATGGGATTGTTCACGGAGATAGGTCATCAGAGCTCTCTCTGGAGTTCTGGTGGCAGGATGAGAGCTAAGCGGCTGAGAAAGAAGAGAGGGAAGCCGTGGGGCTCCAGGACACCAGAGGGTGGGAGAATCAGCTGTGGGGAATGGCATCCAGAGTCAGTAAGAGGCGACTCCGGGGTCAGCTAAGCCTAGTGGGCTGGGGACTGGGGCAGCTGGGCTTAGTTGCATGGATCTATAAGACCCCATTCCTCTACCTGGGGGGATGCAGTGAGGTGAGCAGAGATGGGGGCTTGCCAGGATTGGAGAACTGAGAAGTGTAGGGCAAGTTCCAGGGGAGAGGGGGTCAGCAGTGAAGTCCAAGGTTCTGGCCTGGAAAGAGGACTCACTGAAAGTGCGTGTGTGTGTGTGTGTGTGTGTGTGTGTGTGTGTGTGTGTGTGTGAATTGAGTGGCTAAGTAAATTCATGAATGGATGAGGTGAATGGATGAATGAGGATTGTATATGGTATTCAAGGACTTGGTCAGTTTCTTCTAAATTGTTGAGGATTATATGTAAGTACATAAATGAATGAAAGGGAAACAGAGGTAGTTTGAATTGAAGGAAGCTCACCAAGGCTTTGAGGTAGGAAGTTTCAAAAAGCATTTTATGGAACCTAACTTAATATAAGGGCCCAAGAACATGGACCCTTGTCTCACTCCTTTATAGAAGCAGGAAACAGACTGACAAATCTCAGAAGGAAGGTGGCAATGGCGGGGTGGGGGGGGGGGGGAAGATTAACCAAAGAACTTACATGAATATATGCATAACTTATGAACATAGACAATAGTGGTGGTGAAGGCCTGGTGGGGGCAGGAGTATGGTGGAGGGGGTCAATGGGGGGGGAAAGGGGACTGTAATACTTTCAACAATAAAGATAATTTTTTAAAGTCCTGCTGTAGCACTTTTTAATATATGCCAGGGACTGTCCTAAGCATTTTGCATGTTGTAACTCACTTAAACTTCACATCATCCTGTGAAGCTGGCACGCCTATTATCTGCCTTGTACAGATAAGGAAACTAAGGCATAGAGATGTTAAGTAACTTGCCCAGGATTACCCAGTAAGTGATGGAACTGGTATTTGAACTAGCCCATCTGTCCCCAGCGACCATAACCAACTGCTATACCATCCTGTCTCTCACAGCCTGTCATTTCGCCTCTTCCCCAAGCTTTTCTCCAATGGATATGTTTCTTTCTTCTCCCTTTACTGACTTCTCTTCTGAGTCCCTCAGACCTCATATTTCTGGAGAAAGTTTTCAATGAACCTTGCTTACTGTAAATAATTGTAAGTAACCCCCAACTTTCCCCCCAAATGATACCCAGACATACCATAACTTCCTAGTAAAAAACCCTGCCTCCCCCTCCCTCATCTTCTACACTTCATCTGCCCCCCCAACCCATTTCCTGTGCCCCATCCCTGAGCCAGACCCATATCACCTTCTTCTTCCCTAGCCCAGGAGGCTATTCTCCCTGAGCTGGGATTGGATCCCCCTGCCTTCCTGGGCAGACTCTACGGAAGTGAGTGTTGGAGGAGTCTAAGACCTTCCAACTAAACAAATGCTTTACCTGTCAGTCTAGCACAGCGGTCGCCAACCGTTCGGACCTCAGGGACCACCAGTGGCCCGCGGACCCCCCGTTGGCGACCGCTGGTCTAGCAGATGCCTGCAAGTTGACTACAGGGTTCTAGAACAGGGGGCTTTCCAGATACCATCTTGGCCAGTTCCCAGGAGCTGTCTCAATCTCACCCCCTAGCCTCAGGTTGGAAACCCCCAGTGACAAAGTGACCCTGAATTTCCACCCCCTGGGAGCCAGTGCCCAGGACATGCCTCCATGCTACCCGCCAGGGACTCCTTCTCAGCCTCAGCTTGCATCCCTCCAGGGACACAGTGGTCCTGAATTTCTACCCACTGGGAGCAGCCCTAACCCAGAATCTCCACCTTCAGGATGAACACAGACTGGAACACAAAGAAGGAACCAACAGGCCATCTTCCTTTCTTTCCCTCTCTCATTAAATTGCGAATAATAATGCATTTACGTATTCTCCCACTTAGAAAGTGGTTTAAATCCTTTGAAGAATCTTGCAAGGTAGCTTGGCTAGACAGCAGGCAGGACAGTCCAGGGCCTCCGGTGGGGGGGCCACGATCTTCCACTCGCCCGTCTTTTGGTCCAGCAAGTAGGCATTTGGATTGATGGTGTAGTCCTTCGTCTGGACGTCGCTGGCTGTGGTGATGCCCCCACATACAAAGACTTTGCTGTCTCCAATGGAGCATATAGCATGGGACACATCCAAGGGACAGCAGTTCGGCAAGAGAGGCACTGTGGTGGTCGTCTTGTTGGCCTTTATCTTCTGCAGGTTGATTTCCACACTCTGCCGGTGGCTGTGCACACAGAGGTTGTTGTCTTGATCAAAGGAGAGCAGGGGCCGGTGGTTGAACTCGATGGGGAAGGTGATGCACTGGACGACGTCCCCAGTGTTGGTGTCAAAGCAGTCCACCACCCCGACCCGAGAAATGTAGCCCTTCACCAAGCACCGCCCAGTGACGATGTACAGGTTCCGGTCGCCCTTGGTGATCACGGCTGTACCGTCCATCGGAATGCTCATCTTTCCTGCCAGGTACCAGGCCTCCTTGCGCTCATCATAGCGATAGATGTTCGAGACATACCGCCTTGGGGCGATGCTTCCACCCACTGAGTACACTGTCCCCCCGCAAGTCACCATGGTGTGGAAAACAAGCCCGATTGGGAGGTCAGGCAACTTGGTCCAGGAGTTGTCATCCATGTCATACCTCCAGGCTGTCTTCAGCCCTGAAATCTGCTCAGTGGTGCCACCAGAGATGTAGATGTAGCGACCAGCAGAGGTGGCGCTAAGTGCTGCTGCCCGGTAGGGCATCTCTGAGAGCTTCAACCACAGGTTCTCCTGTATGATATAGGCAAATACCCCATCATTGAACTTGCCCTGGGCCTTTTGGCCACCTAGGATGACCACTGAGTCAAGCAGGGCCCCTTTCCGCTGGTAGCTCAGCAGGCTGCATGGTTTCTCCTGCTTGCGGTCCACAAGGACACTCTCAATCATGGTGGCGTGAGCTGAGCTGTTCTCCATTCCCATCAATTTGTTGCAGGCAAATGTCAGTGTCTTGTTGGAGACGGCGTTAAGGTTGATGTACATGAAGAACTTCTTGAAATACTTCTCCCGCTCGTCCTTTCGAAAGTACACCCAATTGATGAGTGCGCTGAGAGCCTGGTCCTCATTGAGCACGTGCAAGTTTTCATCTCGAAGTAGGCGGCCAAAGATGATAGGCGGACAGCGCATGAAGTGCATGGAGCCCTCAGGACTAACCCAGTAGTGGAAGTTGTCACGAATGCCAGAGTAGGCCAAGTCTGATACCTCTTTGAGCTCAAACAACTCGGCCAAGAAGAGGTAGTGCAAGCAGTTGGCTCGACGGATGGACTTAATCAGAAAGTCACTGCAGTGGATTCGGAGGCGTGGAGTGTTGAAATACTGGGCCCCTCGAAGGAGTTCCTCCACATTCTGCTCTGAGATCACCACCTTGCCACTGTAGAAGTAGTCCAGGAGCTGCTCCACGGTGGTTGGACTCAGGTAGTTGGGGTCAATGGTGATAAAGAGCTCATTGGTGGTCTTCATGTCGTTGCTGGAGATGAGGCTCTTCACCAGTGGAGACACAGCAGCCAGCACGTTTTGATGTGCAAAGAAGACGTGGTGATCCACAGTCAGGGCCATGTCCCAGTACTCTTTGCGTTTCCTCTGTTTGTTCAGGTTCTGCAGCACAAAGCTGTTGTAGTTTTTCTCAGTGAATTCCAATTTCATGGTGCTTTCTTGCTGTCTGAGGCAGAAGAGCAGCAGCAGGTACTGGAGAACAGACTTTCTCAGGCCTTTGGGATTCAAATTGATGGTTGTTTGTAGAGCAGCTGGTCAGGGAGGAGTGGGTGTGGGAGAGAGGATGATGTCATAGAGTGCATGAGGTCATCACAATGCAGGTCCCCCCTGAGGCCTTTCTCAGAGGCACACCGCCTTTCTTCCCTCTTAAGGCTCCAACCTGCCACGAGTAAATACCCTTCTAGGACCTGGTGCCGAGGGCCCAGTGCTCAGAAGGAAACCAGGGTTGCAACTCCTACCTGGGACCTTTAAACCTCAATTTAAGGCTGCTTCTGGAATGTCAGAGCCACTTTGGATGGGGGTGGTGTAGGGAGGGATAAGGGAAGTTGGGGGAAGGAAAAGGATTATTAGATCGTCTAGAACAGTGGTTCTCAACCTTTCTAATGCCAAGACCCTTTAATACAGTTCCTCATGTTGTGGTGACCCCCAACCATGAAATTATTTTCGTTGCTACTTCATAACTGTAATTTTGCTACTGTTAATGAATCGTAATATAAATATCTGTGTTTTCTGATGGTCTTAGGCGACCCTGCTAGCGACCCACAGGTTGAGAACTGCTAGCAGGGTCTCATTAGAAAGGTTGAGAACCACTGGTCTAGACCAGGCGTCCTCAAACTACGGCCCGTGGGCCACATGCGGCCCTCCGAGGACATTTATCCAGCCCGCCGGGTGTTATAGCCGTTTTGTTTTTTTACTTCAAAATAAGGTATGTGCAGTGTGCATAGGAATTTGTTCATAGTTTGTTTGTTTTTTAAACTATAGTCCGGCCCTCCAACGGTCTGAGGGACAGTGAACTGGCCCCCTGTTTAAAAAGTTTGAGGACCCCTGGCCTAGAAGCATCCTCCCATTGTACCGAGGGAAAAGGCCCAGAGGAGAGAGGGGACTTGCCCAAGATTAAGAGCGAGTTGGAAGCAGAGCAGGACCCAGACCGCATCCTCTGTACTTAGGACTCTTTCCACTCTTCCAGGCAGCTCCTGACTACTCAGCTGTCCCCGTCTCTGGGTCTTAGGCCTCGAAGTGTCTTTCGTGGGCAAGGCTCCTGGGCATCAGAGAGGAAAAGCTCTGACGTCTGTGGCCTGGGATGCCATTCCTTAAAATAGAGGAAGAGCCCAAACCGGTTTGGCTCAGTGGATAGAGCTTCGGCCTGAGGACTGAAGGGTCCCAGGTTCGATTCCGGTCAGGGGCATGTACCTTGGTTGTGGGCACATCCCCAGTAGGGGGTGTGCAGGAGGCAGCTGATCGATGTTTCTCTCTCATCGATGTTTCTAACTCTCTATCCCTCTCCCTTCCTCTCTGTAAAAAATCAATAAAATATATTTTAAAAATAAAATAAAATAGAGGAAGAGATGGAGGCCGCTCACTGGGTGCAGGAGTTGGCCAGGTACTGGGGGATGGGAGGGCCTCTGAAGCCCTGATTATCTCAGCTCCACAGCAAACTGGGACATTCACCCCACATTTCCAAGCCTCCAGTTGTAAGATGTTGGGGTCTGTAATGGGTCAGCTCTTCCCAAGTTGCCCATTCATGTGAGATGGGAATAAGAGTACCGAGTTAAAACGAGAAACTCATTTAAATGAGAATACTAAGCACGGGGTTTGGCTGGCAGCAAACGTTCAATAAACGCTAGCCGTCGTTATTTTATTCCTGTTACGTTAGTCCAGCCAAGCACGGCACTCCTGGCTCCTTCCTGCATGAAGGCCGTCAGGAAGTCTGGAAAGTGCCCATCCTTTGGGGCAGGCGCCCTGAGCCGCCTGTGGCCACACGGTGGGGCTGGAGGGTCATCTCCCGCCTGTGTGGGCTCCGCTGCACCCCTCTCCGCGGTGCGAAGAGGCGTGGGGGTCCCCTCTTCCGCTGGGCTGCCAGGCGCCCGCATCCCCCAGGACAGAGGCGCAGGGCAGGTCCGTCTGCTCCGACCCTGGAATGGAAATGCCTGCGCCTCCTCCGCTCACCGCACACAGACCTGCGCCCCCGTTACAGACGGGCCCCCAGCCGCGGACCGCGTGCCGGACCGCGAGGCCAGAGAGGGGCCGTCTCGGGTCGGGCGTCCACCCTCCATACCCCGCCGCCCGGCGCGCGTGTTGAGCGGGGAACCCCCCAGGGCTGGTCCGGGTGCGGCCCGCAGAAGGCTCTGCTGACACGGACTCCTCCTCGGTACAGATGCTGCGGGAACTCGGGGAGCCCCACTCCAGCCCGGGGGCGGGGCGCCGAGCTGGCCGAGGCTGCGAGATGGCGCAGAGAGGACCTGGGCTCGCGCCCCGCCTCGGACCTCCTCCCACCCGGGCCCGAGCCCCACTCCTGACCCTCGGCGCGTCCTCAGCGCCCCCGCCGCCGGGAAAACGGTGTGGCCGGGAGCCTGGGGGTGTGGGCAGGCCAGCCCTCCCTCTGCCGGGCGCAGTCCAGGTCTCAGCATTCACGGCCTCTCCCTCATCCCCTCATTCCAGACCTGGCCTTTTCTTCGTTTTGGCACTTGGTCATTTGAAAATGACTTAAAAGTACCTGCCTTTTCACGCCGAATTCGTTCGCCTCGACCCCTGGCGGGGACACAGGCACGCCGTCTCCTGAGACACCCGTCTGCACAAGGCTGGGCACCTCTGGTTTCCGAGGGGAAGGCGGCTGAGACCTCAGCCCCGTAGGGAGCTCCTCCTGGCTCCGTTCTCTCCCTGTGAGACGAATGGAGCTCTAATTGTTTCTCCAGCCCGGATCTCGCAAGACTTGGGCGGAGGATGAGGCCTCTTGGTGTTAATTGATAGATCCTCCCTTCCCCCAACTGATGGACGGAGCATGACGTAAACTCTACCTGCAGCCTGACATTCCTGAACACCTTATATGGACTGTACATTGAACCACCAATCAGCACCTGCCATATACCCTAAGCCCCCGATTCCTAATTCCCTAGGCCCCTAACCATGTACCTTACATGAAACCACCAATCAGCATGTGCTGAGTGCCCTAAGCCCCGTCCCCTCTTTTCCTCCCCTAAAAAGGCACTCTCACCCTGGCAAGCTCTCTCGGCAGGGTGATCTCCAATAAAGCCTGTGTCCTGGTATCTCATGGTCTCCGGCCCTCTGTTTCATCTTTCATTAATGACAAACACCTTCTCATGCCCATGGGCCCGCAGGCCTGCCCTGACCTCCTGGGGCATTTGTACCCAAGAGTAGGGGTTGGGAGGGTCAGGTCCTACTGCCTCACCTGCTGCTTTGCCCCCCCCCCTACCCTGCAGCCTTGGGGGCATTTGGGTGGAGGTGGTGGTTCGCCTTTGCTTTTGTTTCAGGCCCCCTGAACACCAGGACAGGTAGGTCTCTCATCAAATGCTTCCATCCACTAAAGAAAGCTGGGCCTCGGAACGTGCCGTGGAGACCTCAGTCCATGTTCCAGATGTCGTACAGCTGGACAACCTGCGGCCCAGAGAGGACAAGGACCCTGATCACCTCAGGCTGCACAGCGCTCGGCTTGGAGCCAGGGTTCCCCACTCCTTCGGCTGCCCTCTGGCTACAAAGGAGAACCGGAATCTGGCTTCTCTTCCACTTTTATTGACCTTGTGGGAGTTGTCATCTTTAAGAAATCCAATAAAAGGCGTGAGGTTAGTGCCCATCTGCTCAGTCAGCTTTTTTTGTCCGGCTTTTCTTCACTCTGGAGAGCTCCTCTGGTCAGCTGTTTCCTGACTCCAGCCATCTGAGGACTGGGGCCCGCCGGGGCTGGCCGCGTGCCAGCGTCCACGCCTGGTTATAGATGTGTATGCGCTGGGCGGAGGGTGTTTCTTAGGAAGTTCAATAACTTCCTAAGAAATAACTTCCTAGGAAGTTCAGTAACTTCTCAGGGAGTCCCTGTTGCTCGTGGTGGCTGCCTACAGGTGGCCTGAAAAGGACCTCAGCCCAAGGCCTTCCCTCCATCTTTAGCTTCCTGCCCAGCTCAGCATTTTCTGTTCATGAAGGCTCCCTAGAGGAGGGGACCCTAATATTTTAACTTTCTGGGACCATCAGTTGATATATCCATTTGTTGGGAAGCCCTGAAGAAAATGAGGTCCATGTTTTAAAGATACACAGACCTGACCTGGGAATAGAAAGCTCAGGAACAGGCTTCAGTATCTCTACCTCTTTCGTACTTTTAACAACTGGCCTTTTCACTCCTTTATTCCGTGTTTCCAACTCATAATTTGGCTTGCATATATAACGAACTTTGGCTTGCCATGGCCCTAATTCAAACTCATGGCATCCTTATTTTTTCAGTTCCACTGGTAAATTCTGTCATATTTCTTTCCAAATTCCTGGTCCATGACCAGTCCAGGGATTGGCTGCTTTGGGATCACATATCCACTCTAGTCCAATCAGCTGTGTGATGGTCGGTCACATGGTTCACACCATGGCAGCCTAAGGAGACAATCTACAGGGGAGAGGTTGGAAATATTCAGAAGCTTGAATTACAGGAACTCCTTAGCCATCGATTCAGAATAGGGCGTGATTCACAGAGAGAAAAATTTACCACAAAAGAAAAAGATTTTATATTTGTCTTCATCAATACCCCTGACTGAAATGCAGGGCACAGCATGAAACTGTGTTCACAGTGCAACATAGGCCTTCAGGAAACGTGTTTCAAAGACTGGCCTGCTCAGACTCCAGTCTCTACGCAGGCAACCCCTAACTCCTGCCCCTGCGGTCTTACCACCTAGCGATGCCATGATTTCAGGGACACTCAGCTTGGCATCTGGGTTGATCCCTCCCACACGGGCCGTGAAGTTGTTATCTAGCACATCCACTGACCACGTGGCCCCGCCGCCTGATCACGTGCACACAGCCGCTGTCCACGTGGCCCCGCCCCCCCTGTGCACCTGCCCACAGGGTAAGCTACGGCAGCACAGAGAGGGCGAGGGGCTTCTTGCCCCGAGGGTACACAGCAGTAAAAGGACAGAGATGGAAATGGAAGCCTCGGCTGCCCAGAGCCTCTGTCCCCTTGACCTGTGACCTCTGGGGAAGCGTCCCTTCACCCTGTGGCCATTTGCTCTGATGGGCTTCACCCTTCCCCTCACCCCCCTCCTCCACCGCAGCAGACGGGTCCTGTCATGGCACCAGTGCCTCCGGGCGGCGGCTGCTCTCTCTTGCCCCACGGTCCCTCCCAGCTGGGAACCTTGGCGGAGTCCCGCTGCATTGGGGCGAGGGCCTTGCGTGGAGAGCATCCCGCCTCCCCTCGCCACCTGTGGCTTCGATTACAGAGTGCCATTCTTCCCCCCTCTCCCCCCAGTCTGGCTTACGCCGCCAGATTTTGTTTTACCTCGAAATGAAATTGATTCGGGTCCGAAAACCAGCAGACTTCCTGCATTCGCTCTGTGAGACGTGGCTCTGCCCCGGCGCCTCCTGGTCCAAGTCCCCGATGCCACCCCACCTCCGTGGCAGCATCTCGCATCCCCTGGGCCCCAGTCAGCACACGGCACCCTCAGCGCTCCCCTGCAGCTCCAGGGACCTGCTGAGCCCGGGCCCCAGCGGGTCACCAGTTCCCCAGGTCCTGCCTGCAGCCCCAGGTCCTCAAACCAGTCTGGGAGGGGCGGAGCGGGGAGGGTGACCCAGCTCCTGGAGGGCTCAGCCTGAGCACTGGGGCCACCAGAGGAGACCCGTCTGCGGGGTGGTTAGGCAAGAACAGGCCTCCCAGGGCAGCTGGATGCCCAGCTGGCTCCAAAGCCATCCTTCAGCCTCCCCCTGACCCCTCCTGAAGGGGCACCAGGTGTGGTTTCCGCCCAGCCTAGCTGCCTGCCTTGGGAGGCGGCAGGGGCTGTCGCCCTCTGCTGGCCAGTTCATGTTACTGCAGAAAGTAAGAGGCACCCTGCCTGACCCAGCCCCTGCCCACCGGGAGCCAGCCCAGCACATCGTTCCCATGTCACAGGTCAGAACCAGGCCTCGGCGCTTCCCTCAGCCGGGATGGAGCAGAGCTGGATGGGCAGTCAGGACGGTCTCTGCAGCGGATGTGTGTGTCCCCATTTTCAGGAACCCAGGAGGCTCCAGGGCCCTCTGTGCATCTGTAACTGTCATTGTATTACCAGAGATCCCTTCGGGGCACAAGCCGGGACCTGGTGGCCAGGACCTGTGCGCAGCCTCTAGGATCGGAGTCCTCTGCTCTTTCCTCCACGTGCTGTGGGGACACCCTGCCAGGCACTCCACTCAGAAGAGGGTGCCTTGCCTCCAAAGGGGCAGCCGACTCAGGCCTGCGGGTATGGAGACGGACTCTGAGCCGGCTCCAATGGGATGGGATGAGGCAGCGGGTGCTGGAGCCCAGGCTCAAGAGGAGGCGGCAGGAAGGGAGTGGGCTTGGCTGTGCCATCTCCCCGGGACCCGGAGCTACAGGGGAAAGGGGACTCTGGTGCCCTCTCCCAGGCGCCCTCCACAAACACCACTTTGCCCCACGCAGCTTAGTTTCCACCTGTTTTATGTCATGGCCATCAGGTAAGGCATTGTTTGCAGAAAGTACTCACTGTGGAAAACCTTTGAACAAGTCCCCTGCTCAAGGTCAGCCCTCAGGCCCTCGCACACATGCACGGTCATGGTCCTGGATTTCGGAGAATGGAGGCCTTTCTCCCAAACACACAAAGCTCCTTATGAAGTCAAGGGCCCTGCCTGCATCCCGGGGTGATTACCTTGCCTCCAAAGGGACAACAGACACAGGCCTGCGGGTACAGAGAGGACCCCTGAGCCGGCTGCAGGTGGGATGAGGCAGCAGGTGCTGGAGCCCAGGCTCAGGTGGAGGCGGCAGGAAGGGAGTGGGCTTTGCTCCGTGCCCAGGCCTGTGCCAGGTGCTCACGGTCCAGATCGTCTCCAATCCTAGGAGAGGTGTTTCTTTGCTTCCTTCCCTCCCTCCCTCCTTCCCTTCCTTCTGGCTTTACTGAGCACCTGTCTGTGCCAGGCGCTGGGGTACAAAGGCAAAGCTAGCATCCCCAAGACCTCACCACCCATGAGAGCATCATCAAGAAAATGGCTGTGACCGCGGTGGGTGCAGGATGCAGGGGAGCCCTGAGGGACTCGGGGAAGATTCTCCAGTGGAGGTCAAGCCGGCCGGGACCTGAAGGCTGAGGAAGGGCATTCCAGATGGAGGGAACTGCATGTGCGAAGGCAGGGAGGCAGGAAAGAGCCCGCCTGGCCTGGGAACTGTGGGAGGGCGATGGAGCCCAGGTCCAGGGAATCTGCTGGGTGAGGTTGGGGTCCCAGAACCCACTCCCTGGACCCTCTGCCTTCTTGGCCTCCTTTGCTCCCGCCTAGGGACAGGCCCCGGCCCAGCTGCACAAATGGATGCTTTGACATCAGAGAGAAGGAATGAGGATTGTGAAAAGTTTCTCTGAACAAGTGACATTAAGACTGAGGCCTAAGGGACAAGAGAATGTTGGTCATCAGAACCAAATTATCGACTCTAAGCCCCGCATGGGATATCTCCCAGGAACATTGGGGCCTGTCACACATTCCAGGAAGGAGCAGCCGCACAGCTGCAGCCACAGCTGCCAGGAACAGCCTGGCTCCCGCCCTGTGTGTCGGGGAGGGCAGGGGCTGGAGGGTTTCCTCTGGGGGCCCTGAGTGAGCTCACCCTCACCCGAACGCTGACTTCATCCATCCAAGGCTGTTTGGCTTAGAGCCCAGGCAAGTGAGGGGCTCCCTCCCATAATAGGCCCTTGGCCACCTAGCAGATTTGGGGCGGGGGGTGGGGAATGTGTTTCAGGCCTAACCCAGCTCCCCAGAAATCAGGGGATGCATATTGAGCTATGAAATGTCAGGGGGCTTTAAGAAAAAAAGATGGGGGGGAGGGGTGTCAAGGGGTGGTGGGGGCAGGGGAGAACTTTGTTTTTTTAAGGTAGAAAAATGCAAGGAAGTGAAGTTTTTTTTCTCCATTTGTTCTTTGGCAATCCCATCCGAGAATCTCAGGGGCCATGCAGATGACATCATGCCTTATAACAAAGAACTCTCAGTAGTTCTGTGAAATGGAACCCCTGCCTGCACCATGTCTCTGATGGAAGCTGCTTTATTATTTATGTGTTTAAAGCTGTGTTTTAGGTCACATTTAAATGAGGGTTTAATAGTCTTCCATATCTACCACAAGTAGATTCTAAGGCATGAAGATCACAGGAAATGAATTTCACTTCTCAGCGTCACAAACATTTGGAGTACAAGAAGTTCAGGGATGGATATTATAAGTAAGAAAGGTACAAAAGAAGTTTGCTTTAAAAATAACCCCCAAAAGTTTAAAACTTGATTTCCCCCCAAAGTCCAAATAATTGTGGTCTAACCATCAGAGTAAAGGCTTCATTGGCTCCATCCTTTGGTAGGAATTAGTTCATGGACAACTGTATATCAGATCCAGGGTGTGTGCAAGAGACACGCACATGCATCACACACGCAAGCACATACACCCGCAAAGACAGACACACAGCTGAGTTTCTGATGTCCTCGGCACTTCGTATCCATGTTCTTAAGTCTGCCGCCGGCCCAGTGCATTGGGCAAGTTACTTCTTTGGAGGCAGGACATTTTCTTCAAAGAAGCCCTGGTTGACGACATTCCCTGCTGGGAAGTATCTGGCCACCACGAAGGAGGACCCATCACTTGCAGATGCCTTTCCCACTCCCATCTTCTTTGTATTCTTCCATACCATGGCCGTGAAGTGCCCTGTAGGGGAGCAGATTGGGGGGGGGGGGAGGGAGAGGGACACAGGTTAGTTAACAACGTCTGGAGAAGGATGTTGCAAGAGATTCTTCGGCTCCTGCACCATCTTGCCAGGCTCAGGGAAGCTTGATCTTCTTCACGGACACCAATCAGAGACATGGGTCACGAAACATACCAACTGCCTGATTTTCTATTGCATCAGGTCCTCTCTGCTCACCTCACCACGTACCGATGCCCAAAGGTTTCGTGGCCTCCCAGAGATCGTGACAAATCCAAGTTACCCCAACAATTAGGATACCACCCTGCCTTGAACCTGCCTTCAGCCCTCCCCTGAACTGCACTCTTCAAAGTCACCAACGATCTCCATGTTCTTCTCCAATGGTCCCTTTTTATCTTCATCTTACTCAACATCTCAGGAACATTTAATTAGGGTGACTCCTCTCCTTTTCAAAGCACTCCCCTCTTGGGGGTTCCATGATGCTACCTCTTGCCATTATCCCCATCTCACTGCCTCTTCCTCCTCCTCTTGGTCTCACTTGTACATGTTGGAGGACTTGCACTTCCCTAGACTCAAATCTGGGCTCACTGTTCTTGCTGCACTCCTTAGGCAATGTCATCTTTCCCTGGCTCCTAAATTTATTTCTCCAGCCCAAACCTCTCCTCTGTGTTCCAAACACAACTACTTACTTGACATTTCCACTTGGATGACTCACAGACATCTCAAATTTAACCTCACTCTTGATTTTGGTCCGCCCCAAGTTATCCTTCTCCCTACCCTCCCATTTCCTTTCAGGACAATTCTATACACGCATTCCTAGGGATAGGTCTGTATTCCTCACCCCACGTCCTTTCCCCGCAACAACCCAATCCTGACAAATCTAACTGTAAAGGACACCTCAAGTCCATCCACTCCCAAAACTTTGGTCGCATCCACAAACTTTTCTCACTTGGACCCTGGCTGGTTCCCCAGCTTCCACCTTTGTCTTCTCCAATTCACTTTTTGCTTAAGTAGCCAGAGTGATCATTCTGTGACTAAGCCAGATCTGTTCCTTCCCTGCTTAACAATCCTTTGAGTGCTTCCAACTGCACCTAGAATGAAAGTGAATGCTTTGGATCAGCGGCCTCTCTTCCATTCCTTGAACACCCCGGGTTACTTCCCACCATGGAGCATGGCACACACTGGTGTGGAATACGCTTCTGATGACCAACGTTTTCTTGTCCCTTAGGCCTCAGTCTTAATGCCACTTGTCCAGAGAAACCTTTCACAATCACTTTGATTTCCTGAACACCTCCCTCCCAACACAGTCTTATCACACCTGTTTTTTCCCTTCCTAACATTCTTACCATTTGCAATGTTAGATTTGATTACTGGCTTATTGCTTGGCTTCTTCATGAGGCCAGAGAGCCCCACATGGGTAGATACCAAATTGTTTTTTTTCACCAAAGTATACCCAGTACCCTGGCACAGCCTGCACATGCCACTTTTACTAAATGAGTGAATGGAATGAGTGAGGGAATGAATGAATGAAAGGCATAGGAAAGAATCCTCTTGGACTCAGGCTCTGCTTTCACTAGAAGTGCAGGCCTGCTATGAACTCTTTGAGACCTTAACGAAGTAGAGCCTCCTTCAATTCCCTCTGCTCTCAGTCCAACAGACCAGATCTTTCTCAAGGACTGAATAGCCAATAGGGGTAGTGGGGGGATTAAATGTCCATCAATAAATGAATAGATAAATAAAATGTTGCCTATACATACAATGGAATATTATTCAGCCTTAAAAAGGAATGAAATTCTAACATGTGCTAAACCTGGATGAACTTGAGGACATTATGCTAAGTGAAATAAGCCACACAAAAGAACAGATATTGAAGGATTCCCACTTATATAAGGTTCCTAGAATAGTCAAATGCATAAAGACAGAAAATAGGATAGTAGTTACTAGGGGAGGAGGAAGGGACAGGAGTCATTGTTTAATGGGTTCAGAATTTCAATATGAGATGATGAAAAAGTTCTGGAGATGAGGAGTAGCGGTGGTGGCACAACACTAGGAATGTACTTAGTCCCGCTGAACTCTACACTTACAAATGGTTATGATGATAAAGTTTACGTTAAATATATTCTACCACAAAATTAAAGCAAGAAAGAAAGGAGTAAATGAACGAATAAATAGATAAATAAATAAATAATGGTAGTGACACCTTTCCAATTCTCCAGGGACGAGAAAACATTGATCTCGCCCTGTGTATCAGAAATGGTAAGGACTGAATCAATAAATGTGCACTGATTAAACTGTGTGTTTCCCCCTACAGTGGAACCCTATTTTTAAATTGAGGTATACTGCCCTAACCGGTTTGGCTCACTGGATAGAGCGTCGGACTGAAGGGTCCCAGGTTCGATTCCGGTCAAGGGCATGTACCTTGGTTGCGGGCACATCCCCAGTAGGAGGTGCGCAGGAGGCAGCTGATTGATGTTTCTAACTCTCTATCCCTCTCCCTTCCTCTCTGTAAAAAATCAATAAAATATATTTTAAAAATAAATAAATAAATTTAGGTATACCAGTAGTTTATTTATTTGTCTACATACAAAAAAGATGTCCTTTCTGAAAATAACCAAACATAAACACCAATCAATAGCGTTGATGTGATACGGTCAACGCAGGAATGAAAAGAAAGAAAGCCGTAAGTACCACTATGCATCTTTTCTGCTAGTCCTTCCACTTGTATTAACCATCGCCCAACAAAACTCTGATTTCCACCTCAGAACAGAGAAACACGTCTTGCCGATTCACCCTGGTCCTGACAGTTGTGAGCCGCAGGTCCAGGCTTTTGGCAGCTTTGCCAGGAGTCACCGCTTCTGTGGGCTGTCTTTCCATCAAGGCTCAAGTCCTTTCCCATCCCAGCCTTTTCTCTCCACAGACCACATGCTTTGGCCACAGACCCACCCACTCTCTCTGTCACCCAGAAAAGGAAGAAAGAGCTGCTGTTTACCCACTGGTTGCCAAGAATCTGATTACAGACACAACATGAGCTTCGGCAGCATTGAACGCCTGCGGCAGCCTTTTGCAAACAGATGAGACTAAGTTATCTTCCTTCTGGCCGGGGAGGTTTCTGTCCACACAGAGATAACGGAGTATGGTATTCAGAGATGAATTAAAGGACACGACTTCCTTAGCAACCATCAGATACACACTGGTTTCTAACTCTAAACTACTCACAGCTTGCTTTTTCTTTTTCTCCTAAATAGATCACATCCTCTTTCCTGTTCTGGACCCAGACTTCCTAAAATATACACTTGAAAAACACACTAAGTCCCAGTGTCGCTGTGCAAGGGAATCATGTGCAGCAGTGAGGAAGAAGGAGAAAGCTCTCTTTGTATCGACAGGGAACAATCTCTGCCAATCTGCGGTGTGAAGAAAGGCGGTGCAAAACAGGTCACGTATCTGACACCAGAGCATAAAAAAAGAAAAAAAACAACCCACACGTATTCACACAAGTGCCGGCATAAGCTCCCAACAGCTCTAGAACGATGCCTAGGAAACTGGCGTCACGGGTTGGCCAGGGACGGCAGGAAGGCTCTTCCCCTTACAGAGCTTACACACATCATGCCCTGTGGAAGCATTACTAATTCAGAATACACCAACAAACAGACCTGCTCATCAAAACAGAATATAACCAAGGAATTGCAAGAAACCATTTCCCTCCACTCAGCCCTTGGCATAGAACTGTGTTCTTTCTTCTTCTTCTTCTTCTTTTTTATTGTTTGAAGTATTACAAATAGTAGTACACATGTCTCCTTTTTTGTGTTCTTTACCACAAGATGCTGACAGGGGTGGGGTGGCTGGGGGGAGATTATAGATATTTCAAAGTTTTTCTTTCACCTACACCATGATCGTAGGTCAGGGGATCCCAGAACAAAGGTGCATCTCCGGGGGGAGGCTGGGGTGGGAGACGGGCCTGCAGA
Organism: Eptesicus fuscus; assembly: GCF_027574615.1. Lineage (NCBI taxonomy): Eukaryota > Metazoa > Chordata > Mammalia > Chiroptera > Vespertilionidae > Eptesicus > Eptesicus fuscus. The sequence goes on along the minus strand of NC_072487.1, from coordinate 50,670,684 downwards.
TCTTTAAGGGTCTTGGAGCCCTGATTGTAACTCCCCACAAACCTGTGCTCCTGTCCCAGGATCAGGCTCTGCCTATGCCCAGGCATTGCCCACGGACACCTGGGATGACACAGGGACTAGTTCTTCTGGGGCTTCCCCTTGAGGGGTGGGAAGTCTGGAGCTACGGGAGAGACAGGTGGTCCGTGACCACGGGAAGCCGCGTCCCGTTCCTGGCTCAGCTTTGGTATTCCGTATCGATACAAGAAGAGCTTCCTCAGTCTTCCTTACTATTGCTCGTTATTCCCTGGCAAAGATCTACTAGGTCCCGGGCGCGGCTCCTGCCTTGGAGCAGGGGCCGTGGAAAGAGCATCGGACTGAGGACGGAAGGTGTGAAGAGGTCTCTCCCGGTTCCCGGGGCTCAGGGTCCTCCTCTGCAAAGAGTGGAGGAAGCCCCACCTCCAAACGGTGTTGCAAGGCTTCCGCTGCCGAGGACGGTAGCAGAGCGAATCCCTCGCTCTGACACATGTCCAATTGCCCGTGAGTCTTGCTCACGGCGGAAGCGGATCCAGACGCTATAAAATATCAAACGGCTCGCCGAAACCGGTGTGGCTCAGTGGGTAGAGCATCAGCCTGCGGACTTGAAAGGTCCCAGGTTCGATCCGGTCAAGGGCATGTACCTTGGTTGCGGGCACATCCCCAGTAGGGGGTGTGCAGGAGGCAGCTGGTCGATGTTTCTAACTCTCTATCCCTCTCCCTTCCTCTCTGTAAAAAATCAATAAAATATATTTTAAAAAATAAATAAAAATAAAATATCAAACGGCTCCTAGACACAGATCTTCGTGAAAAGGACACCGGGTTCTGCCAACACTTGCGATCACTGGGAGGAGGTGGTGGTTACTATCCCCTCCCTCATGGAGGGAGCTGGGTTGCCACAGAGCCATCACTTCTCCCTGCGGCCTGGCAGCCGCCTCCTCGGGCCCGAGTGCCCCGGGGAGAAGCACTGGGGCAGATGTTTCCATCCCTGCCCCGTGGTCCTGCCCACAAGGTTGCAAGAACTCCTGCCTGAAAGGGCGAGCAGAAAACCACAGGAAACAGTGACTGGTTCTGAGAACAGGTCACTTCCTGCTTCTGAAGAACCTCCAGAGGGTAGGAGGCCGTATGCGGCTCCACCCATGGGTGGGGTGGGGAGGAGTAGAGGGATAGGGTGGGTAGAGAATCCCTTTTTCAGTTTTTCTGGTGCCTTCTGATCAGAGAAACTCACAGCCCCTTCCAACCCATCCTGGGCCGCCTCAGGTGCACCTAGGTGGTTCTGAGGAAAGACGGGAGCCTGGGGAGGCCTGGGGAGGGGCCAGCGGGAGCCCGGAGCTCAGAGATGCTGACAGGGGTGGGGTGGGGCTTGAGTGAGTTAAACGTTGACCACTCACAGTGGAGGCCTAGGAGAAAGGCTGGATGGTCCCCAGTCAGCTCCTCCTGCATCTAAACTCCACCTCCAGAATGTCCGGTGGAGACCTCCACCTTGTCCCTCTCCCCCTAAGACCGGGAAGGACGGGACGTGGACCCACGTTCACACAAACAGCAGTGCCAGGGCGGAGACTAGCTCCAGGGGCTCTGCGGCCCAAGCTCACCGGCACCTCCAACTGCAGCGTGAAGGGGAAAGGAGAAGGCCTGGGAGGCCATGGGGCCTGGGGCCGGGGCAGGAAGGAAGCGGGCGTGAAGGGAGGAGGGGGTTAAAGGGTTAAAGCCCAGAGACGAGCGAGCGTGGCCCTTTCCCTGAAGGCCCCAGGAGAGCAACATGGGCAGAGAGGGTCTGGGAACATTCTGGGTGCTCGGGAGCAGGCTGGATGCAGGGAGCAAGACCAGCAGTAGGATGGCCGGATACAAGTGCCGAAGCTCCACTTCTGGAAAGAAGCACTCGGCAGCTTCTAGAATGCACAGCCCCTTACGACACACGCCAGTCATCCGAAGAACTTGGAGCTGGCGGGGCAGACAGCATCCGCCTGGGAGCTTAGCTGGAGGGCGTGTGTGTGTGTGTGTGTGTGTGTGTGTGTGTGCTGGGGAAACAGGGTTCTACCCTTTGGGCAAAGTCAGATCAGAGAAATATGGGAGAGGTAAAACAGGAGGGAATCGATTGGTTTTCCGAGGGTTCGTTCCTCTCCGACACCCAACTGTCCAGGGCGAGGCCAGTGGTGCGACCCAGTCACTCACCCGTCCCAGAGGTGAAGCCAGGCTGCTGGAAGTTGTAGTTCTTAATTTCATTGTACCACCTATCGGCCACCTCCTGTCCTGTATGGGGAAGACACTGAGACTCAATAGCAACATCAACCCCCGCCCTGCTCCTTCCACCTGCTCCCACCAACCGCAAGCCACGCACCCACGAGAGGTCTGATAGAGCACCCCGGAGCTGAAACAGGACTCGGGCCCGCGGGCACACCCAAGCTGAAGAAGAGGTGGCCTTGGGGGTGGGAGGAGCCCTGGCCTGGGATCACCCGCATCTGCTCCTCGCCAGGCCACGACCTCGCTGTGGAATCCTAGGCAAGGCCTTCCCCGCCCTGGGCCTCCGTAAAGAGGGTTAAGTGCAATGTACTCCACGGGCTTCTGATGATGCTAATAGTCTTCCAGAGCCCCCCCCCTCCCCATCCCACCCCAAGCCTGGCCCCTGGAGTAGCCACAGGAGGAAAGGCAATGGGCTGCTGGGCCTGGGTCTCCACGGCTGCAGAAGGGTCCTCACTTGGAGCATCCCGGGCCTAGACGTGCTGACGGGAGAAAGCGCGCCGCGTTTCCCTGGGAGCTGCGGATCTCAGGGCCAGAGTCAGAAGGAGCCTCGGAGCTCAGAGCAGAACCGCAGGCTCGAATGTGTGCACGTGTCACCTGGGGCTCTTGCTAAAATGCAGGAGGTCCCGGGGGCAGCCTAGGAGTCTGCATTCCTGACGAGTGCCCAGAGGCGGCTGCGGCCCGTGCTCCACGCTTTGGGCGGCAAGGAAGGCCTTGGAGAGCAGCGGCCACACCCTGGCCTCGTTGGGGAACATGGGAAACTGCTGACGCCTGGGGCCGGCCGCGGACGGAAGGTACATGGATCTCTGGGGGAGGGACCCGGCACTGGTGTTTTTAAAAAGTACCACAAGATCCCAATGTGCAGCCGGTGTGGGGAGCCACGGCCTTCGCGACCCCTTACCCAGCCCCCTCTCTGTAGAGGTGGGAAACTGAGGCCAGAGAGGGGGAGGCCTTGCTCAAGGCTCCCCAGGGAGCCAGTTCAAGAATGGGCGGGAACCAGCTCTCCGACTGGCTCTTTCCCATCCCTCTCCCTCCTCCCCTGGGCCCGCCAGGCCCAAAACCAGGCCTGGGGGGCGGCTGCTGGCTGTGGACTCCTGCCTTGGGGTGGGGCGGGGGGGAGGGGGCCACGCACACCCCTCTCCTGGAGCGGCGGGAGCTGGGGAAACCAAGAGGACACTTGGGCCTCCCCAGGGAAGTCCCAGGAATGTGAGGCCGGGCGGGAGGAGGCATTCTCCACTGGGTCTGGAGAAGGCTTCGGAGGGAGGCCGTGCCGCCAGCACTTTTCCTAAAAAGCCAGGGCAGGCTGTCAGACCAGGAAGCTGCATGTCTGGTCAGTGCGGCGGGTGGCCACGCCCGGCCGAGCCCTCGGATGAAGGGTTGTCTTGCCCGTGATTATGATTTTCTTTCCGACATGTTAAAAGCTCTATTGCGCTTTTCCGGTGCAGAAGTCAATACACCAGCTCTGTACAACAGCTGTTTCAGAGGAGTGTGACAAAAGTGAGATTCCTCTGTAGCTGGGGGGGCCGGGGAGCAGGGTCAGGCTGGGCCTGCACAGAGGCCTGGGGCCCGCACCCTGCTCCTGGGCTGGGAGCTCCTGCGAAAGGGGGTCCGGGCAGTCCGGCCCTTCCCTGTGCCCCTGGCAGCAGCACAGGCCTGGCCCTATCGGGGCCGCTGCGGTGGGAGCTCGGGGTTCCTCTCGGCTCTGCTCTGCGCCTGCGGCCGGGCCACCGCATGGCCACACACGGAGGGCGAGGGCCCAGGAGGGGCTTGAATGTGGCTGCCGAGGGCAGGGGAGGCCGGGCCGAGGGCAGGGGAGCCGAGAAAGCACCCACCTGGCTGATCGTAGGACGCCCAGGCCAGGTTCTCCCCGCACTGGCCGCGGCTGGACTCGGGGCTGTGCTTGAGGATCCTCGTGCTGGCCAGCGCCTCCGAATACCTGCGGGATGACGGTGTCACCTCAGCGGGACGCCGCCCAGGGAGGCCCCGAGCCTGAGCCCTACACCGGCGTGGCCACCCGTCCTTCCCTGGGCTCGCAGCGCAAACTGGGAGCAGCTCTCCTGAGCCCCAAACAGCCCACTTTACAGAGGGGCAAGCGGAGGTTCAGAGGAGCATAGGGACCTGCAGGGTCGTTATTCTGGCCTGACCGATTCTGCCCCCGAAACTCCTGCCCCTCCAGCCCCCCCAGGGCCCCTCTGACTGCGGCCGCCGCCCGGGGAGGGCGCCCCGGGACGGGCACTCACTGCTGAGCCTCCCGGTTGAGCTTCTTGCACAGCTTCAGCGGGGGGACACCATGCTGCCGCCGGTACTCGTTGTGGGCCCGCAGGACCTCGTTATTGAACTGCTTGGAAGCTGTAACGATTCCAGAGCGGAGACCATCTCAGTGCAGGGAGAGGACCACCCAGACCCCAGCCAGTGGCCGGTGCCCCTCAGGGCCCCAGCCCAGTGGTCGGCAAACTCCTCAGTCAACAGAGCCAGATATCAACAGTGCAGCGACGGAAATTTCTTTTCAGAGCTGAAAACCGACTTCTGCGCATGGGCCACGAAGTTTCAATCGCTCTGTATGTTTCAATCGCACAGATATTTTGTGGAAGAGCCACACTCCAGGGGCCAAAGCGCCGCATGTGGCTCGCGAGCCGCGGTTTGCCGTCCACTGGCCTAGCCAAATGGACAAGTGATGGAGTGCTCCACACCTCTGCCCGCCCCGTCTCCGTCCCTCACACCTCTGCCCGCCCCGTCTCCGTCCCTCACACCTCTGCCCGCCCCGTCTCCGTCCCTCACACCTCTGCCCGCCCCGTCTCCGTCCCTCACACCTCTGCCCGCCCCGTCTCCGTCCCTCCACACCTCTGCCCACCCCATCTCCGTCCCTCACACCTCTGCCCACCCCATCTCCGTCCCTCCACACCTCTGCCCACCCCATCTCCGTCCCTCCACACCTCTGCCCACCCCATCTCCGTCCCTCACACCTCTGCCCACCCCATCTCCGTCCCTCCACACCTCTGCCCACCCCATCTCCGTCCCTCACACCTCTGCCCACCCCATCTCCGTCCCTCACACCTCTGCCCACCCCATCTCCGTCCATCACACCTCTGCCCGCCCCATCTCCGTCCCTCACACCTCTGCCCACCCCGTCTCCGTCCCTCACACCTCTGCCCGCCCCATCTCCGTCCCTCCACACCTCTGCCCGCCCCGTCTCCATCCCTCCACACCTCTGCCCGCCCCATCTCCGTCCCTCCACACCTCTGCCCGCCCCATCTCCATCCCTCACACCTCTGCCCACCCCATCTCCGTCCCTCCACACCTCTGCCCGCCCCGTCTCCATCCCTCCACACCTCTGCCCACCCCATCTCCGTCCCTCCACACCTCTGCCCGCCCCGTCTCCATCCCTCCACACCTCTGCCCGCCCCATCTCCGTCCCTCCACACCTCTGCCCGCCCCATCTCCATCCCTCCACACCTCTGCCCGCCCCGTCTCCGTCCCTCACACCTCTGCCCGCCCCGTCTCCGTCCCTCACACCTCTGCCCGCCCCGTCTCCGTCCCTCACACCTCTGCCCGTCTCCGTCCCTCACACCTCTGCCCGCCCTGTCTCCGTCCCTCACACCTCTGCCCGTCTCCGTCCCTCACACCTCTGCCTACCCCGTCTCCATCCCTCACACCTCTGCCCGTCTCCGTCCCTCACACCTCTGCCTACCCCGTCTCCGTCCCTCACACCTCTGCCCGCCCCGTCTCCGTCCCTCACACCTCTGCCCGCCCCGTCTCCGTCCCTCACACCTCTGCCCGCCCCGTCTCCGTCCCTCACACCTCTGCCCGCCCTGTCTCCGTCCCTCCACACCTCTGCACCTCTGCACCCATGGATTATGCAGGGCCCATATGCAGGGATCTGGGTCTTTATCCAAAGCAATGGGAAGCAACTGATTGGGGGCAGAGGAGTGAGCTGGTGAGATCGGTGTTTCCGAAAGATCCTGCTGGCTGCTGAGTGGAGGATGGGCCAGGGGTGCAGAGCACATGTTGGGGTGGGGGTAGGGGTGCTGGGCAGTGAGCAATGGGACTTCTGAAGAAAATGTTTGAGGGAGACTGGATATCTCAGGCTGGACCTATGGTGCCTGGCGGCGGGGACTGGACCGGACTGGAGGTGGGTGCTCAGAGGGAACACACCTGGCTGGGTGGAGAGGTCCCCACACTGGGCTGGTAAAATCAAGAAGACAGAGGGACAGATGAAGAAAAAAGGACCAGGAAGGACAGCATTGGGAAGTGAATGAGGGGAGGGTGTGGAAAAGAATGTGTTGGTGTTGGGTTCAGAGATGCACTGAGGGATGAAATGGAGCCCGTGCTCAATGGGGTCATGGCCTTAGAAAGGGCAAGGTCCGGGGGCTAGGATTAGGGAAAGAATAAGTGGGTGAAGCCAGGTCAGGCAAGGTCAATAGTGGACAGAAGTCACATCAATTTGGATCTGAAATGGAACCCCATCCATCCAACACCCCCCCGCTCATCTCTCCACCATTCATTCATCCATCTATTGCTCCATCCTCTCTGCAGCAGCAGCATCCACCCAACCGCAGCCCATCCCCCTGTTCCTGTGCTCTCCGAGCACCTCCTGTGCCAGGTCCCGCATGGCGTGCGCGGTGCCCAGGGACAAAGCAGCCACGTCCTGCCTCAAAGAGCTCACACACGGAGGGAGACCGCCTGCAAACAGGGTGACGGAGCACAGGTGCCAGAGGAACTTGAAAAGCAACCTCACATGGTCTGGGGACTCAGGAAGGAGGTGACCCCAGGTAGGAGGCCCCAAAGATGTCTGGACGCAGCAAGCCGAACTTGGATGGTGAAGGCACTGAGTGACGGCTGCAGGAATCTGCGGGTGCCCCTCCGTGGAAATGGGGTGAACTGGGTGAGTTAGGAGTGAGGGCTACAGAGAACCCTTAAACTGAGCTAGTTCCATGGGGCAGGAGCCTGTCCCCAAGGCCCGGCTGAGGGCAGGAAGGGAGTAAACTGGAGAATGAAAGCATCAAGAAGCATCGGTTACTCCTGCCATTACCCCAGGTCACACTCATCCGCTGTCCTTCTCGCTGTCTTTTCACCCCAGGCGCGGAGCAGATAAGCCATCAGAGAATCCCTTCCCCTCTCTCAGCCAGATCCCCGTGTCTCCTGGGCCTTCAAATCAAACTCTCTGGACCTGGGAGTGGACTGGAGGGGAAGAAGGCCAGGACTTGCCCTCGGGAGCTTTTGGCCAGATGCCACCCCAGGGGAGGTGACGGCAACTGCCAGCTGTGGGGGCAGAGCTGTCCAAGGGGCTTTCGATGAGCTGAAGAATGAGTGGTGCCGACCCCGAGGACGGCGGAGCCCAGCAGGGCAGTCCGGTGAGGTCCAGGCACAGGCATGTGGGCAGGACAGGGACGCCAAGCCCGTGGACAGGCAGCGCTGAGAGCCAGGGCCAGGCTCTCCTTGGCAGAGGGGTATGTACGAGGCTGCTGAAAACTAGGTCACTGCACTCCCAGAACATGGGAAGTTCAGAGAAATAAAAGTGAAAGTTCCTGTGCTCAGCCTAAGCTTGCTGCCCAAGTCATCGTCCCCACCAGGGCCAGTTCCCTGGGGCAGGGTTCCCAGGAAGGGGTCAGGAGGACTTCCTGGTAATCAGGATGGGAGCCCTGCCTCCCCACCCTCTGGGAGGCATCCCCCACCCCCTCCCAGGAGTCCCCTCCCAGCACGGCAGCCTGTCCCAGCCCAGGTGGCTCCTCACAGCAGGGCCTCGGCCTCAGGGAGGCAAGATATCACCGGTGTCCACACCCAGCACGAGGCACACCCCACTTCTGCAGAAAAGCCCAAGGACAAAGATAAACAGAAGGGAAAAAAGGTCAGAGGAAACCTACCCATCCCTGCACTAGGCAGGGAGAGCTCACAGCCAGCCCACAATGGGGAGAGGGATTATGTCCTCATAGGAGGGCCCTCGGAGGCTTTTGGGGTGCCGGCCCGGAATGAGGGAGGTCCTTTCTCCTGCATGTTGGCCAGCCACTGCTGGGTGCCGGGCTGTGCACCGTCTCCTTTACTTCTCACCACCATGTGTGGGAGCTGTCCATTTATTAAAATGGGGAAACTGAGGCTCAGGAAGGGCGGTAACCTGTACACATTCCCACAACTGGTTCCGGGGTGAAAACACTGTCCTTCACCCCACACCCCCTCCAAGGGATACAAGTCAAAGGAAGTCACCGAGACAGAGGGATTGACCAGACCCGGAGAAGGGCCGGGCTCAGTGAGGTGGGCAGCTGCCTTCAGGTCTCTGAAGGGAGAGAGGAAGGGGAAGAGAACAGAACTAAGGTTTCAGACCTGCCTAAGGGGCCCCAGAGGAGAATCTGGGGCTGCCGGGGTAGAAGCTCCAGGGGCAGGTCTGGGGCTCAAGGTCAGAGCTGCTGGAAGGTGGAGGGGCTGTCTGGGCTGGCTCCCTGGGGCTGAGGGGAGAGAAGGGGCTGGCTCCCTGGGGCTGAGGGGAGAGGGAAGGGGCTGGCTCCCTGGGGCTGAGGGGAGAGGGAAGGGGCTGGCTCCCTGGGGCTGAGGGGAGAGGGAAGGGGCTGGCTCCCTGGGGCTGAGGGGAGAGGGAAGGGGCTGGCTCCCTGGGGCTGAGGGGAGAGGGAAGGGGCTGGCTCCCTGGGGCTGAGGGGAGAGGGAAGGGGCTGGCTCCCTGGGGCTGAGGGGAGAGGGAAGGGGCTGGCTCCCTGGGGCTGAGGGGAGAGGGAAGGGGCTGGCTCCCTGGGGCTGAGGGGAGAGGGAAGGGGCTGGCTCCCTGGGGCTGAGGAGAGAGGGAAGGGGCAGGGCTAAGCTGCCCGAGGGAGTGGAGGGCACAGGCCTCTCAGGTGGGGCTGACCTGGGGGCTCCAGAAGGTCCTTTGGGGCCTGGGCTTCTAAGTGCCAAAGACTCCAGGAGGTCTGTGCCCCTCCTCCCCTCCGGCTGGCACAGGCTCCTCCCTCAGCATCTGTCCTCATCTGAGGCCTCGCAGAGCCCAGCCCGACTCATTTCTTTCCGCCCAGGGGCCCAGGACGCCCAGGGGCCGGGCAGGATTTGTAGACAGGCCCCTTCTGCCTCTTGGCAGGAAGCTGGTGTTAAACACTTTGGCCCAGTCCCCTCACCAAACCAAAACTTAGCAACTAACCCAACTGCAGTGTCAGCCTCTCCCAGGAGTGGAATTTTAAACCAATCATTCTCGAATTTCCTGATCACTAATGAGGCAAACTGTCCGATAAGACCTGCTGCTTCCCTAAGGGGAGATGACCCTGCCTAAAATAACCCACCCTTTTAACTTCTTAGTCTCACCTCGTTCTGCCTAGAAAAACCTTCCGTTTGTACACCTCATCGGAGCACCCTTCCAATTGCTAGAAAGCAACGAACCCCATGAACTGCTGACTAAAGCCAATTAGATCTTCAAATGTACTCGGATGAATATTGTTCTTTAACACTGGAAACTGCCCTGGTCCCACCTTTGGGGTAAAACTGGTTTATCAGGAAGAAAGAATAAAAAGTTGAGGGGGGAAAAAAAGAAAGAAAGAGCAGTTTCTGTTCCAGGGTTCCAGGAAATTCAAGAGGCAAATACCAGCTCTGCTTCTGACTAGCTGTGTGATTCTGGTCAAGTTGCTTAATCACTCAATGCCTCATTCCCCCACCTCCACCCCCACCCCCGCATAGAAAAATGGAGATAGCAGTATCTACCTCACAGGGCTGTTGTGAGAATTAAAAGAATTAATCTATGTCATTGCTTTAGAAGAGTTCTGGAACACAGTGAACAGCTATTCAGTGTCGATTATAATTATATCGTTACCAACAAAGCCTCTGGCTTTGGGAGACATGGTCCCATCGGATCCCATCCCTGACTTCCATGGGAGCAGGACTGCTGGTATTTGTATCAATCTTTTTTTTTTTTTTTTTAAGTATTTTTATTGATTTCAGAGAGGAAGGGAAAAGGAGAGAAAGATAGAAACATCAATGATGAGAGAGAATCCTTGCTCGGCTGCCTCCTGCACGCCCCACACAGAGTTTCGAGCTTGCAACCCGGGCATGTGCCCTGACCAGGAATTGAACCGTGACCTCCTGGTTCATAGTTTGACGCTCAACCACTGAGCCAGGGCTATATCCATCTTCGATGACCTCTTTCAAGCACCTCTGAGCTCAGATATTTGCTGAGTGAATGAGTAAGCAAATGAATTGGACCATAGTCTTCTCTTGACAGATGAGGAAGCTCTAGTCTTTGGGAGGACATGTGAATTTCACAATTTCACACAGTGAGTCCACATTCGAGCTAGACCTAAGAGCAGCCTCCTCTGTGTCAAATCTCTCACACTTTCCACTTTACGTGTACTTCCCTTTCCCTAAGCAGATGCTGGTGAACGGTTCCAGGCTGATCCTTTGCAGATAACCGTCACCGAGGGATTGAAGGAGGCAGGGCAGCCAGTGTCCATTCTCCAGCCCTGCCTGTGGCCGGCCACGCAGGCCCGCCTGGAGCACTGGGCAAGTCCCTGCCTCTCGGGGTTCCACATCCCCATCTGTGTGAGAAGGAAGTATGACATCTGTTTGTTTCAAAAAAGCAGGGAAACCCTTTCTTTGAACTTCCCCCCCACAGCAAAATCAACAGATGAAAATGGAACAGCTGGAACTGATGTGGCCCCCACAGCCACACCCTGCAGAGGTGTCAGGCCCCGCTCAGTAGAAAATTCCTGGGCTAGCTGGTCCCTAAATGCTTTCTGCTCTCATGGCAGAGGTGGATGGAGGGGACATTAAGATTTTCAGAGCCGAAGCCGGTTTGACTCAGTGGATAGAGCGTCGGCCTGAGGACTGAAGGGTCCCAGGTTCGATTCCGGTCAAGGGCATGTACCTTGGTTACGGGCACATCCCCAGTAGGGGGTGTGCAAGAGGCAGCTGGTCGATGTTTCTCTCTCATCGATGTTTCTAACTCTCTATCCCTCTCTCTTCCTCACTGTAATAAATCAATAAAATATATTTTAAAAAAAAAAGATTTTCAGAGGTGCCCTAACCGATTTGGCTCAGTGGATAGAGCCTCGGCCTGAGGACTGAGGGGTCCTGGGTTCGATTCCGGTCAAGGGCATGTATCTTGGTTGCGGGCACATCCCCAATAAGGGGTGTGCAGGAGGCAGCTGATGGATGTTCTCTCTCATCAATGTTTCTAACTCTCTAAAAAAATCAATAAAATATATTAAAAAAAAATATTTTCAGAGGTAATCAGAGGGGTGCAGAAGTCCCTACTGAGCCAGAGCCCAGGCTGAGGAGGAGAGGGAGCAGGCGGCAAGTGATCAGTGTGGTAGGGGAGAAAGCCCACATTCGGGAAGTCAGAGAGCTGGCTTCAAATCCCAGTTTGCCCACTTACGGGTCAAGGTCTGAGTTTGGGCATGGTGCTCAACCTCTAAAAACCTTTACAATTGATAGTAAGTAGCTCCAAGCCTGGCATGCACCAGGAGCTTAACGACTGGTGGTCACCATATTAGGGACCAGAGGTTTCCCCTGAGCCCAAGGCCTGCGCTGAAGGCCCCCTGTCTTCCTCTGCCCCCATCACAGTTGCTGCAAACTGAAGCCCAGCAAGGTGGGCGATGGACCTGAAGTCTCTGAACACTGGGCTGAGCACCTCCTGGAATTAGAGCTGTGTTAGCTCAGTAACAGTTTTCCAGCAATGCCTACCAACCCCAAGTAGCTCTGCGGTTTCTCTGAGGTTTAAGGTTAAAAAGAGTCGAGCTCCTATGAGGACATGAAGGCTCAGAAGAGGCAGGGACTAGCTCCTTACAATGGTCTTTATGAAACCACATCAAGCCCCTTATGGCTACACAAGTGTGAGCGCTACCGGCCCTGCAGCGCAGACCTCCGGCTGGTGGCCTGGAGCCTCAGGGTTGGGCCTGCACTGAAGGCCCATTGGGCCTGGGTTACCCAGAAAGGTCACTGTCTCTTGGAGACCCTTAGGGGAGCCAGCACTGTCCTGGGGGCTTCCAGTCTTCGGGAGAGACAAATACAATGCCTGTGGCTATGAGGGAGGGAGGCCTGAGCCAGCATTCTGGAAGGTCCTTGGTTGTGTGTGTATATGTGTGTGTGTGTGGGGGGGGGAAGAGGGGGTGGCACCTGCCTGAACCAGCTCTAACCTGCCCTCTGCCACTGTCCCCTTCCTCGGAAACCTGCTTGATTCTGTATCTTCAGTCCTAGACGGTGTCACCACCATCTTGCACCCAGGCATACCTGTGGCGCTTGGCTCTCATGTACAAGTTAGTCACCAAAATTGGCTTGAGGGTACCACCTCCCAAACCCATCCTTCCTCCTCTCCAGTTCCTTAGAGCCTCTGTCATCGATTGCCTGAATAACTGCAGCACCCTCTTCCTGACCCCCCACCTCTGCCCTCTTCCCCCTGACCCACTCTCCTGCCACTTTCAGTTAACACCTTTCTGTGGCACTCCAGGTCTCAGGGGTAAAGTCCAAATTCCCAAGACTCTCTGGGATCTGAGCACCTCCTCCAGGAGCCTCCAACAGCCCCTCTGCAAAAGAGATCTCTCCTTCCCCTGAGCTCCCACTGTGCTTCACCTCACCTGCCTAGTGGTTTCCCATCTCTCTCTTTTTTTTTTTTTTTTAATATATTTTATTGATTTTTTACAGAGAGGAAGAGAGAGGGATAGAGAGTTAGAAACATCGATGAGAGAGAAAAATCGATTAGCTGCCTCCTGCACAACCCCTACTGGGGATGTGCCCGCAACCAAGGTACATGCCCTTGACCGGAATCAAACCCGGGATCCTTCAGTCCACAGGCCAATGCTCTATCCACTGAGCCAAACCGGTTTCGGCGGTTTCCCATCTCTTATTGAAGCATGTGATGGCTGTCTCTCGTCCCCAGAGGATTTGAGTCATTGATTCATTTCACAATCCAAATAAACACTCCTGAGGACCAGGCTCATGCCCTCCACAGCATTGAGTCCACAGTACAGAGCTGACAGACGGTGGAGTGGATGGAAAAAAGGGAGGGAGAGAAGGGAGCAAGAAGGCAGGGAGAGATGGATAGATGAGTGAACAGATAGAAGAAGGAGCACTCCGCTGATAGCAGGGCAGGAGAATTGCTCCTCAGGGGAGGAGCTAGCAACAACTGATTAAAATGTGGCTTTAGAGAATTTGTGGATTTTCTCTTAATCTACAGAAGAAAGGAATTGATTCCTTAAAATGCTTGCTCACATCTGCCATGCTCTTGCCCCATCACCTCCTACCGTCATTTTAGCTTCATGACAACTCCTTCTGTCACCTTTCCACACTGTGAAGGACCCAGGGGATCACTTGAGCCACCTCATTGTCCAGATGGGGAAAGAGCTTTGCTCAAGATCACACAGCAAGTGGTGAGCACAGCCAGGCTGAAGGCCAGACCTGTCACTACGCCGAAGGCAGTGTCAGACCGATGCCAGGGGGAGGCATGCTCCCAGCGCGGGGGGGGGGGGGGGGGGGGTGGGGGGGGGGGGGGGGGGGGGCCATGAGTCTGGATCTGAAGGACAGATTCAAGAAGGGACCCAGCTTCACCCTCCTCAGGCTGCCACCCCCGCTGCCACGAAGCAGGACTTCTGGCTTCTGGCCAAGCTGTTCACTAAGGGCCTCCTGTGAGGCAGTGGCCATGCCCAGGTCGTCAGGGCCCCTGTCTGGCGGCCAGGAGTGAGGGGTCTGTGGGAAGCAGGTCTATAGCTGGGCAGTGTCCCAAGCTGACTGTTTAGGGGAGGGGGGCTGCAGCCAAGAAGAGACCTGCCCTCCTTCTGGGGGCGGGGGGGGGGGGCGGGGGACGGGGGAAAGCCAGGGGTGGCCTCTCAGCCCAGAAGTTGAGTCTACAAGGATGGGGAAGATTTTAAACCTCAGAGAAGTGGAAGAGGCAGAGTGAGTGATGGTGCTGGGTGCTGGGAAGGGAGCCGGGGATGGGACCGGCGTGCTGGCCTCAGGATGGCTGAGTGGAGGTGAGAGGTGAAGAACACCCACTCCCAGGGGACTCCAAGCTGGGGCTGAAGAAGGTACCCTCTCTCACCTGCAGGCAATGGAATGGAAGGTGTTGGGAGGGGCAGGGTAAGATCTGCATTTTAGAAAGTTCACCTGGGGCAGCCGCAGCGCTGAGCACGGGCCACCAACAGGTCGGAGAAAAAGGGGAAGCGGGACTCTGTGCCCTGGTGGAGCCTGACAGCCTGGCACACACAGCCTGGCCCAGAGGGGGCCTCCAGGGAGGAGGCACAACGACAGAAGGATGCTCGGCTGTTCCGAGGGCTGGTCGGACGGAGCACGCCGCTCTGCAGGGAAGGATGCTGTCACAGCTTGGCTTTTCCCAACTTCTAACTCTGTCCGCCAGAAACAAAGCAGCGGCCACGCCTTGGCCGGACCCTGAGCGCCGGGAAGCCCTCCCAGCCGCAGTCTCCGGCTCCCAGGCCGGGGGTCCCTCCCGCAGTCTCGCCTTCCCTCCCCCTCTCCGGTGGCCCCACGGCCGCCCCGGCTTCCTGGCTGCCCCGGAAACTGCCCTGGACGCGCCTCCGGGCGCTTCGCCCCCAGCGCCGCTCCATCCCCGCCCGGGTCCCCGCGTGGCAGCCGGAGCCGCATCCCCGCGCCGAGGCGGCCGCCCAGCTCGGGAGATCCCGCCGCGGGGGCGGGGACGGCGAGCATCCCAGAGCCCGCGGCTCCGAGCCATCCCGCCCGCCCGGCGGCCTCACCTGATTTGCCCATGGCCGGCTCGGCACGCTCCGGGGCTCCCGCTGCCTCTGCGCTCCGGGGCCCGCGAGCCGCAAGGGTAGCCTAGGAGGGGCCGGCCCTCCGCAGCCCCTCCCCGGCGCCGCCCGGCCCCGCCTTATAAGGCAGCGGCCGCCGCAGGCCACGGCGCCCGGGGCCACCCGCCGGCGGCCCGGAGGAGGCGCTGCGCGCCCTGCGCCCCGCGAGCCTCCCCCACCGGCTCCGGAGGACGCGCCCCGCGCGGGGACTCTGGGGACAGCCCCAGGCTCTCCAGCTGCGGAGCCGGGGCCCGGGGCCTGGGGGGCCTCCGCCCCGAGCTGTACCCTCACGGGACTCGGCATCACGCGCCTCCGGGCAGGTTCTCAGCAGCTATTCAGCGGCGGACGGGCTGCCAGGACCCCGGTGCTCACCCTTGTGCGGAGTTGGAGCTCTCCCGCCTCCTCCCCGAGTGTGCCGCCCTGCCGGGTCCGGGTCCGGGGACACCGGGCATGGCCGTCCTCTCCCCGGGACACACCCGCTGGTGCGAATCCGGGTTGGAGTTGGAGTGCATGCTCATCTCTGCCGGTTCAAGGCCTACCCATCCCTCAGGGCCTTTCGTCCCTTCACCTTCTTGACCTTGGGGGCAGCGGTCGGTACACAGCGGGCACGAGGAAGCCTGGGTCCCAGGGATGGCCCGCCCCTGTGTGAGAAGGGCACAGCCTGAGTGTGACTCCCCAGTGTCACTTCTTTCTGGGCAGAGAGCTCAGTGCATTCTCACTGAAGGACGCCCGTTTACAAATCTTCCAGTAAGTGGGCACATTTAGTTTCAGCTTGCTGATTATAGGGCAGCAGTAAGGCTGGGCACTGCCCTGTTGACTCCCTCCTCACACGGTTATCAGGCAAATACTTACTAATTTGAGTGCTTTCGGTGCTAGAGTGCTGGGAAGCGTGGCTCATTCTGAGTCAAAAGGGACTTCTGGTGCTAGGCGGGCATCTGATCATTTACATTCAATTCTCCTTTACATTTGCCAACAAACCCCCACGGTCGTGGCCAAAGGAACCCGGTCGGAAGAAATCCATGTCACCTCTAGCATCTCTAGAAGGCTGCTTCCCTCTTAACCAAAACTTCCAGGGTAAGGGGTGGAGACAGCTGAGCACGCAGTGCACACAGAGGGAAGCCCATCGGGGACCAACAAGTTCCACGCACATCTCCTTGGACAGAGGTGGAGGCTGAGGCTAGAGAGAGCCTGAGAGTGGGTGGGGGACAATTCGGAGTCTATAGGCCTACAGGGACAGTGTGCGGAACAGAGTTAGGGCAGTGCCAAAGCTGTCCCCTATCAAGAGCTCTGAGCAGGTTGGAGGGGGAGTCCCTGCCCAGCGGGTCCTAGCTGGTACCCAGGCAGCAGAGACAAGAGGAATGGCAACAAAGAGAGTGTTTGACCCAAGTGATCATTTCTTTTTGGTTTAATGTCCTATTTAAAAACGCCTTACCTATCCTAAGATCATTAAAAGTTTCTGTTTTCTTCTAGAAGTTTCCCAGTTTTAGCTTTTACATTTACTAGTAGTTTTAGCTCCTACATTCATTTGGATTATTATGGCATGTGGTATGAAGTCAGGGTTGTAATTCTCTCTCTCTCTCTTTCTTATTTGGCATATGAATATCCAGTTGCTCCAGTGCCATTTCTTGAAAAGATAATTCTCTCTCAATTGGCCAGATATATGTGGTTCTCCATTCCATTCCATTGATCTATGTATTTTTACACGAATACACACTGTCTAAATTACTGCAGCTTTATGTAAGTCTTGAAATCAGGTAGTGTAAATTCTCATTTTTTCTTTTCCAAGTTGTTTTATCCATTTTAGGTCCTTTGCATTTTCATATAAATTTTAGAATCAGCTTGTAAATTACTGCCAAACAAACAAAAAAGCCTGCTGGGATTTTGATTGGTATTGCCTTGAATGTATACATAAACTTGGGAAAAACTGACCTCTTCATAACGTTGAGCTTGCTGACCCATCTGCATGGTGTATCTTTTTATTCATCTGCTTTCATCTCCCTCAATTATGTTTTTGGGGATGTTGCTCTCTACTGAGTTTTCTATTCTTGCAGTGTGTTTTTTAGATTTAGAAATCAGGGCAATGCTAACCTTAGAAAAGAAGTTGAAGAGGGTTCTCTCTTCTGTTTTCTGGAAGAGTTTGTGAAGAATTAGTATTATTTCTATGAACATTTGCTAAATCTTCAATGAAGCCATCTAGGTATGGAGGTGTTTTTCTTTTTCTTTTTTTTTTGGGGGGGGATGGGAGGTTTTAAATAATAAATTTAGCATCATTAATAGATACAGAACCATTTAAATGATCTATTTCTTTGAGGGGCTTTGGTAACTTGTATCTTAAAAGGAATTAGTCCATTTCATTCATCATGGGATTCATAGGCATAAAGGTGTTGATAGTGTGTTGTTATCCTTTTACTGTCTGTATGCTGTGTGTCTTTTCTGATATTGGTAATTTGTGTCTTCTAGAGGTTGATCAGTATAGCCAGCCCTCATTTATGTGTGGATTCTGTATTTATGAGATTGCCTACGTGCCAGGATTTATCTGGAACCCTGAAGTCAATGCTGTCAGTGCTGTGACAGTCTCCTGAGGGCATGTGCGGAGCAGCGGGAAATCGGAGTTGCCCAACACACGGTTCCCAGGTGATGTTGGAGAGGAGACAAGCGGTTCCCAGGTGATGTTGGAGAGGAGACGCTCGTCTCGTTCCGGCTCCCATACTGTCAACAAGTGACCTCTTCCCAGTCTATTTAGTGCCAGGCTTTTTGCACTGTTACCTTTTTGTGTTGGTGATTTCGCTCTTTAGAATGCCCACACGTGGGGTGTGGAGGTGCTGTGTGGTGTCCCTAAGTGCAGGAATCCTGTGATGTGCCTGAGGGAGAACATGTGTGCTAGATAAGCTTCATTCGGGCCTGAGTCACCGCGCTGCTGGCCGTGAGTCGAGTGTTCATGAATCAACAACAGAAATGAGGCAAAATCAAAACAGATGTGCAGAGATGAGTGACAATGAGAATACTTAGTTATGAACGTGGGGCAAGACTGGAAGTCATGTGGCCCAAGTCCAAGTTCTGTGTCTGCTGCCCAACAACTGATTCTGATCCAGGAGCTTGAAATGAAGACAGTAATACCTATCTTAGAGGATGTTTTTTTTTTTTTTTTAAAGATTGCGATGACACTTAACACATTGTGGACGGATCACAAGAATTCTCCTGTTTTCTGTTCTAAGGCTTGTGGCCAGTCATACTTTAAAAAGATATTAGTTTGTAAGAACAGGTAATAAATAACTTCAAAATGCAATGGATATTTAATTTTAAAGCGTGCCTTTAACATTTATGTAAAACGTTTTTTGTACTCGTTCAATGGAAACTTATCTGGCCACTGGGTAAAGCTGGCAATAAAACTACTGGTCCGCTATGTGTTCAAAAGCACCCTTTAAATGTCACATATTTTTGTCTGTGTAGTATTTCATGGTCACAGTTTTTATATGTAAAAATGTACCGTTGTTTCTCTGTAGAGATCAAGGCAAAATTCTGCTGATGGTAGAAAACTTAAACTTGCTCATTGAAGGAAACTTGGTCACATGTACTTTCATCTCTTGGGGATAAATATTGAAGCATTCTAGAATCTTTCTCAACTCCCCTCCACACCTCTGGGTCAGCCCTTCCAGATCCAGGTTCTTGGACAGAGCACCTATTTGGCTGAGCCTGGGTCCCATGCCTTCACGCTAGAAAGAACACAGGAATGTCTGCCCCCCCTCCCACCCCGCCCCTCCACTTTAGTGTGCACAGTTAGGTACAAGGTCTTCGGTACTGAAATGGAGAGTTCTCCGCACGCCCAGCAGCCTCACACAGCAACTGTCTCCCATCCCTCCCTGTTCAAGGGGGGGGGGGGGGGGGGGCGGAGGCGGGGGATGTTGTTTCTGTCCTCCATGGTTCCCCAGAATGTTCCACACTCCATGACTCAGCCCTTCTCAGTGTCTAAGCTCTGACATCATTATGAATTCTTCCCCAAAGTATGGTTTAAGGCAGCGGTTGCCAACCGGTGGTCCGTGAGGTTGAAAGGTTGGTGACTGCTGGTTTAAGGTACAAACTGTGCTTTAATCCCTTCAGGCTTTGGCTCTTGATCTACAGAGGTTTTGGGAATAAAAATTAGTTGTAATAGCTCAATGAGTGGAAGGCCATGGAAACTAGAAAAGCAGAGGAAAGAAAAACCTTGGCAGAAAATCTCCCTATTTTACTAGGTTATGCTCTCTTTTTAAAAAAATATATTTTTATTTTTAATATATTTTTATTGATTTCAGAGAGGAAGGGAGAGGGAAATAGAAACATCAACGATGAGAGAGAATCATTGATTGGCTGCCTCCTTCACGCTCCCCACTGGGGATTGAGTCTGCTACCTGGGCATGCGCCCTTGACCAAAATCAAATCTGGGCCGACGCTCTATCCACTGAGCCAAACCAGCTAGGGCTATGCTCTCTTTCTTATGGATGTTGGAAAATATATGGAATGGGATGAAGCCAAAGCTGTACTGAGAGGCAAATACACTGTATAATAAATATAAACATAAGCTTTGAGTTAGACCTGGGTTCAAACTATCCCTGCTCTGCTACTTACCAACCATGTGACCTTAGAGAAATTATTTAATCTCCCAAGCCTTAGTTGCATCAACTGTGAACAGTGTTAATAATACTCTTTGTCTCTATGGAGAGGTTGTGAGCATTGCATGAGGTAATTCATTTAAAGCACTTGGTCGTATGCTTTTATGAAAGAAATTCTCGCACAATTTTCAGTAAGTGGTCCAGGAACCTCCTTGGCCATCTGTCACATGACAGTTCTTCCCGTGGGACTGACTGTAGAAGAGCGTGACACACCAGGCTCAGGCTGTTCTGGTCCCATGAGATCATCGATGTGAGATATAACTGAACATGGAGTATTTGGTAGGTTTCACATTTTGCTCATATGTTGTCTAGTATTCCTGTTAGCATATAGACCAAGTTCATCTGTCAGAGTCCAAATGAGAAAGAAAAGCTGTATTAGATGACATCACTGTCAATCTTGGATAAGGAAGAGGGAAGTAGGAAGCTGGAAGGGAGAGGGCTTGTCACCAGGTCAGGTCCATGGAACTAAACTGTTGATGAGTCTCTTACTGTCCCTCCTTCATAAGGGAGGGGCTTCTCTGACTCTCTGCCCCCAGCTTAGAAACAGGAAGGAGAGAGGCGTCACTGTCAAAGGGCTGAGAAAAATGTGTAGACAGTGATTTACTATTACTTAGTACTTCCCTGATTTGAAAGTAAAGCACTTTAATGGAGATTCCCTCTAATCGGTATCTGTATTGCTGTGGATGGAATGTTTGTTCCCCTAAAATTCTTACGTTGAAACAATCCCCAGTGTGATGGTATTTGGATGAGGGCCTTTGGGAGGTGGTTAGGTCATGAGGTTGGAGCCCTCACGAATGGGATTAGTGTTCTTATAAAAGAACCCCAGTCTGGCCATTGTGGCTCAGTGGTTGGGCATCAACCCATGAATCCGGGGGTCACAGCTCGATTCCCGGTGAGGGCACATGCCTGGGTTGCAGGCTCGATCCCCAGTAGTGGGGCGTGCAGAAGGCAGCTGATCAATGATTCTTTCTCATCATTGATGTTTTTCTCTCTCTCTCCCTCTCCCTTCCTCTCTGAAATCAATAAAAATATATTTTAAAAAAATAAAAATAAATTTGGGAGGGGTCCCCTAAAATGGCCTGAAACATGATTGATACAGTCAGTATATCTTAAATGTTATTATACTACTTATTTAAAAGGAGAAAAATAAACTAAGTATTGAACTAAAGGAACTAGACAAATTACAAAACATAATTAAAGAACCATAAACAAATACTTCATTCTAGTTAATGAATAAATGCTAAAATATTTAGAGGTGAAATGTATGATGTTTGTGACTTACTTTGAAATGCATAAAAAATGGATTCAAGTTACTTTGAACCACATATAAAATGAGGTAGATGTATAGGAGAGATGGATAAAAGTGAAAAAAAGCAAGCACAACAAAATGTTCATTAAGAATCTAGAGCAGTGGTTCTCAACCTTTCTAATGCTGCGACCCTTTAATACAGTTCCTCATGTTGTGGTGACCCCCAACCATAAAATTATTTTCGTTGCTACTTCATAACTGTAATTTTGCTACTGTTATGAATCGTAATGTAAATATCTGTGTTTTCCGATGGTCTTAGGTGACCCTGCTAGTGGTTCTCAACCTGTGGGTCGCGACAGGTTGAGAGCCGCTGCTGTAGAGCCTAAGACCATCAGAAAACACAGTTATTTACATTACGATTCGTAACAGTAGCAAAATTACAGTTATGAAGTAGCAACAAAAATAATTTTATGGTTGGGGGTCACCACAACATGAGGAACTGTATTAAAGGGTCGCGGCATTAGAGAGGCTGAGAACCACTAATCTAGAGGGTAAATATATGGATTTTCACTTTAAAATTGTTTGTAGATGTCCTAGCCTGTTGGGTCAGTGGTTAGAGTGTTGGCCTGTGGACTGAAGGGTTGAGGGTTTGATTCTGGTCAAGGGCATATAGCTCAGTTGCAGGCTTGATCCACCTCCCCCCTCACCCCGGTTGGGGCCATGGTGGAGGCAACTAATTGATGTTTCTCTCTCACATCAATGTTTCTCTCTCTGTCTCTCCCCCATCCTTCCACTCTCTCTAAAAATCAATGGGGAAAAAATATCCTCAGGTGAGGATTAACAACAACAACAACAAATAAAAATAAAATAAAATTGTCTGTAGGTTTGAAATTTCCCATAACAAAGTGTTTAAAATTAATTGAATAAGTTAATATAGATAAAAGCAGAAAAGTATACATTAGAAAACAGGAAAGAATGGAATTGAAAAATATAGCCAAGGGCTGGAAGACATACTAAATAGACAAATCTTTACAAAACCAAATAGATAAAATTGTCCATCTAAAAGGAGAGAAAAAGCAAATGTATCACATTAGTAATAAAAAAGGGGATGCAATCTCTTCTTAGTAGTGTTCAAAAAAATATAGACAATTCTCCACTAGTAGTTTTTCTGAACTGGACAGTTTTCTAGGAAAATACAAATTACCAAGGTTTATTTAAGGTGAGAAAAATATCTAAATGGACCGATGTAGCCTTAAAAAAAAAAAAAAAAAGGAAAAGGTCACTGCTTATCTAAAGATAGCTGGACCCAGCTAGGTTTGCAAGCAAGTTCTATCAACCTTTTGAGAGACAGAAGATTCTGATACCATTTCCATGTTCTAAAGCAGTAATTTCCCACCAGGGTGCCATGAATATTTTTTTCTTTTCATTTTTTTGCCATGAATATTTTTTAAACATGCAATACCTGACTAGTCAGGGGCACTGACCTTTTATTCCTCAGATTGTCAAATTAAAAAATGACAGCAGCTAACAGAACAATAACCGTCTGGTTTGAATGAATCAAAATTATACTTTTTGTTGTTATTGTTATATTGGCAAAAAACACATTTTTTGGTGTGCTGCAGAATTTTAGTAATTAGTTTATGTATGCCACGAGATGAAAAAGGTTGACTATCACTGTTCTAAAACACAGTAAACCTCCCCTGTTCAATTCATGAAGCTAGAATTATCCTGATTCCAAACCTGAAAAATATAGCAAGTACAAAAAACCATAGTGAATATAAATACCAAATCCTAAGTAAAATATCAACAACTTGAATCTAGCAGTATACATCATGGCCAAATCAAGTTTATTTTAAGGGTATAGAGATGGCTTAATATTAAGAAATATATCCAGAACTTATAATACGACAAAGAAAAAATATAACATAAATGCATGCGGAAAATATCTTTGATACAATTCAATATCCATAACTGAATTAAATTTTTTTTTTTTACTTTCCCTTAGCAGACTAAAAAGAAGCTTCCGGAGACAAACAGTAAAACATATCAGACTGCTTAACAGTAAAACAATGGGACATGCCCATGAAAATCAAGAGCATAACAAAGTTTCTTGCTGTCACCACTATTATTCAGCATTGTTCTGGGAGTTTTAGCCAATACCAGGACAACAAAGAGAGAGAGAAGAGTAACTATTGGAAAAGGAAGGGCATAGTTTTCCTTATGACTTCTCCCTGGAAAAACCTAAGAAAATCTATTAAATTAATATTAAAAAATTTTAATGATAGCCAGACCCAAGAAAAAAATAAAAAATAATCAATAGCTTTTCCCACATAGCATCAATAACCAGTTAGACGATAATATTGGGGAAATACTGACAAGAGCAACGACAACCCATTTTATTTTTTATTTTTTTTTAATATATTTTATTGATTTTTCACAGAGAGGAAGAGAGAGGGATAGAGAGTTAGAAACATCAATGAGAGAGAGAGACATCGATCAGCTGCCTCTTGTACAACCCCTACTGGGGGATGTGCCCGCAACCAAGGTACATGCCCTCGACTGGAATCGAACCTGGGACCTTTCAGTCCGCAGACTGACACTCTATCCGCTGAGCCAAACCGGTTTCGGCACAACAACCCATTTTAAAAGCAACCAAGTACAGATTCATTTCTCTAGTCTAGACACACAGCCAAATGTATTCTGTTCTAAGCATGATATCCCATCGTCACGTGTCAGCCTGGGCTGCGTTAGGAAGTAAAGGAGCACTCACGTGATGAGGGGTGCTGTCCTTGCTGATGGGGACGGTGGTCTGGATCCACGGCGCCCGCCTTGCCCACGCTTGGGCCAGAGGCTGGTCCCGCATTTCAGAGCCAGCCAAGCCTGAACGGGAGAGGCTCCTGCCACAGCCTCAGCGGGCAGCCTGGCGTTCTGGTTCTGCTCTGGTCTGAAGCGCTGGCCACGTCTGTGTGACTCAGGAACGGGAGGGCTCCTTCTCTAGGTTTGGAGGGTGAGGATTCTCAGGGAGCTGGGGAGAGACTGGCAATGTGGGCCTGGAGAAGGCCTGGCAGAGAAGATGGAGAGGAGCTAAGGAGGCTGAGGGAGGTCCGGAAGGAAGGCGTGTTCAGTGGAGCATCTCCCAAAGTTTAAAGCAAGAGGCCTTCCCCACCCTGGGCCGTGTGCGGGGATGACTGGCACGTACCGTACCATCTCCCGGCCCTCTTACTTGGCACTGCCCTGGCCTGCTGTGCTGGCATCTTCTTTTTGCTCCACTTCCTTCCCTAAATTGCCTCTCCACCCTGCTCTCGGCCCAGAAGGCTGACCTGCAAGGTTACTGCAACAGGTTCCCTTTTCCTCTGGTTTCTGACTGGCTTCAGCGGTGGGACAAGACCGAGGGAGGAGGGAGGGGGGACATGCCGGCTCCACGCAGCGCCTCACCTCACCTCACCCCTTTGGGCTTAGGGGAGCTCCTGCCCGGCACACTCCCTGTGCTTTCTTACACCTGCTCACACCCGTGTAATTAGTCTCGTTAGCAAGCCTTCCTGGAATTATCCTAATTTGGGTGGCCCACCTATTTCCCTGTCAGACTCTGACCAAAATAAACGCTTGCCGGACTGCTCAGTAAAGCGACTGCTCACGTCTCCAGCGGAACTCGGAGGGAGCGTGGTCTGGGATAACAGGTGAGGCTGTGCTTCGCCTGATTACCTGGTGAGATTCTGGCCAAGGTGGGGCTTCCACCTGTGAGTCGTTAGGCAGGCACGTGCCAACCAGCAGAGGCCATCCCGAACATGCAACCGTGTTCCCGAGCTTCCCCTCACAGGGCTCGAGGCACGTACTGCTCCCACGCGGACAGAGGGGCCCTGCCCCAATGAGTGCAGAGATTACTGCACAGGGACCGCTCTCAGGATTCTGCACCCACTCAGGTGCACTGTAGGTGACTTTATTCTTGGCTTATGTTTCCAGGTATTTTGGGGAATGCACATGTTGTTTTTATGAGAAAACAATAGTTTTGGAAAAAAGGAGAGAAGGTGGAGGCGTGGCAAGGGTGTAAACAAACTTCCCGTGTGGTGTGAAGGATTCCTGCCTCATCCTTACCCTCACCAGCCTACCTTCCTGAGAACTCAACTCGACCTCAGACTTGGCATTTGTTCTCTCAGTGAGAGGACAAGGTGAAACGCGCCGTGTAAACGAAAGTGCTGGAGAGCTGATCAATGACTTTTATGATTCCTGTTGCTCTTTGGTCCTGCTGATAGTCAGACCCCACCCAGCAAGCCTGCCTTGTCGGTCTGCTGAGCCTATTCCCCTCGGCTGACCCCTGGGGCTCTCTGGCAAGGCTGGCTCCATCCCTGAGAAGCACTTGCCCTGCCCAGCTGCCCGTGCCAGGGAAAGTCCAGACCTGGCTCAGGTGTTGGCTCTGCCCTACTCACTGCGGGAACCTGAACCAGTGCTTCTGCTCTCTGGGCCTGGTTCCCTCGAGGGACGAAGTGGAACCTAGCCCTCCAGCTTCAGGATTGTTGGGTTGGGGAAAGGAATTTCCTTCTGTTTCCCCTTCCCCTTCCCTCAAGCCCCTTCAGCAGCTGAGAGAGGGGGAAGGCTCCGGGCAGAGCCTCAGGTCCCTTTGAGAAATAGAGCGCCCCCTGTGGGAGTGTGGGAGGGTGACTTCCAGGAGCCTGTGGCTGAAGGAAAATCATTAATTAAATCAAACGAAGGAAAATATGTTTTCTATGGATTTTGTTTCAAGGTCATTAGTGTTGCTGGCAGGTGTGACTTTCTTCCCACAGTGGAGCTGAAACAGACCCAGGCTACCCCTGAGGGAGGGGACCAGCCCAGGGGAGGCCCGGCACCAGCCTGGCTCAGCTGACATGTCCTCAGTAGAGTCCAGAGCAAACGACACAGCTCACCCAAGAGTGAGAAATGGCTTCATTTTAAATGTCCACATTGCCTGGACGTACACACATAACCATATAAAAATCATTTTTATTAAAATATAAAAGTTTTCCAATATATTGCATCAAAGACATTTATATAGAAAAAGCAATTGCAACGAACATGCTACATTGGCATTGAGATATCCTGAAAGCTTAAGTGCCCACTTTTAAACAACATTTTGGTATAATAAGCATATCCTTATATATTTCAGAGGGTACATATAATACTGAAAAATACTTCATGTAAAATCTAAGTTTATGTGCATACAAAAAAGTATTACACTGAATAGCTTATTTCAAACTGTGAAACACATTCAAAGTATTCACTTTCTTAGACAACATGCAAACATTTTAACATTTAGATTGACATTTTAAATATATAAACCATAATTCTTTATAATTTTATATCAGAAAAGTCAGACAGAACACATATCTACATTGTGCATGCCACAAACGCAAACGTGTCTTCAAAACGGAAAGTACTGGGTTAATACACATGATTGTCACTTTACAAATATGGCTATTCACCTTCTTCATAATAAAATAGGAAAATCATGTATTATTTACATGAACTACTAATTATTTCATTTTTGGCAATTATTTAAGTAGCAGCAATTGGTTTAAAGATTGATGTTTAAAAACTCTAAATTTACCTCGATGAATACTGAAGAATATACATCTGGTTAACATAAAGATGCACAATGCAAGATGCTTTGATGCAATAGAACTTCTCCCTTTCATCAAAGTCACAGACACACGCTTGTAACCACTGAGACTGTGAATTCTATTTAGTTAGCTTGCTTTTGATGATCACAATAGAGGGGTTCCTAAGTTAAAGCTGTACGTTAAGGCTGCCTGATGATCTACACGATAGTCCCAAAGATGCTTTATCTCCGTTTCATACTTTAGTGCAGGGGCTCTTCCCTGAGCCCCCAGCTTCTACCCAGAGTAGGTAATTGTCTGTAAACAAACACACAAACACTAGGGGCCCTTAACACTTACAGGAACTCTAAAACGAAGTTCCTGTGATACAAAGCCCACAGCCGAGTGAGTTATGTTTCTAAAAAGTGATCATCTCATTCATCAGTGACACTGAACATGTTTTAGAGTGAGGGACCCACCTAATGAGCAACCTGTAAATTGGAAGGCAGTGATCCACCAGAAGACACATCCTCTTTTCATTAGTATTTGGAGGAAAATTTTTTAACATTTATAAAAACAAAACAAAACCCTTACTAATATTGGCAGATTTAAAAAGAAAATACTGCGTGGTGAACAGAGGTGATGAATGCTTTGACCTGGAACCTGCATTAGGAACATTCTGCATGTTTCATGGGCAGTCAGCTATGTGCCTAGACTATGTGCAAGGCGAAGCCCAGGGTGAGGAGGAAGAGGCAGGAGTGGCAGGGAGCTCCGGCCAGGACCCCGGCCGATGGCACGCTGCTGGAGACCTGCACCTGAGAAATGATGAGGGCAGAGAGAGGGACGTGGGATGCCAGAGTAGGGCTGTCGGAGTTGATAAGGGATTCGATCTTCTCGGCTTCTTTATTGCAGGCCTCAATCTGGGAGAGGAAAATCATATTCTCTTAATATAAAACCACAGAACCCAGGAAGAGGTCAAGTCAAATTCCACATCTACTCCCACATAGGGAATATGCTTTCACTTTGTCTTTTTCTTAGCCAAAGAAGCCTTTAATTATAGTCTTAATTTATTACATAAATAATAACAGCATCAGTGGAAATCAAATCAGAAATGAAAGGATCCACAATGCCACTGTCCTTTCTTATCCACTGTCACTGCTTACCCACATTCAGACATTAGCTTTACATGGTTAAACAGTCATAGGGAACGGACTTTCATGCCTGTTCACACATCAATTAGACTGAAGGAGCAATTAGAGGCAAGCAATTAGACTGAACGAGCTTTCTAATGATGGCCGTTTAGAGGCCGCTTGCATTCCCTCCTTCGCTTGGGCCCTCACTATTTTGGTGCTGAAACTTGGGGGTCTATGTGAGTGAGGTTCACCTTGATATTGTGGGGAAGGAAAACTGGGGCCCACGAGACCAGCTCCAGTGGGCTCCTCCTCCCCGGCGGGAGCACAGACGCAGGAGACAGGAGTCTGTCCCGCTTCGTCACTGTGCGACTGTCACTCCCTTGCCTCCCTGGCCCAGCTGCCTGTCTGCAGGATGAGCAGATGCATTCCATCCGTCCAGACTTCGGGTGACAGCATCTCCACCTCTCCCCTCCCCCACTCAGCATCCTGCTGTCAGGTGTGTACCTGGCCCATCACCTGGCACAGTGCTCGCGGGTGCAGCTCTGTCCCTCAGAGACGCCCAGCTTCTCCCTCCTGCCCTGCCGAAATGCCATTTCCTCACCACCCGATCCTCCCCCATGCTGGTCCGTGCCCACCCCCTGCCAAGGCCACCAAACTTGAAGTTGACAAGATGCTGCACAACTGTACGCTGAAGCCCACCTGCAGAGCTTTTGGATAATGATCGACAGGAATGATCAGGATCACTATTTCGGATTCAATGCTGAAGTATCCAAATACGTCACACTGTGGGACGGACACATGCATGCGGATTTTCTGAAGTATGTCCAGAACTGTTATTGGCTTTTTGTTCGTTACCTAGAAAAAGAAAATAAATTTCTATGATCAGAAAAAAAGATCTCCTCATTACTGCCTAAGCCAAGGAGGCTGTTTTGGCCCAGGAGCCTGTAAGTGCAGGGCCCTGCCAGCTGGGTTTAAAGTGGATGCCAATGGGGCTTTGCCTGACATGGAGCTCTGTAGCTAAACTAAGCACTCTCACCAGAAGCACTGATCTGAGGATAGTGGGGACACGGGGGTAATTTTCGAGGCGGTGACAGGTACCGGCTGCTACGTGTCTGGGAGCGCTGTCTCCACAACAGGGGGCCGTAAAAGCGATGATACAGAAAAGGAAAAGAGGCAAAACCCTCATGGGACGGTGGCCGGCTCTGGAGCAGCCCACAGAGGAACGGGGCTGGGGAGGGCGGGCAACCCTGAAACCCTCTGGCATCTGCCGGTCTCTGGCTGCTTGGCTTTGCCTCTAGCCTCACCCGCTTCCTGTGCCAGGAGGGTACCTTTCCCAGAAAGGCTCGGGCTGTGCTCAGAGGGAGTGGGCAAGGTTGCCACCCAGCCAGGGTGTGGAGGAAAGGAGCCTGGATCGGGAGCCAGACAGCTGGAGTTCAAACCCTCCTTCTACCGCTTCTGAGCTGAACGGCCTCGGGCAAGCTGCTTCTCTGCAATCAGTCTCTTCATCTATAAATGGGACAACACTGTACTCTGTGGGATTACTGCGGTTTACCAATAAGTTTCCACCTAGCATATAAAGCAGCTTACCTTGGCAATTGTATCCAGTTTTTCTTTGTCAAATAAAACTCTTAACATCCCAGCACATAATGGGCAACAAGCACCTGTGCAACAGAAACCGCATCATCTGTGGTCAGAATCAGAAACAGGAACACAAGCGGCTGGTGACATGGCCAACCCCCCGCTCTGTGCTCGGAGAGTCTCAGCTGGCCTCCCCGATGACCGCACTTTAGGTCCCCTCACCAACCTGGGGTCTTACAATCTATGCATTTACCCAAATCCTTCCTCCATCCCTGCTTCACCCTTTGCCGCTTCTCAGGGTGCGGTGCTGTGGTGCGAGGCAGCACAGAGAGACACGAAGCCTAGACCTGCCTCGCCTCCACCTCACTGTGACCCTGGGCAAGTGCTCTCCTCGGCTTTGGATTTCTGCCGGCAAAACAAGGGAGCAGGTACTTCAGGGATTCCATGGGTGTCTAACTCTAATATAACTTTAAAAATTATTTTAAACTGTTAAAATAAACACCAAAATATCAGAACAAGGTCTCCAGGAGGAAGGGGGCTTTGGTGTACTCACTGCTGAGCCCCCAGTGCCTAGGAGAGTATCTGACACATAGTGGAAGCTCAAAACAATTGATGAATTCATGGGTGGAGGAATGGACTTGCTAGTCTCCGCACTAAAGTGTTCTGACTTGGGATACAGTCTCTTCTGCCTGCTCTGTTTAACTGAAGAGTAAGAGACTGTAAGGTAAGCTATTTAAGAAAACTGTTATCGCTTATAATAGTCTTTTTACAAGACTTCCTCCATTATATGCAACTAAAACAACTAAATTGGATCCTAAGGCCGATCTGAGACAACTGTCTTCTGTTTTTATCCTGAATCACGTGGGCTAGGCCTTCTCTCAATTTCAAATGTTTGTGTTCATCAAAACTACTTCAATTATCCATTTGTTAATTACTAATTCTTTGTTCATTAACTTTATGGTAATACATAATTTTAAAAATAAACATGCATTTGAACTAATAATCATAATTTTAGTAATTAAATACTGCTTTATCTATTTACATATAGGTGTTTGGTATAAGATTTTGCTTGAAAAAAGTTTGCCATATTGTTTTAAAACCACTGGACCAGATGATGTCTAAGGTAATCCACAATCAGTATCGGGTAGGGTTAAGATTTTTTGAAAATGTTAAATAAGCTAGTGACTCTCTCCTCAGGGATTCACTGTCTGGAGGCAGGTAATCAAGGCTTCCCACTCCCGCCCCTGCCCCACCCCTCATACCGGGTGGGACGATGGGTTTGCACTCAGCTGCCGAGAGCGAAGGACACCTCACAGCAGCACACTCGGTGACAGAACTGTGCTCTGAGAGGACGCCGACGGCCTGGCAGGGCCCATAGTAATCGACTGCCACGCGGTCCGAGTAGGCTGCGCACACGCTACTGTAGGTCTCCCCATTGTGCCCACAGACGGGCTCCGTGGCTCTGCAGAAGGGCTGAGGGCAAACAAATCACACTTAGCCTGGAAACCTGTATGGTGCACTTTTCCTGACCAAGACCACATAGTAGGTCTCCCTACTTTCAGGAAGGAGAAAAGATGCAGATATAAGTTCTGGGGACCCTCTTAATCAAGCTCCTGAGGTGGGCTACACATGGTGGAGGGGGACAAGCGGGCTGTCCCAAAACGAACTGAAGAGGTGACTGTTCTCAGCTGTTCTGGGGCTTGGTGCTCACACATGTGAACCAATGAGATAAAACTCCCACTCCCTCAGACTTCTATCATTCCAGAAGTGCCTGTCTGGAGAAACCAAAATCCATCTTCATGCAAATATGGAGGCTTTATCATTTCACTCTTGGGTAAGGGTAAGGAGAAGGAAGAGTGGAGAGATCCGTGGGGCAGGTGAGGACTCTGTGAGAGAAAAAGAGCCAGGAAGAGGGCACAAGAGAAGAGAAGACTGGGAATTCAATAGCAGGTGTCAGAACACAAGCTCCCTGGGGAGACAAACTGAGGAAGGGATTTTCCTGACAACGAAGACCAGGAATGAGCAGCAATCATGCCAGGCGTTAGCCGGCTGTGGGCAGAGGATTCCCGGGGAGAGGGGCCAGCGCACAGATCAGTGGTGTGTGTGGGAAGCCTCAGCGGGGTTGTCCTTGAGGTTATTCTTAAAACATGAATACAGATTCTACAACCTTACAAGACACAAGGATACACTGATATAAAAAGACACTGTCTAGAGAAATTTTTGATTAATTTCAGTGATGTGATAGGGACTTCATGGAAGAGTGTGTGAAAAAGAACTCTTTTCTTGGTTGTTTTAATGCCCATTCTTCCTGATTTGTTTTCGGGTGAGGGCCCACAGAACTACGGAAAGTGAAAACGGTGCTGACTCGTGCCGGGGGTGTGAAACTTTAAATCCTTTTCCTCTAAGAAGCCACTCTCTTTTCTTGCGTGTATACTAGATGGACACTAGCAAGGAGTCCTCCGGAGTTGGGAGAAAAAGCCCGTCTTGGGATGGTTCCTTTTAGTGGAGGGCCGAGTTCTCTGGATGGGACAGGGTTCATAGAAGACCCTCGAGTGGTCTTACTGCTCATTCATCTGTAAAAGACCTTAAGCCAGTTTAATGCTCTGGTACGTGGGCTTGTCAGCTGTACACCTGTACCTGGCACGGGCCTTTGTACAAGAGGCTCTTCCCTCGCTGGTACAAAGTGCAGAGATTGCTGTGCTCCATGTGGTTTGTGTCACAAACAGGATCTCGGACCTGGTCGCAGGTGAGCTGTCGTGGCAAACACTCGAATTGGCTACACCCAAATTTGTCAAAAGTCGTCAGGCAGACTTGTGGTTTGGGTATGCATCTGAAAAACACAAATGTGCACCAGGAGTCAGGAAGGACTATGGGGAGGGAGCGGCAGAGTACTGACGAGGCATTGGAGGTCAAGGAGAGAGCACGAGAGAAAATGAAAACACTTCCTATCCCCAAGAGCTTAAGGAGAGCAGGAGAGGCAGGCACTCACAGAGTAGCTATCAGGGAGAAAATCACACACCAACGCTAATGGGAATCAGTCATCCTGATGGGGAGCCTGGAGAAAGCACGGGTGGCTTGGTCCCTGGCTGGCACCTGGAGGATAAGCAGGCTGCACTGGCCTGAAGGCTGAGGAAGCAGCATATGCAAAGGTGTGGTGCTGAGGAAGGGCAGGTGATCCTGAGGGCAGGAGCAAAGAATGCACAGGTAGGAATGGCCTGACCTGAGGCCATCAAGTGGGGCTGATGCTAGCAGCCTTGTAGTCAATAATAAATGAAGCATTTTCAGGGACTTAATTTTTAGCTTGGCTAATATCAGTCTGTCTTAGAGAAGGCTTCAAAATGTGTGCTGAAAATTTCAGGTTTCTGTGCTTACGAGCTGAGGACCTGATGTTGGCTGGTTGCGAGTCACTGAGAGAACGTCACTTCATGAAGCTGGGTTTTCCTAGAAACATCTGGACCTTGCTTCATTCTCAACTCCTGAACTAAGAAGGATTAGGGATGATGATTCTTTTCTTCTTTAGACTTTTCTGCTTCCCTAATTTCTATAAAGAGTATTTATAACTTTCTACAGGAAGATAAAACGTTTAGCTTTCACTGGGTCTTTGAAGTAACAGGACATACAAATATTAGTCTGTAAAACAAAGATTATAGTAGCCAGCATTATTTAATTTCAAAGGAAATTACTTCTATCCTTTTTAGGGATGAGCCTCCTGCACTGAAACTACCACCATCACCATCACTACTACTATGTATGGTTGTCTTTTCTCATCTAAAATTAGATTGTGTGCAGTTATGGAAATTTAAGATATTTGAAGGGAAATAATGGAAAAGAATATTTAGAACTTAATCACTTATTAACATGGAAGGAATGAGAACCAAGACTATCAGGAGCAAATTGGTAATTTTACAAAGAAAAACTTTTCAATAGAGTATCTATAATAATAAAAGCGTAATATGCTAATTAGACCGGATAGCCGAATGACCTTCCGGACAACCTTCAGGATGAAGCCATGGCTGCAAGGGCCGAGGCAAGCCAGGGCTGCAAAGGCCAAGTCCCTTGTAAGAAATTCGTGCATCGGGCCTCTAGTATAGAAATAAGAGGACCAATAGGAAAAGTTGAGAACTGGGGGGTAAATTAAACATGGGTTACTGTCTTGCTAACTGTTGTGACCTGGGGAATATGCCTGGTACATCAGTACATACTTTATGAAGGAATACTTTTTATTTTTTTAAACAATTATTTTTTGAACAGATAATACAAGCCCATGGTGAAACTGAAAAAGTGTGAAATGGTATATAGTGAAAAATAAGTCTCTCTCCTATTTTTGTGTCCCAGTCACTGAGTTCCCTTCACCAGCAGCAAACACTATTACTGAATTTCTTATTTATTCTTCTAGAGATAGGTTATGTAAGTATAAGCATTTAGATAAGCTGATTCAAAGAGCATGCGTATTGCAGACTTTGGCAGACTTGGCCAAACTGTCCTCCATAGAGGACATACCAATCTTCCTTCTAACCCGCCCTTGTATGGGAGCGCCTGTTTCTCTATATTATGTTATCAAACTTTTTATCTTTGTCAGTCTGGTAGATGGAAAATGGTACACCTTGGAGTTTTAATTTAATTTACATTTCGCTTAATATGAGGAAGGTTAAGCATTTTGTTTTTTTTTTTGTTTTTTTTTAAATTATTTTATTGATTAAGGTATCACATATTTGTCCTCAATCCCCTCCCCCCGTTCGGTTAAGCATTTTGGTAGATTAGTAGACATTCATCAAATTCATTTAATTTTCTTCCTGGGCATACATCTAGATTACGTTTCCTAGTCTCCCTGGCAGGCAGTTGTGGCCAAGTGACTAAGTTCTAGACAATGGAATGTGGCTGGAAGTAGAGATGAATGCCACTTTTAAACCTGGCCCATAAAAGCTTCTCAGGAGCAATTTCCATCACCTCCCTTCTCTCATCTGCTGGCTTGATGCAGAAGATACAGAGGAGGACTAGGAGGCTGGAGGTCAGAGCTGGCAGTCACTAGATGGAAGGATCTTAAGTCTCTGAGTCATCCAAATGGACTGTATTTGAACTTCTGTTATGTTAAAGTAGTGATATTTAGGGGTTTGTATACAGTAGCTAGAGGTAGTCACCCTAACTATTAAAAGCATCTTTTCTTTTTTATTGATTTGAGAGAGAGAGGAAGGGAAGAGAGAGATAGAGAGATTTGTTGTTCCACTTATTTACGCATTCATTGGTTGATTCTTGTATGCCCTGACCGGGGACCAAACCCGCAACCTTGGTGTATCGGGACATGCTGATTCAAAGAGCATGTGTATTTCAAACTTTGGACAACACTAACCAACTGAGCTACCTGGCACCTTTTCAAGTGTTTAAGAACTATTGTTATTTCTTTTTCTATGTTTATGTCCTTGGTCCATTTTTCTATTAGGTTATCACTCTTTGCCCGTTTTTATATTAGACTGTTGATCTTTTTCATATTGATTTGCAGGGACTCTTATATTATAAGGACATCAGCCTTTCTCTGTGATATTCTTCCCTGTTTGTTATTTGTCTGTGACCATGAAGAACATTTTCATATAGCTGCATTTTTCAATCTTTTATGTTGATTTTGTATTATACTCAGAAAGGACATCCCACTTTGAGATTTTATACATTTTTTAAATTATAAAACCAAGACTACCTATTAGAAAGATTAGCAAATAAAGGAAAACAACACTCAAGTCTACCTCCCAACACAACTATATTATCCTTTTGGCTTATTTCTTTATCTTTTTTTTTTTTTAGCACCCTGTCTTCATTCCATAGGAACCTTATGGCCTTAGTTTTCATGGTATAAACTTTGCCAGATGGGCCACCAATTCTCTTTGCTATTTCTTTTAACACATCAGAAAACCTTCCTCTCCCTCCATACTGCACAGTTTTAAGGATGGAGAGAGGCAATTGCTTATTTCCCACAAAGTCCTTCGTGAGGAAAGGACTGTGGCACTGGGATGTGCCCGGCCCAGGTCCATGAGGTGGCCAGTGAGACCCAGTTCTAGAAGGCTGCAATCTCAGAGTCAGCAGGACACTTGCCCTGTGGCCACCACATACAGAAATCCATGAAGGGTAGGTCAACTACACCCTGAACTCATGAGAAAACTGCAGAGAAAGGGGCCCCTAAACAAATAATTTCAAATAATAATGAAGTTGATTTCTCACATTCAGTTCTTAAAATGGAGGTAGGTAAGTAAAAGAAAATTTCCCATTATTATCGGAAATAAATAGCTAATAATTAGAATACATTCATTTCTCTCGTCTCATGTTACCCCTCCTTGCCTCACACTTTGTTTCAGTTTTTACAAAACTGTTGATATAGCTCCCAGCATATACTGTGCTATCTCATTTCCAGCAGTCAGGACCTTTGCTTTCTCTGCCTTCACCACCAACACTGTAAACCTTGCCCGAAATGTCCCACTCATCTTTCCAGATGAATGTCACATCGTACAGGCTTTCTTGGCCTCCCCCAGGCTGCCCCAGCTGCTCCCCTCCCAGGCCCCCAGTCACACAGCATGTTACCAACCAGCTTTCATGACTCCAACCAGGGCAGAGACCTTCTGAATTCATCTTTGTATTTTCACTGTCTGTACATACTAGATGCTTAGTAAGTGCTTGTCTTCAGTTAAGAGGATGAGGAGCCATTTGACTTACCTTTGGTTTTTTGGGCAGGGGTTAGGATTACATGGGTCCTTTGAGATGCACGACCCGAACTCAAACTGCTGGTCTTGGAGGCCCACACAGCGAGCAATGCACGCACTGGGGTAGGTGCGTCCATTCTGCCCACACACGGGGACAAACTGGTCTGCACAGTTACAGGGCAGTCCTGAAGAGAAGAAACAGTCTCAAGATGTGTACTTGTCTATTCCCCTTTCCCTGACTTTTCCTCAGGAAGACAAACCACTAACAATCCTGCAGAGGTCTCCTGTGAAGATAGACTGAAAGGCAGCAGGCTCCGAGAAGCCATTTGCTGAATAATGGCTTTCCTTTGTACTATTTATTGCCAGATAACTGAGGGCCAGGGTTAGAGACCCCTATAAACAAAGGTATAGGTTGAAAAAGTAAAGAATGTTCCTCCCAATCTGGAGTATAAAATCTAGAATTTAGAAGTTTAAAGTCTGGGTTGGGGGATTTCTGGAATGTACCCACCTTAGATTTTAGGTAAGCAGAATATGGACCAACAAGTACAAAAAACAAGACAAAGTAGAAAAGGTTATAACTCGTCATATAGGTTCTTCCCATCTCCTTCCGGAAGGAGGAGAACAAGGTAAGTTGGGAAATTATTGTAGTTTTGAGGCTTAAGAATTTTTATGAATGTCTCTCTCTCTGAGTCATGTTTGGACTGGAACACTATCTGGGTACCAAGAAATGTACATTTTGGGGCCAGTAAAATCTCCTCCTGAGAGTCTGCTAGCTAAATAGTCATTAGTCATTAACTTAATTTATCCCAGGACATGAGGGGCTGCAGGGAAAGGGGTCCTGCTAATTGTAAAGTCCATCTTTCAAAATCATTTAGATATAAGCAAATACATACATACATACATACATACATACATACATACATAAATAAATAAATAAATAAAAGTCTTCCGGCTAAATCCTTAGTTCACTCTTCATTCCTATGGAAGTTCCATGGTTTTTCTAAGCAGAATTATCATCCTCAGCAGAGCAGAGCAGATAAAGGATAATAATGAACAAAGAACGACAATTAGCAGTGAGGGCTGGTGCTTATTAGGGTTGATAGAGGATGGGGTGGAGTTCATCTTGCCTATCCTTCCCCATCAGCCTCCTGTTCACTTCTTATTTCCAATGTGCTGGAGACACAATGTAGGTAAACCCTATCCTGTTCTCCCCGACCCCATGCTGGGAAAGAAAAACCAAACTGCTGTAGCAGTATGAAACCAGACAAGGACAACCACCTGGTTCCTCTTCACCCAGAACCAGCGGTATTTCAGATCTGGGAAAGAGCAAAGGCCCATAGACTGTGCTGCTGCTGTTGACAACTGCAGCTTCATCTCAAGAAAAGAGCATCTCATCTCACCAACATTTTCACCTACTGTAGCTGGTGTGAGCATTCCAGTAGCAGAAAACATAGGAAAGTCAAGAAAGTAGTATTCTTATTTGATTGTTCAGAAAAATTCTTATCTCAAAATTAAAATAATTTTCCAGGTTACCTTCTTGGAGAAACCCCTAAGGAAACAAGTGGAAAGAACCCATGTGAGGAGTTTACAGCCTTCTGTCTTGTTTTTGGTATTACCCTTTATTTTTATTTTTTTAATTATTTTATTTATTTTTATTTATTTTTAATTTTTATTTTTTTTAGGGGAGAGCGCGAACGCAGCCCCCCACTACCACAAATTATGCAGTCGAGTTTCCCACATTTGGGGAAATCGCAGGGGTCAGCACATCCGGAGTGCAATGGATAAGCCTCGCCCTGGGAAAACCACCTTCGTGATCATGGTATCTCCCCTGCCAGGAAAGTATGGTGGTATTACCCTTTAACTTGCCAGAAATCCCCCAAGCCAGATTTCAAACATCTAAATTCTAGATTTTATACACCAGGTTGGGAGAAAGTCTTTACTTTTCCTACTTATAGCTTAGTTTATAGGGGTCTCTACCTTATATGAACCAGTGGGCCAAACTAAGGTAGGTCATGGAATAAAGTGGTGAGCCTGGCTGGTGTTGCTCAGTAGTTGAGCAATAACCTATGAACCAGGAAGTCATGGTTTGATTCCTGGTCAGGGTACATGACCGGGTTTCAGGCTCGATCCCCAGTGGGAGGCAGCTGATCAATGATTCTCTCTCCTAATTGATGTTTCTATTTCTCCCTCTCCCTTACTCTCTGAAATCAATATAAATATATTTTTTTTAAAAAGGGGGTGAGAAAGCATCTATATATATAAAAGCCAAACGACCAGAACAACTGAAACAACCAGTTGCTATGACATGGACTACAGTGGCCAACCATCCTGATCGGAGCCCCAATCGGCACCCCCAATCTCCTTCGGCACCCCCCCCCCCGTCTGGCCCTGCCCCAAATTGGCCCCCCCACCTTGGCTGGCCAAGCCCCAATCGGCCCCTCTACCCCAATCAGGCGCAGGGCCAGCCGGCCAACCTCCCGCGTCCCCTACCCCCCCCCCCCTGCCAGCCTGGCCCCAATGGCCCCCATCGGGGCAGGCCAGCTGGACCCCACCCGTACACAAATTTGTGCACCGGGCCTCTAGTGAGAACAGAAACAAACATAGAAAATACACAGGCATTTTAGATCATGACCATACTTGCAGGGGTAAATGGGGTATTTTAGCAGGTAGAAAAGTTCCATTTAACTAAAACCATCCCAATCACTGACCCTGTTCTTTTTGCATGAAATTCCAGAATATTAGTGCTGGAAGGGCCCTAAGAAACCATTTCGTTCAATGCCTTCAATCCATAGAGGAGGAAACAGATCCAGAGAGGGAAAGTATCTTGCTCTCATATATAAAGATTATGCACTCATTTCATTGTGTACTTTTGCAATTAAGGCAAGACCAGAGAAGCTGCCGGAAGGAAACATGGGTACAAAGGGATGCTGGCCTGCTGAGGACAGCTCTGAGTGGTCACGGTTACCTGTGAAGGTGCGACGGTCATCTTCCGAACTGTGTTCACTGAGGCACAGGCGGGTGGAGCACACCAAATTGCCAGCAAAACAAGAACAAACATTGCAGTCGACATTAAAGGATGTTCCATGACCTGAGAGGAATACAATGTTGTTCCATATCATGCATTTATAAATAATCATAAATCTAAAGTTTAAAAATAGAAGTTCTTGAATTGACTTCTGAATATACAATTAGGGAGTTAATCTGTATATTTATATTTGTGTATTTCTCCCCCACCCTATCCCCCAAAGCCCTAATGGGCTGGCCTCACCAGACAGCTCCCTATTCTCTGAGAATGTTTCTGGCTGCTCTTTTGCCTCAAATGCTCTCCTCCTTCTGGAACTTCACTCATCTCTCCAGGACCAGCCCTGATGCCACCTTTGGACCACAGATTCTCCCAAAGCCCTGGCAGAAATAACCAGCTTCTTGAAGAGTGCTTGGTTTGCTACTTTTTGTGGCTCAAATTCTCTCCTTTCTTATCATGGAAAGCATGACCTCAATCCCTCCTCTCAGTCCCAGCTCCACAAGAACTGGCATGCTCTTTTGTATAGAATAGGTATTAATCAGTTAGAGTTTATGAAAGGAATTAATTTGTTTATCCTTAGATATTTTCTGTGATACAAAGTACCTACTTGACATTTTTTTTAGCTAAGTAGAATATGGACTAAAAATGAATACCTGAATTGCTCTAGGGCAGAAATCGCCCAAGAGCACGATTTTTTCAAATAAAATCTCACACATAAAACTTAGCGTAGTGCATGGCATACAGATGAGAGTTCAATAAGTGTTAGTTATTATTAGCTTTTAATCTTTTCTTGAGGAGGCTTCTAAGAGAATTCATCAGAAGTCCTAGTGTCCTTGTATAGTTTGAAAAATACTGCCCTGGAGTATCTGATTTGTAGACTTTGGTGAGAATCCATTCAATGTTCTTCCTACAAAGTTAAGATAACTAATCTCATATTAAAAACAAAAAACAAATAAATATAGTCCAAGACTCACTTTTTCTTTTTCCTCCAACAATACAAGACTTCTGAAGGTCTATACAATGCATCTCCATGCAGTTTTCTAAGAGTCCACTATGTCCACATGAGCAAATTTTATAACAACCAACTTCCGAACCTGCAGATGATGGCACTTGGATTAGTGTCCCTTGACGGACGATGAAATCAGAGGCTTCTCCCAATTTGCAACCTGTATAAACAAAAATTAGCTGAGAGAGATGGTCTTGTTCTATGATACTATTTTATGCATTAGATATACTTCATATAAGTTTTATAGGTTCTGTGTGTCTATTAAAGATTAAGAGACTTTTTCACCAAAGTAAGTAATTGTTTTAATTCACAATTACTAGCCAGAAAGATATTCTTGCAAACAAAAATTCCATGTTCTGTGAGATGGTGGTGATTAAGGACCTATATCCCAAAGTTAGCTATATTTTGTTTAAAATTGCTACAAGATATGCAGTTTTTTTATTTTGGGAGACTTATCAAAGATATTTTAAAATCACAGATATTTTTTAAATAGAGTATAAAAACTGATAACATTTTTAGAATAATCTTGGTCAGAAAACTTTTAGTGATAGAATGTTAAGTATACCTTAAATTCTTAAAATAACTGTATTTGTTTGGGCTTAAGGAAAAAGCATTAATTTCAAATTTTAACAAGATTTGTTATGACTCTCTATAGCTGGTATATTATGGTATTATACACATATTATAGATGATCCTTTGAGACATCATGCTTATTTAATTTTATCTTTTGTTCCTTTTTATTTTGCACACATTTAAAATGTTAAGTCTAACATGATATAGAAACATTTTCAACTGGGAAATAAAAGAAAGCACAATGTTGCCCCAACTATATTTTAAAGGAACCGACAAAGAGCTAAAGACTACCAAAATTCTATGGGCTAAAAAATTTTCAGCCTTAAAGTCATATACATTTCTATATAACATTAAATTTATGGAGTTGCCCTAGCCGGTTTGGCTCAGTGGATAGAACATTGGCCCGTGGACCTAAAGGTCCCGGGTTTGATTCCGGTCAAGGGCACGTACCTCGGGTGCAGGCTCCTCCCTGGCCCAGGCCCTGGTGCAGAAGGCAACCAATTAATGTGTTTCTCTCATATCGATATTTCTCTCTGTCTTGCCCTCTCTTCCACTCTCTCTAAAAAATCAATGGAAAAATATCCTCGGGTGAGGATTAAAAAAATAAATAAATAAAAATTTATGGAGTAATCACACATCCCACTGAGAATGCCTTTTTCTCTAAATATTAAAAAAAGAAAAGCCACAAACAACATGCAGTACATATTCTCAAACATTACAACATGAAGTACAAAGTACAAAAAGCTGGTCCAAAGTTCTTTTTCCATCTGTTGTCAAGAACTATGTAATCTTTATGAGAGCCTGGTTTTGGGTCAATATTAATTTATAATCTAAATGACTATTGAAAATTACATTTGTCTTTGTCCTTTTCTGCTTACATAAATAACATGTTTACTAGGAAACCCACAAACATTATAGAAAAACATAATTTAGAAAATAAAGTCCCTTGCGATCTTCTAAGATAATTCCTATAAAGAAATGCCAGCAATACACCCATAGTCATTACACTCCCACCCCCATCTACCTCTTACCCTGAACACAAGAGTATGGAAGGCAGGGATCTCCAGATGGACACCCTTTCCGGTTTACCTCACAGAGCTCATTAGCAGGGCAAGGATTGGGGTTACAGGGATGAGTCACCTCTTCTACAATGTTACCTAAAGTACTTGGCCCTGAAAACAAAAACACAGTTCAGTTTAACATAAACAAAAGAGTAGCAGAAGTCTATAATTTATCTGAATTAATTATGTCTGAAATAAATGGATAGCTGATAAGCATAAAGCAAGGCCCCATTCTAGTAAGCTATTAAAACATCCAGATTTTCTGGTCATTTGTGAATTTAATACAAACATACATTCATTCGTTTACTTGGGTATATATAATACTAGAGGCCAGGTGCAATTTGTACACTCAGGGTGGGGGGTGGGGGTGGTCTCTCAGCCCAGCCTGTGCCTTCTCCCGGAAGCCCTCGGGGATGTCCGACTGACAGCTTAGGCCCAATCCCCGCAGGGGACATCCTTAGTGCTGCTGTGGAGGTGGGAGAGGCTCCCGCCACCACCACTGCGCTCCCCAACCGTGAGCCTGGCTTCTGGCTGAGTGGCACTCCCCCTGTGGGAGCGCACTGACCACCAGGGGCAGCTCCTGCATTGAGCGTCTGCCCCCTGGTGGTTGGTGCATGTCATAGTGACTGGTCATTCTACTGTTCAGTCAATTTGCATGTTAGCCTTTTATTATATAGGATGCCCGGCAAGGTT
Source organism: Eptesicus fuscus (assembly GCF_027574615.1). Lineage (NCBI taxonomy): Eukaryota > Metazoa > Chordata > Mammalia > Chiroptera > Vespertilionidae > Eptesicus > Eptesicus fuscus. The sequence goes on along the minus strand of NC_072487.1, from coordinate 50,628,483 downwards.
CTAGGTACTAGAGATATAGTAGTGAATAAAACTGACACACCTGAACAGAGTTTATATTCTGGTCTGGTCAGGAAACAGACAATAAGGAAAGAGAGAGAGAGAAAGAAAGAGAGAATGTTGTGAATACATTCGCTTTGCTTACTTGATTTTAGGCCAGACTCAGACTTTAAGGCTAATAGAGGTAGAAGGGCTCTTGGAGTTTCTCATCCAGCCCAATCATTTTATAAATAGGGAAACTGAGGCTCAAAGATGTGATCTGCTCAAAGTCACAGAGGCCTATGATTCTAGTCTAATGCTTTCATTTTTTGTTATACTGGTCACAAAAGCTAAGGGAAATAGTTTTTGGTCTTGAGAAAATATGGCAGATATTTCACTAGAACTCCAATTTTACTTAGGATGGCAATGGGCCCACAGCTAAAAAGGTAACCTTTCCCAGTTTCCCTTACAATTAGGGGTGGTTTTCCCTTACACTAGGATATGGTGGCGAGAATTCCAGTAGCCATGTTGTGATGATAAAGTACATGAAGTAATTTTGATGGTGGGAGCCAAGCACTAAAGATGATGGAGCAAGAAAAAGGAACCTGGATTCCTGATGATGGAACCATCATAACAGCCCTAGACTACTTCTTTCTGGGCTTTCTTTTACTTCCATCTGTTGTTCTGTTATTTGCAGTGGAACTTAATCCTATCTGACACAGGAAAAACCAAGCAGGAGCTAAATTCACTCTTTCTGGCCAGTTCATGGCACTAACGCCCCCTGGTGGCAGCCTACACACTCCTTGGTGTGCAGGAATTCTACTTGTTACCCCTGGTTTCCACCATACAGTCACCTCCTGCCAGGGAGCTCAGATCCAGGATCCCTCGATGGGATACTAACATTTTCTTCTAGCTCTCAGCAGGAGTATTTGGCAGAGAAAAAAGTTTCATTTTCATGTACTAACTCAAACCATCATTCGTTTACTCCCTATTTGGTGGGTGAGTCAGGCCAATGCCTGGCTCGGGGAAATTCCACTTCCTAGTAAATCATGGCAAGGAGACAGCAATGATATGGAGCTGGTTATCTGAGAATGTTGGCCCCTGACTAACTGCTTAGAATTCCTGATTGCAACAGCTCACTACCTCCTCAGTCTGATATGATAATTGCTTCTGTTTATATATTTTAAGATGACAATTATTTCCAAAAAGGCCAACCAAGTAAGATAAGAGTCACCAATTGAGAAAGTAGCGTTAAACCACATGTTCATCCAAAGCAAACATTAAAGGCAGAGATAGAAGGGAGACGTGTTTGGAAGTTTAAAGATCTTACTGAGGTATGTATCCAAAGGTATACAACTCTCCAGGTCATCTGTAGGTGATAGAAGCTCACAAATACTTTCAGCTGTATGGTCTTCAGGGAATTTGTTCTGGTCCCCACATTTCTTGAGAATTTCCACACAGTCTGATCTTAAAAAGGAAAATACATACAAATTTAGGGTTCAAGGAACCTCCTCATATTGTCTAATCCAGCGGTCGCCAACCAGTGGTCCACAGACCACTGGTCGTCTATGAGGTCTGAAAGGCTGGCGACTGCTGGTCTAATCAATATCAATTCTTTTTCTGAAACTTTCTAGAAAGTGCACTTTATTTTTTTAATGTTATTTTATTGTTTAAAGTATTATAAATAGTAGTATATATGTCTCCTTTTCCCCCCCCATTAACCTTCCCCCGGCCTCCCCTACCGCCACCCCCCACCCCCGCACATGCCTTCACCCTCCCCACCCCCCAGTGTCTTGCATCCATTGGTTATGCATACAAGTCCTTCGGTTGATCTCTCACCTCCCCCTCCACCCTCCCCAGCCTTCCCGCTGTAGTCTGACAGTCTGTTCGATGCTTCTTTGCCTCTGTATCTATTTTTGTTCATCAGTTTATAATGTTCTTTATATTCCACAAATGAGTGAGATCCTGTGGTATTTTTCTTAGAAAGTGAGTTTTACTAACAATGTTTCACACTTGGTTAGGTGTAAGTATGGCAAAAGAGAACAGGAATCACAGCAGACTTTAGGTTGAATAGTAAGCAATGTATTACACTATGGAAGCATCCCTAACTTTCTCTTAAGAACCTGAGATCAAAGGCTTTGCTCAAATTTTGTAATTATACTTACTGTTACTACCACCAGTGTGGCTTTTCACTCTTTGAAAGGAAATTAACTTAGGCTAGTTGATTTGCTCTTTGCGAAATTATACATCCATTCTCTTAGGACCTTATGCATGCTTGCTTTTCCCCTCCCTTTCTTCTTTTTTAAAATATTCTTTTAGTTATAAACATTAAGATGTTTGGTCTATAACAATTAGAATGTCCACTACTTTAAAATTTTCTCAGTCTTCATTAGGGATTTGACTCCTATAAGTTTTCTATGCTAAGAGTCTATAAATTTCCCACCTGTTGACACTTGCTTGTCATCCAATAGTTACCCTCATCTCTCCCCTAAACAGGTCATCCCCAAATCATGTCAGAGGATAGATCTGAACCCTGTTTAAAACTGAAGTAATCGGCAATCAGTCATTAAGTGCTCAGCAGCACCAGCCACACAATTTAGGGGCTGGATATTAATTTGGTTTTGGAAAAACTTTTAAAAAAGTGTTTGCAGAGCAGCTGACATTGAATACAATGTAGTTAATGCTTTTGGCTTCACCCATCATAGCAGCTTTCATCTTTATTTTGTCCTAGATGTCCTAAGCAAACCACTCATAAGTGTTTACTAGGAACAGGCCCTAATGACTATATGCACTAACTCCTTCATTTATCAAACATGTGTCAGGATTATGCTAATCCCCAAAGAGGATACAAGAAAAAAGCAGGCAAGAAGAATAAACTCAAAGAGAGCCATGTTGAATAGAATATAAGTAAACAATTGAAATATAAAAATAGAATTGTGGCCGAAACCGGTTTGGCTCAGTGGATAGAGCGTCAGCCTGCGGACTCAAGGGTCCCAGGTTCAATTCCGATCAAGGGCATGTACCTTGGTTGCGGGCACATCCCCAGTAAGGGGTGTGCAAGAGGCAGCTGATCGATGTTTCTCTCTCATCAATGTTTCTAACTCTCTATCCCTCGCTCTTCCTCTCTGTAAAAAATCAATAAAATATATTTTAATAAAAATAGAATTGTGCATTGAAGATACTCAATAAATGTTTGTTGAGTCAAGTTCCTTAAGATAAGTAAAAATAAAGATCTACAGAAATCTGTAGTAAGGATTAACTACTATCAACTGGAGAAAAGTGGAAAATAGGTATCTGAGAGGGGTTAGGAAGGACAGGCTGTGGGCAAATGGAGATGCAGGAAGAAATTTCAAGCAGAGGAAGAAAACGTGGGATAGCCTGTGACCTGTGGGGGTGATGGGCAAAGGGAAGCAGTGGGAGAGGAAACTCCAATAGGCTATGGGTGAAGATCAGGGAGGGTCAGAACCCAAGCTGGAGAGTCTTTATGATGAAAGAAACTTACTTGCAAATAATACTCCCCCGGGATTTACTATGACAAGGTTTAATCTGCAGGGAACAAGCTATTGCTTTCCACATTTCTGGCTGGCACTTTTTAATGTCAAGAACAGGTATGTTGATAAATGGCATCTTTATGCTTCCTTTTTCCCACAGCTTCATGTCATTCATGGCTCCTTGATCTGACTGAGCATTACAACTCCTGAAAAGCTCTGTTGGCCTGAAGAGGAAAAAAAGGCCAGATGGAATCAAGAGGCCATTACTTTATAGAGAGAAGCGATGGGTAAAATTCTAATCAGGAAATCCTCCTAGATTAGAAGAAACTCTGTTACAGTGCTTCCTTCCTCAGAGAGGATTTACCACATGGAATAAAGCATTCAAAGATGAAATCATAAAGAAAGACTACTTCCTTTTAACTTAATAAAATCAGAATATAGTGGTCTTTTCACTTATTTAAAAACAAGAAAACCAAGGACAAAAATACTTCCATTCCATGTACAGTAATTTGCTCCTACCTGTTGTTAAAATTAGTACAGTAAGTAAGGTTTCTACAGCCCAACTGGCAAGGTTCCCGAACATCTGCTAAACAGATCAACATGGACACTTCCACTGGATTATATTCACAAAAGCGATCAAACTCTTGCCAACTCTGTGTATTGCCCCAGCTCATACTATAAAGTTTAGTGCACAGTTCCCTGAAACGAAAGTACAAATGCAGAAACATATAGATAAAGCAAATGAATAAATATTTGATTTGCATAAAATTCAAACTCTATGAACTGTATTTTAGAATATGTGAGAAAAAAATACAAAAACCAAAAGACTAAGATCTATCTCCTAGAATTTAGAGCCAGAAAAAGTGATCTTTTTCATGAAAGAGTTAGCCTTCTTTTATCACCCATCTCTTTCCTTTTTGCTATGGTTGCTAGAAAGCTCAGTGCTAAATTTAACGTTTAATTATAGTATTTGTACATCCTCGCTCTTGACAAAATTCTTGCCCTCCAAACTTCTGATTTCTCTTTTACCTTTATGTAAAGTTAAAGCACACAATTTTGTCTCCACAAAGATATATCTTAATATATAAAAACCCAGGGTCCGTAATGACCGACGGAAGGCTCAACTGAACACCGGAAGTCAGTCCTGCAGTCAGTGCTGGGTTGCTGTGGTGATCCAGCACTGACTGCTGCCCATGCAGACATGGAGACCCAGCACTGACTGCTGAGGGGGCTGCGGATCAGGCCTGGAGAGAGGCATGGTCTGATCCACAGCCTCTGTGGCAGCTGTTGATCAGCCGTTGCCTCTCTCTTTTTCTCCGGGCTTCACCAGCAGCCACGCCTCTGTTTCTCCCCAGGCCTCTGTGGGGGCTGCTGATCAGCCCCGCCTCTCTGATCAGGCCTGGAGATAGGCCCAGAGATGCTGACTGGCATAGAAACTGACCAATCAGAACCAAATCTGGGTGAATTGTGAGGAGCCAATGGCTGCCTAGGAGGTGGAGCTTTTGACGCTGACTGGCATAGAAACCGACCAATCAGAACCAAATCTGGGTGAACTTTGAGGAGCCAATGGCTGCCTAGGAGGCGGAGCTTTTGACGCTGACTGACATAGAAACCAACCAATTAGAACCAAATTGGCCGGCAGGGGAGGGCAGTTGGGGGCGAGATCAGGCTGGCAGAGGCAGTTGGGGGCGAGATCAGGCCGGCAGGGGAGTGCAGTTGGGGGCGAGATCATCAAGCTGGCAGGGGAGGGCAGTTAGGGGTGATCAGGCAGGCAGGCAGAGGCAGTTTGGGGCGATCAGGCAGGCAGGCAGAGGCAGTTAGGGGCGATCAGGCAGGCAGGCAGAGAGGTTAGGGATAATTAGGCAGGCAGAAGGGTTAGGGGCAACCAGGCAGAGGCAGTGAGGGGTGATCAGACAGGCAAGCAGGTGAGTGGTTAGGAGCCAGTGGTCCCAGATTGCAAGAGGGATGTCCACAGGGATTGGGCCTAAACCGGCAGTCGGACATCCCCCAAGGGGTCCCTGATTGGAGAGGGTGCAGGCTGGGCTGAGGGACACCCCCCCCCTCTGTGCACAAATTTCGTGCACTGGGCCACTAGTTTCACTATATTTATGTTCCAATCACAGAAGGCAAAACTGTTACATGGTCCTCAGACATCTTTTAATAAGCACTACAGATTTAGGGTTCACCAGTTTCTCCCTGAAAAACTATCCCCAAACCACTTATATTTCTGAAGATATATGAAGACATTCTCTATGTAAAGGCTTATGAATTCCAAAACTTCTATCTCCTATTGTAGTTAATACATGACATTCTTATTTTCAGTAGTCAATGATTACAATGCAACTTAAATACTAAATATAGCTAAAATAATATCATTACTATTTCTAAAGTGCTTTTACACATTATATTCATTAATTTAATTTTTAAAAATTTATAAATATAATAAAAATGTAAATACATGTAGTACAAAACTTTAATACTACTAAAGTATGCAAATTCACACGTAAAAATTCTCCACTCTTGTAACATTTTATTTGATTTTCATAATTACTCCTATGAGGAGTGTATCTTTAATTTTATGTTTGTTCATTCACTCTATTAATGTTTATTGAGTGCCTAATTAGTGTGAGACTCTGTTTAAGGCACTGGGTATTCAGTAGTGAATAAAAGAGACAAGGTCTCTGCTCTCGAGGAGCTTACACATCATGGGGATGAAGAAGGTGAGATCACGTTACATTGGGTACCTTGATCTGGAAATCAGTCCTTTCTCTAGTACAGAACAACTTAACTCCTCATTAAGCCCTTTTGTTAACATTCTGTATGACCTTGGGGGAGTTGTTCAACATCGAGTTATTTTTCTATATATAAACAAGAATTATACAAATTGAGATATCAATCAATCATCTTACAAAGTTTAATGAGGACAAAATAAGATGGAAGTTAAAGCATTAGTTAACAGAAAACCTTATATCAAAGTAAGAGAAGACAAACTGTTTTTTACTGAATTTCTTCGAGATAACACAACCATTCCAATCTCCAGTGACTTTAGGGCATAAACTCTTTTGTGGACATTCAAAGAATTACTCAGCATCCCTCCCATAAATACATTTATCAGCTCCTTCCAGCAACCCAATCTCCTTAATTACAGGACCAACTTCACTACTCTTTAAGTCCTTCTATTAATTTTCTTTGGATATTTTTCATCTCTTTGGTCAAGTTTGATGAGCTATTCTAGGCACACTTTTTTTGCTAAAAGGCTCATCCAATTTAGAAACCACAGGAAAGATGGTTTTACTCCTGTGATGTCAGATTCACTTCAGGATATTCTAGTAATATTTGGTCCCTTCTCACCCAAAACATCTCCAATAAAGTAAACTTCTTTTTCACCTGTTTTCCACCATGACCTTAGTTATCTCCATTTATTCTTGTCTCTAGCTTTTGTTTCCTCCATCCTGTATCTGTACTGTCAATGAATACCTATACATTGCTACCTAACTTTGGGTATAAGTGTCAACCCAGGCTATTTACTAATATATGTAAAAAGTTAGTTAAGTTCGAAGTGTCATAATTTTAAAAAATATATATTTTATTGATTTTTTACAGAGAGGAAAGGAGAGGGATAGAGAGCTAGAAACATCGATGAGAGAGAAACATCAATCAGCTGCCTCCTGCACACCCCCCACTGGGGATGTGCCCGAAACCAAGGTACATGCCCTTGACCTGGAATCGAACCCGGGACCCTTGAGTCCGCTGGCCGACGCTCTATCCATTGAGCCAAACCGGTCAGGGCCAAAGTGTCATAATTTAACAAAGAGAATATCCCTTAGATGACAGACATATTAAAATATATTCTAATTTATAAGCTTACTTAATATCCTCAAGTGTGGAATCCATATTGCATTACTTAAAAATATTTATTGCCTTGCCAATACTAATCCTCTATACCCCAAACACAGTGCTTTCATCACTCAATGTACAAAAACAATGTTGTGTATATAGTAGTCCCCCTTTATCTGCAGGGGATACATTCCAAGACCCTCAGTGGATACCAAACCCTATAATATCCTATGTTTTTGCCTGTGCATACATACCTTTGATGAAGTTTAATTTATAAATTAGGCACAGTAAGAGATTGACAAAAACTAATAATAAAATAATTATACTATAATAAAAGTTATATGAATGTGGTTTTTCTCTCTCTCAGCAAATTAGCATGAATTTATTTTTTCTTCTTCATAATTTCACTGATCAAAGATTTATTTTTACCATAGTTCTTAGCAGCCTCAGAATAGGATTTTTTCCTTCCTTATTGAGTCAAGAACTTCCACCTTTTCACTTAAAGGAAGCACTTTCTGACTTCTCTTTGACATATCTGAATTGCCAGCATCACTACTCTTGCTTAAGCTTTGGGGCCATTAAGTAAAATAAAGGCTATTTGAACATAAACACTGCAATACCTTGACAGCTGATCTGATCACTTAGAAGGTTACTAAGTGGCTAATGGGCAGGGAGCGTATACAGCCTGGAGATGTTGAACAAAGACATGATTCACATCCCGGGAAGGACAAAGCAGAATGGATGAGGTGGATGGTGTGAGATATCATCACACTACTCAGAACAGCATGCAATTTAAAACATAAATTATTTATTTCTGGAATTTTCCATTTAATATTTTCCAACCATGATTGATCCAGGGTAACTTGAAACCATGGGAAGCAAAACTGCAAATAAGGGGAGATTACTATATATATGATACTTAATAAATATTTGCTGGATAAAAGAATGAAAGATTTTTATATCTTTTAAACTCAAGTCTACACAATGCAAGAGTATAATAGATATCTGTTAGACTTAAAATCATTAGTTAAAGTGCTATTTTCTACTGGTTTTAATAAAGGAAAATGAGATACTGACCTACATGTTGAAGTGTTTGCTTTAGAACAACAATGCAATTTAGCCCCATCAAGGCCTGTAGAGGGAGGAGGGTGCAGAGTGACCCCAGGGTGAACAGACTGTGAGCTTTCAAGAAAACACTGCCAAAGAGGATCCTGAGGCAAGGGCTGGGTCTTACAACCCTCGATGAGGCCGTCAACAATCTCCATTTCCGTTTTCTTAGACATTAGAATTCTCTTGCAGGCACTTTGGCAAGCATGGTCTTCAGCTCTGTCACAGCAATATAAACCTACATTTTCAGGATATAAGTAGCTAAATTAGCTGGTTTTATGTCATGTACTACTCAGAACATGGTGCTATACTAGAAACCATTATTTCTCTGAGTCATATATCAATATCTGCAGTATACAGGGCCCACCAAATTCCCTCTCCATTACTTTGCAGTATAGTAAATAAAGATATTTACCAGGTATACCTATAGACTAGGTATCTGTTACTAGAAATCACCAGTATAAATAAAAACAATGGCATCTGGCTTATAAATCCTATCAGTTTTTTGTCAGTTGGTTAATTAGTCAGCTTTTTAAACTTTGATAACCTGAAGAAAATTGATTATAGGATGTACAAGCTGACATTTAAAAAAATATCAGGCTCTCATCTCATTTATTGATGTTTCTATACTATAAAAGTAATAATTGTTTATTAGTAAAAATCCAAACATTACAGATACATATAATATGGAACAAATAGGTATATACTAAAAATGTATCATATACATTTAGTTCTGCAACTTTTTTTGTTTATTATATATTGAAATTCTTTCTATGTAAATAGGTAGTTGTTATTATATAGCTATATGATTTAGTTAATTATTTTTAATCAATACCCTATTGATGGATGTTTAGGTTTTTCTAATTTTTCTCTATTATCACCAATGTTGTAGCAAATATCCTTTATATGTGTAGATAAATTTTTGCCAATCTGTAAGTGTTGTTGAAGGACAACGTCTGAAAAGTGGAATTGCTAGATTAAAAGGTATAATTATTTGAAATTCTCATAGTTGTAACCCAGCCCCCTCCCCCGCCACAAATCTATACTAACACATTCTCCTACCTCAGAATAGAGAGTGCCCGTTTTTTCATACCCTTGCCAGCTCTGTCTTTCTGGCATATTTTAGCTGTGACAATAATGTCCAATCTGTAAAGTCTAAACAAATGCCCCAGACTGCAGATATCTACAAAATTTTACTTCCTTTTTACAAGTTATTTTACAAAAGATTGAAATGAGAGAAATATGTCCCTTTTACTTACTATCTGTTGGGTTCCTCATTGGGTAAGATTGGGTATAATTGTTCACACAGTGTATTAATTGTGGACTAATAGAGGCACAATAATTTTCCACTGCTTTGATCTGAGATGGGCCAGGAGAAGAGTCTGTTCGAAAAATGGCTTGACAGTATTCTCGGCAGTTTGTGTGATGGCCTGCATAGCTGCAACACACTGAGCCCACTGCGAGGAAAAAAGGACAGGACATTGAAATGGATCAGCTATTTGCTAACAATAAATCATCATAATAATGACAAAACAACATGTGTCTTTTTGAATTTTGGAAATAAAATCATGCCATAGAAGACAAGTACTTAAAATCAGCACTACTGTAGGCATAGCCATTGGGACATTCAGGTGCTCACCAGTATAAGAAAGTCACTATTGGCCAACTTATAGTCCAATGGCTTTTCAGCAGGAGTAATACCATCCCCCTGGGAGAATGTGATGCATATGTTAATGTTTCTGGTTTTTGTGACTTAGGGAACACTGATGCCATTTAGTGCATGAGGGTCAGGACTAGTATATGTTCTGCAACATACAGGACAGTCTCACAGCCAATGTTTCCCGAAATGCCAATAGTGCCCATGTTGAGAACTACTAGAACGGCTTTCCACATTAGATTTGTGGAGATTTATTTATAAACAAAGCAAAGCAAAACAAAATGAAATAAAACCAAAATAAAACAAACCTCCAAATGTCTCACATTTATAAAATAGGACCATTAAAAACTAAGAGATAGCCAAGCTGGTGTGGCTCAGTGGCTGAGCGTGGACCTATGAACCAGGAGGTCACAGTCCAATTCTCTGTCTGGGAACATGCCCAGATTACCGACTCCATCCCCAGTAGGGGGCGTGCAGGAGGCAGCCAATCAAAGATTCTCTCGCATCTTTGATGTTTCTATCTCTCCCTTTTCCTTCCTCTCTAAAATCATTAAAAAATATATTTTGAAAAAACTAAGAGATATCAGGATCATTTCATAAGTTTGACTATTATATAACTATATATTTTGAAACAAAAGCCCCAAAGTTCTACAATGTTTGAACATCTGCAAGAATATGCCTAAAACACCTTAATCAATAAAGAAATTAAAAAAATAATAATAAAATAAAAATAAAATAAAAATCCTCAAAACAGAGAGAAAAAAAGAATATGCCTAAATTAAGTCTTCACCTCACAACTGATATAACCTTTTCAATTTTGAAAAGTAAAACCCACATTTGATTCTGGATTTATGTATTTTTGAAAATCAAAAGGACCATTTAAAGTATCTGGGAAGAGCTAGATGAGTGACTGGGTAGTGCAAATGTGGAATTTATAATGGAAAGCGCAAGAGATATTCATAGAGAGGCTAAGGAATCTGTGGGAAGCTGAAGGAAGACAAGACATGGCAGGTAGGAAATCTCTGATAATTGTTAGAGATGATTATGGAGGAACCAGAATCAGATTTCTGGTGAATTTGCAGGGAGTTCAGGCAACTTCCAGAAATGATAATGATAATGATAATATCATATATAAATTAATTAAACTAGGACTGAACTAATGCAGGACAGGCCTCAGTTCCCTGGGCAAGGACATTGTTTCACACCTATTGTGCCACATAAGTTTTTGACTTGTAATTACTACCAAATTTATTGTGTTCACTGATGCATTTTTGCATCACAAAGAACAATTCTTAATGGCTACATTTATCACATTTGTCAATGTCAATGAGGATAAAGTGGGGGCTTTGGGGTATGCTGAGGACAGAAGAGAAACGTGAGAACAGGATAAGGATGCCTATCATCTGATTCCACATTATGCTGGCTTCCTCATCAGTGTAGGAGGACATAAGATTATGTGCCAGAGGGGTAGAAGAAAGGGTAGACGATAAAGTATAGACAGCTAATGTTTCTTATTATTCTTTGATACACCCCACCGCCAAGCTAATCTAGACAACTCTTTGTTCCTCAGATGTGTTTCGTATCTCTCACTGCTCTCACTATTCCCTTCATTTGGAATGCCCTTCCTCCAACTCCACTGTTCACATCTTGCCCATCCTTTAAGGCAGTGGTTCTCAACCTTTCTAATGCTGAAACCCTTTAATACAGTTCCTCATGTTGTGGTGACCCCCAACCATAAAATTATTTTAGTTGCTACTTCATAACTGTAATTTTGCTACTGTTATGAATCATAACGTAAATATCTGTGTTTTCCGATGGTCTTAGGCAATCCTGCTAGCGGTTCTCAACCTGTGGGCCGCGATTCATTAACAGCAAAATTACAGTTATGAAGTAGCAACGAAAATAATTTTATGGTTGGGCGTCACCACAACATGAGGAACTGTATTAAAGGGTCGCGGCATTAGGAAGGTTGAGAACCACTGCTTTAAGGCCTAGCACAGTCACCAACTCATGAAGTCACCTCTAAGCACCCCTGCAGGATATGATCCCTCCTTCCTCTGAAGTCCCACAGCACTTTTATCAGTGATACTATCCAAAAGCCACCAAGTCCCAGAGTTGTTTATCTACAGGGTTTGCCCCTATAGATGTGTGTTTGCTCCACACAGAGGAAGTAGTGAAAGTCTGCTGACTGAACTGAGAGGCAGCCCTCGGCAAGTGCAGCATTGTATCCCGTGGGAGTTCTTAACTTCTGAAAGTGATCCTATTTACTCAAATGGGGTAAATACACGATCTTCCTCTAATACATCTAGCACTAGAATAGGACATGGGAATGAATGGCCTCAACACTCCAGAGGAAGGTGCCTATCAGGATCCTGCGGGGCACACTCCTTCAGATGGCTTACTAAGAGCCTAAGTTATAATGCCAGGGTCTTGGCAGTATTTAAAACAGCTAAATCATAATCTGTAAACTGTGCTTTGCCCTTTGGACTGCTTGTAGAACCATCAATAATATACTTACTTTCATTTCTGCTAATGCAACTGAAAAGAGCATTCTGTAAATTAAAAACAAACAGAAATTAACAACCATACTGAATTTCTAATTTTATTTCACTTATGGTTAAATGAAAATCAGGATATCACAAACATTTAATTCTTTCTAAATGCAAGACTGGAAACAAAACAGCTATAAGATGGCATTCTAGTGAAAAGGGAGACCATCTTCTAATACACATCAGGGATCAAGATTGTCATCTGAGCCATAAACTGACCATGTGATGGCAAACCAAGTTTATGCAAAGCTGTTCCAATGTGTGTATTTGGGGGAAACTACAATATATTAATCTCAATTATTTCTTGCAGGAATATATAAAAGTTCCAGAAAATGATATATAATAAAGGACCTATAGGGAATTACATATATTTCATATAACCACTGCATGTTAGAGTTACAAGAATCTTAGGAGTCATCTTTAATTGTTATCAAACTTGGCCATGCACTAGTATCACCTGAGCATCCTAGGCCTTATCCTAGACTAGAAACAGACTCAGGAGTAAGGCACAAAAATTTAAACAAGGCTTCAAAGGTGTTTCTTACATAGCCATCCTGTGGACAGATGGGGAATCTCTCTACCATTTTACAGATGAAGAACTGGTTTTCTCCGTAGGGGATAAACTGCCCAAAGTCACAGAGCAGGTCAAAAGCAGAGCCTGAGACTCAATAGTGTTTATAAAGCTCTTAGATCACTCTTAGATAATATCACACTGTGTTAAAGTCATTGTAAGGAAAATAAGAAGTGAAAAAAACAAAAACAAAATATTCCTATACATGGCCATTTGGATATTCAGGGTTTGTTCACTATGATTATTATCACTCACAGTTGGAAAAGAATGAATTATTAAAAGAAATGATATGGGCACAAATAAAAGGTAAATGGAAATCAAGTGCACCCTATTGTTGAATAGAGATGATTTAGCTAAATCACAAGCAAGCCATGTGACCTGGACTTGTTAAAGGACCAGCTTTACTGATATTTAAAACCTAGCTTCAAGCCCGGCCAGTGTGGCTCAGTGGTTGAGCATCGACTTATGAACCAGGAGGTTGTGGTTTGATTTCCAGTCAGGGCACATGCCAGTGGGGATGTGTGCAGAAGGCAGCCAATCAATGACTCTCTCTCATCATTGATGTTTCTCTCTTTTCCTTTCCCTTCCTCTCTGAAATCAATAAAAATATATTTTAAAAAAATAAAAATTTGACCTTACAAATAAAATATCACTCTGGATTAGCCTGTGGGATCACTTAGCTTGAGAGAGGTACAAAACGACACAAAATCTGAAAAATGTCAGAGATGATCTAATCTAACTCCTTATTTGACAGATGCCAGAGACAGGCCTTGAAAGGAAAATACTTATAGACCCTAGCTTTTACCCATACTAAGATGGTAGAATTGGGTAGAAAGAAACCATATGGCCTGCAAGCCTAAAGTATTTGCTGTACGGCTCTTTACAGAAAAAGTTTGCTGACCCTTGATTTAGAAGAACCAAGCAAGACATGTAAGAAAAAGGTTTTGTTGTGGGGCCCAGCTGTCTCCCTTGACATCATTTCCAGAGTTCAGAAATATTCCCTAAGTATCTTTCATTTCTCTTAATGTCTATTTATAGACCCTTCACAAATAGATTCACTCTAATTTGTTGAACAAAAAACATTTATATTTCCTCAGTGTTAATACTGTTTTTATATCTCTTTGTCTTTACCAATTTTAATGTCTAAAAGAATGGGCCTTCAATCCTTCTCTTGCTTACTTTACACTCATCATGATTACATACACTCTAATCATGTCACCTTTTGTGATAGAAGATTTCTAATCTTAGGTAACTATATTTAGGCATAAATTATATCTTAGGTAACTATACCTTAGGTAACTAAGCGATAACTCTACATTTCACTGTTTAATTACTGCTGATTAGTTTGACAGGGCTTAAGATATACACATAATGAGTCACAACATTAATTTATATTTCCTCATTTCTTTTTTTTTTTTTTTTTAGTTTTTTATTTATTTTTATATATTTCAGAGAGAAGGGAGAGGAAGAGATAGAAACATCAATGAGAATCACTGATCGGCTGCCTCCTGCATGCCCCCCACTGGGGATTGAGCCCACAACCTGGGCATGTGCCCTGACCGGGAATCCGTGACCTCATGGTTCGAAGCTCAACCAGCCAGGCTTTTCTCATTTCTTAAGATAGCCAATCTTGAGTTCTTAGTCAATTAAGTCTTTCAAATGTCTGATCGCCATCTGGTGGCAAAAACTGGAAGTAACGGAGAGTTTATAATTATTGGTATATAATAAATATATTATTAAATGGAGCCTCTTTTGACATTCTGCCACCAATATTATACCCAATGTGCCTTCCTATAACAGTTCCCTCACCACTCATTTTACTCTAGACTAGATCAAAGTTACAGTGTTACTGAGGTAAAGGTCTACCACATCAGAGACCCAAAGAGCATGTCAGTATACCGGAGTTGACAGGGTCTCAAGAGGTCTTCAACTTCACTACACAGCTGAACAACATTATTATGATAACAGATACAATACAGTACGTCCTCACTTAACATCGTTGATAGGTTCTGTGACTTTCACAAAAGGACATGTAATGCTATTTTACCATTGGCTTATTGATATAAACAAGAGTTAAGTTCCTACAGCATCTCTCACCAACATCATTACTAAACAATGTTGAATAAAATGCTATTCAATGATGTGCTATATTCAGTGCTTTCTCTGCTCATCCAAAGAATGCCTAATTTATAGACATTTATACAAGTGTTATTTATTCTGAAATAAAGAACCTGTGCAAGTCAGCTGTCCAGAGTGGAAAAAAAATTTCTGTTAAAAATCCTATATAATAAAAGGCTAATATGCAAATCAACTGAATGGTGGAATGACCGGTCGCTATGATGCACACTGACCACCAGGGGCACTCAACACAGGAGCTGCCCCCTGGTGGTCAGTGCGCTCCCACAGGGAGAGCGCCGCTCAGCCAGAAGCCATGCTCATGCTTGGTGAGCACAATGGCGGTGGTGGGAGCCTCTCCCACCTCCATGGCAGTCGGACATCCCCCAAGGGCTCCCAGACTGCGAGAAGGTGCAGGCCGGACTGAGGGTCCCCCCCCCGCCCCCCCCCCCGCAAGTGCACGAATTTTGTACACCGGGCCTTCAGCTCTATCTATAAAAATACTAATTGTAGAGCCTTTTTACAGGCAAAAAATTTTTGTTCATCCTTTAAGTCTTACCTGCTCTGTGGAGATTTCCCCATTACCCTGAACAGGGATTGATTTTTTTCCCTCCAGGCACCAATGTGTCTTGTACAGATTTCTAGCAATGTACTTGTCTTACTGTATTGTAATGAACTATTTGAATTTCTCTCTTGTCATGAACTAGATTATGAGCTTCTAGTGGCTAAATCCTTTCATCTTTGTACCCTGAGAACAGTGTCTGACACAAATTAATCCTTTGCACTCGCTTGCTTTTTTCTTGATTCCTTTATTCTAATGCTAACCGTGTCGAGTCACACTCAACACCCGAGTGCAAAAGGTTAAGTCTATCAGTTTGGTGTGTATAAATTCAATGAATGTTGAGTGAATAAATGAATGATAGATGCAAAGAAAAAAGAGACATAGACTCTGCCTCCAGGAACTCAGAGTGTATTAAAAAGTGACATGTGCACAGAATTATCCTATGACAAATAGTATATAATAAAGCATGTAAAGGATTTAGAAGTAGCAATCAATTTTATGTGTGTGGAGGCAAGAGAACTTGGCAGGAAAGTTTTTAAATACAAACTAAGTCAAAATTTGAAGCAAAGTTGCTAGTTGGATAATTTGGGGAGGGGGGGAAAGAGTCCAGATTTTGCCATATTTGCTGATGTCCACAGCATTAATACCCTAATCATAGCTGCTTTCAAATTTAAAACTGGTTTATAAAACTCCTGAATATTTAATCATCAGTTCTCCCTAGCTAGTAAGATGCCAGTTCCATCATATCACTGAATGGGGTGTGATAGAATGGAGTCAGAAAGAGTGACTTCCCGGTAGAACAAACAGGTTGTACAACTACAATTAACAAAAATCCTCAATGGCTCACCTATAGGATAAAGTTCATGTTCCTCAGTCTGATATACAAGCTATTCTCTATCTAGACACTTGACTCTTCCCTCCCTTATGCAACTTATAATTTCTGAGATTGACCATGTATTTTATTTAAGGGAGTGATATGACTATATTTGGTCTTTCAAAAAACCATTCTAAGAGTACTGAAGGTAGTAGATAAAAGGAGAAATTAGAAATAGGAAAGCTAGTTAGGCAGCTATTGTCCAGCAAGTGATTTAAAGGCCTCAGCTAAGACAGTAATTGAGGCTCTGGAAAGCAGACTGATTTAAGATATATTTCGAAGGCAAATTTTTAGAGCTTGATAGCCAGTTATTTGTAGATGGTGAGAAAGAGGAAAAAATAGACAATACCTCTTAGATTTTTAGTTTATGTGTCTGGAACAACCAAGCAAGACATATAAGAAAAAGGTTTTGTTTTGGGGTGCGCGAGTGCGTGCGCGCGTGTGTGTGTGTGTGTGTGTGTGTGTGTGTGTGTGTGTGTGGAGTATGCAGCAGAAGGTAAGGAGGGAAGGAGGGGAAGGGAAGGTAAGGAGGGTAACAATCAGTTTGCCTGATTTGAAATGCCAATTGCATATTAAAAGTACACATTCAGGAGTGATTCAGGAGTACTTAAATGAAGCTAGCAAAGAAGATTCTGGGTTTGTCATCATATAGGGGCAATGAAGTTACGGGGGAGTAGATTAGATTGCCCAGTGGGGAAAACCTGGCCATGGAGATTAGACCAGGTCATAATATAATCTGAATGATTAGATTTCCCTTTTGGGATGATCTCATTCTCAGAAAAATGGACTAGAGAGGAAATACACTTGCACTGGGAGACTAAATAGGAGTTATTATCTTCCCCAAACTATAATATAAAGTATGACAAAATGAAACAATATACAAATGGAACATAATCAAGGTTTTATACTATCTTAAGCCAGTACTGCAGGACCTAATCGGTTTCGCTCTTTTTGGAGCTCATCAGCTGCAGGTAACGGCTCAAATCTAGTCTGATACAGTACACCTATATAGCATTTTACCATTTACCAAGCCTCCCATTCAGTTTTCTACTTACTATATCACGACAATTTCCGGAGTTTCCTTATCTTTACATTTAGGTCCCCTGAAGGCTTTGCTGGGGCAAAGTACCCCAAGATTCTTTTTGTTAAAACCCCCCACAGCTGACTGTCTCCTCTATTCTGAGACCCACTGCAGCACAGATCCAATCACAGTGAGGTGCAGGAGGCCTCCGGCTATCCAGATAATCCTGCTGGTGCTGACATCCCTGTAATCCTATCTCTAATTAGGGCTATTTTTTCATTTTTCATCCCTTTTCTTTATGCTTCTGGTAGTAAGTCTAGAATCAAGGTTAATTTGAGAGAAAATGAAACAAAATAAAATTCACAGAAATCTTTAGAACAAAACATTTAATTTTGAATTTCCTGAGGATATACTGTATAGCTCATGTAGACATACATAAATATGCACCAAACACTGGGCATCCAGGGGTAGGTCAAAGTGTATGGCAGGCTACCATTTGTGTTACAGGGGGGCAGAGGAGGAATATCTGTACATATTTGCTTTTATATGCATAAAATATCTCTGCTTACTTAAGGAACTGAATGGTTGCAGTACAAGAGGTGAAAAAAGACTTTTTATTGTATAACATTTTGAACTTTGAACCATGTGAATATTCAAAAAATAAAATTTAACACATACCTGCATCCTTCTCTTATGCATTTAGCAGCATGTTGATAGAATGATGCGGAAAGAACTGAGCCTAAAACTCACAAGGCCAACCATCTTTGTTATTGAGCTTCTTAGAGCCTCTTTTTAACACCCTGAATCTTAATTTTATTTTAGTATTCTTATAGAACCAGAGCTCCAGGACAGAATATTATTTTAGTTTTGTTTAGCAACTGTTGAGTTGAAAACTTAAATGCCTAAAGATTTAAAAAAAGTGAGTTCTCACAAAAATATCTCCTACGGACTTTCCTTTACAGTTTCTCATCTTCCTTATAAAATAACACCAAATAACTAGACTGAACAAAGCTAGGAAAGAAAGAAGAGAAATGAAAATGAAATTTCTGAAAATACAAAGGAAAGCACAAAGACGAATCTGTAGACGAAGTAAGTCTCTTGACAAATTTGTAGCATTATATTTCAGAGGGTCATGCAGCAAATGGAAAGGTATTTATATTTATGGCCATTATGTTAAGAGAATGGTAGGTAAGGACTGACATAAAGGTACAAAATGGATTTATCAACCTGAAACTAAAATTTGTGTCATCAACCATTGCCAGGTCCCTGGAAATTTACCAGCCTCAGATCATCTTGATGTTTATTATGACGTTCAAGGAAGAAAATAACTATCATCAGACAATTTTTAAAAATTACCCCTGTATCACAATTCATGGAAAACATGGATTCGTTTTACTTTAGTTCTAATCAGCCAATGTGTACTAGTATGGCTACACTGATGGCTTATAGCCCGCATTTGTTCTGTCGGTGCCTATGGGGTTCCAGTTATTAAGTATTTCAAGTATCATCTCTGGTTCTAGCATCACATATTCATGAATCCAGTGGCCTGACCAATACTTCTAGGTGAACTAAGGACCAAGCCTGTGAAAATGCATGGAGAACCTGGAAGTGAACATTCTCATGACACTTGAACATGTCCATGCCAGAGTTATCAAGCCACTGGTTGATTTTGGTGGCCTCAAACAAACAGATGTGATTCTGAAAGAAGTAGTCTTAAGTACTGAAGGAAGTATTCTTTCTTAAGTGTTGGTCAGAATAAGAGACCTGTAGAGTTGAGAGATCTTTAGTCAAATCTCCTGTCCACTGCAGAAATCCCCTCCACAACAGGTGAATCCAGTAAGCCTTTGCTTGAACATTGCCAGTGACAGAAGTTCTTTTTCTTGGAATATCTCATTTCATTTTGAACATAGATTTGGTCCTCTCAGATTAGTATTTGGCTCCTTCTCTTCTAGTTCCCTAAAGAAGCAATTTTTAAAACCTAGCCCTCTCCCCTTTTCTATGCTTTTCTTTCATAGTTTTCTTTCACTCTTGAAGTTCAAGGTTTACTTCACAGTTATCTTTGGGCATGATATCTCTTCTCTTCTTTAGTCCTGCATTCCTAACTACCTCTGAGATATAGGTATTAACATTTAAAAAGACGTAACACTCAATATACTTCAATTTCTTTACACAACCTTCCCAATGCTATATGCTATTGTTGTTGTGTATTTTCTTTTTAAAAAACTCAAAAATACATTATTGTTTTAAACAATGTGTATTTTGTGACTTACCCACTTTGTATTGTGATCATTCTTTTTTTTTCTTTTGCATTTCAATAATTATAGCTATTTTACAACTTCCTTTAGAGAGGAATCTTTCTATAAAGGGTCTAGTCATGGCAATTCTTTGCTTTTGTTGTCTGGAAATATCTTAATTATGCCCTCTTTCTTAGAAAAAAATTTTTTGATAGACATTGAATTCTAGATTAAAAGTTATTTTCTTTCAGAGCAGTTTAGGTATCATTGTGTCTCTGGCCTCCTCTGTTGCTATTGAGAAGTCAGTTGATGCTATTGAGAAGTCAGTTGATGGTCTCCTTTAAAGGTGATGTCCTTTTTTTCTGACTGCTTTTAAGATCATTGGTTATGAGGTGTGTCTATAAATATAAATTTTAAAAATCCTGCTGGGGATTTGTTGGGCTTCTTTAAACATTGAATCAACTCCATATTCTTTCTTCTTCTTCTAGTATTCCAATTAGAAGACTTTCTCTATCCACCATTTCCCTTAAACTCTTTCAGCCTGTCCCTATATGCTGCTATGCCAAACAATTTCTTCAGTTCTATCTCCCAATTCACTAATAATTATTTTTTATATTTTCCTGAATATCATCTCCTATATTGAATCCATCAACAAATTCTGTGGATGGATTCTGCCTTTAAATCTCTCATTTATTCCTGAATACTCGACTCTATTGCTATCAGCCTACTTTGGGGCCTCATCGGTTTTGGTTCAGTGGTTGATGTCGACCTATGAACCAGAAGGTCGGGGTTCAATTCCCAGTCAAGGTACATGCCTGGGTTGTGGCTTGATCCCTGGCATGGGGTGTGCAGGAGGCTGATCAATGACTCTCTCTCATCACTGATGTTTCTATCTCTCTCTCCCTCTCCCTTCCTCTCTGAAATCAGTAAAAATATATATAAAACAAAAAACCTCCTGCCTCTCGGTATTCAATATTTATTGATTTGTGTAAGAAACTAGATGTTATAAAATCAGACATAATAATGTCTTACATTTAACTGATTATCTTAGCTTCCTTGAAAATGAAACTCAGAATCTTAAATGTCATTAAACTGCTTTAACTTTATTCAATTAAGTAAATTCTTAGGAAATCCCCTCAAAAGCCATTCTGCATCAGCTCACCAGGAAAGAGAAACAATAGCTCCTTTGAATATATTCTCACTCTCTGAATCTCTAATCAAACTATAAAAAAACATCCTTCAGGATAAATGCTAACCCCTAAAATTGTCAGCCTAAAGGAAAACTTACACAACTAGAAGTTCACTACAGGGACCACTCTAGTGTTAAGGAAAACATACTAAAAGCCTAATTTTATAAATTATTCTAATGTTGAAAAATAACCAATCTAGTTAAAATAGGTTCCACAATACCAAACTTACTCAATTCACTTTAGACATTATCTTTAAACTAAATTTCAACAATCATGAGAGTGATTGTTATTTGGTGTTTATAATACTTTCTGTATTAAAAGTGCTCTTTTTATTTCTAAAGACATATAAGAAATCAAACTGAGTTTTGAACTATCTTGAATTATTTGTAGGTTCAACTTTTTATATATACAAATGAACTCTCTTGGCATGTAGCTTTTTGGAAAATAGGTTCTTAATTCTAAGCCAAGTAAGAGAGCATAGACTGAGAAAAGTAAACTACTAAAAGTAAACTACTCTTAGTATTTCTCTCATAGGACAGTGTTTATCTCTCTTACCTTTCCTGTCCCGTCCTTCATCAACACATACTGGCAGACTTCCTAGGGCAATGCGGAAATCCAGACAAGAGAAGGAAGCACACTAAAATAATGGAGGACAGGCTACAGGAGATGGACAATGTCAGACATCATGTGGGAAAAAAGAAGGAATTATAGTTAGCCACTTTGTTCAAGAGAAACTAAAACTAGTTATTTCAAAGGTAGAGAGATAAGAAAAAAAAAAAGATCTTTTATTTCTTTGTAGCAAGGCTCCCTTCAATAATAACAGAGGAAAAGTTACAGTTAATTTGGAAATTTGTCTTCAGAGAAACAGAGGTAAGTTAGCAAATAGTACAAAGAGACAAAAGATAAATAAGATTTTCCAATTTAAAAATATTAATCAAGAGGTAGAATTATAAGCTTTGAGAAAAGAAAAAAAAGGAAATCAGAACTATAATCTAGAAGCAGTTAAGAAAGTTGTCCTATCTTTCTTCTCCAAGAGCACAAAGACTATTAAAAGCAATAGGGCCCTGGCCAGGTGGCTCAGTTGGTTAGAGCATCGTCCCATAAGCTTTGAGGCTTTGGATTTGACTCCTGCTAAGTGTACATACCTAGGTTGTGGGTTCAATCCCTCGTTGGGGCTTGCACAGGAGGCAACTGACTAATGTTTCTCTTCCCCCTCCCCACCTTTCTCTCTCCAAAATCAATGAACATATCCTTGGGAGAGGATGAAAAAAAAAAAGCAATAGGAATTCCAATCCTATATAATAAAAGGATAATATGCAAATCGACCGAATGGCAGAACGACCAGTCACTATGACATGCACTGACCACCAGGGAGCAGATGCTCATCGCAGGGGAAGTGCCACGCAGCCAGAAGTTTGGCTGATGGCTGGCGAGCACAGTGGCCGTGGCCATTCGTGGCAGTGCTAAGGATGTCCAACTGACGGCTTAGGCCTACTCCCATAAGCCATCAGTCAGACATCCCCCCAGGGCTCCCAGTCTGCAAAAGTGCATAGGCTGGGCTGAGGGACCCCCCACCCCTGTGTGCATCAATGTTGTGCACCAGGCCTCTAGTGATTATATATAAAAACTAGAGGCCCGATGCATGAAATTTGTGCATGAGTAGGCCTTCCTTCCCCCAGCTACCGGCACCAGCTTCCCTCTAGCCCCCAGGACCTGGGCTTCCCTTGCAGCCTGGCTTTGTCCAGAAGGTCGTCTGGTCTAATTAGCATATTGTGCTTTTATTAATATTGATGATGAATGAGGTATATGCACTTAAGTATCCTTAATTACATGGTCTTATACTATGAAAAAACAATAATACTGTCACATTTAACCATGAAGTTCTAGAAACAAAACTAAGTAGTCCCAATAAGGAAACCTTTTCACATCAGGGACACTCTTCTGTACATATCTGCATAATATGAAACACCTTACCTACTCCTGCCCTAATAACTCTCCCATCTAGATATCACAGTGCATTAAATACCACCATTGGGTGACAAGAGTCCTTCAGATTTAATACAGCCTTTGTAAGTTAGTACTTCCACCACACCCCACCCAAATGCAAGATCCTAGGAAAAACTGAAGCTATTCACAATAGCAATATGAGTTTGTTTCTTTTCTTTTCTTTTCTTTTTTTTTTTTGGGGGGGGGGGTGTCAAGGGATAGGAAAAGAAGAAAAGAGAATATGGATCCTAAGAAAAACTATTTTACAACTTTGGATACAACCAATTGCTTTGTTAAGAAAACATTATAGGTTAAATCCTCTGTATATGTGATTTAGTCATTTATTTTAAATTAATGCTTAATTTTAACAAAAGTCAATTAAAGTCTTAAGATTTCTAAACAAGGTAAATGATATTTTTCTCAAGGCTATATTTTCTGAAAAGTAAAAGGCAATTTATGTAAGAATTAATTCATTTTAAAATGTAAGTGATTCTATCAATTTTTATAATATCTGAATAGTCTATCCAAATTTGTTAAATAATATACATACCTCATATTCTTTTCTGCAAACTTTGGAAATATCATTTTTTGAAGATGCCTAAATTAGACAACAAATTTCTCCATTAATTTTATTACACATTGCCATTCAGCACAGAATAAAACAGGAAAACCTTATGCTCAAATATTTTAAAGTTCCTTATATACAACAAACACATTTCATGCTATTTCTCTTAAACAAACACCAGCCCCAGAACCTATCAGATATGCTAGAACTTCACTCTAACCTTTTATGGCTTTAATCTCACATAATAACACAGTCTTTTTGTTATTTCAGAAACTAGATAACTTTGAAGGAAATGTAAATCAGAAGACTTTTTTTTTTCCAGCTGAATTCCACTCTGCAGAAAATTTTCTTGTGAAGCTCTGCCAGGATATTTATATTTTGCTTCTTCTTTAACCCTTCATATTATAAGTTCTCATACTGACTTTTCCTCAGAAAAGATCCATATATAACACAAAGGGCATTTAAAGAGGGGAAGGCTATGCCTAGAAATTAACAAGTTATTTTTATGTAATTCTTTTAACAAGTTAATGGAGATATTTTCTCTTCTACAGATGAAGAAACTGATGCTCAGAGAAATAATAAGTTTTTACATAGAAAGTATGTACTTTCTATATAAAACAAGCCAAAACAAATCTGCTGAGGGGTGGTTATTCTTCCACATGATATCAGTCCCTATTTAGAGACATTTTAGAGGCATGGCCTCTGGTCCCTTGTTCTATTTCCTCTGCTCTATCACCTAAGCTCATGTAATTTTCAATAGGCTGCTGAAGAGGATGGGGAGAGCAAGAAGCAGAATGTACAGGCAACTGTTTTATGTCCCACTAGATCCATTATAGTTCCAATCTTCTGCAACTCAGCTTCATCCCAATGCCTGGAGGAGAGTGGCAGATAGCCAGGCTGTATACTGCCCAAAGGGTGTTGCTGGGGTATGTATGAAAGTGAAGGTGACACTATGTCTCACATACCCCTGTCCAGAGGACAGTAACTAGAAGAAGAAAATGAAAGTGGTTTCAGGTCCACCTAAACTTCCCAGTTAAGTCTACTCCCACCACTTGGAGTATGAGGAACCAGACTAGTTTTCTGACAACACTCTGAGGAACTACTATAAAAATAAACGTAACGCGGAATAACTCAGGGGCCTAACCTGAACTGGACTAGAGATATATCAAATAAAAATGAAGTCATAATTCACTGTAGGAGTCATGCTCACCTTAGGAGCTGAGAAGGGATATAAGAACATGCTCAGGGAAAACCCAGGATGAAAGACAGAAGGGAAGATGAAAGCAAAATAAGCCAACTGTATCAACTGCTCTTACTCAGGCATAGCCCAAGTTCACATGACCATTTGGAGTCATTCAGCACTGACTAAGCATGACCATAGGCAAAGTACAAAAGGCCTCAATTCCTACAATAGGGATTAGATATTTATATAACTTGTGAATATTCTTTCTTTGTGTGGCAGAGAAGTTGAGAAAGAATAAGAGAGGGCTGGGGGTATTATATGCAGCAGCCATAACTGAAAAAACAGCGAGTCTAAAGGGAAGCGGTCTCTGCAAGAAGTACTAAATTTTCAGCTTTTATAGGTCACCTCTCCAAAGGTATGAGGTGGGCAAGGTTAAAGACATATGCTCAACTATAACCCAAACTGCACTCCATGCTTTTCAAGAGCCTGATTGCTCAGTATTACCTGCTTGCAAGCCTGTCGACACTCCAAGGTAATAGCCAGTTCACAGCAGCCTAAGCCAACCCAGCCATCGGATTTCTTAAACACACCTTAAAAACAAAATGTTCCAATGTTTTGGTCATAAGCAGTGACAAATACAAATAGCATGTCAAATTGGTTTGTGGATACCACTAAAAATCAAAGTGTTTACAGAAAAACTAGCTCAGACAAAAGAGCCTCAAAATTAGTAAGCCTCTCCCCTCAGTCTTATTCCCAACGCTATCAGTCTTCTGAGGTACCTCACAGCATAATTATCAGGTCCTTTGTTTTTTTTTCTCATCTCCCTGCCCACCCTATACCCTCTAGGTCATTCTCATTCTTGGGTAGGTAGCATCTTTCAAGGACATACAGATTTAGGAAAGCATGGA
This sequence comes from Eptesicus fuscus, assembly GCF_027574615.1. NCBI lineage: Eukaryota > Metazoa > Chordata > Mammalia > Chiroptera > Vespertilionidae > Eptesicus > Eptesicus fuscus. Next base: position 50,602,657 of record NC_072487.1, on the reverse strand, counting down.
GAGGCCTTCCTCACCTTTAGACTGTGAAACAGAGGCAAAAATTACAATTTAACTTAACAAAGAGGGGCACAAGTGATATTGAATTCAAACATATTAAATACCTACAGCAGTGTGAAACCCATGACACCAATTAAAATCAATACTTAGTAAACAGACAGGACCATCTCCTATGAGCCAGGACTAACTTTGATGGGCAAAGTAAGTCTTCTGGTTCAGTTTATGTACAGCAGCTGTTTCTCCAACCAAATCACTGATAACAAGATGTATTATAATATCACCTTTTTATAAAATTATAAAAAGTATTTTAGTGTATTTTTAGATCCCTTTTGTCATCAAATGTCAATGAATGACTCCTAGAATAAAATGAGGAGATATAATAATTATGAAGAGGAAAAATATTTATGCTTGTAGGGATGATGCAAATTCCTTATATCTTTTAAAAAATGTTTTACGGCCCTGTTGGTATTGCTCAGTGGTTGAGCACTGGCCCATGAACCAGGACAGGAGGTCACAGTTTGATTCCCAGTCAGGGTATATGCTCGTGTTGCAGGCTGGATCTGGGGGCGTGCAGGAGGCAGGCAATAGATGATTCTCTCTCATCATTGATGTTTCTCTCTATATATACCTCTCCCTTCTTCTCTCTAAAAATGAATAAAAATATATTTTAAAAAATGGTTTATGTTGCTTCCATGTAATACATGGGTCTTCAAACCAACATATACATTAAATTAGATTATTATTTACATCTGAAAAAAATGTCAGGGATTCAAAGGCTATAGGTAGCATAGTTCTCCAAATCAAAGTTTAACACAACAAACAGAAGCATTCTGCTAAAAAAACAAACAAACAAACAAAAGCAAAAAAAGTGGCCCACCGATAAAGCTCTAAAAATAGAGGGTGGGGCAAAAATAGGTTTATAGTTGTGAGGATGCAAAATACAACTTATTGTTGTATTATTATTTATTAATTATTATAGTATTTTCCATACAAACAACTGCAAACCTACTTTTGTCCACCCCTGTGTAATATAAACCATCCCAATTGGCTAAAAATACTGAATATCATAAGCCTCTATATCCCTACATGTTTTAAGAGTAAAAAGGGCAACAGACTCTCTTCTAGCCCCATTGCCTATACTTTCCTTTAAATTTTTGCTATTGAGAATCACTCAGATTTTAGATATAATTTTGAATGGAATCACTGTAGGTCATAAATTCTGTGAACTTTTATATCATAATGCCATATATTGCTGTTTCCACATACCCAGTGGCTTCTTAGAAAATATTAAATTATTCGACAAGTATTTATATTTGCTGAGCCTCTACTATGTACAAGGCACTCTATTAGATATTTTGTGGACTATGAAATAGATAAAATAGATGGTTTATTCTATTATAGAAATCGCAGTTTGGTAAAAATAATGTGTATGTATATGTATGTGCATATATATACATACATATACATATACATACACACACACACACACACACACACATATATATGTGTGTGTGTATATATATATATATATATATATATATATATGAATAAAATTCCAGGACATTAGAGGGATAATTAGGAAGACAGGTAAGAATGTGGGCAATTTCAGGAAGACAAATGTTTAAAATGCAAATTTCACACTGTATGACAGCCTTTAAAGTTCAGAGATATGTAAGGTTTATTCCCGTGTTTCAAGGCACCGGCTTTAACTAAGACTGGAAAGTAAGCTTTAATCCTAGGAGACCATGAATGCAAGGCTAGGGAGTTTGGCTTTTATTTCAATGGAAATGGATACCCTTGAGGAATTTTTTTTGAAAGACTCAGAAGGACAGCTGTGATGTGTTGAAATACCAGTTACAAGTTTATTACAATATTCTATCCCAAGAATGTAGTAAGAAAGGCTTGCCCGGCCGACGTGGCTCAATGGTTGAGCTTCGACCTATGAACCAGGAGGTCTCTGGTTCGATTCCCAGTCAGGGTACATGCCCGGTTGTGGGCTCCAATCCCAGTGTGGAGCCTGCAAGAGGCAAGCCAATCAATGATCCTCTCTCATCATCGATATTTCTATCTCTCTCTCCTTCTCCCTTTCCTCTCTGAAATGAATAAAAACATATTTTTTTTTTTAAAAAGAAAGGCTTGAACTACGAGTAGTGAAGACAAATGCAAGATTTTATAAGTGGACAGTCAGTGGAGCTAGAAAGAAAAAGCAGTCAAAGATAACTTGGTTTCTAGTAGTATCATTCACAAGAGAGACAATCATAAAATGAGTTTGGCTTTGGATTTGCACTTCAGATACCACCTAGATGCAGTGATCCAGGTAGAGATGTCTAGAAGTCACAACCAATTGACTAGGATTTGAAAGTTACCTTCCCAGAGCTGATTAGTTAGCAGTGAGTGTGGAGAGAGAATGGAAGAGGTCTGTACTCAGGAATAACCACAGTCCTGGGGCAGTGGTGTGAAGTTAAGAGGGGAAAGGTAAGAAAGGGTAAGATATAGCCACAAGGAGGTAAGTGGTCAATAATATCAAATGTCAGAGAAATCAAAGAGAGTAAGTACTGAGAAAAAGCTATAAAGATTTATGAACTAAGATCCTGGTGATCTTTCAAAAACCCAGTTCTACCAATAGAATGGTAGAAGTAGAGACAAGAATACAGTTAAGTATTGAGTGAATGAGAAGAAAGTATACATTTGAAAATTTGAGTGCCTATGGGAAAGAGAGGATAGAAACTTAAGGGTATACATTAAGTTATAGGGCTATAACACAGGTTTCACAATCACAGTAAGTTTTTAAAAATAAAAGTGCTAAATGTTACACTTCTATTACTTACCTGGCAAAGATGAATTCATACAACTCCAAATTTCAACCTAAAATTGTAATCACCAAAAGGCTTTTATGTAGATAACCAGTTCCTAAATACAACACTTAATTTCTACAGAGATTATGTACAGCTGATTTTACTACGTTTGTGTCTATAACAGTCAATGTTCCAGTACTATATGAGTATTAACCAGCTATATTTATGGGGAAAAAATAAAACAGATGCAAAATATTGCTTGCTCTTTTCCCATCTTCCCATCTAAGAGCACTGAAGATTAGTCTGGTTACTCAAGCTGCTTACTGGAATCACGTTTCTAAGTACAAAGACAAAAGTATAGAGTGACTAAACGAAAATGTATCAGTCAGAATTGTGTGATCTCCATCTCCCCCATCACATAACCCAAGCTACTGTACCGTATCTAAAGAGACTCACTCATGGCAAGCTCAGATTTTTTTAGCCTGGTTTATGAGTACCTCAAACACTGAGGATGATGACCCAAGCATTAGAGACATTTTAAGTTACATGATTCAGACAGGCAAGCAATACATCTACTGTATCCCAGAAAATGGGAAGACAGGAATAATGAAAAATCATACATTTTCCCTTATCACAAATACAACTTTTCAAAGTCAAAATAAATATAAAATTTAGTTAATATAGTTTTCATTAAATTACCAAAATATAATAAGTGCAATTCCAAATTCCAGATAAACTATTATAATAAAATTTAAAGACTACAGTTGTATTTAATATTATTTTTTCATATATCAGAGAATAAATAAAAATAAAAGATATTTTATCTAGCAATTTGTGTGAAGATCTTTTAAAAGTATCTAGATAAATCTAACATTTTACTTTGACCACAAACCTTCTTCACATTGAAAATTTTGTTAAATCTAAAGGGAACTCATTAGATGACTTCATTTAGACAAAAGCTTCCATAGTTAAGTTAAACAAGACCTACCATTGTTTCGGGGCAATAATCTGGGGCTCGCTGCAACAGATGTTTTAGTCGGGATTCACTTTTTGAGGAGAATATCTATTTGACAAAAGAAAAAAGTTTTTGTGGCATTTTTTCATAAGTAGTAGTAAAATATTATCTTCTGGATTTATCAGTTGTCTAGAATATCTTACTCTTATAAATGAAAAACCTTTGAAAGGATCTCCATTAAAATGACATTTTTTAAAAGGTTGGTTAATTTGGCAAAGAAAATGCAAATATAGCAAGTCTAGACCCTATTCCCTAATGACCAAAAATAGAGAAATTCAGGCTACCAAACTGTAGCCTGGGAGAAAAAAAAAGAAGAAGAAAACAAAAGAAAAACCCCCAATAAATTTATTCTAAACTGTTCTACAAACTGCTTAAGTCAACTGACCACAATGAAAAATAACACTACCTTATACCTTGATATTGGTGAAGAATAAATTTGTGAATAGCATTATGGCATAAACTTCTCTGCGAAGTGCCATAAAATAGAAACAAAACTGTATTTTTTAATATAGATGCTGAGGAGTTGACAGTTCACTCACAAGGCTACCTGGCTCACTTCCAAACAGAACTTCAGTTAATGAGATTAACTCTTTGATGTCTCAGTAAATTATAAATCATCATGTATATCAGACATACCTTCATGGTTACAGTTAAGACTATAAAATCCATAAATGCTAAGGACAGTGAAAAAAGATTTATCTCCAGTTAGTTTTAGAAGTCTTTTCCTCCCAAACTACTCTCTCTCTATCCTATCTAATAATAGACAAATATGCAAATTGACCATACATCCGACACACCCACAAGCCATGCCCACCATCCAATCAGAGCGAGTATGCAAATTAACCCAAACCAAGATGGCTACAGCCACAGAGAGCAAGGTTTCCTAGGTAACAGAGGAAGCCAAGCTTTCCGCCTGCCCTAGCCAGGCCTAAGCCTCCACTCAAGCTACAAAGTTGCAATTATAGAAGGTAAACAAATTCAAACAAATGGCGGCAGAATGGAGCTTGAGAGAGCAGGCCAGGGTTGCCGACGGCAACAGGGGAAGCAAAGCTTTCCACACACCCTGGCCGGGCCCACCAGCTTAAGGCAACAAAGTTTCAATTATAACCCCAAAACAAATGGCTGCCGGCCTCTGAGGGAGCCCCAGGCTTGGCTCTGCTCCAGGCTACAAAGTTTCAATTGTAGAAGGAAAATAAATTCCAGATACCAGGGCCTCTGCTTGGGTTGCCAGCGGGCGTGGCAGGCCTGCAAACCACCACAGGCCCCTCGCTCAGGCCGCCCCACACCGCAAGGGAACCCCCACCTGATCCCAGACGCCCTTCGGGGCAAACCAGCTGGCCCCCACCCCTGTACCAGGCCTCTATCCTATCTAATAAAAGAGTAATCTGCAGATTGATCATCACTGCAACACACAATATCGCTGCCCCCATGTGGTCAAAGATCCTGCCCCCATGTGGACACAAGATGGCCACCACAAGATGGCCAGCAGGAGAGAGCAGTTGGGAGGCACCCGACCTGCAAGGGAGGGCAGTTGAGAGGGACCACGCCTGCAAGGGAGGGCAGTTGGAGGTGATCAACCCTGCAGGAGAGGGCAGTTAGGGGTGACCAGGCTGGCAGAGGAGGGAAGTTGGGGGCAAACAGGCTGGCAGCAGAGTGGTTAGGGGGTGATCAGGCTGGCAGGAAGAAGCGGTTAGGGGCAATCAGGAAGGCAGGCAGACAAGCAGTTGGGAGCCAGCAGTCCTGGATTGTGAGAGGGATGTCTGACTGTCCAATCCCACTGGGCCTAAACAGGCAGTCGGACATCCCTCAAGGGGTCCCATATTGGAGAGGGTACAGGCTGGGCTGAGGGACAACCCCCCTCTGTGCACGAATTTCGTGCACCGGGCCTCTAGTATATATACATATATAAAAGGCTAATATGCTAAGTGTCCATCCAACCGGTTGCTATGACGTGCACTGACCACCAGGGGCAGATGCTCAATGCAGGAGCTGCTGTGATGAGCACTGGCCATTTACAGAGAAATGGCACTGCAGACCTAGCACCCAAAAAGCAACACTCGGCTTCCCCCAAGTGGGACACAGGTCCCTCCACCACCCCGGAGTGACATCCCCCCAAATTGCAGCCGATGCTGCCGAGATCCCATGGTGCAAAACGTGGCCCACAGCCCAGCCCAGCCTGGAAACAGTGGCTGTGGGTGCCAGGTAATGATGTTTCGTAGTAATAACGCCTGGCTTCCTCTCCCTAGCAACTAGCCTCCTTGGAGTTTCTTTAGCCCAGGAACACAACTTGCTTTATAGCCATGTGCAAACATTTCACACTTTAACCAAATGTCTGTGAAGCGTTTTCCCATGCCTCATCTCATTTGATCCTCACAGAAGTCCTGGAGGAGGTAGATAGGAGACTTGGTGGAATCCTATTTTCTTTTCATTAGCCAGAAAATGGAGAGTTAGAAAGCTTAGAAACTTGACCTGACTGAAAAGAAGAAATGGTGGACCTTGACAATGACTTCAGGTTCTCTCACTGCACAAAATATAGTCAAACACTGCCACAGTTAAATATTTTACCCTTTGTTCTCCCTGGGTCTACAATATAATCTGCTTTGTGTCGATATTTACTGCTGTGTTGCTGACAATTACCTAAAAGAGAAGTTGGGGTGCTTCACTGGGCTGGAAAAAGTTTAGCTAAATCAGAAAGCAGGTCCAACTAACCAAGTTTATTCTATAGTTATAAAAAGCTAAGTTGACTCGTGCATGTGCGATACATATAAAGCTCTCACTGGCGCCAATCGCATGCGTGTGTTTCGACCTGTCATTGTCGATTCTGAATTTAGTTGATACTTATATTATAGAGAAAGGGCGAATAGTGGTATTAAAATATTTGTTCTAATTAATTTCCTCTCAATGTGCACGAATTCATGCACTGGGCCACTAGTAATTAATAAGTGAAGATAGCTAGAATATCACCATTTTGCAACCCCTAGTGAGTTAATGCATTTAGGCGATTATCAATAATGACTGATAATATTATAAAAAAAGACAACCAGATACAATACTATTTACGAGGAAGACGTAACAAATAAAACCTAACCTGAATCTGGTCAAGCCTCTGGATCTGTTTCATAAGGTAGCTGCTAGCCATGTGTAGTTATTTAAATTTTAAGTAAAATCATTACAATTAAATAAAATTAAAAATTCAGTTTCTCAGTCTCTTTAATCATATTTCAAGTGTTCACTTGGCACATGTGGCTAGAGACTACTGAACTGGATCATAGATATAGAATACTTTCATTACTGTATAAATTTCTATTGAATAGCTCTACTCTAAATCTACCTAGTAATTGCTAAGAAATATAGAGAAAAGAGGAACAGGTTAAAACCATGGGGATGTGAACAACATAATTCAGACCATGGGAAACATTACAGAATAAATGACCATATTTGTTCATCAAATTGTAAGAAGAAACCCATATATCAAAAGAAAAGATATATAACCAAAAGATATATAACCAATATATTTCACTTGGATTCTGATTCAAATTAAAAATAAAATTATGAAACAATAAACTTGAAAAATAACTAGATATTTGTATTTATACAAATTGAAAATTTATAGATCAAATGATATGACAACTGGGATTTGTTTCAATATAAACTTGTCTTAATATAATTGGGGGTGGAGAAGTGGATGGGTATATAAATGAAACACAACTAGCCTTGACTTAATAATGCTGAAGCTGAATATGGGAGTTTATTTTATATATATATATATATATATAAAATTTTTTATTGATTTCAGAGAGGAAGGGAGAGGGGGAGAGAGAGAGAAACATCAACTATGAGAGAGAATCATTGATCAGCTGCCTCCTGCACATCCACACTGGGAATTGAGCCCACAACCTGGGCATGTGCCATGACATGACCTCCTGGTTCATAGGTCAACACTCAACCACTGAGCCACACCAGCTTGGGGGGGTTATTATATCTTCATTTACCTTTGTGTGTATGTATGTGTATATACACACTGAGTGGCCAGATTATTATGATCTCTGAACGCATAATAATCTGGCCACTCAGTGTGTGTGTGTGTGTGTGTGTGTGTGTGTGTATTTTAGAGGCCCGGTGCATGAATTCGTGGGTGGGGTCCAGCCAGCCTGGCCAGGGGGAGGGGACGTGGGCAGTTGGCCGGCCTGCCTGCTGGTCGAATTCCTAGTCGAGGGGACAATTTGCATATTAGCCTTTTATTATATAGGATATACACTGAGTGGCCAGATTATTATGCGTTCAGAGATCATAATAACCTGGCCACTCACTGTGTGTGTGTATGTGTGTTTATATATATATCTTTCCCATGATAAAAAGATAAAAAAGAAGAAAGAAATAAATGAAAAAGGAAAGACAATCAAAGGCAAGAAGAATAAAAACAGGTAGAAAGAAAGAAGTAAGCATATGACATTGGTAGTGGAATGGGAAGAAGTACAGAGAAAGCTATGCTTTCACTCATCCTCTTTTGCCTCAACTTTATCTCCTCACAAAACAGAAACAAACAAACAAACAAGCAAACAAAGCAAAAAACCTACAATACTTGAAACAATTTAGAACAGCAGAAAGAACAATGTACTGAGTGACCTACTTGGCCTCAGCCTGGTGGCTAAGAGCATGGACTTAGTAATCAAACACACTTGGGTTTGAGCCCCTGGTCCTCTAGTTATTTCCTTACAGATCTCGGCAAGTTATTTAACTTTCCCATACCTCAGTTTCCTCATCTATAAAATGCAGACAATAATATTATCTCCCTCAAGGACTTAGTGTGAGAATTAAATGAAATAATGCATGTAAAGAACCTGGCACACAGGAAAAAAAATTTGTTCCCTGGGTTTCAGATTTTTGAATAGCTAACAAGCAAAATTAAGAAGTTAGACAATCGTCCTGGCCAGTGTGGCTAAGTTGGTTGAAGCGTTGTCCTACACATTGAAAGGGGGAGGATTCGATTCCTGGTCAGGGCACATACCCAGGTTGTGGGTTTGATCCCTGGTTGACAACTGATGGTTGTTTCTCTCTCTCCCTTCCACTCTCTAAAATCAATAAAAAACATATACTTTGGTAAGGATTAAAAAAAAAAAAAAAAAAAAAAAAAGGTAATCTATCAGGTTACTCTTGTCTCCAAAATTATAAAGTAGATTATAGTTAACCAAGAAAGATAGTTCTTAGGAATATAAATAACTAAGGTAACTTATTAGAAATGTGAATAACTAATAATAATATTAGGAATATAAGTTAAATAACTAATTTAGCTTAAAGAAGGCAGCATATACATATTTTTAGATAAGGTATACTTGAACAGAAGCAGTTATTTTTCTCACTAAACTGATAATCACACTTAAGAAAGATGCATTCTTACCCAGTTTATCAGAATACATACTATGATTACACAAATCATTTAAGAGTAATCAAACACACTTGGCTTTGAGCCCCTGGTCCTCTAGTTATTTCCTTAGTTTGAAAAAATGTATTGTGTATATATATATATATTGTGTATATTGTGTGTTTAAGAGCAAATAACTTAATAACTAAAACTGTACCCCATTCAAGGCAGAAATAATCAGATCGTAGAGCTTACAATCCTGATCTTGAGAGGTTTTTACCTCATACTTATCTCTTCTCTCTGTCATAACTCATTTAGTTTTGTCTTTAAACAAGCAAAGACTCGCTTCTTGAAACAAATCTTAATTTCCTGCACTGACTTACTGACTTCCCCAAATAATATCCTAACTTTTCCTTTCATTGCATCCATGTCTTCACCAAACAACTTGCACATTCATTGATCAACTTCCTTAAGCAATGGTATGATATGAGCACAATGAAGATGAATAAAACAGGTTACAATCTCTATATTCAAAGAATTTATAACAGTTGGAAAGATATTGAGATATATATATATATATATATATATAAAATACATTTTTTCAAACTTGAAATATTACATAATAAATTTAAATGTAAAAAAAGGTTTTAAATCTCTGCACTATGACTTTTGAGCCCCACCACTCCAGTCAGTCAATCTAGAAATATTTATTGAGAGTTCTTCGTGTGAGGCACCAGTCTAAGCAGTGAGTGAGGGATTCAGCATAAACAAAGCAAACAAAATCCCTTCTCTAGAGTATCTCTCCTAACAGTCTTCTTTTAAAAATTAAAGGCCTTTTCTCAGATCACAAACTCCTTGACATCGAATACCTTCTTTCATTGACTATTATAAAACACCAGCCCTAACTTAATCTAAATTCAAATTCTAAAGTTTTAATTCCAAATTTCCAACTGTCTTCACACAGCGGTTTTCACTGATAATTCAGCAATTCACCTTCCTCCCCAAACCAAAATGTTCCCAACCTCCCAAAACCGTCAGGGATACTACCATTCACTCCAACTTAAAACCTAAATGTCATCAAGACTCCATCCTTTCTTCATTCTCTACTGAAGAAATAATTATTCCTTACTCCAGGTATTTCCTTTCATTTTGAGTAAGCTCTGCTAGTTTTAGCAGCCTGGCTTCTCTCCATGTGAGAGAAGGCTCACTCACTCACACCTACAAGTGATTGTGAAGACTGACTAGCTGACTGACTTACCGACTGCTGAGTTTGGTAGGAGAAAGTGAACATATGTAACTCAGACCTTACTTCTCCACATCTGGGAGTAAATCTAATTCTGCAGTTTAGTGTACTTGGAGATAAAAGTTAGATTTAACATTTGTGTAACTAGTAATAAGAGCAATATCTAGGGTCCAATTTGCCTTATTTCTTTGCCTAATTTCTCAAAGTGAAACTAGGTCAGGGAAGAATGTTCTATAGTAGGGTAACTATAGTATTCATTTAATTTACTAAGTTATAGAATTTCTAACATTTCTGAGTTTAAGAAATTAGAATTTGCCTGTTGCAGGTGGCTCATAAAAATCATTCACCCTATTAGAACACGTAGTGGGAAAAAACAACAAGAAGAAACAAAGCAAAAAGTCAGGAAAGCAGTGTTTTCAAAAGTAGCAGAGCTTCTTTAAAAACTCCCTTATGGTGACAGCATCAAAGGGCCATTTTTGCTTTTAAAAGCTATTTTTCTGGGAATAGGTTTGTAGAAAACTTAATCTGCTGTAGTGTTGCAACATGAATTCTGAGGCAGCTATTTAGATAAGCCGAGTCACAGACTTGTTTTATAATTAGGAAGTATCTTGCAAAATCTTTCTAAATTCACAATATTGTTTGAGAGTACTTTTAATCCCAGTTAGATAGCTTTCTTGTTTTTAGGCAGTGACAAAATCCAGATAATTACTTGAGAATTCAAAAAGATGATTGAGGCCATTACTTTTCAAGCACTAAGGCTAGAACTACACAACCAAGACGATGAAAGAAAAGGGAAGACTTTAAGACTTTAGGTATTGTTTCAGTAGAACTTGCCTGAAAAGGCTCAACAAGAAAAATTTAAACCTACAGACAAGTTTCAAAAGTAGTACAGTGAACACCCAGTCTTCATCTAGCTTGGCCCACTATTTTGCAACATATGGTTTAACTTTCTGCATAAGCACATTATTATTACTATTATTTTGATGAAATGTTTTAGAATTCATTGCAGACACATTATTCATTCTTAAATTCCAGCATGTATCCTTTAAGAACAAGGACACCATCCTACCTGGCCACAATACAATCACCAAATTCAGGATCAGAGCAAGCACTGATCCAGTATTATTACAGTCTGTGTTCAAATTTCACCAATTTATCCCAATAATGTCCTTTTAATTCCAGGATCCAATCCAAGATCATGCATTGCATTCAGTTATGTAACTATAAACAATTACATAACTAATACCCTCTAGAATTATTATGTAAGCTTACCTGTTCACATACATCATGGCACATTTGGTTATCCTTGGAATGATCACAACACAATGCACCTAGGAAGAAAAAATAAATACCCAAAGTTGTCCACTTTAAATAAGATAATTAAGCTAAATTGAATAGTTACAACAAAAAATTTATTCAACTGGTTATTATTATTCATTTTAATTCAACAAAACTTTACTGTGTATCTAGCAGAAGCCAAGGACAATGCTCGGTTGGTTCTTGCCCTCAAAAAGCTTGTAGTCTCATAGAGAGACTGTCATGTAATAATAGCTAATGTACTGTGTACTTTCCATGTGCCAGAATTTTACTAAGTTTGCTTTATGCAGTATCTTATTCAATGCTTACAATTGCCCTATGGACTCTATTCTATTACTATACTTATAATGTAAGGTTAAATTAAAAAGAAAAAAAGAGTGAATTTTGTTTTGGACATGTTAAATTTAAGGTTCCTACAGGACATCCAGATAGAAATTCCAGTGAAGTCAGAAATCCAAGTCTGGATTGCAGGTAAAGCCAAGTCTAAAGATCCAAATTTGGAAACAGCATAAAGAAGGTATATGGAAATTAGTGATATTGCCTAAGGAGAGTTTCTGGTGAGAAGTGAACAACAGCATCAAATTCTAAAGAACAGCAATATCTGAGACATGGGAAGAAATAAAGACGGAGATTGAAATGGAAGAGTTAGAACGGTAGCAAGAAAGTGGCATCACAGAAGAGGGAGTAGCTAGGCAGTGATGGCGAACCTATGACACGCGTGTCAGCACTGACATGCGTAGCCATTTCTGATGACACGCGGCCGCTAAGGTGGCCGCATGCCGAGGATGAAACATTTGCGAAATAATGCTTTTTCCTCAAAGTGACACACTACCCGAGTTATGCTTAGTTTTTTGGCGAAGTTTGACACACCAAGCTCAAAAGGTTGCCCATCAATGAGCTAGTGTCATACACCAGAACAGTCAGGTTAGAATGAAGACAAAAAAAGAAATGGGTTTACTAATTACGAGGACACTTAGTGACCACAATGTACTTTCTGTGGACTTGGTAGAAGTGAATGATATTAAGAAGTAAACCAGAGATGAGGAAGTATAAACAGCAAATAAAGTTAGCTCTCGAGAAGTCTAGCACTAATGGAAGGGAAAAAGAGAGTGGTAGTTATACGAGGATACAGGATCAAGGGAAGATTTTTCCATTTTTTTAGAGTGGCCTTTGTCCATGGTTCTGGGGAAACTCTAAACCCCTGGAATTTCCTGAGTAATAGGAATGCCTCTGTTATGTTTATGAAGTGACCCAAGGTCTCACCTAGATATTTTCAGGTACAGAAAGGTCAGCCACGTGATAAGAGAGTTGCTTTGATCCTCAGGATATCACCTCGATCTCTCAACTTCCAGCAGGACAGGGGAACTGAAGATTGAGTTCAACCACATGGCCAATAATTCAATTAATCATCTATGTGACGGAATCCTAATAAAATCTCTAGATACCAAAGCTCAGTGAACCTCTCCTGGCTGGTGAAGACACTGATGTGCCAGGAGGAGGATGCACTGATTCCACGAGGAAAGGACACAGAAGCTCTGCATTTCCTCCCAGACTTGACCATGAATGTTTCTTCATTTGATTGGTCCTCCTGATTTGTATCTTTTATAATAAAACTGTAATCATAATTATAGCACTTCCCTGAGTTCTACAAATCATTGCAGTGAATTATTCATTCTGAGGGTGTCATGGTAAATCTGGATTTATAGCCAGCTGGTCAGAAGTGTGGGTGGCCTGAGGACCCCCAAAGTGTGGCTGGTGTCTGAAGTAAGAGCAGTCTTGTTGAGGCTCATGCCCTTTAACTTGTATGGTCTGTTCTAACTCTGGGTGGTCAGTGCAGAATTGAATTGCTGTATACCCAGTTGATGTATACCCATAAGATAGGATGTGGGTTGTATTTGGACTAGGGATACAATCATGAATAAATATTATGCTCTCTGGTTACAGTCTGATGGTAGAACAAAGTCTAGACAAGAGGAAAGGATGAAAGGGCACTCATAAATCAAGAGGGAAATTGACAGCCTCCATTTTCTCAGTGAAATAGTGATTAGGTCTAAAAACAAAAAGGGTTGAGATGGGGTTGGAGGCTTGGACTGAAATCGTAGAGGTCTGGAAGAGCCACTCTGAAGAACAAAGAAAGAAGGTATATAAATACGTTTCTCAAACTTGTGTTCTATTAAACACTGTTTCATGAGTTGTTATTATCTATCCCTCAAGAGAAAAAGTTCCATATACAAATAAATTTGGGAATGATAAAGAGAATTCTTCACTACAGGACTTCAAGAATACTTTAAAATGCTAATATTCTTCATTAATCTCCTATAAAGGGACCTAAGTAGACTGATTTATCATAGCACAGCCTTTTTTGATGCCACTTACTAACATTTCAGAGTGTCAATTTGAGAAATATCTAATTAGAGAAAAGACAAAATGTTGCTGAACAGCATTATGGGCCCAGAGAAATTCATAAATTGGCTATAGAGATAATCAGGAGGGGCATTTTACTATTCTAGAGCAGTGATTTTCAACCTTCTTCATCTAATGGCACACATAAACTAATTACTAAAATCCTGTGGCACACACCAAAAATTTATATTTTGCTGATCTGAAAAAAATGGCACAATTTTTTAAAGATTTAAAAAATTTATTATTAGAGAGAGAGGAAGGAAGAGGGAGAGAGAAATATCAATGTGAGAGGAACATCAATCAGCTGCCTCCTGCATGTCCCCTACCAAGAATGGAGCCCACAACTCAGACATTTGCTCTGACCAGGAATCTAACTGGCAACCCTTCCGTGCACAGGATAATGCCCAACCAACTGAACCACACAGGCCAGGATTGCATAATTTTGATTCATTCACAACTACTGTGTTGGCTGTTGTCATTTTTTAATTTGACAATCTAAGGGAAAAGAGGTCAGTGCCCTGACTAAATAGTCAGGTATTGCACTTTTTTAAAGTATTTTTTTTCATTGATTTCAGAGAGGAAAGGAGAGGGAGAGATAGAAACATCAATGATGAGAGGGAATCATTGATCGGCTGCCTCCTGCATGCCCCCCTACTGGGGATTGAGCCCACAACCCGGGCATGTGCCCTTGACCGGAATCGAACCCTGACCTCCTGGTTCATAGGTCGATGCTCAACCACTGAGCTACGCTGGCCAGGCAGGTACTGCATATTTTAAAAATTCCTGTGGCATGCCAGCGTGCCTGCTGTGGGACACTAAACTGAACATCGATGCTCTAACACAAAGGTCACATGAGGGCAGAAAATCCAGCTGATCATGAGCAACGATACATAGCTCATAACATATGGTCACAATAAGTAGAGGCTTAGCAAAAAGTAAACAATCAGGCAGACAAGAGTCTGATTTGGGCCTCGGAATTTCTGGAAAAGTTTCTTAGAGCAAAGGTCCAAAGAACAGAAACACAAAATGTATTATAATTAAAACTTCAATAACAATGGAAGGTTTTATTTAAAATATAAATATAAAAAGCCTATTTTTTCCTATTTAAAGGTGAAGGTGAAATTTATAGTGAGACCCCTCCCGGCCGAGTTAAAATTTTGAAATAACTTTTTTTTTTTTTTTTCATTAAGAAAATAAGAAAAGGCCTGACCAGGTGGCTCAGTTGGTTGGAGCGTTGTCCTGTACACCAAAAAGTTGCGGGTTCGATTATCAGTCAGGACACATACCTAGGTTGCTGGTTCAGTCCCTGGTCGGAGTGCAGATGGGAGACAACTGATCAATGTTTCTCTCTCACATCCCCCGCTTCCTCTCTCTCTAAAATCAATAAAATATTTCCTCAGCTGAGGATTTAAAAAAATGACCTATGCTCTCACTGTCCTGCTAGAACCTATATTAACATTTTGACACATTTTCTTTTAGTCTTTCCAAATGCCTGATATTTCTGACAAAATGGGATTAAAGAGGTCAGCCTGAAGTCTTCCGGCAATAACTCCCTTCCCCCTCACAACCAAGCATTCCTCTATAATAGTACATTTCCTCCCTGGAGAAAACTGCCACCCTCCCTCGAACAGGCTAGGGAACCTAATGCTCCATCACATTTTCCACATTCTAGTCTTAACTTTAACCATTACTATGTTGGTACACATGTTTCTTCCTCTGGGACAACAAAAGTTGTTAGAATCTTTAATAACGCATATTTTTCAAGAAATAAATGTCTACAAATAGGCATCAATTCATATGTCTTCATTAAGAATGGGGAGAAGGGTTTCAAATGCAATTATGTGGCAATTAAAGTTCTTTGTGTTTTTTAGAGCTATTAAATGGATTAAGTGGGTCAGTCAACTATTATAGTGCCCAAAACTCTCCAAGGACTAATGTTTTATACAAAAGACAATGAATTCTAGAAATTTGTGTTTATTATTTGATTCTAATCTAATTACTTGTTCTTTAAGAAAAACTCTTATTCTCATAAAATGGAATTGAATAAAGGTAAATTAGTTCAAAATAAAAATTAATATTGACATAATGAAAATAGTGTTATTCTCATTAAAGACATAAGAATGAATGTTTTATTTTGCATTCTTATTCCAAGTCTGTAATTATAAAATTAATAAAGATAAAAAACTGATACTAAAGGCCATGTATCTTGCGTTTAAGAAGGTATTAGTGTACCCCAGAACTATGCAAGCCGAATTATCCAATAATTAGAAACATCAAGGTTTGGCTGCTGGTTTGGGCCACATGTGTACTAAAGATAGGCAAGTAAGCAGGAAGCACATGCTCCAGCCACAAGGGAAAAATGCAACTTCTAAGACCAACCAGCATTTAAAAAAATAAATACACACCCTAATTTAAACTAAAATATTCATAGAATTATAGGATTTTTGAAGTTAAAATATTCATCGAATTACAGGATTTGCCACAGAAACCTCTCAAAAGCTATAATTCAATTTGGTTAATGAAAAGCCATTCTTGTTTTCTTTTCTAAAGAAAATAAAGATTTTCTCTAATTAATGCCTTCCTAAAAAATTACTAAAACAGAACATATATATCCCAAACTATTGATGGGGAAAAACTAAATCTGAGCTAATACTGGAAAAAGGTCATTCTAAATAAAAAAGACATGTTAATAAAAAATCTGTTCTTACTTTTAGTCAAATCTTTATTTCTAAAACAGTCTGGAAATGGACAATCACTTTTAAAATGTTTAAATGACAACTGCAACTTTAATTTATAAATGAATTGTTGCATTTACCCCTTTAATATACATGTTTGTGTGTGTGTGTGTGTGTGTGTGTGTGTATATATATATATATATATATATATATATATCCCATCTAATAAAAGAGTAATATGCAAATTGACCATCACTTCAACACACAAGCTGGCTGCCCCCATGTGGACACAAGATGGCCGCCACAAGATGGCCAGTAGGGGAGGACAGTTAGGAGGGACCAGGCCTGCAAGGGAGGGCAGTTGGGGGCTATCAAGCCTGCAGGGCAGGGCAGTTAGGGGTGACCAGGACTGCAGGGAAGGGCAGTTAGGGGCAATTAGGCTGGTAGGGGAGCAGTTAGACATCAATCAGGCTGGCAGGGGAGTGGTTAGGGGGTGATCAGGCTGGCAGGCAGAAGCGGTTAGGGGCAATCAGGAAGGCAGGCAGGTGAGCAGTTGGGAGCCAGCAGTCCTGGATTGTGAGAGGGATGTCCCAGATTGGAGAGGGTGCAGGCTGGGCTGAGGGACACCCCCCTCCCCCGTGCAGGAATTCCGTGCACCGGGCCTCTAGTGTGTATGATGTGTGTGTGTGTGTGTGTGTGTGTGTGTATACACATACACACACACACACACACACACACACACATTATATCAACAGCCAATGAAGAACCAAACAATAAAACAGTAAAATGATTATCCATATACCCAACCACCTGGATTCAATATTACTAACATCTTATCATCTTGTTACACTGCTTTACCTATCTATCTGGACAGATATATATTTTCTATTTCTTTCTGAATCACTTGCAAGATACAGATAACCTCCATTGCTTGCCTCATATTGCACTGCTGCAAAAAACAATTATATTCATTTAATTCTATTACCGATATGACTGCTAGATTATTATTATTTTTTTGTTAATCCTCACCCAAGGATATTTTTTCCATTGACTTTTTTAGGGAGAGTAGAAGAGAGAGGGAAAGACAGAGAGAAACAACAATGTGAGAGAAACACATCAATTGGTTGCCTCCTGCATGAGCCCCAATAAGGGCCCAGGCCGGGGAGGAGCCTGCAACCAAGGTACATGCCCTTGAGGAGAATCAAACCCAGGACGCTTTGGTCCACAGGCCGATGCTCTATCCACCGAACCAAACCAGCTAGGGCCAGATTAATTTTTTAATAGACCGTTCATAATATTACTCTTCTAATCAAGAGCCTATAATGGCTTCCTGCTATTCTAATTCTAAATTTTGCAAATCTTCTAACCTTTCCTGCCCTGACATTCCATTATTTTTTAACAAGGAAAGCCTACATTTACCTTGAACACAGCTTTATGCCTGAAATGCTCAAGTGCCCTCTCCTGCTGACCTATCCTAGTAAGCCTTTCTTTCCAACAACTCCAAGCCATATTGTTGTTTTTGTTTTGTTTTTTACTTTGTTTTCTTGGCTATTTAAATCCCTACTATTCTAGTCAGGACTGGAAACTTTAACTTAACTCTTCTCTCATCATTTCATGTTTGTACTTATGGTATCCCCAGACTAGCTGTAAACTTCTTGTACCCATTTAGCACAGTGCTCAGCTCAAAAATTTTTATTCATTGGTTACTGAGTAATACCTTTCTACTTATAAAATGCCTTTGTATCAGGAAAAAAAAGCACAAAAAGTTTTATTTCCCTCATTGTACCACTTCAGTACCACATTTCATATGGTCACCAACCCATAATTTAACAAACATGAGTTTTTGGCCTAGGTCAAAAGATAAATTGATCCCAATCATATACTTAGGCACAGAGGTATGCAACCAGTTGGTGGTGGACTCTGCAGCTATAAGGTCAAGAAGAGATGGGTGGGGAAAATGGAAGTTTCATGGTGGTACAGTTAAAAGAGGAAGCTGGTTGGTGGAGAGTAGGAAATACAAGAGATGGACGAGAGAGAACCAATCAGAGGTAGAGAGAGACTGTCTCCAAAAGCAGTCTTGATTCCTGGCAGCCTTCTAGTTTCCAAAATAGTCTCTGAGATTGTGTTGTGCTGAATTTCCTACCCTTGGATTTCTATGTGCTCCCCTCTTAGAGGCCACATAACCCCCTAATCTGTTCCTAAGGACAGCACCTTCATGTCTTCAGATCTTGGTTCTGAACTTTTACCTTCTAAAACAGACCTCTCATCATCACTATGTAAAGAACACTCTCCCTCTACTCTCAGAATTCTCTTGTTATCATCTGGTTTCCTTCATAGCATACTTATCACTACTAGAAATCATCTTATTTATCTGTTTATTGTCTATCTCTCCGCTACTAGTGTAAGCTCCTCAAGAACATCAATCTTACACCTAGAAGAGTACCTGACATATAGTAAGCAGTAAGCACTCAATAAATATATTTTGAATAAACACCTCTAGTATCTGTTTTGCACTTTTAAAACCCACATTTTTAATATATAAAAACCACCTCCTGACATTATTCTACTTTTTTCCATTAAGTGGCACATGGTGGAAAGTATGATTAATGAAAGGTTGCTTAAATCTATGGATATAAAACAGGAAGTCTTAGCAGGCTACCAGAGTAAACTGTCATATCTGGTCTATCACCAACTCGAGCTCTTTCTGCAGTGTGTGGGCCAAGATACGTCTTTGGAAATAAAATCTGCTTCTTATTACTTTCCTCCAGATAGGCGTTTGCTTTTTCTAACTTAAAATTTATTACACTGTTTTTCAGGATTCTGGGTTGACTATTACATAATTCCTCAAATGTCAACTTATTGAAACCTAGCCTGTAATTTCCCTCTTTCCCTCTTTTGTTCTATAACAAAACATCTTAAACAGAAACAGAGCTATTATCAGGTGCATGACAGATCCACTGCATTTTAAGGTCCCATCCCATTCTTCAAAGGGAACACTAGAAGTGTGTGGTGGGGTGTGGAAGGGGGGTAAGGGGGAGGACAGAGGTGGAAGGAAAGTGTACTGGAATAGGAAGCGTGGCATTACTCCAATGTAGAGGGTGTGGTCAAACTTCCCAAGAGATGATAATCATTGAGCAAATAATATCATTCCCTCACCTTCATACCCTCCCCAGAATAGGAATGAAAACCTGTGTCAGAACAGATAACACTTGTAAAATCTTATACCAGAGTTAACAGGCATATCCAATCTTGAACGGGGAAAGGACAGGGGAAAGAGCAGGAATACAAGCTCAGCCTTCACTGAAATACAATTTAATACTGTGTTCTCAACTTTTGCTTAGGATTGAAGAACATTTTCCACACTTTCTGCAGATACACAGAGGAAGCTTTTGTCCATTGTAGTACTCAATGGTCTTTATGTAAAGAAACAGGTAATAAATGTTTCCTAGAATTTAGTACAAGGGACAAATCTCACATTTAGATCAAACTGAAATTTTTCTTTTTAATCAAACAATGCAAACTCTATGCTGTCATGGACTTTTAGAGCTGGAAGGGCCTTTAGAAATCACCTAGCCCAGGTGCTAGGAAGAAAAAAAGAGTTCTAGAAGCAAACAAGTTTTTATATTTCTACTAGAGGCCCAGTGCACGAAATTCATGCACTAGGGTGTGTGTGTGTGTGTGCAGGGGGGGGGGGGGGGGGAGTCCCTCAGCCTGGCCTGTGCCCTCTTGAAGTCCGGGATCCCTCTCGCAGTCTTGGACCCCTCGCTCCTTACCGCCAGCCTGCTCGCTGCTCCTAGCACTGCCAGGGAGGCAGAAGACATTCCCACCACCGCCACTGCCACGCTCACCAGCCATGAGCCTGGCTTCTGGCTTCTGGTTGAGCAGCGCTCCCCCTGTGGGAGCTCACTGACCACTGGGGGCAGCTCCTGCGTTGAGCGTCTGCCCCCTGGTGGTCAGTGTGCATCATAACGACCAGTCCTTCCGCTGGTTGCTCTGCTGTTCGGTCGATTTGCATATTAGGGTTTTATTATATAGGAGGATAATAATTTGATTGATATAAATCATGATAAATTGATTAAACAAGGCCATTAGACTGAGGTGGCTTTACTGCTTTCCTTAATAGCCTACCTAAGCAATCCAAAACCTAACCTTATAATACCTCAAGGCTAAGGAATTGAAACCTAAGGACAATCAATCACAAACAGCCACCCAGGCTTTCCTGAATAAGGTATCCACTTAAACTATTGCCAAACAAACAATTTCTGTTCTTTGCTTCCACCTCTTCTCTATGAAAGTCTTTCCCCTGAGCTCCTGTCCCGTCCTGTTTAGTGCTGCCCATTTGAATCATTTGTTGCTCAAATGAACTCTTACATGTTTAATGTCTCACTTTATATATTAACAATCACATAATACAAAATCCTCCTTTTAAAGTGTAAATTAAGTTGTTTTTAGTCTATTCATGGAGTTGGGCAACTATCACCACAATCTAACTTTAGAACACTTTCATCACCCTAAAGAAAACCCCATATCCATTAGCACTCATTTCCCCATTCCCCCAGCAAACAAGTTTCTTTACCACAGGAATCCCTGGACCCTTTCATGGGATTCTGACAAGCTTTTTGAATTTGTAAGAAAGGGGGTACAATGTGCAGTGTTACTCAAACTCATTTAATAGCTAACATCTTGGTGCTTACTATATGCTATTCTAAATGCTTTTCAGGTATTACCTCAATTCCCACACCAAAAATGTATTACATAAATATATAATGTGGATATTAAAGAACAAAAAGACTGAGGCTAAGTAACCTGTTCAAGTATTCTTAACTACTTCACTCTACTATCAACCACAGAACCAATTAGTTGTGAGATGAGAATGAACCATGGTCCATCACTTTGGAAATGCTTTAGTTCGGTATCTTTAACTTAATGAGACAAACGAGGCCCAGAAAGGTAAGCTGATTTAGCAAGAACACAAAGCATTTTCTCTCTCTCTCCCCCTATGATTTCCATCTAATTGACAGCTAAATTTAGAACCCAATGCAATGAACTAATCCCAGGTTCCTGACATAATTCTCTCCCTTCTTTAAAGACTTTCTTGCAACCCCCCCCCCCAAAAACAAAACAAAACAAAAAACAAACACAACAAAAAAAAAACCACACAACCCCACAAAGCTTTAACAGGCGTCCTCAAACTACTGTCGGGGCTGATGTTGCTCGTTCTAGGTGTAGGCTCTCGCGGTGAGCAAGGCACTGCTCCATCCCTTTTGCATGTCTGGTGCCTAGTTGGAGGGTCAGTCAGTTTTCCTCCACCCGAGGTGGATGGAGGTCAGCTCTCTCCCTCAGTGCACCCACAGCCCTTCATCTCCTCTGGACCCCCCTGCCTTGAATGCCACAGCTTGTGTCCTGTTGTATGTACCCCACTTTCTAGCCAGAGAACTACTGGAGGGCAGGTGTTCGCATCAACTCCAAGCCCAGCAAAGGAGGCTCCGTAAGCACCGAACACTTCCCCATCCACTGTTGGCTCAGTTCCTCCGGAGCAAACCCAGAACTCTGCGCAAGCCGGCCAGCCCTGAGCGCGAGCTGGCTGACGTTGTAGCGTCCCCAGTCGGAGCCCGGCGCCGTCCCGGACACGGCGCGCCGCAGCGCGGTCGGATGGAAGGCTTGGCCCCGTCTCTTCTGGGACTCGGAACCGGCAGCTGCGGGGCCCGTCCACGCTCGCCGCCCGAGGTCTGCCGTTCGAAACCCGGCGAGGGTCCAGTAACAATAACGGGTCAGGGCGGCGGTGGGCTGGCCGCACCTCCCAAACCCATCCAACCCTCGCGACGATCCTCGGCGAAGGCACGGCCCCCTTTCCCCGACCGAGCCTGGCGAGGAGACGAGGGCCGAACGGGAGTACCCGGTCCGGTGGGTGACAGAGCAAGGCCTCGAACCTGGGTCCCCGCTCCCAGCTCAGCTGGCCTTTGGGGCGGGGAGAGCGAGGGTGGAGAGGGGTCCTCGCTCGTCCCGCTTCGGCACCCCTTCCCGCCAGCTGGGACCTCCGGCCCTGGGTCACCGGCCGCGGCCGGGTCTGGGGGGTCGCGCGCCCCCCGCTCCCAGCCCGCGCCATCTTGGAGCGCTGAGGCGGCCGCCCCGGACCGCCGCTCCAGCAGTCACTCACCCGCGCTGCCCGGGGCCAGGCCCCCTGCCACCTCCGCGACCCCCGCAACGGCCAGGAGAAGCGGCAGCGCAGCGAGCGGAGAGGCCCGGACGGTCGCCATGTCCTTGCCCGGAGGTCCGCAGCCGCGGGATGCTCGGACCCAGCCCGGCCGCCGCCGCCGCCGCCGCCGCTGCTCGCGGAGGCCACGCCCCGGCACCCTGGACCTTTGATGATTGGCTGCGGCGTGGTCAAGCCCCGCCCCTCGGTCTGAAGGCGTTTCCAAAACCTGCTGGGGGCGGGAACGTGCCCGCGACCCCGGCTCTTTGTTACGGCCCAGCTGGGAGTCGGCTTCCGCGGCGGAGACCCCCTGCCGGCAACCTCCCGGGGCGGAGGCAGAGGGTGTCCGAGCTGAAGGGCCCTGGGAACTCCTCTACCGCCTCCCGGGGTTTGCAGAGAAGGTCGCTGAGGCTCAGAGAGGGGACGGACCTGCCCAAGATCACCCCGCCAGCACTTTTAGGAGAACTAAGACCAAGTCCGAGGCTGAACCAGAGTAACTTACCTTTTCGCGTACCCTCCATAATCCTCTTAATGTCCTTTTCTGCTCAGACACCCAAAGAAGGCTTGTCACCCGGGACAGCTCGGCCTCCCCTAAAGTCTGAGGTTCGCCGCTGGAGACACGGTCCCCTGACAAGGGCCCGAGGCACAGATTCACCCCCAAAGTTCTCTGACACGCATGGCTTCCATGTGCCCTTGATGTACTATTAAGTACCTAATCCTATCAGGAAAAGGTTGGGGGAGGGATGCTTGTGTGTCCAGATATGGAGATCCTTGAACGTCAGGTTTAGACTTGAAGAGACAGTTTGGAGGTGGGACCCCACGTCACCCCTTACCTCTCCTTCCCTGCAGCTACCGGTGGGGGAATGTTTGAAAGGGTACAGTGGCCAGCAAAGCTCTCGGTCTTCCTCTCTCAGTTCCTGAATTAATATCTTTTTCCTCTCCCTCCCCTTAAAAACAACAACAACAACAAAATATAACCAGAGATAAATCCCTTAATATCATTCAATATGCAGTGTTTACATTTCCCTTATTGTCTCATAATCTCCTTTCCCAGTTTTTCAAGTTCCAAACAAAGCCCATATACTGAAATTGGTTTGTATGTCTTGGGGTCTCTTTATACCTATTGTCTCCCTAAGTTTACAAAAGGAAAACATGAATAAGTTATGATAATCCTTCTAAAGCATCTGCTCTGATGGCAACTCTCTTGCTTCAAACTCTCTGAGAGGCCATCTTTTTTCTTACAGGATAGAATGATGTACGGTTATTTAACATGGCGGCAGAGGTTCTTAGCAATTGGACCCAAACAGCCTTCTCCACTTCATCTTCACAGCCTTCTCCATTTCATCTTCACACCCTCCCTGTACCCCTGCCATCATCCTCTCGGAACCTCTTATCTTGTTCCAGACTTCTTAATTGCTTTCACTCCTTTCACAACATGTATCTCCTCTGCCCAGAATTCCCCAATTCTTGTGGGAACCTGGCTCAGCTGAGGGAACTAAGATGGTTGCTCTGGGCCCAACTGGGCCCCAGAAGGACCTGAGCAGAAAGAGGGCTCGTGTAGCCGAAACCGTTTTGGCTCAGTGAATAGAGCGTCGGCCTGCGGACTCAAGGGTCCTGGGTTCAATTCCGGTCAAGGGCATGTACCTTGGTTGCGGGCACATCCCCAGTAGGGGGTGTGCAAGAGGCAGCTGATCTATGTTTCTAACTCTCTATCCCTCTCTGTAAAAAATCAATAAAATATATTTAAAAAAAAAAAAGAGGGCTCGTGTAAAATGACCGACACATCTTGCTTTGAAGCATAGTAACTTCTATCTTGTATAGAAAACTGCTTTTTAAAATTCTCTGCTATTGTTAGATAATCCCTTGTTCTGTAAACTCTGTCATTATAAACTCTGTCACTTTAAGACAGTCTGTTGTCCTGTAAAATGACTTTGTTTTTTAGTTTAAATAATAGAAAAAGATAAACTTAACTGTCTGACCTTGCAAGCTAGCCATCCAACGTAATAGACATTTTAAAATAGACTAATACTGATAATAATTCCAAGTACTAACTCATTATGTAGTCAAGGCTACAAACTGTAACTGTAACAATAACCTACACAGAGGTCTTTGTGAAACCTGCAAACAAAGAAGCTCAAAAGGTATAAAAATACTAGACACTTCCTCTATGACGGGGCTCTGAGATTTTGGAAACACCTCCCTCTTGGTTCGAGTGAATCAAGACCCCTAATTAATTGGCTCATTAAGGCGTCTGGTATCTATCTCGATGATGTATGATACGACAGCTTTACCTTGAATTGTCCTGGTTTTAAAACTGAAAGTCCTATATCCCAGGAACTTCATTAGTCCCAGGCAAAATGGGACAGTTGGTCTCCTTACTTCTGTGCACCTTAGAAAATGTCATAAGGGAAGCCTATAAGGGGGTTTCTATATAGAAAAATGGGGTCATATGGGTACCTGATACCACTCCCAAGGTAATCCAATAGGTGGACTGATTGCTATAAGCCATGGAGATGGGTCATTTGACCATTGCTCCCTGTATTAGTTTCCTAGGCTGCCATAACAAAGTGACACAATCTGGGTGGCTTAAAAACCAGAAATTTATGTCTCAAAGTTCTTGAAATTTTTTATATCTCTAAGTTCTTGAAACCAGAAATCAGAGATCAAAGTGTTGGCAAGGTTGGTTCCTTTGAGAGCTGTGAGGAAATAACTGACTCATGCCTCTCCTAGCTTCATTGGTTGCTGGCAATCTTTGGCATTCCTTGACTTGTGGATGTATCATCTTGATCTCTGCCTTCTTGTTCATGTGGGATCCTCTTGTGCGTACGTGTCCGTCCAAATTTCTGCTTTTATAAGGACACCAGTCATATTGATTTAGGGGCCCACCCTACTCCAGTAGGACTCATCTTAACTAAATACATCTGCAATAATCCCTATTTCTAAATAGGGTCACATTCTGAGGATCTGGGGGTTAGGAATTCGGTGTAGGGGAGGGCAGCACACAATTCAACTCATAGCAGTAGCAAATGAAAGAGCATCTACCTACCCCTTCAGAAATCATTGACTCTGAAGGAGAGGCTGAAGAAGGAAGAAAAGGATAAAGGATTTCCCAGTTGCTGTTCAAAGATTCTAAGTTCCCCAGTTATGGGAGTAGTTGAGCTCACTTTGGTTGACTCACAGAAGTGGTACCTGAAGTCTTACGCACAAAGAGAATGCTTGAATACTTGAAAATCTCATAGCTGTAGAATCAGAAATGACTTTATTTTCAGGTAACTCTCATGAGATATGGCAGCAAAGTTGCTCTGGATGAGTCAAACAAAGTAGTTAAGCTTAGGGGCTCTCTGTTAGTGGAGTCAATTTCTCTACTACCAAGATGTGTCATTGTGACAGACATGTTAGGAGAATGGCTCAATCTGAGTTGTGAAGACACTAAGTGGAAGCTGCCTAAGACCCTCCCACCCAGAATGATGGCTGGCCAGCTCCTGCATCCTGGGGGAAGTCAGAAAATAGGGAGACTGAGGTACTTCTTGGCCAAGCATTCTCTGGTTCAATATCTGGATCGTTACCCCTCCTGTAAAGGGAGCCAATAAGCAGATGGGACCTGGAGGCTCTATTGACTGTTACTGCCCATTGAGGCAAATAGTTGGACACTGGCCTCAGGCATGGTCAATAGGCTTGAACAAATAGCACATCCACTTTAGATTATCTCGCTGTTCTGTGATGAAGCCAATAGCTTATTTCCAGTTTCCCTCTATTAAGACCATCAGAGCAGTTAGCTTTCCCACGAGATAGAAAGCAGCAATGTGATTTACCAATAGTGGAAAGAACATGGGCTTCAGATACACCTGAGTCCAAATGGCACTCTGCACTAACTAGCTGTGTGACCGTGGGCAAAGTCTCTTGACTTCTCTTTCCTTTACTTTTATCTTCGACTTCTTGAGAAGATATTGTAAATGTGTCTCACCTTCCAGTAAATCTAAATTTTGACATATCCACAAGTTTTCTCAATATTCATGCAACTACACCAAATTTTATAGGCAGCACATGGACTTTTATATAACAGAATTTGGCCTTTATAAGCTAGCTTACACATAAAGTAACCTTCATAATGCGGCGTTATTATTGTGTGGTCAGTTACATGTTCACTTGTTATTGTGCAATTGGTTGTGACACCATGAGGAGAACATGCACCACGCAGATGACTCTGAGCCTCACCCGACACTTGATTGAGAACAGTGCACATGTGTACCGCCTGGTACAATTATAAGTAAGCAGATGTGCATAGGCTTGGGATTAAAGAAAAGATCGGCGCAGAACTACACTTTTTCTAATCAAGGACATATTTAAGGAAGATAAAATAAATGCACAGAAACGGCATGAAAACATTTATTCTGAGGACTATTCAAGAGGCAGTCACTTCGCCCCACCAGTGTGGCTCAGTGGTTGAGCCTCAACCTATAACCCAGGAGATCAAGGTTCCATTCCCAGTTAGGGCACATACCTGGGTTGTGGGCTCCATCCCCAGTGGAGGCAGCCGATCAATGATTCTCTCTCATCATTGATGTTTCTCTTTCTCCCTCTCCCTTCCTCTCTGAAATCAACAACAACAAAAAGTAGGAATGCCAAAACCGGTTTGGCTCAGTGGATAGAGCGTCGGCCTGCGGACTCAAGGGTCCCGGGTTCGATTCCGGTCAAGGCATGTACCTTGGTTGCGGGCACATCCCCAGTAGGGGGTGTGCAAGAGGCAGCTGATCGATGTTTCTCTCTCATCGATGTTTCTGGCTCTCTATCCCTCTCTCTTCCTCTCTGTAAAAAATCAATAAAATATATTAAAAAAAAAAAAGTAGGAAAAAAAGGGCAATCACTTCAACAACACATGGTGGTAACCAGTGTCAAAAACCAAGCAGAACAAGTTTGTGTGTGTCTGTTGTCTTACTACACATTAAAAGCTATTTAGAATATCTATAAAATAAACTCAAATCAAACACTTGAGGGACCTCCATTTGGGAAGAGTTTGATTTTTGCTCGGTCAGACTATATTATTCAAGAGGTTTTTTTACAATGTATGCTTGAACATGTCTGTTTTAATTCTGATACCTCCTTTCACGCTCTCTTCCACAGCTGGAATAAATATGTCATTCTGTTCTTTTTTAGCTTTTTGTAATCATGATGATGTTTTATGTTTAATTCTAATTCATCTGAAGTTTATGGTAACGTATGGTGTGATGTATGAATCAAAGGCAAACCTTCATTCAATTGAATATTGTTGTTCTCACTCATTATTAAAAAGTGTTTCCTTCTTTGTGCTATTAATTTTGATCTGGCATGTACATATTAAATTTGAATAGTTGGAATTTTCTGTTGTCTTTGATACCACTGATTTTTACAAAACTTAATAAACTACAGTGGTGTATAGTTTAGTAGTTGATACTTCATAGTAAGTTCAAATCTGATAGGAAGAATCTAACATTGTTACCTTCAAAAGAGGCTTGTATTGTTCAATTGTTCTTCACTAGCAATGCATGTAGTTCAGTAGAGTCTTGGGGGATTATAAACACTAAATAACTATGTTTCTAAGCCCAGGTTTCCTATTGGCCTTACCTCAGACATAGAAAAATACAAATTTTGGAGGGTAGAGCCTTGGAATAAGCATATTAAAGAAGTCCTTCTGTTTGTTACAATTTGAGAGCTTCCACTGTAGAAACTGAGGTCATTTTTATTGTAGTATTTCTCCTTCCAAGCCCTGGTCAATCACTCTGCCTTACTTTATATTCACATAACAATTTTTTTAATTGACTCCATCTGTCATGACTAGAATTGTGTTTGTTCCAAAATTTTTTATACTTACTAGTGTAAATATGGTATTATTCCTGTTATTTTTTCTGCCTATTGATGATATGTAGAAACACAATTGATTTTTGAGAAGTTATTCCTATCTCCTTAATTTTCTGAACTCATATAACTGCTAATAGTTTTCTGGTTAATTTTTAGAAACACAAGAATAGTGTTTTCTGCAAAATTTGACAGTATTTCTTCCTTTGCTCTATGTATGCCTCTTATTTTGCATTTGAGCACATTTTTATATCTATTTGCTCTTGTGCATTTTAGAGCTTCTTGAATAGGAATGCATCGTTTCTAGTCTAGCATGTAAGACGCTTGGAGTGGCCCCTCTGTGCTAGCAAATAAAAAGATGAACATGTTGGTAAAGCAACAATTCCTCTTAGATCCATAAAAGAAGTGAGGTCAGAGGGCAAACTGTTGCCCTAGCATTGGAGAGACCAGACTGGGTGGCTGATGCCTGAGGACTTGGCACACAGCAGGGGCTTCCCCACGGGAGGTGCTTCCCTGCCTCTTCCTTCGGTCCCTCAGCCCTGGCCCCAAGCCTCCCAGGACCTGCTGCTCCAAGTGTGGCCTGCAGAGCAGCAGCTTAGGTATCACCTGGGAACTTGTGAGAGACGTAGAGTCTCAGATCCCACCTCAGATTCACTGAATCCGAATCTGCCTTTTCACAACATCTCCAGGTGACGAGCACATGAAATAAAGTTCAAGAAGCTCTGATCGCAGGAGCTTGCAGAAATGTCCACCAGGTGGCAGGATTGCAGCAGGCATTAGCGGCAGAGCCACAATCAGGCGCCAAGTCTCCTTCGAATAGTGCCCTGAACGGCACTAGAAGTTTGGAGCCATTGCCCACGAACTGTGGAAAGCATGAATGGGAGAGCGAGCCCAGAGGAGAACCCTATTCAGTGAGTGGCAGGTTGTGGCGGGTGAGCCGTGAATCCCCCTCTCTGGGCTTACCCCAGGTGTTTCCACATTCATTGTCTAGTGAGAGGGATGGAGTGATACATCTCATTTTTACAGACAAGGAAATCGAGGCCCAGACACTTCGCCAAGCACTCAGCAGTGGCAAATGGTGTTGGAGACAGAACTGGAAGGCAGGTCTCTGGCTGCCTGGCCTGAGCTGAGGGCACCTCTAGAGAGACATGGCTCAGGTGCTGACCTGGGCCACCTGCCTACCCCACTCCTGATTCCCCCCCCCCCCACCCAGCTGCTCTTTGAACAGCTATCTTATTTTCTTTGGGATAATTGTAATAATAATGGTAATAATTCAATTTGGAAGGTTAATGGGCTTTCCACAATACAAAGGGTACTGGACTTAACCTTCGAGGGAACAAAGCAAGCATCAGGTGTAATTTGGGACTAACAGGACCAGCCCTGGTCCCCAGAGGGTCCTCTGGGAATTTGGATGCTCCTGAGTCTATGGCCAGCGCCAGCTGTGAGCCTCTGACTCTTCCATCCGCTTTCACCCCAACCTATTTACGTTTGCTGTTTTCATTATAAGAACAAAGATTCACTTGCACAAGCTCAAGTGAATTTTTTTCTCATATATTTTTTCCTGAGTAAGAATCCATTTGTATTAATTAGGGAAATCACGCAGAATTCAATAATAGAAGTCTTTTTTTCTCTCTTCATGTTCAAAGGTAGTTTTATTTGGTTTTTAGGGAAAATATATGCAATTACTGGGTTAATACTGTTTCTTTGGATTAGACCCCCTACTTCCCCCTGAACGGTCTTCATGAATTCACAGCCTCCAACAGTGCTTGGGAACAGTTCAAGTTGGCGGCTGACTGCAGTATGCACTGTGCATGTAAGCATGGAAGCTCCAGGCCCACCTCTCCAGGAGCACAGCTCTGCCCTCGCTGCTGCTGGGGCTTCTCAGGGAAGGGCGGCCTAATGGGTGGCGGCCAGAAGCCCGTGTGTCACGGGAGGGACTTACTGCGGGGCTTAAAGGGACCTGGGTTAGGAAACTGACACCAGGAGCCATCCTCTTTCCTCACTGCGCGCACACACACACACACACACACACACACACACACACACACACACACACACTTGCTAAGTAAGCAAAGCAGTGAGCAGCTTCAGGCTTTGGGGTCTGCACACACATGTCTGAGTGGGAGAGGGGTGATGGGAGATTAGGCAATGAGCAGGGGGAGCTGGGGGCCCCATTAAGGAGAGGGGAGAGAGCGGTATTTCCCTCCCTGCTTGTCGATCGGCTTCCTCTTTTGGATGCGGCTGAAGATCTCCTTAAAGAGCGCTTTGTATTTGGGAGGCGGTGTGCCGGTGCCGGCCCCAGCGGGGGGCGGGGCCCTGGCCGTCTGCACAGCCTTGTGGGACAGCGAGTCCCCCGTCTGCTGCTCGCACTTCGTCAGCCGCTCCTCGTACCTGGCCTTCAGGGCGCTATCCAGTGTGTCGAGTTCCTGCGGCGGGGACACACCCCTCTGCTCCACGGGCGAAGGGATGCAGGTCCGCTCGTGGCTCTTCCCGACGTCCCCGCCCGCCAAGCTGCTCAGCACCGTCTCGCTGCTGCTGCTGCTGTTGGGCTGCAGCGGCCTCCGGAGGGGCCTCCGCTGGGCCTCGGGCACCGTCGGCGGCATCTCTTCCAGCAGGCTCTGGCCGGGCTCTCTGAAAGGGACAGACAGGGAGGCGGGCACCAGCTTTTCGACGGCGGAGGGACGCTCCACCTGCAGCACCCGCCGAATTTCAGCCACCGCGGCCTCCAGCTCCAGCGCCCGGGCCCGGTAGCCGCTGGCGGCCCCCAGCTGCTGCTCCAGCTCCGCGTTCTCCTTCAGCACGAGCCCGAACTGCTCCTCCAGGGCCCCCCGCCGCTGCTGCTCCAGGCTCAGCCGCGCCCGCAGCGTCCTCACCAGCTTCTTCAAATGCGCATTTTCCTCTGCGCAGAGGCTTGGCTGACTGGGCAAGGAAGCGACCTTTTCTGCAGACGCGGGGTCGTGCACGCCGCGTGGGCGTAGCTCAGGCAGCTCGTTCCCACCCCAGAAGCCGGGTGCGGGCGTTGGGCCGCGCCTCCCCGGGCTCCCCCTGCTTTGGCCAAAGGACTTCAGCTCCTCCACTTGGCCCTGGAGCTGCTGGGTGCTGGCTTGCAGGTTTTTGATCATTTCAGCCAGACTCAGAAACTTCTGCTGGGAGGCCGTGCTGTCAGCGGCCAGCTGTCGGTTGGCTTCTTCCAGCTCCCTCGCCGTGACCGCGAGGTGCTCGTAAACCTTCGCTCCCTGCTCCTTCACCTGCGGCGGGAGCTCCATCTGCTGGGCCAGGGCCTCGGTTTCCTGCAGCTGCAGCTGCTGCAGAGAGCCCTCCACCTCTGCCCCGGCCCAGTGATGTCTTCCCAAGCTCAGCAGCAAGTTGGAGATCCTGCGGGAGGTCTCAGGGGTCGCACCGGGGCGCGTCCTCCTTCTTCTCAAACTCCTCCGCCCCGTTTCCCCGCCAGCATCTCGGCCGGCCGTGTCTCCCGGGGGCTGCGGCCCCGCCTCAGGCTCTGCCCGGGGATGCCCCGCCGGCCCCTCAGCCTCCAGCCAGAGCCGCCGTTAGCCTCGCGCCGCCCAGCAGCGCCCCCCCCGCCCCCCCACCAGCTCCAACGGCCTCAGTTCTATTAAGACTTCTATTCTTGGGGGGTGGCGGGGGGCTGGGTCGTGGCTCTGGCTGGGGCGCTCCCGCCAGGTGCCGGCCGTTGGGGGCCCTGGCCGGGTGGCTCAGTGGGTTGGAGCATCATCCCATTCATCAAAAAGTTGCGGGGTCGTTTCTGGGTCAGGGCACGTACCTAGGTTGTGGGTTTGATCTCCTGTGGGGCGCATGCAGGAGGCACCCCATCGCTGTTTCTCATGGAGAGGATTAAAAAATTGGGGAGGAAGCAAAGGGTTATAAAAGTCTTCATTTCCAACCCTGTTGTTATTATTTTATTTTCTTCTTTAAAATCCTCACGCAAGGATATTTTTTCCATTAATTTTTTTTTAGAGAGAGAGTGGGAAGGAGGGAGGAGGGGGGAGAGAGAGAGAAAAAACAACAACATTGACCTGAGAGACATGCAACCGAGGTACATGGCGTTAACCGGGAATCGAACCCAAGACCTTTCAATCCTTAGGCTGTGGCTCTAACCATGCAGCCAAACCAGCCAGGGCCCCAGCCATGGCCTCAATCCTCTTATTAACCATTACTAAGACTTGCTTTACCCACATTATTAGCAGCGAATTAGATGAGGTGGAGACCACAAGACAAAGATAAATGCAGAGACAGCACAGAGAATAAGTGAGAAGCAGAGACCCCAACAGAGAGCCCAGACCCTCCCTGTGTCCTGTTGCTCACCCCTTCCTGGGCTACAACCACTTTTCTTTTCACAGCAGAGGCCCCACCCACCTCTGGGTAGTGAGGAGGTTGGGACTGTGGTCCACTCAGGCCCACATGGAACTTTCTTCAGCACAGATCACATGTCAGGTTATAAAACCAGTCTTAACAAATTTACCTCTGAATGAACTCACACCAAGTACCTTTTCTGATCACAGTGGGATGAAACGAAAAATCAATAGCAGAAGGAAAACTGGAAAATTCACACGTATGTGGAAATTAACACACTCATGAACACCCATTGGGTCAAAGAAAAAATAAAAAAAAGGAAATTAGAAAACAAATACATCCAGACAAACAAAAACACACACCACAATACACCAAAACTTATGGGATGCAGCAGAAGCATCCCATCAGAGTCAGCTTATTCCAACAGCTGAAACTGGCATGCTGCTGGTAACGGTCTTACTGCAATCTTGGACTAATTGGAGCTAGATTAAAACTTCCTCAGATTACCTAGCCAAGGATTACACAAATGTACTGGGGTAAATAAAAGCAAGGGAGGCAATTTTAAATCTTTTTTTTCCCCCAGTAAAAATAGGGGTGAATATGAAGTGTGGTGCCAAAGGGCTCCTTTTATAGAGAGGAAATATTTGAAAGCATTTTTGGTTATTAGTTTATCAGACATGGTTGCGAGAGATTTTGGTTTATTCATGTATTCTTTTCACAACAGGAAGTCAACATGTGGGAAAAGACTGATTGAAGTAAAGGTCTGTGTACAGGAAATAACTGAGTTATGCTAGAGAGAAAGCTTAAATTGGGCAGCCATAAATCAACACATTGTTATTAATCTTTTCCCATTTAAATTATAAAACCCCACAAAGACACACGTATGTGCACACACATATGTACAGGATGGGGCAAAAGTAGGTTTACAGTTGTTCATACAGAAAATAATCCAGTAATAAATAATACAAGAATACACTCTGTGTTTTGCATACTCACAACTGTAAACCTAATTTTACCCTATCCTGTACACCATTCTTAAAAGAGATGCCATTTTCAATACGAAGATTTTTTTCTGATATTTTAGATAATACAATTACATTAGTAGGTAATATGAATTCCAAACATCTTTTATTCCCCCAATTCAAATAGGTTTTAAATATATAGACAGCAATAGAAAATGAATATAACTTTGGAGGTACCTATCAACCAGTAAGAGGAGGAAGCTGATTTTTTTAAAAAAAATATATTTTTAAAAAATTCATTTTTATTATTGAGAGTATCACCAATGTCCCTCTTTTCCCCCCTATTCACCCCCTAGGGAGGGAGCTGATTTAACAGGGGGATGAGGAAGGAAGAGGGAGAAAAGAAAAAGAGAAAACAACCTGCTATATACTGATAATTAAGGACCAAAATTTGGTAATAACAGACTTTTACAAATATAAATTTAAGAGGATTAAAATGATCTCTGTAATACAGCAAACACATACTATTTCAATATGTTCCTTGGGTGTAGGAGAAAGTCATGGACTTAGAGCTCTGGAAGCTACGCTGCTCCAAGGCCAGTCTTACCTGTGCCACTGGTGGTAAGGAGTAACTGTTACTGCTGGCCTCTTATTAGCTGTGGAATTAAGAATGCTTTCTGCATTTGCTTCCCCACAATCTTTTTGGGGTTACATCACAGTGTGGCATTCATGGAGTGTGTGCTGGGTGTATGTAACTGCCATCCAGGTGGCACATCAGCTGCATGGATGAAAGAGGGGAGCTGCTGGCACTCAGTCATGTAGCCCTCTAGCAATTCCTGCAGTGAGGTGGCATGTCTGCCTCTGAGCTTCTCTGCACTGACAATAAAGAGGAGAATATGGCCCAGCTGGCGTGGCTCAGAGGTTGAGCATCGATCTATAGAACCAGGAGACCATGGTTCAATTCCCAATCAGGGCATATGCCTGGGTTGCTCGATCCCCAGTGTGGGGCGTGCAGGAGGCAGCTGATCAAGGATTCTCTCTCATCATTGATGTTTCTATCTCTCTCCCTTCCTCTCTGAAATCAATAAAAATATTTTTTTAAAAAAGAGGAGAATATGGTGAATGACAAGATTCCATTAGATCAAAACCAAGCAGCTGCTCAAGATAAGTCATGCTAATATATGAGGTGCTAATGATCGCTGATATACGTTGAGGCAGATGACATTTTTTAATTGGTCCCTGTATCACATAGAGCAAAGGTCTTTGGAATGAGACCAGAGTAGAGTAAGCAACAGTTCTACACAGGGAAACATAACATACTCTAAGGCCCTGTACTACTCAAATTTTTGTTTCTTTTGACCACATCTGTAACGCTTTATAGCTATTCATCAAGTTCTGGTATCAGAGAATTTAAGATTTGGGCAGCAAAATATAGCTATTATATGATACAGCGTAGTTTTGTATGAAGCCAACAAACTAATCAGTAGTGGCAGAAATGAAAAGGCTCTTTCCACTGATCGCCAAGGACCTCCCTGGGTTACCATTTTCCCACAGGTACAATGAGGAGTTTGGAGGTCTTGCATTCTGACAGTCTGGGAAACTGTGGCAGTCACTTAGTTAGGTGTTTCTGACGTACCAGGTTCTTCACAGCAGCCTTCACGTCCTTGTTCCTCAGGCTGTAGATGATGGGGTTGAGCATGGGGGTCACCACCCCATAGAAGAGGGATATGAGCTTGTCTGAAAGGTCCTGTTTGTCTGCCCCCAGAGGGTCCTTGGATTTGGGTTTCCCGTACATGAAGAGGATGGTCCCATAGAAGACGACCACAACTGTGAGGTGGGCAGAGCAGGTAGAGAAGGCCTTTCTCCTCCCCTCAGCCGAGGGGATCCTCAGGATAGTGGTGAGGATAAAGATGTAGGAGACAAATATGAACAGGACTGGGATGCCTAGGAAGATCATGTTGGCCACAACCATGCTGAGCACATTGATGGAGATGTCAGCACAAGCTAACTTCAGGACAGCCAGGATCTCACAGGTGAAGTGGTTGATGATGTTATCGCCACAGAAGGGCAGCCTCATGGCCTGGGATGTCTGAACTACTGAGTTGGTGATGCCAGCTGCCCAGGAGCCAGCAGCCATGGGCACGTAGGCAGCCTTGCTCATGACCATGGGGTATCTCAGGGGGTTGCAGATGGCCACATAGCGATCGAACGCCATCATGCCCAGAAGCACACACTCCGTGGCTCCCATGGCAAAGGAGAGAAACATCTGCACAGCACAGGCTGAGAAGGGGATGGTTTTCCTGGGGGTCAGGAAGCTGTCAAGAATGAGGGGAACTGAGGAGGTTGTGTAGCAGATGTCCAGGAAGGAGAGGTTCCCCAGGAAGAAGTACATGGGTGTGTGCAGGTGGGAGTCAGAGATGGTCACCAGGATGAGGACCCCGTTGCCAAGCAGGATCACCAGGTACATCAGCAGGATGAGCACAAAGAAGGTTTTCTCCAGTTTTGGGTGGGCAGAGAGGCCCAGGAGAATGAACCCCACCACTGGGGAGGACTGATTGGACCTGTCCATGTTGTAACTACTCTGTCACTTGCAGTAACTCAGAAGGTCAACCTCAGCACTCTCTGACTCCAAACGTGCCTGGTCAGCCAGGCAAAATCCCCACCCAGCTGAGCAACTGGAGAATAGCGCTGATAATTTGGTCATCTCTACAGGATTCTAGGAAAAACGTAGTAGAGATCAATATTTAACGTCTGTTTTCAGTAAGAACAAACGCGTTAATTTGCCCTAACTCTCCTGCAGATGGCAATTATAAACACTGGACAAACTATATAAAACATCTGTGTAAAGTATTGGCAAGGTAAATAAAACAATAAGGAATCATCATTCTTGGATAAGTAAGAACTCAGAGAAGTAAGATCAGCACTTGGGGCTGTTTTCAACTGGGGCATTTGCAGCTTCTGGAGGTGGTCACCGAGAGGCCAAGAAGCGCTGCTGACAGCCTCCTGGAGGTGGGGAGCAGGTTTTGAAGTGCAAGGCCCCCCACGAAGTTGTTCCTAATGAAGCTTCCTTCTGTTGGAGGGGAGGGCCGCGGATCCCACCCCCAGGGCAGCTCCATAAGCATAAGAGTGAATCAGAAGGAAACACGCATTTACAGGTTTTGTAGCTAGCTGCAAATTTCCCCAAGCCCTGAAATTGGATGGAGGCCGTCCCAGATTTTTGGCTCCCAAATATCAAACAGAAGCAAACGTAAATCCACTCTGAAGGAAGGTTAACATCACTGCAGTCTCTAAATCATTTCCACAAAAATTTTGCCAATGCAACACCTGGCATATATTTTTAAAAAATATGGCACGCAGGTGACAGGACAACGTAAGTGAAAATACACAGGGTGACTGAGGTTGCGGCTCGTGAGCTTGTGAAGGTCAGCGCTCTCGTGGCCACAGCTGTGCCACGTGTGCACCATGAGGCACTGCATCGTGGGCCCCGGGGCCAACACGGGCCACCGAGCTGCATTACTCACCGTGGTCAAGACAAGGAAGCCACTGACGTGTCCTTCAATCGATGACTGGGTAACGAAGAGGTGGGACATACGTACAATGGAATAGCACCCAGCTGTAAGAAAAGACGCAACGCTGCCATTTGTGACCAGGTGGATAGATTTTGAGAATATCATGCTGGAGCAGCAAAATCAGTAGACAGAAAAAGCCAAGAACCATATGATTTCACTCACTTGTGGGCTATCAAACTGAAGGCAAAAACAAATGCAAGAACAAGACAAACAAACAAAAACACAGACACAGACAACAGTATGGTAGTTACCAGAGGGAAAGCAGGATGGGGGAGGTAGGAAAAGGTAGAAGGGGTCCTACATGGTGATAGAAGGAGATTTGACTTTGGGTGGTAAACATACAATGTAATATACAGATTATGTATTACATATAATTGTACACTTGAAACCTATATAATTTTAATAACCCATGTCATCCTAATAAATTTATTTTTTAAAGATAAGCAACAGGTAAAAAAAAAATGAAACTCAAGTGTCCCTTTCCTTGGGGCTGGTGGGAGCCAAGAGCCTCTGCTGAGGCGTTACCTGTTGAGAGAATCAGCCCAGACCACAGTGCCAAGGTCTGAACAGGCTGTTGATCCTTTTGTACAGTTAGCGCAGCAAGTGGCCTTGCTGAGGCTGAAGGGGAATTCTGACTTCTCCCTTCTTGTCCTTCTCCGTCTGCCTGCTCGGGAGGCACTGGCTTCTCCCTGACACTGTTCAGAGCGCCCTAGTCCTGCTCTGTCAGCTCTTCTTTCTGGGCAGCTTGAATCTCTCCTCAGACTGCTAAGTGCTCCCCAAACTGGGATTTACTAGTATGCTGGGCCAGTAGAAAACTTTAGGCAACATTGAGGGTGTTGGGCACTAAGTTTTACTTGCTCTGTATCTAAAATACTCATGAACTTCCCACCCGTCCATAGTTCCAAGTGTTTTCAGTTATCCGGCCCCTTCCTCGGTGTACAGGGGCACTTCCTTCCTGGAGAACGAGACGCTCCCCGGTTGGTACTTCGCATTGTAGCTGTTACCAGGTCAGTCCCATAATAATTCAATTCAGGTGGACAGACATGTATTGTGCATCTGCTCTGGGTCAGGCAGAATTCCAGGTGCCAGGATCACAGCAATGAAAGGCATAACCCCTAACTCAAAAAGCTCAAAATCTAGTGGGGAAGTGGTGATCACCATTATTAATTACATAAGTAATTACATCGTCAATGTTGTCATCATCACCGTGGACTGTAATAATCGCTTTCATGCTACGGACAATAGGCCTTAGGGTCTATTTCACAATCTGCTCCCTTTCCAAAGCAGAAAGCCCCTTACTGCACTCCTCACAGTCCTCCCGCCTGGCCTGACTCCCTGGGTGGTGTGGGGTGCTGTATTAACTTCCTGGCCAGGGTCTTTTCACTTGGAAGTGGTTCCCCTTTGATGCTGAGCTAAAATATGCTCCTTTGCAGCTTTAAGCCCTCTTCCACAGAAAGCCCTCAGAATATCCAGAAATAGCTTGGCTGGCATGGCTCAGTAGTTGAGCATTGACCCATGAACCAGGAGGTCACGGTTCGATTCCCAGTCAGGGCACATGCCCAGGTTGCGGGCTAGATCCCCAGTGTGGGACGTACAGGAGGCAGTCGATCAATGATTCTCTCTCATCATTGATGCTTCTATCTCTCGCTCCCTCTTCCTTCCTCTCTGAAATCAATAAAAATATATACATTTTAAAATCCAGAAATAGTGTGGCTTCAGCATGAACATAAACAAGTGTAGTCTCTATTCTTCTCTGAGGGCCTTAAAAAAAATCAATATATCTCTTAGAGACACATGCACCATCTATTCTCTCTAAAAAAAAAAAAAAAAAAAAAAAAAAGCAATGGAAAAATATCCTCAGGTGAGGACTAACAAAAACAAAACAAAACAAAAAAACAGACAAACAAACAAACCTGCGCTTACCTTTATCAGAAAAACGGTGAGTAACAATGATTTGTTTCCTAAGGGCTGGGAAGAGGCCGCAGGTCAGACATAGTGACACTGGGTCTGAAGCTCCAGGGTGAGAGTTCAGAATGTGTGACAGGTGAGGGGTCCAGCCAGTCCCTCCCCTCCGCCTGCCTTGTGTGTTTAAGGGCACATTCTCCAAAGGACTGGACAGTGCCCTTAGATGATAATTTAAACTCCAGTCTGTTCTTTGGGATCATTTTTGTCCCTAAAGTCATTTAAAGTTTGGAAAGTGAGTTGTACTCAGTTTAGAAAGTCTGTATTCTTCTGGGATAAGATCCCCAAGATCCAATTAGGATGAAGGCACTGGAGAAGGTTTGCCGCCTGCGCTTCCTCTCTCCCTGCCTCCTTTTCCTTCCTTCCTTTTCTCTGAACACTGTAATCCCCTTCAGAGTCCAGCAGCCACCAGTCTTTTCTCCTGTGTTGTAGCCAAGCCCCACCACTCCAAGTCTGTGCTTATAGTGGGTTTTTGTTTGTTTGTATTTATTTATTTATTTGTTTGTTTGTTTATTTATTTATTTATTTATTTATTTATTTATTACTAGAGGCCTGGTGCACAAAATTCGTGCACTCGGGTTGGGGGTGGGGAGCCCTAAACCCAGATTGTGAGAGGGCACTGGTGCACGATTGGGGCTGGGGAGGGATGCGGGAGGTTGGCCAGCCAGGGAGAGACCGCAGGAGGGTTCCAGGGCATGTGGCCCTTCTTTCTCAGTCCTGATTGCCTGGACTCCAGCAGCAAGCTAACCTACCGGTCGGAGCATCTGCCCCTGTTGGTCAGTGCATGTCATAGCGAATAGTCAACTATCTACCCCCTGGTGGTCGTCATAGCAAGCACGTCATAGTGAGCAGTTGAGCGACCTTAGCATATCATTAGCATATTATGCTTTAATTGGGTGAACGGATGACCGGGCACTTAGCATATTAGGCTTTTATTATATAGGATTGATTTCAGAGAGAAAGGGAGAGGGAGAGAGAGAAACATCAATGATGAGAGCATCATTGATTGGCTGCCTCCTGCACGCCCCCTACTGGAGATTGAGCCGGAAACCCAGGCACGTGCCCTTGACGGGAATCGAATCTGGGACCCTTCAGTCCACAGGCCAATGCTCTATCCACTGAGCCAAACCAGCCAGGGCCTTATAGTAGTTTTTAGAAGGTCTGAATGAAAGAAATACTTTCCTTTTAAATTTTCAACTCATTGGATTAGGCCCGTTGAAGTAACCTGCCCTGTTCTTCCTCAGACTTCACTTGAAATCTCTCTAAATCATTGTCCTTTCAGCGTCCTATCATCTGTGCATGTGCTTTGAGAGCTCTTGGGGCGTCACTGACAGAATGTGAACCAGAACAGGGATGGGTCCAGAGAAGGGGAACATTCCTTTATTCACCAAGTGATTATTGCAGAAAATGCAGTAAATATTCTGCCTTCAGGAGTGCACCCTCTAGTGGTCAGAGAGAGTCACATGAAAGAAAATTACCAAACAAGGTAGGAAGTGTAGGACAGGGAGAATGCCCACACTGCTATGACAGCCCAGAGGGAGAAAGGGCCAGACTTCCTGCAGGGGATCTGAGGTCCGTGGTGTGCTGCAGCTGGCTCACCAATTGTGCAATCTCCTCCCGACTTACGTTTAGCGATGTTGTTGGGAGTTTAAAATTGGATATCGTGGGAGTGTTTACATCACAGAAAATCGGCAAATGATCCAGATCAGGGCTTTTTCGTTCTGGAGATCCAGTTGCTACACATTGACAGCACACCACTGGAACAGATGAGTGGCAGTTTGCCCGAGGAAGGGGAATTGGGAAGCACCTCAGGCAGAAGGGGCTGCATCAACAAAGGCACAGAAATGAGAAAGAGCCCAGCGATGGATGGGGCGTGATCAGCAGGGCAGTATTACTACAGCAGGAAGGGGCAGGTGCTGCTGATGGGGAGGAAGGCAGGGCTGGACCTGTGGTTGGTCTTCTTGGGCATTCTGGGAGTTAGGACTCTCTCCTGTAGGGGAAGAGGAGGTGCTTAGCAGTTTTAAGTGAAGGTCTGACATGATCACATTTGCATATGAGGCTGATCCTTCTGGGCACAATGTGGAGGAAAGATTGGGGACCGGAGGACAAAGACTAAAGAGACAGGGAAACACTTTTCAAAAGTGAAGATAAGGACACTAATTGGAGAAGTGATTGAAGGGTGGTGAAGACAGGGAGATTTAAGAAGTATTTGGAAGGTACAAAATACAACATCAACATTTGGTTGGATATGGCAGCCAGGAAAGAGAGTCGAGCCAATATTTGTAGCTCAGATGATGGGTGGATGATAGTGACACCGAGTCACATTATAATTAAACTATCAAAGTCAAAGATAAAAAGACAATGTTGAAAGCAGCAAAAGATAAGTGACTTGTCACATGCAAGGGAACTCCCATAAGACTATTAAGCAAGACGAGATGGGTAATGTTTGTAGAGAGATGGAAATTCTAAGAAAGAATACAAAAGAAAGGCTAGAAATGAAAAACACTGCAATACAAAGGAAAAATGCCGTTGATGGGGCTCATTAGTAGACTGGAAGACACAGCTGAGAAAAGAGTCTCTGAGCTTGAGGATATGTCACCAGGTAGGTCCAAAATAGAAAAGAAAGAAAGACAACCCCCTCCCCCAAAAACTAGTTTCCAAGAACTGTGATAAAACTATGAAGTGTAACATAATGTGTAATGGAAGTACCAGAAGGAGAAGAGAGAAAGGAACAGAAAACTACTTGAAGAATGTAAAGGGATCCTGAGATGGAAAAGTTTGAGAACCATCGCCTTAAACATTTCTTTTAATTTAAAACAAATAACTGGACTTATTTGCCAAACGTTTACTGCAGAAAGAGAGCCTTTTCTTTCCTATGAGCCCACAATTTGGACTCTTAACTAACCACACCTATGATACATTGTCTACAATTCTCTATTTCAACTTTCTTAAAGTGGAGTAAGAACTCAAAGACCTTTTTTTTTTTGCAAAAGTACCAAAGTGCAGAATCTGTCTAGGATTTTACAGCGATCTCCCTGACATCTGATATGACAATGATTTGTTTTAACAACTTGCCTTTAACGAGTCTTTCCAAAGCATTCCACTTAGTTTTCATAAAAGCAACTCCTTTCACCCTTTTTAGCTCAGTGTATTTAGTTTAAATAAAATTAATATAACTACAAGATTAACAACTGGCTTGAGTAACCAGAGGACCATACATAACTGCCTCTTTTTAAAAAAATATATTTTATTGATTTTTTACAGAGAGGAAGGGAGAGGGATAGAGAGTTAGAAACATTGATGAGAGAGAAACATCAATCAGCTGCCTCCTGCACATCCCCCACTGGGGATGTGCCCGCAACCAAGGTACATGCCCTTGACCGGAATTGAACCCGGGACCCTTCAGTCCGCAGGCCGATGCTCTATCCACTGAGCCAAACCAGTTTCAGCTGCCTCTCTCTCTTTTTTTTTAAATTTCTTTATTGATTAAGGTGTCACATATTTGTCCTCATCCCCCCATTCCCATCCCACACCCCTCCCCACGAATGCCCCCACCCCCCTGTTGTCCTTAACCATTGGTTAGGCTCGTATACATGCACACAAGTCCTTTGGTTGATCTCTCCCCCCTACCCCCACCCTCCACTACCCTCCCTCTGAGGCCCGACAGTCCGGTCGATGCCTCCTTATTTCTGGTTCTGTTCTTGTTCATCAGTCTATGTTGTTCATCATTTATTTCCCCTAGATGAGCGAGATCATGTGTTACTAGAAATATACTTATAAGAACCGAATGTGAGATGAGCAATAATAGTTATGCTGACAGGCAAATGAATCAGTCTGAAGTGAATTTCTTTCTGGACCAACAGATCTTTTGAGACCCAATTTCAATATCCACCAGTTCCTTATGTGTACATGCCTCTTAGTGTACCTCCCAGCTAGGAGGAGCAGACCTGCCTGACAATCCACCCTCCCTGAGCGGGTGACTTGCCATGGATATTGGTGCATGCATTTTGCAGAGGGAATGAGTATTGTTAGTTTATCTGGGGAAATAGTTAAAGGGAGGTTGATTAAAAGCACTCTGTTCTCAACAAGTGGCAACAACTACTAACATTCGAATCTCACTGTCAACTCAAACCCTCC
This sequence comes from Eptesicus fuscus, assembly GCF_027574615.1. Classification (NCBI taxonomy): domain Eukaryota; kingdom Metazoa; phylum Chordata; class Mammalia; order Chiroptera; family Vespertilionidae; genus Eptesicus; species Eptesicus fuscus. Next base: position 50,558,884 of record NC_072487.1, on the reverse strand, counting down.
GTGTCTACTCGATTACAGGAAAGATTTTTTATTTATCTCCTTATCCTTTGGTGCTTGGCTGAGAATAAGGAGATGGGCAGAGGAATTCACTGTTTTGACTGAAGGTCCAAACAACCTTTTGGTCCCCAGTCTCCTGCGCTAGCTTACACACCCTCCCTCCTGTCTCCTGTTTTGTGCTGTTTTCCTTTTCTGCTCTTACTTTTGGACTCCTGCCCTCCGTTCAGTCTTTTTCTTTAATCCTGACCTGTCCCTAAACCTCGTAATTTCTTCTCCTGACAGGTCTCTCACATGGGTGCCCTCACACTCTCCCCTCTGGCCTCCCACCTGACCCCCTCCTTGCTTCTGGGCTCCCATATAACCTAGGGGCACTTGGCAGTCATCTCACAGACTGTAGCTGCAACCTGCCCTTGTCCTTTCTGCTCTCTTTCTAGTGCGTGGTGCCGGCCCTTGGCCCATGTCTCATGCTCCCTGTTTTTAAGGGCAGAGGCCAGGCCTGGGCAGCTCTGGAGGAACAGTGTTGAGGGGCTGCAGGGAGGGCCAGCTTGCTCAGGAAAAAGGCAAACCTTCCGCTTCTTGCTTTGACACTTAGCCTTGCAAAAACAAGTACAGAGCCCCGCTAACAGACACCATTGTGGTCAAAGCACACCCAGACCTTAGTTATCCCTCTACTTCCAGGAATGTCTGCAAAGACATTCCTTTGTTTTTTAAAAATTGTATTTTATTGATTTCAGAGAGGAAGAGAGGGGGAGAGACAGATAGAAACAGCGATGAGAGAGAATCATTAATCGGCTGCCTTCTGCACACCCCACAGTGGAGACTGAGTCTGCCAGCCGGGCATGTGCCCTGACCGGGAATCGAATCATGACCTCCTGGTTCATAGGCTGACGCTCTACCACTGAGCCATCACGGCTGGGCTAAGGAATGTTTCTTTGTAGTGAGATGACTTACACAGAACTGTCTGAATCTTACCTAATTGGGTTTACAGGACACAAGCCCTAAACTCCTGTGAGGACTATCACCAAACTTTAAATTGCTTCTGGGATTGAAGCTGGCCCCAAACAACCAGAGCTCCAAATTGCTCCATGGCTCTGGGACAGAGCCTCTGGGGAGAGGGCGAGGGGCAAAGAGCAGGGGGTGTCTGCCCTGCGCATGCAGGCTGGGCCTGGCTGCCAGGACCCCTGGGAAGCAGCTCCTCAGCCTGTCCTTCCTCTTGCTCTCTTGCTTGGCATGGAGGAGGCCACTGAAAGGGAGCAGCCAGAGCCGCTTCACCCATGGTCAACCCTAACCTTTGCTTACCTGGCTGTGTAAGCGAAGGGACTGCTGAGCCTCAAGACAACTAAGCACGATTTGCTTCCAGGCACAGCCCCAGCAGGTAGGGCTGTACCAGGGAGGGCCAAGCAGGGCAGCTGAAGCAAATCACCTCCCAAGCCCAGCGCCTTCCAGCATCCTCCCTGCCATGAGACCTCTGCCCAGGTGAGCTCCTGTCCCCACCATGGCTCATCCCCACATGGAGTGCTCTCTGTGGCTAAAGCTTCTTCAGGTCGGTGGGAGGAAGAGAAGAGGTGGTTGTGAGGGGGACTTGGTCACAGCTTCCATGTCTGAAGGGTTTTTCTAGGGGAAGGGAGCAGGCATGTCCTGGGAGCCTAGACCCGTGTGGGGGCAGACAGAGTGAGGAGTGGGGAGGACATTAGAGGAAGGAAGTGTCTCCTTAAAGTAGGGGACACTTTCCAACAATCAAGCCTGCCTGGCAAAGGAATGGGAAGCATGCACTCACAAACCCCCAGATTTTCAAAGCAGGAATGGGAAAATTGTTTCATAGAAGGTATTCATATACAAGGGCGGTGAAAGAGGCAAGGCTAGTTGTTTTACAGCATTCCTGCCCAGTCTGCAAATCTCCAGTCAATAATATTAATATCTCCAAAAACAGATTTCTTTTCCCTAAATATTTCCAACATCCACAGTTAATCTCGGAAAATTGCATGAGGACAGCTTCCCAATGGCTTCTCCTATTCCATCGCCCCCAACCAGCAGCAGTGTAATAGTCACAGATGCAATGTGTGAAGCCCAGAGACGGCCCCCCCAGCCCCCACCCCCAAGCCCTGCTCTGAGGCAGATACTTTGGAGAAAGGTGTGATACCTGTCTCTCTCATGAGTGTCCTAGGGAGAGTGAGGAGGACCACGACTTCATCATCGCTCCTCTGCTTCTCCGTAAACCTGCTCTGGCACAAATGGAGGAGCCAGAATACAATCAGGGTGGTGAGGGAGGAGCCCTGGGGAGAAGGTCGGGAACCAGGCTCTGGCCTGGCCCTGTCTGCACTGCCTGTGACCTCTCTGATCTTGTTTCCTCATTTTAACATGAGCAGTCAAGGCTTGCGGTTTTCTCTAATGTAGTGGACCATTCTGTGGTGACGGAAGGACATCCTATATGCAGTGGCTCCTTTGAGTCACCTCTCTGCAAGGCTGGGTAGAACTGTCTGCTTTCCTGTGGAGAAAGCATTACGGTGGCGTTGCAGTGGTTAGAATGGTCAACTAGATAGAGAAGGGTCTGAGCTTGGAGTGGTGACATAAAACAGCTCCAGAAGCATAGAGCCTGATCACAATGTCACAGATGCTCACAGTGGGAGGCACATAGGACACCTGTCCTTGGATTCTTTTCCTGCTCCCCAGCCCCTAGGGCCAGAGTAGACTGAGGAAACTGCAGTGCCGTGGACAAAGGCATGGGTAGACAGGGGGGATGTGGAAGTGCCTCTGTTAGGGTCTCCATAGTCCACCAGCCAGAAACTCCGTACTGACAGTGTCATGAAGGGAGAGCACCAAACGTAAGAAATGAAGTATAAACCAGGCATCGAGTAACAAATGTAAATGCAAGGCAGACCCTAATCATCACATTCCTTTTGTACAGGACTCCAGGGGGAGCCAAATTACCATCAGAAAAATTATTACACAAGCACAGAATTAGAACCAGGGGAATGAGGTAGTCACTGGTCAGCATCACTGAATATGACAACCTCCCAGGACACTGGAGGGACAATTTGGGGAAAGGCAGGGCTGACCCTCTGGGTTTCTGTTTTCTGGTCTTCATGTAGGTTTATCCTTATGCATCCCTTTCCTCAAGGGTTAACACTATTGAGCCAGCTAAAATTCTTTCATATATCATGGTTTGATTAGATTACCAGGCTGTCCCTTTCCTGATTTTGATGTGATATAGCCTGAGACTTAAGGTAAATTTAGTAGACAGTGAATTTTGTCCCTTAGATACTGATATTACAAACTGGTGTGTCAATGGGTACATTTAATTATAATTGCTGGAAGCATCTCATTACAATCCCCAGTATGGATTCCTATAAACATGTGTTTGCTCAGTTTTCCTGAAGGTAGAAGAGAGAATTTAAAATGGAAGTGGCCAACCAATCCACTGTGGCAGAATTTGTCTTGCTGGGGCTTTCAGATCAGCCGAAGCTGGAGAAAACCTTCTTTGTGCTCATCCTGCTGATGTACCTGGTGATCCTGCTGGGAAATGGGGTCCTCATCCTGGTGACCATCTCTGACTCCCACCTGCACACACTCATGTACTTCTTCCTGGGGAACCTCTCCTTCCTGGACATCTGCTACACAACTTCTTCCATCCCTCTAGTCCTTGATGGCTTCCTGACCCCCAGGAAAACCATCTCTTTCTCAGCCTGTGCTGTGCAGATGTTTCTCTCCTTTGCCATGGGAGCCACAGAGTGTGTGCTTCTGGGCATGATGGCATTTGATCGCTACGTGGCCATCTGCAACCCCCTGAGATACCCCATGGTCATGAGCAAGGCTGCCTACGTGCCCATGGCTGTCAGCTCCTGGCTGGCTGGTGGAGTCAACTCTTTGGTGCAGATCTCTCTTGCAGTACAATTACCCTTCTGTGGGGACAATGTCATCAACCATTTTACCTGTGAGATTCTAGCTGTCTTGAAGTTGGCTTGTGCTGATATCTCCATCAATGTGATCAGTATGGGGGTGGCCAATGTGATCTTCCTGGGGGTCCCAGTTCTGTTCATTTTTGTCTCCTATATCTTCATCCTCACCACCATCCTGAGGATCCCCTCAGCTGAGGGCCAGCGAAAGGCTTTCTCTACCTGTTCTTCGCATCTTACTGTGGTGGTCATCTTCTACGGGACTATTCTTTTTATGTATGCAAAACCCAAATCAAAGGACCCACTGGGGGAAGACAAGCAGGATGTTTCAGACAAGCTCATCTCTCTCTTTTATGGAGTGCTGACTCCCATGCTCAACCCCATCATCTACAGCCTGAGAAACAAGGATGTGAAGGCTGCTATGAAAAACCTAGCGAGTCAGAAATACTTCACCCGGTGACAATGGGAGGAAGCAGTAGAGTGTCTTGTGATTCTGTGCACACAGGGGATCCCCTAAGAAATGACCGCATGCTAAGTACAGACTTGCTCGGTTTTATCACAAAACTGCCCAAACAATGTCCATCAGGACGGGACTTTCCTGAGTGATTAACAATGCAACATCAACTCTCTAGAATGAAGAGGGGGTTGTGCTAAATCATGTAGAACCAAGAATAAGTGACGTTTAAAATTTATTTTTATTCTGAAAAAATAAGCAATAAAATTACAACTTTGTAAAAAATTATACTTCTTTCTTAGTTCATGTACAGACCAGCTGCAATTTGTATATGCCAATCATGTTGTTCTCTGCTCTGCGGTGCAATGGGGAGCATGGCAATGAGGAACAGTTACTAGTTAAGTGATGTCCAAACTAAAATCCAATCTGCATTTTGGAAAGTTACAAGACATGCCAAATGACACTATTTAATGCCACTTTGACTGTAGGAGCTCAGAGTGTTTCCAGTTTAATTATTTCCTGTTTAATATTCTAGAGCCAATTTTGGGGAACACCTCTTGCTGTACATAGAGCATATCTATTCCTACCTTTCCCCCTCCTTCCCCAACTAATCTAATCTCTGCAAAGAGAAAAAATAATTGAAGCCATTATAACTTTGCTCCAGAAGGTAAAGGAAAATATAATCATAATGTATGAATAGATAGAAAAATAGGGAAAGTAAAAAAGGATAACATGAAAATTCTAGAACTAAAAACTGAAATATTCAAATTAAAAATACAAGCTGGGCTTTCAAATTATTGGAGATTACAGAAGGAAAAGTCAGCAAAATAGAACAATAAATTGTATTCAATCTGAAAAACAGAGATAAAAGATTGAAACAAATGAGTCTTAGTGAACTTTGGGACCATAAAAATGGTCTAACACAGTGGTCGGCAAACTCATTAGTCAACAGAGCCAAATATCAACAGTACAACAATTGAAATTTCTTTTGAGAGCCAAATTTTTTAAACTTAAACTTCTTCTAATGACACTTCTTCAAAATAGACTCGCCCAGACCGTGGTATTTTGTGAAAGAGCCACACTCAAGGGGCCGAAGAGCCGCAGTTTGCCGACCACGGGTCTAACATATAAATTTGAATCACAGAAGACAAAAAGAGAGAAAGAATGAAGCAGAAAAATATTTCAAAAAATAATAGAGAAAAATATCCCAGAAGTGGTGAAAGACATAGCAATGCAGATTCAAAAAAAAAAAAAAAAAAAAAACCACAACAACAACCAGAAAATTTTATAATAATAAACAAAAATAAAAAGAATAAAATATATCATAGACACACCATAATCAAACTGCTGAAGAGGAAAAATAAAGAGAAAATCTTAAAAGCAGATTTGAATGACTGGTAGCTTTTCATCAGAAAAACAACAAGCTAGAATATAGTGGAAAACATTTTAAGAATATTAAAAAAGAAAATAAACCATTCTATAAGCAGCAAAAAAATTTTAAGAATGAATACAAAATAATGGTTCTTTTAGATAAATTAAAAACTAAGAGTATTTTTTTCCAGCAGATCTGTATAACAATAAATATAAAAGAAGTTTTTCATGTTGAAAACATGATATCAAATGGAAAGTCAGTTTTTTAAGAAGGAAAGAAGAGCACTGGAGATTGTAGATATGTGAGTAAATAGAAAACTATTTTTCTTTTAATTTCTTCAACATCTACATGAGCATTTAAAGCTGAAATTATAACATTATATGGATTATGGTTTATGTATATCTAATACAGATTATGTAGACCTGAGCACATATTATCTAGGTTCTCTGCTACAGGGTCTTTCACAGGACTGCTATCAAAATGTTGGCTAGGACTGGGATCTCATCTGAAGGTTTGACTGGGGAAGGTTTACTTCCAAGCTTATTTACATGGATATTGGTGAAACTCAGTGCCTTGAGGGTTGTTGGTCTGAGGACCTCAGTTCTACATTGTCTGTTGCCCAAAGACTTCTCTCAGTTCCTTGCCAAATGGGTCTCTCCAATCTGGCTATTTGCTTCATCAAACCCAGAAAGAGAGTGTAGTCTTCTGGTTAAAAGCAAGTCACTAATGGGGAGGAAATTACACAAAGCCATAAATCCCAGTAGGCAAGAATCACTGGGGCCATCTTAAAGGCTGCCTCCACATTCCAGATTCTACCAACATAGAATGGCCTCCCTGGACTGTGTTCGATAACTTCTAGTTAATGAAGTTTAAAAAAACAACAACAACTTGAGCCCTAACCGGTTTGGCTCTGTGGATAGAGCGTTGGCCTACAGACTGAAGGGTCCCAGGTTCAATTCCGGTCAAGGGCATGTACCTTGGTTGTGGGCACATCCTCAGTAGGGGGTGTGCAGGAGGCAGCTGATCGATGTTTCTCTCTCATTGATGTTTCTAACTCTCTATTCCTCTCTGTAAAAAAATCAATAAAATATATTAAAAAACAAAACAAAAAAAAAACAACTTGTTAAGGCTGTGGAAGAAATAATCAAGTCCAAGACCTGTGCCAACCTCTGTCCCCAACATGGTTTTCCCCTTCCCTCCATCCCTTGCCTATCCCTTTATTTGTAAATTATCCTCCATGTTCAATGCCTGGCCAGAAATTGCCTCCTCCTTGAAGTCTCCCCACAGCTCTAGAGCTCTAGGTGAAAGTCTCCCCAAGTCATGGTTTAGAAGCACTGTGCTCACAGCTGCTGGTTCCATGTGTCACAAGCATAGCATGTTTATAAATAATTCTTATCTTCTCAGCTGCTCTTTTCAAGAATGATAAGCATTTTGAAGTTTGCAGAAGTTCAATCAGGACATGGAAATGCTTCCCTTGATGTCCTTTAGTGGCTTAAGAGTGGAAAGTTCTATCAGGAACAAAGGAGAAAAATAAGTCTTTTTTGGAGTGCTTTCAGCAATAATTGGATCTTGGGGACATTGATTCAGAAATATAAAAAGTTTTCTGACTTTCTATGATTCCATTTCCAAACTTTTAATCACTCCAGGGAACACTGTAGTTCTAATTACAGTGCTGCTTTCAATTTTTCTTCTACATGTGTTAGTTGTTCCTTTGGGTATTTTGCCTAAAACACAGAAGCAAGGCAGAGTGGGGGAAACTGGCTTTCATCACTTCTTCAAATAAGAGGTGGACATCTCAGCCTGGGCCTTTCAAATTGGTGTTGCTATTTCTGGCCCAGGTGTGTCCCCCAAACAAAGCGACCCTTTCTCAGTAGGTTCCTGATCAAGGTAAGTGAGAGTTCTTATAAAAGGAATCCTTAACCTTTCATTAACACAGTAATATTTTTCAGCTTCTGGATTTTTCCCCCCAAAAGGGTTAGGGCTTGAGAAGGGAAGAAGTGAAACAATTTCAGTGCTTTCACAAAGATTGAGGGCCATACAGATCTCCTTCTTCCTGGGTCAAAAAAAAAACAACAAAAAAAACAACCACTACCGAGATGGCAAGAAACCTATGCAACTTTTCAATCTCATTTTATGAACTCCCTAACTTCAGAGACTCCTTGAGAAATGAGAGGGTCACATGGTTTCAAAGCCTCCTCTTGTACAACTCCAGGGAGCACCATTCACATTGTGGCCATGGAAATGGCTGGAGTTGTCCTGGAGTTATGCTTCAGAGGGTATCGTTTATGTTGTCTACAATATAAGTGGGGTCTCCTGGAACCCTATATCATTGTGGCTTGGAATTGAAGCGGCCTCATGGCCTGCGCAGCCCATACTTTCTGAGTCTTCCTTCCCCACTTCAAGAGCAGCTCTGCTTTACATTTGAGGGTTCTGAATTTAAGAAAACAAAAGTTCTCTTTCGTAACATCATTGCTCTCTTCTAGTCCCAATTCAGAAGAGGGTAACTTGGGGGTCGAAGAGAGGAAAGGAGTTCAAACTCTACATAGCAGGTTAGAAGGTTAAGCAGAATATAGCCCAAATCTGTGGCTTACAGGCCAGGTGACTTTCCACAAATTCAATGCAATTCTGGATGGAAGTTAAATAAGAAAAACTTAGAAAGCTGCCTGCTTGGTTCAATATAAAGCATTTTCTAATACTCCAGAGCTCTGCAAATAATGGAATACACTGTTTGGTAATGTAGTGACCTCTTTATCATGAGAAGAGATAAAGCCTAAACTGAAAAGCCATGCTCCAGTGTGGTGCAGACGATCTAGGATGGAAGTGAGGGTTGGACTAGACTACCTGGGGGGGCATAATTAGTGATAGGATATTAATCTGGGTAACATATCTAATGAGGAGCTGAGCCAGAAGGACTGTTAATATCCACTGATTCTTGTGTGGACACTCACCAGGAGGGAAGGTGACCCAGTAGAATGATAAATAAAAAAGCGCCAAAGTAGCTTTCCATAACTCCTATTCCTACCAATACCCTGAGTGCCCTTCCAGACACTCTGGCCTCTCCTAAACCTTGTGTTCCCCCTCCCTGTCAGACTGTGAGTCCATTGAAGCTTGGGCCATGGGGCACCCTTGTTCCTCATAGGAGTTGTCCTTCCTACATACTGGGTTATTAACAAGTGTTTTGATGGATGGGTGTTCAGACACAGACAAAAGGATGGATGAATGGATGAATAGATGGATGGATGGAGAGCCCTGGAGATGGATGCTGCCCATGAGAAAGGAGATCTTGGGAACGACAGGAGTATGTTTTCTGTGAGAATGATCTGGAGAACAGAAATAAAGTGAGTATTCACAACTAATCATATCACTAGTACCTGGCACAGTGGAAGAACATGGAGCAAACGTAAAGTCATTTTTACGATCCAAGTTTAATGAGATGAATTGCCACATAAGACATGGAATCGCTAAAATAAACGTGCTGTCTCTGATTAAATGCATTAAATGATTAGAACCACCGTTTTTAAACATTGTAAATTTGATGTCTTGTTGCTTCTTTTTCTTAGGAAGAAATAGAGACTGTGAACTCTCAGAACTGTTTTCTAATCACTCAGCCTGACTGAACTCAAGACCAGATGGCCTGCGCCTATGCGGGGCAAAGAATGCTGAGTTTGGATTTCAGTATTTTCTTCAGTTGAAAGAGGAGACCTACCATGGAAAGTGTCAACCAGACAGCCTCTGTGACAGAGTTTATTCTCCTGGGCCTCTCTGCCCACCCAAAGCTGGAGAAGATGTTCTTTGTGCTCATCCTGTCGATGTACCTGGTGATCCTGCTGGGCAACGGGGTCCTCATCCTGGTGACCATCTCTGACTCCCACCTGCACACACCCATGTACTTCTTCCTGGGGAACCTCTCCTTCCTGGACATCTGCTACACAACCTCCTCAGTTCCCCTCATTCTTGACAGCTTCCTGACCCCCAGGAAAACCATCCCCTTCTCAGCCTGTGCTGTGCAGATGTTTCTCTCCTTTGCCATGGGAGCCACGGAGTGTGTGCTTCTGGGCATGATGGCGTTCGATCGCTATGTGGCCATCTGCAACCCCCTGAGGTACCCCATGGTCATGAGCAAGACTGCCTACGTGCCCATGGCTGCCAGCTCCTGGGCAGCTGGAAGTGCTGCCTCCATAGTTCAAACATCCCTTGCAATGAGGCTGCCCTTCTGTGGGAACAACATCATCAACCACTTCACCTGTGAGATCTTAGCTGTCCTGAAGTTGGCCTGTGCTGACATCTCCACTAATGTGGTCAGTATGGGAGTGACAAATGTGATCTTCTTGGGGATCCCAGTTCTGTTCATATTTGTCTCCTACATCTTTATCCTCACCACTATCTTGAGGATCCCCTCAGCTGAGGGGAGGAGAAAGGCCTTCTCTACCTGCTCTGCCCACCTCACAGTTGTGGTCGTCTTCTATGGGACCATCCTCTTCATGTACGGGAAACCCAAATCCAAAGACCCTCTGGGGGCAGACAAACAGGACCTTTCAGACAAGCTCATATCCCTCTTCTATGGGGTGGTGACCCCCATGCTCAACCCCATCATCTACAGCCTGAGGAACAAGGACGTGAAGACTGCTATGAGGAACCTGGTGAGTCAGAAAATCTTCACCCAGTGATGTTTGGAGAATAGATATCCCTGTGTAGTTCTGTTCCCCTTGGCTGCTTTCACCCACCAATCTCAAAAGAATGTGTCCCCCAAAGAAGACACATGTGAACAGTAATGAACATGGCTGAAGTGGCTCAGTTGGCTGAGCATCATCCTGTCCATCAATGGGTTGCCACTTTGATTCCAAGTCAGGGCATATGCCTGGGTTGCAGGTTTGATCCAGTTGGGGCACTTGTGGAGGGCAGCTGATTGATGTTACTCTCTCACCTCTCTCTCTCTCCTTCTTCCCTCCCTCCCTTCCTCCACTCTATTTAAAAGCAATGGAAAAAATATCCTCAGGTGATGATTAAAAAATAAAAGAAATGACCAGAAAATCAAATGACACATATAATGGAAAATTTTACGGGACCTATTTTTTTTAATGTAAAACCTGATGAGAGAGTGACTTGAGGGAATGGAAGTGGAATGCTGCTAAACACACACACACACACATACACACACACACACACACACACAAACACACTTAGTGAATTTTCTGATTATCTACTGGGAACATCTGAACTCATCTTTGTGAGTAGGTTGCTCCATTTTGGGGGAAAAAACAGTTTAATGTACCTTTATGTTACATAAAGATCCAAAATGCTACTCTGGAGACAGTGTGGGAAAAACTTCATGACATCTATAATAATAAAAGCATAATATGCTAATTAGACCGGATGTCCTTCTGCAAGTCCTTCCCTCTAGACAAAGCCGCGTCGGGCAGGGTTCGAGGCAGAGGCGGCTGCTGTGGTGGCAGGGGCGGAGGCCCTTGCACGAATTCCATGCATCAGGCCTCTAGTAACAGTATAAAAAACTGTCTTCATTGTAGATGAAATGGCACATTTTCAAATTTTATTTTTCTTGAAGGCAGGGCTGACATTGGAGATGAGAATGAAGTTGGTCTTCTTCCTTTCCCTGACACTCAAAGGAGTTGGAACCATGCAGATTCCATGTCAGGCATTTCCTTTGAGGGCAAGTAAGACAGATCCTGTAACACAGGCATGGAGGGTCTTAGGTTGGGAGCACTCATAGCTGGAACCCATTAATTCCATCCAGTTTTAAGGTTAATTTTCCTGCCCTCAGTAAGTCTTGTACATAGTCTGGCTCTATAGTCCGGAGAGTTAAAGGATGGACCTATTGGGAGGGAGTAGAGCAGGGTGCCACTGCAGTCTGAGAGAAGCCAGAGTCAGAATGGTAAGGCGTGGCCAGAATAAGGTGAAGTAAGGTACCTGACAAGCGGTCCAGAAGTAAAATATGTGAGGCTCTCAATCAGTAGAGAAATGAAAAAGGGCAAGCGATTGCAACACAGAGAACTTTGAATATCTCTGTTTCCTTGAAGCAACTGGATGTCCATTTTTTTCCCGAGAATCAAGACTTTCTAATGAAGAAGAAGAAGAAGAAGAAGAAGAAGAAGAAGAAGAAGAAGAAGAAGAAGAAGAAGAAGAAGAAGAAGAAGAAGAAGAGGAAGAAGAAGAAAATGCTCCTTGCCTGCCTTGCTTGGGTGCCTGGGGTTCCTCCTGCCTAAGACATGGCCAGCAACTCTCTTTGGCCTCATGGTGCTTTCCTGCCCACACTGGGCAGAAACAAGGACACCAGTCACAGCCTGTGTGACCCCTTCAATAGTCTCGGGCTGAAAGAGTGAGCACATGGGGCATGTTCGTGTTTCACCATCTCAAAGGCAGTGTTATCTGTGCCACCCTGGTGTGAACTTTTCTTGCCTTATTGAGCATGGAGTCATTCCATGCACTTTTTAGCTCACTATAGAGAGGATGACATTAACTCGGGAATTAATTCCAACCTTTCTAAGTCAAGAATTGACTTAAAAATGAAACATCCCGCCTGGTTGAGTGTCGACCTATGAACCGGGAGGTCACAGTTTGATTCCTGGTCAGGGCACATGCCCGGGATGCAGGCTCGATCCCTAGTGTGGGGCATGCAGGAGGCAACTGATCAATTATTCTCTCATCATTAATGTTTCTATCTCTCCCTCTCCCTTCCTCTCTGAAATAAATAAAAATATATATTTTTAAAAATATATGAAACATAACTGAAGAGCAAAATTCCTTTTCAACAACTTTATTTCACTAGTTTTGACTTGAAAAACTGTGCCTAATCCCCACCCAGATCTTTCTACGGGACTGAAGGAGGTGTTCCTCCAGCTGCTGAAAGCACTGCCAGCACACAGCCTTCAGCTCTCAGTCATCCTCAGGAATTACCAAAGAGGGCTCGTAAGTAAAAAGAGCGGATTCACCCAACGTCATGCCCCCTTCCTCAGGGCAGCCCATATCCCATGACCGATTAATGAGGGATATAAATGTCTTGCTCCCACTGGGACAATTCTGTAGCGCCATCCCAGTTCCATGGGGTTGGCCAAAGCCTTTGTTGAAACTGCACCACAGCCCAACTTCTCCCTCTGCCCAGTCCTGCTTCCTTATCCTCCCTCCCACCAGTGTTGATCTCAAGAGTGCTTTCTAATGAACCTCCTGCACCCCAATCTCCATCTCAGAGTTTGCTTCCCAGCAAATTCAAACTGTGACACCACACAAACTCCAATGCTCAAGGAACACATGTCCTCTTTTCATAATCTGTGAACACTGGAAATACTTAGCAAAAATCATGTAGGATAGTCGGGTGAGGCAGTCTAGTGTGGTGTTAGCATCAGAAGTTTTGGAACCAGACCTGGGTTAGGTTCCAGCTCCCCTATTTATCATGCTTGTAACCTTGGTTTGTTTTATATTGTAGATAACTTTCTCTGGAACCTGCCCTCACCCTGCCCACTAGTTCAATATTTCCCAATCTTTTCCTTGGCATGAAATACATAGAAAATAATGGGATTTGAATGGCACCCTGGGGTAAGTGGATGAGTCTATTCGCCTGGGGGCTTAGGTCACACTACATGTCCTACTTAGTGACCCTGGGGGGCGGGGAGCGGGCACTGAGCTTGGCATATCTGGAGCCTGTAGCATACCAGCTAGAAAGCCTACCAAAGGCAGAATATCTTCTCCCTTAGCACCTGGTTAAAGGACAGTCATGTCTCTTCTCCTGATCACAGATGGTTGGACTCTTGACCAAAATATGGCTCACCATATTTTTCTCTCCAAGGAATTTGGGATTTGGATATAGGGACCCTTGTTAGTTGGCATAGGGCTGGGGAGTGAACCCACAACCTTGGCGTATTGGGGTAATGGTCTAACCAACTGAGCTACCCAGCCAGGGCGGCACAGGGCTCTTAAACTGAGAGACCACATAAATCCAGGACTGATGTGGCCATGGGTCTTATAAGACAGAGAAAGCTGGTCTGCAGAAAGAGATGACAAATCGAGTGCATAAAGAGAACTAAACCCACACACACACACAAAAAAAAAAAACAGAAATAGAAGCTGCAATACATGAGCTAAGACTTGAGGTCATTTTTCTTTCATTTTATGAGAAAATTAAAACTTATAGAAAAGTGGAGAGAATAATAAAATGAATCCTTAGATATTAATGTCTCAAATTCAACAATGATCAGTTCATGGCCAATCCTGTTCACCTATACCTCCATGGATTACTTCTCCCTCTCCTGGGTTATTTTGAAACAAATCCCAGATTATTATAGCATTTGTAGTGCAGCCTCGGTATCTGGGGTCAGGGGCCTCCTAGGTTTTAAAATCATGCTTCCTTACCATTTACACTGTGTGTTTATTTATTTATAAAAGGTATAGATGTTTTACTGTACCAACATGTTATGCACACTCTCAAATGTTTACAAAAATAGAAATTAAAATAGATAACAAGAGCTAATGTGGGGAAAAGAATAAAACAGGGATAGGTCAAAAATTCATTTACTAATTTAGTCAGCGACTATTCATTAAGTAGCTGCAAGCCAGGTCCTACTTTTATACTTAGGATACATCTGTGAACAAAACAGGGAAAAACCCTGCCTCTGTGGCACTTACGTTCTAGCAGAAGGGAAACAGACAAGAAACAATAACTAAAACAAAAAATAAAGCAAAAGAGGATGTTAGAAACTGCATGGACTCAGGACTGAGGTGTAAAGGAGGGCTGAACACATGCGTCCATTTTTGCTCCTTTCTGAAACCCACGAAAATGACAATAAAGCATTTTTTTGTTTTATTTTTGCAATGACAAAATGTATAAGGTGAAGGAGAAGAAGGAGACATCAGAGTGATAACAGTTGGAAGGCTGGAAAAATGCCTGGATGAGTAGTCATTTTCATAGTAGATTTGATAGAACCAAATCCTAAGCCACAAACTAGGAGGGCTGAGCAACAGTCAGATTTCTAGCACAGAAGAAGCCATCGTACCAGGTATCTTTGGACCCAGGAAGAAGGGGGTACAACTAAGATAAGAAGGATTCGATGAAAAACATATTTAAAAACACAGTCCCTACAACCCCTCCCCCATTCTGTGACACTGGTCAACTGTCCCTTACCTGCCCCAACAAAAGGTTTATTCTCTGCAGAGTATAAAACAACGGCTTTCTGCACTGAGGGACAGCAAGCACAGTTGAGAGCATGGGTACTGTATCATTCCGGGGAGAAAAGACTATCATTACAAAGGATCAAGAATTAGAATAGCTTCTGACTTTGCACCAGTAGTAACTTCAAATTCAGAAGGAAGATGATTTCCAGTAAGTTCCTAGAATTCCATACCACACAGTGATGATTAATTTTATGTGTCAACTTGACTGGGCCATGAGGTACCCAGATCTTTGGTCAAACATTATGTTGGGTGCGCCTGTGAGGGTGATGAATATTTGTATTGACAGACTGAGTAAAGCAGATTGCCCTCCCCAATGTGGGCGGGCCTCATCCATCAGCTGAAGGCCTGAGTAGAAAAAGGCTTCCTCCCGACTGCCTTTGAGCTGAGACATTGGTTTTCTCTCTTTCTTTCCTGCACTTGCCTTATCTTTTTTTTTTTAATATATTTTATTGATTTTTTTACAGAGAGGAAGGGAGAGGGATAGAGAGTTAGAAACATCGATGGGAGAGAAACATCGATCAGCTGCCTCCTGCACTCTCCCTACTGGGTATGTGCCCGCAACTAAGGTACATGCCCTTGACCGGAATCAAACCCGGGACCCTTGAGTCCACAGGCCGAGGCTCTATCCACTGAGCCAAACTGGTTAGGGCTTGCCTTATCTTGATCACGCACCGGTAAGTCCCTCTTCCCTCTCCATGCCTTGCTGCTTGGGTTAGCTGAGGACACTCATTTCACCCCACATAAATATTCTACTTTGGCCTGCTCCTAAGAGTAGGAAATGAGCCATAGTGAGAGCTTAGAAGCAGAAAACACAGCAACCACTTCCTCTGATGGTATTTCTGTCAGGTGACTGGTACCTGACCGCACTACAGCCGTGCCCGACTTCTCCTGAATGGGCTAATACTATAAGGTTATATTCTCAGGTGAGTCTTCCCCCGGATAATGGCAAGTTTTTCCTTTACATAAAAAGCTAAGTTTTGCCAATGGACACAGACACTGGGGCGGTGGGGGCTTGCCCGGGGTGGGAATGACTGGGGTGGGGAAAAAGGAGACATATGTAAAACTTTAGACAATAATAAATAAATAAATAAATAAATAAATAAATAAAGCTAAGTTTTTCATTGTTGTTCAGTTTTATTAAATGGAACATGCTTTGTAGGCAGATACATTTGTAGGTGGTAAAACTATGAAGAAAACTATGAGTGTATATTCACTTTTTATTGCTGTATAACAAGCCACCACAAAATTAGCAGCTTAAAACAACATTCAATTATTGCCTAACAGTTCTGTAAGTGAGCTGTCTCGGTGGGCTCTGAAAAAATTCAGACTGTTGGCAGAATTCAGTTTAGGGGGCTGTTGGCCTAGGGTCCTGGTTTCCTTGCTGGCTACTGGCAGGGACCATTCTCAGCTTCTTATGGCAGTTCTCAGGCCCTTGCTGTAGTCCCCTCCATCCTTACAGCCAGAAATGGCAGGTGAAATACTCCCCATGCTTTCAGTCTGTCTTCTACTTCTGCTATTAGCCTGGGAAAACTGTCTGCATCAAAGGGCTCCCTGATTGGGTCTGGCCCACTTGGATAATCTTCTAATCTTGAAGTCAACTGACTTGGGACTGTAATTACATTGACAAAATATCTTCACAGCAGCACCTAGGTGAGAGTTTGACTGAATCCTCAGAGTACAGGGATCATGGGGTGAGATGGAGATCATTAAATTCTGCCTAGAATAACATGATTTCCATGAAAGTCAGAATAGTGATTACCTTTGGAAGAAAGAGAAGGGACTTTAATTGCAGGGAGAAATAAGAGGGGAATCTAAGGCACTGAAACATCCTAATTTTTAAGCTATGGTGGTACATAACGTATATTTTAATATTTTTCCTTAATTATTGCAATATACTTTTTACATTCTTCTGTATATGTAATATATTTCGCAGAAAGAAAAAGAATCTATGCAAGGCATAATGATTTGTGACCATGAATGTAGTAGCATATATTTGATTCTAAGATCTTTAGAAGCCAATGCACAATGCAGGCGTGTGCCATTTGTAAAAGAAGTGGGAGGAATCACTCAAGTCTTTTATTTGTTCCTGACATCGGGCAGCCTCCTCTTGGACACCAAGGACACCTGTGAAATGAGAGCTCAACACGTGTGCCACCCTTCATGCCCAGAATTAGTGTTAAATAGAAGGGGATACTAGAATGTGGTTGAGATATGTCAGAAAACAGTATTCCTGGTTTAAGATGCTCCTCTCTGCTGTGTGGGTGGTCACAGCTCTCAGCTGGGCTGGGATCTTCGAAGTGGAGGATACCAGATCCCAATGGTAAACCAGCCACGCTTTCACAGAAGCATAGGTATGGGATACTCATGCACCCACACATAAGAAAGACTTCAAACAATAGGATATCACTTTTGCCATCAAAGGGCCCTTTTCAAGCTCACAGCTGCTGTGAAACTCTCCTGGCAGGAGCCCAGACCTTACTCATTTATGACCCTCCCAATGCCCTTTAAAGGCCTGGCCTATGGTAAGAGCTCAGAATCTATTTGGCGGGACACAGATAAAAGGGCACCTTCTAGGTCACTTGCTTCTTTCCAGCCCTAAGATCCTGAATTTGGAAATGGGCCAAGGATACTACTGAGCTGCAAGGATTTGTCCTTTGCCATGGGTTTCACATCCTCTTACGAATATCATGGGCTCTGGGTGAGAGTTCTCACTGATTGAGGGTTGATGTTAATTCTGGCAGGACCAAAATGACCCTTCTTCACTGGAGCTTTCAATAGCTCAGCAGGATGGGTACAAGGGAGGGAGGGGGAAGAAAGTATTTCTGGTAGGACTTCAGAATAAATTGGGTCTTGGGGACATAATCCCAGATGTATAAAGTTTCTAAACTTTGTCACTTTAGTTTCTAAACTTTAAATTACTTCAGGGACTTGTATAATCCCAATAGGAGGGTAGAATTTAAATGGCTTCATATATGCCAATGGACGGTCCTTTGTGGATTTTATCCAAGGACAAGAAAGCGTAGCTTTAACACATTTCAGGCTCCAACTCCTCTGGCTGCTACTTCAGACCAGATTGGCAATTTTCTGACCCTGGACTATTCCCAGACCTCAAAGAAGTAATTTTCTTTATTAACTTATCTACAAAAAAAAAAAGGTAAGAGAGCAATTTTTAAAGAAGGTGTAGACTCTTGTGGTCTCAGCCCCGTTGCTGGCTTCATCCCTTGACTAAGTGGCATGGGGGTAACTTGAAGGAAAGAGAAAAGGACATCTCATTGGTATGAGAGAAAGTCCAAGAATGAGAAGTTCATGAGATCATTTAGGCCCTGGGATGAAATACCATTAGAATAATCCATTCCAAAGTAAGAGTTAGGGAAACAAGGCTCGGGGAGGAAAGGGGACTTAATGATTCCCACACAATGAGTGATTGGTGAAGGCCCACTTCTTCTGACAAGGGCTCCAGAGGAGTTTGTCAGGCAAGTGAAGGAATGAATGAATGAATGAATGAATGAATGAATAGCTTAGGGGCCTTTAGACTGTCAGACAGAACTATAAATGGGGAAGAAAGTCATATCCAAAAGTATGTGGAGAGGGAAACCGTCAGCAATTGAGGATGAAGGAGACAAGTTAGTTCCCCAAGATCTATGTCCCAAAGGGGGGAAAAACATACAAATGAAATATAACACTTCTCACAAAATTGATTAAAGTGAATCAATGGTATAACTTGAAGTACATGAGTAATTCCTATCTTGAATTTGATTAGAATATTAAATTCAATCAGGTGACATTTCCAACATCTCTATGGGGTGGCTAAATAACCTCAGGTAGATTTTGATCTAATCCTCTGCATTTTACTTAGAACAACAGAGAGAACCATCCACATTGCCAGAACAGTTCTCCAGCTGCTCAGCAAGGCGTTTCCCTACTGACTTTCTGACCAATTTAGGCATCAGAGAATCATGAAGCTGGCTTTCTGAGTTCTTGAAGATGACAAAGTAAATGCAACATGGACAGGTCCAATCAGACCTCCCCAGGGTTGGGGTTCATTCTCCTAGGCCTCTCTGCCCACCCAAAGCTGGTGAGTACATTCTTTGTGCTCATCCTGCTGATGTACCTGGTGATCCTGATGGGCAACGGGGTCCTCATCCTGGTGACCATCTCTGACTCCCACCTGCACACACCCATGTACTTCTTCCTGGGGAACCTCTCCTTCCTGGACATCTGCTACACAACCTCCTCAGTTCCCCTCATTCTTGACAGCTTCCTGACTCCCAGGAAAACCATCCCCTTCTCAGCCTGTGCTGTGCAGATGTTTCTCTCCTTTGCCATGGGAGCCACGGAGTGTGTGCTTCTGGGCATGATGGCGTTCGATCGCTATGTGGCCATCTGCAAACCCCTTAGGTATCCTGAGATCATGAGCAAGTCTGCCTACGTGCCTATGGCTGCCGGCTCCTGGGTAGCTGGAAGCTCCACTGCCATGGTACAGACATCCCTAGCAATGCGACTGCCCTTCTGCGGGGACAACATCATCAATCACTTCACCTGTGAGATCCTGGCTGTCCTGAAGTTGGCCTGTGCTGACATCTCCATCAATGTGATCAGTATGACAGTGGCCAACGTGATCTTCCTAGGCATCCCAGTCCTGTTCATCTCTTTCTCCTATGTGTTCATCATTGCTACCATCCTGAGGATCCCCTCGGCTGAGGGGAGGAGAAAGGCCTTCTCTACCTGCTCTGCCCACCTCACAGTCGTGGTCGTCTTCTATGGGACCATCCTCTTCATGTACGGGAAACCCAAATCCAAAGACCCTCTGGGGGCAGACAAACAGGACCTTTCAGACAAGTTCATCTCCCTCTTCTATGGGGTGGTGACCCCCATGCTCAACCCCATCATCTACAGCCTGAGGAACAAGGACGTGAAAGCCGCTGTAAAGAACCTGATATTTCGCAAACATTTCGCCCAGTGATGGAGGAAAAGTTCTGATGGTTCTCTGCTCTCTAGCTTCTCTCACCTGAGAATCTCAGAGTTCAAGATGAAGGGCCAACTACATCAAAGGTTACACAGGCAAGTCTAATTCCACAAAATGGCTAGGTGTGAACAGCAAACGTTTTATGAGACTTTTTTTCACCTCATTCTACAAGCAATTCTATAAAAGTATGTTCATGTTGGTAAAGCCTTATAGCTCTCTATCTCTGATGTATAGTGAACAAATCGATGTCAAGAAAAAGCAGCTCTTCAAGTTTTATTGTTTAACTTATAAAAAGCTCTAGTCTGACAGTCTTAAACTCAATGGCTCTTTGGCTTCTTTCTTTGAATATATTTGAATGGTCCTTATTTTATGCTACCTTTCCACTCTTCCTGTTCCATATTAAATAGCAGAATATTTTTATCTTTATCCTCATTGTTTCTTTCTCCTTATTAATTCTTAAAATTGTTTCCTAAATTTTCCCCTCCCTATGTCTCCATAATTAATCCCTTTTCCTTCTCCTTAATCAAGGTCCCCACCAGAAAATCAGTCATACTCTTGGAGCAGAGAGGGTAATGAGGAAAATGTAGCAAAAGAGATGCAAGAGTCAAAGGTTCAGGCTTCTTGTCTTTTCACTTTTTAAAAATGTTATTCATCTCTGGGTTCTGTCCCTAGATATCACTGGCCTCCTATGGGTCATCAGAGTAATGTGGGAACTGATATGTGTCAAGGAGATCAGGTTAATTCATTAATCATCTGACCTTGTTAGACCAAGCATGCAGCCAAGTGGAATCATCACTCACTTTCTACCTAAGAATCCCCAAAGCCACAGACAGGTCAGAGGGAGATGGAAGTGATGCTCACCAGGAGGCATCTAAGAATCACCCTCATAATTGGTGAGGAATTCCAAGCCAGCTCCCAAGAGTAATCAATCTAGAAGTCCAGAGAAAAGAGTGAGCAGAATGGAAAACCTCTGATAGTTCATCTAGATTTTTAATCCAATAGAGAAGAAACAAACTAACAACCCAAACAATCAGTCTTTGCTGAGAAAGAGTTATTGCAGGAAGATGGTGTAAATGTTGAAGAAAATTCTCATTAGTATTCTCTGTGAAATTCAAGATAAACTGTTTTGGGGGACAGGAATACTATCATATTATTACACTTATTCAAATGTATTATTTCAACTTCACAGTTTGAGGCCAGTGATGTTTCATGTTTTTATTCGAGTGACTAAAACCCCAATGAGATCTTTAAGCTGAAATTATGAATGGAGCCAAAACGAAGGTAGAAGATGGTAGAGGGAATAGGGTTGTGCTAGCTTACACTGCCCTTCATCTCCATCCCCCAAGGGTTCCTCAATCCAGAGTCACCACCCAACTCAAATGGGATCCATACCATTGTCGCCAAGAAAATTAGAAATTTTATAAGAATATTTTTTGCTCCATACCCAGAAATAAATTTGAGAATCATAGGGGGAAAATATAAGAAAAAATAAATTACCCAGTTAATCATTAAAGAGATAAACAACCTAAAAACACCAACCACCTACTAAGAAATTGAGAAATTGTCATGCCAGGCCAAGAGTTTCACAGATGAATGTTATTAAATATTCAGGACACAGAAGGTTTTAATACTGTTCAAATAATTACAGAGCATACAGCAAGATTATCTTCCAAATTCCTTTAACCAGCCAACAAAACATTGATGTTGAAACATGTACTATATTGATGCTTCTTCTTGTGATTTTTGTGAGATGATACAATGCCTCTATGGTGAGATGAAGTGGGGTGAATGTCGTAGGAATCATGATGTCGTGCTAGGTTACTATTGAATTTCTAATGAAAGATCAGAGGGAGGATCAATCATCTGCTTTTGTTTTTGAGAGTATATGGGTTCTTCACTCTGTACACTACACCTGGCTTCAGCATATGCCCTGCAACATTGCCACATAGTACCAGAATTAATCTGTCCTTCCATGCTTTATGCCTTGGTGCCTTTGTACTTTATTTTATTTTTTTAATCCTCACCCAAGGATATGTTCCCATTGATTTTAGAGAGAGTGGAAGAGAGAGGAAAAGACAGAGAGAAACATCGATGTGAGAGAAACACATCGATTGGTTGCCTCCTGCATGTGCCCCGACCCAGGCCCAGGCTGGGGAGGAGCCTGCAACCCGGGCATGTGCCCTTGCCTGGAATGGAACCCAGGACCCTTTGGTGAGCAGGCCAATGCTCTATCCACTTAGCCAAGCTGGCTAGGACTGTACTTTAATGAATGTAGGTCCTATTAGGCATCTTCTTCAGAAGAGCCTGGTTTTATCACAATTATAGACTTGCTTTGGATGCTAACCTATCTACTTAGTCAAATACAACTCAGCAGCCTTAGGCAGATGCAGTCTTTCTCTCCAGTAATTGTTATAATGTCAGTCCAAACCTATTCCTGAGTCTATAACCATCCTTCACTTGCAGTAAAGCAGTGATCTTGGTGTCATTCCTTTCAGGGGATCCTTGCTGAAGTCTCTGTATAGGCTCCATGCTTTCTGGCACAACACATGGTTGTCAGTCGAAATGCATTTTGTGTTTGTCTCTTACCCAAACATTTCATGCCTTTTCTATCTTAACCAAACACATATTGCTGTGGCCATAACTTTTTAAAAAAATCTTTGTTGTTCAGATTATTACAGTTGTTCCTCTATTTTTCCCCTCATAGCTCCCCTCCACTCGGTTCCCACCCCACCCCACCCCATGCTCTTATCCCCCCGCCCCCACTGTCCTCATCCATAGGTGTATGGTTTTTATCCAGTCTCTTCCCGTACCCCCCACACCCTATTCCCCCCGAGGATTGTCAGTCCACTCCCTTTCTATGTCCCTGATTCTATTATACTCACCAGATTATTCTGTTCATCAGATTTTTTATTCACTTGATTTTTAGATTCACTTGTTGATATATATTTGTTGTTCATAATTTTTATCTTTACCTTTTTCTTCTTCTTCCTCTTCTTAAAGAATACCTTTCAGCATTTCATATAATACTGGTTTGGCGGTGATGAACTCCTTTAGCATTTTTTTTTTTTTTTATCTGTGAAGCTCTTTATCTGACCTTCAATTCTGAATGATAGCTTTGCTGGGTAGAGTAATCTTGGTTGTAGGTTCTTAATATTCATCACTTTGTTTTTTGTTTGTTTGTTTGTTTGTTTGTTTTTTAAACATGTTCTTATTGATTTTTTACAGAGAGGAAGGGAGAGGATAGAGAGCTAGAAACATCAATGAGAGAGAAACATCGACCAGCTGCCTCCTGCACACCCCCGACCAGGGATGTGCCCGCAACCAATGTACATGCCCTTGACTGGAATCGAACCTGGGACCCTTCAGTCCGCAGACTGACGCTCTAGCCACTGAGCCAAACTGGTTTCAGCAATATTCATCACTTTGAATATTTCTTGCCACTCTCTTCTGGCCTGCTTAGTTTCTGTTGAGAAATCAGCTGACAATCGTATGGGTGCTCCCTTGTAGGTAACTAACTGTTTTTCTCTTGCTGCTTTTAATATTCTCTCTTTGTCTTTTGCTCTTGGCATTTTAATTATGATGTGTCTTGGTGTGGTCCTCTTTGGACTTCTTTTGTTTGGGGTTCTGTGCGCTTCCTTGTCTTGTAAGTCTATTTCTTTCACCAGGTGGGGGAAGTTTTCTGTCATTATTTCTTCAAATAGGTTTTCAGTATCTTGCTCTCTCTCTTCTTCTGGCACCCCCATAATTCGGATGTTGGTACATTTGAAGTTGTCCCAGAGGCTCTTTACACTATCTTCATATTTTTGGATTCTTTTTTCTTTTCCGGTTGGGTGTTTTTTGCTTCTTTGTATTTCAAATCTTTGACTTGATTCTTGCGATCCTCTAGTCTGCAGTTGGATCTCTGTATATTATTTTTTATTTCAGTCAGTGTATGCTTAATTTCTAGTTGGTCCTTTTTCATATCCTCGAGGGTCTCACTAAATTTATCGGCCTTTTCTAGAAAATTCTTGAAAAACCTTATAACCGTGATTTTGAACTCTATATCCAGTCGTTTGCTTTCCTCCATTTCTTTCATTTGTGACCTGTTTCTTTGTCTCCGCATTTTGGCTGCTTCCCTGAGTTGATAGAGTGGCTTTGTGTGCTAGGTGTCCTATAGGGCCCAGTGGCTCAGCCTCTCCAATTACCTGAGGTGGACACTCTTGGTGCACCCCTTTGTGAGCTGTGCGCACAGTCTTGTTGTAGTTAAGCTTTGATTGTTGTTGGTATCACTGGGAGGAATTGATCTCCAGGCCAATTGGCTGTGAGGATCAGCTGTGTCTACTATGGGAGAACTTCTGTGCTGGAGACACCCTTATGAGGCAAGACTTGCTTCAGTGGGGCTTTGGTGCTCACTGAGTCTGTCCCCTGAGTATGTCCCTTATGGATCTGAGGAGTTGTAATCTGGATGGTCCCACTCTGACCCCTGGGTACACTGGCTCTTGGATCTCCAAGGAAGTGCTAATTTAGCCCCTGCCTGAGGCCACCCAGCAGGAGCTGCAGAGAGATCTGCAGATTCCTCTTCTTTGTTTTGGTTTTGGAGGTGCCCAGATGGGGCCCAGCTGTGAAGCAATGCAAGCTGCTGCGGGGCCTTGGGCCTTCTTTTGGATGTTCTGGGTCTCTCTGACTCAGCTGCAGTTTGATAAGTAAGTTTAGAATTCAAAGGACCAGGCCATTCATATGCAAAAGCTTCTGTGAACAGCTTGGGTGGGGCGGAGTCTCAGGGCGGAGCATACAGCAATGGCTTCCCGTCAGCCCTGCCCTAAGAGGCCCCTGGGTCTCAGTGTCCCACGGTAATCACTGCAAGCACCTCTGAGAGAAAGCCATCATCGAGTTCAGCCCGCTGCCAGACAGTCCAGTTTCTCCCCTTATGAGTCTGGGTCCCCAGAATCTCACCCGGAACTGGAGTTCCGAGCAGTCGGGAGCTTGTGTCTCCCTCCCGCTTGAAAAAGCCAGCTGCATACTCAGATGCCAGCCCTCTCCGCATGCGCGCCTCCATTCCTCTGCCTTCCGCACCTCCTCTGAGTCTCAGTGTGCTCTTCTCTTCCCTTCTAGTTGTAGAATTTCCACTTAGCCAGCCTTCCTGTGGTTCTGGATGATGTCCGTTTTGTCTTTTAGTTGTAGTTTTGAAGTTGTTGTGTGAGGTGGCAAGTTCAGGTGTTTACCTATGCCGCCATCTTGGTTTCTCTCTGTGGCCATAACTTTTGCAGTTTGAGGTTCAACAGCAAAACTAGCAATACCTTCTTTGTCCTTCTTCACAATTTCACCCATTGAAGATTTGTTCTTAGTGTAGATCTTAGCAACCTCGGCATACTATTTATTTATTTTTTCTTTAAGCTGAAAACTTTCACCTTTTCACTTAAAGGAAGCACTTTATGGTTTCTCTTTGGCATATCCAAACTGCAGCATCCCTATTTTGTGCTTTGGAGCCATTAAGTAAAATACGTTTGTTTTTTTAACACAAGCACTATGAACTGTGACAGTCCATCTGATGCCTGAGATGGCAACTGTGATTCACAGGCAGATGTGTTGTAGAAATGCTGAACTTATCGCACTACTCAGAAGGGCACACAATTTAAAACTTACTAATGATTTCTGAAACTTTCCATTTAATATTTTTGGACTGTAGTTGACTATGGGTAACTGAAACGGTGGAAAGTGAAACTGCGGATAATGAGGGAGGGACTACTGTACGCAGCTTTATGATGCTGGGCTGGAACTCTAAACCATTACTTCTACTTTGCTCCCTAAGGGTGCTGCTCACAGTGGGCACTAGAGGGAGAGTGAAGGCTGGAGCGGGGAGGGAGGGACTTGCTCCTTCCCATTGCTTCCTGTTCCTGCCCAGGTTGCCCCTGCAATGCCCTGAGTGAGGCCCAGGAGCAGCGGCAGTGCTTCCTACTCAGTTGGGTCCAATGTCCTGCATCTTTCCACATTCTCAGAACCAGGCTCATTGTTCTGGGTCTCGGTTCCAAAAGACTCCTCCCCAAACACCCACATAAATTCCATAGGAATCAAAGATTAAAACATAAACAGTGAAAAAAACATTCTGGGTGAGAGGGAAGGGTGAGAAGAATTCTGAAAAAGGGCAGTTTATTCTGTAGAATCCATGTTACTTCACGACCCAACCTCCATCCTGCTACTCTATTCTCCTAAAACAAGCAGCTCAGGCTCAAAGAATGTGGGTGGTGTCCTGGCTCAGTTAGGGCCCTAAACGATGGAACTGGTACAGGAATTTTAAGCCTCTGTGTGAGGAGGTCCTGGAGACGAGAGTCTTAGGGCAGGAAAAAGAAGGAACGCTGTAGTACCTAGAGGGTTAGATTGGTGATTCCGGGCCATAGCGGGGCAGGGCTGCGCCTTCCATGTCAGGGTCGCTGGAAGAGCTGGGCGGTGGGTGAGGGGGTTCTCTGGCCTTGAGCAGAGGGTGCCCCAAGTTTCACTAGCCTTTGCAGCTTAGGGCCCCTTAAAGGACTCTCAAGTGGCTGCTGCCTCACACCCCAATCCAGACTGGCAGATTGCAGTGCCTGCCCACTCTTAGGATGGCAGCTGCCTAAATAGTGCCCGCTGCAGGGCACCCAGCGGCTGGCTAGACAGAAGAGCAAACAGAAGCCAGAGAAGCTAGTGTAGTCGAACCACTAGAGCCGTGGTTGGCAAACTCCTTAGTCAACAGAGCCGAATATCAACAGTACAACGATTGAAATTTCTTTGGAGAGCCACATTTTTTAAACTTAAACTTCTTCTAAACGCCACTTCTTCAAAATAGACTCGCCCAGGCCGTGGTATTTCGTGGAGGAGCCACACTCAAGGGGCCAAAGAGCCGCATGTGGCTCGCGAGCCGCAGTTTGCCGACCATGTCACTAGAGGAACAAAAACACGCCCAGAGCATTCCAGGAGATTCAAGTCCAGCACAAAAGTCTTTCTGATAAGAAGGCAGATCGGACACTTGTACACAGCGAAGTTTGGAAGCCAAACACGATCTGATGCAATTGGAGGAGAATGCAAGATCCGAGGAAGGAGGAGTGGGGAGTGAATAACAAAGACTTGAAAGTGCGCAGAGAAGGAAATGCCAGGATGTGAATCCAATCTGTCCAGCTCTGAAACCCACGCCCTCAGGGCTCTAGAGCACCAGGCTAGGCTTCCAGTGGGAACCAGGGATGGGACAGAATGCGCACGGACCCAGCCAGCGCTCAGGAGATTTCAGAAGAAAATGGAAAGACAAGCAAAATTCTGTTCTTTCTTCCAGAAAGACGTCCACTGCCCAACCGGACTCCATTCCTCCTTTAACACGACAGACGCTGTGCTGACTCCGGCAGGCAGAGGCAGGCCTCAGTCCTGTTTCTTTGTAAGTCACCAAGTAAACGCCACTTCAGAAAATCCTGAAACAGCCTTGTGGAAGCACTAAGACGTTCAGCCCCCACACACCCTGGGTCCCTCAAATCTGGCTGAAAGAAAACACGGGGAGAATTTGGGCTCCGGGTCCTGGCAAAAGGGTAGGGTGTGGCAGAGGCCAGGCTCGCGCCACGCTTCATAAAGATTTAGCTGACGGTTACCAAGTAAAGATTTGGTAAAGATTTTTGGACCCCTGTCAAGATCTTTGGTTTGCTGCCTCTTCCTGATCCCGCCCCCCTCAGCTATGCACGTCCCCCACGTAATGACAGTTCAAGTAATGACTTGCTGACCAATGGCTTTGAAAGATTCTACCACTTTTCAGACCACGACTTTCTTTTTTCCATATGACCATGTTTTCACCCAATGACTTATGCTACAAGAAGCAGTATTTTAACTTTATGGTTTCAGTCAAAGATACACTCACCAGCTTATTCCTCAGCACGGCAGTTTCCAGTCGGAGGATATCATATGGAACAAATAGGAATTAACTTGTCACATAGACATGAACCCAAAACGTACAGCCACGTGAGAGGGATGAAGAGGCAGGCTTAGTGGGCTGTGCACACACACTGTTTTCCCCAGGTTTTGAAGCATTCGTGTATTTATTTTTATTTTGCTCTGAAAGAATTTTCTGTGATGTAACTTTATTTTTACCGCAGTTTGAATGCAAGATTACCGCGAACCCCCGAAATGTTGAAATATCGCTGAAGAAAATGGTGCAGAAAGAAGACAGAACCTTCCAAAGAATCACTTTTCCAGCAGTCTCACCCACTTTGGTGAGGACTATAAACTTGACTATATTATATCTAATTGCGACTTGTTACATAAACTTGTTTTTATTGTTCAATTAATATTTTTGTATCTGTCAGTACTGTTAGGGTACATTGGGACAGGATGAAATGCATCACTTTTTTTTTTCTCTCATTAAAATGAATAGGTCCTGGCTGGTTTGCTCAGTGGATAAAGTGTCAGCCTGTGAACCAAAGGGTCCCAGGTTCGATTCTGTTCAAGGGCACGTACCTTGGTTGCAGGCTCCTCTCCGGCCCGGGCCCTGGTTTCTCTCACATCGATGTTTCTCTCTGTCTTTCCCTCTCTCTTCCACTCTCTCTAAAAGATCAATGGAAAAATATCCTTGGGTGAGAATTAACAACAACAACAATAATAATAATAATAATAGAAAATTTTTTCATTTAATGAAATTTTCCCCTTAGCGATAAATTTTTCAGGAAAGAATTACATATTTAAGCAAAGGATGGGTGTATTTTTTGGATTAGCGATGCTCTCTACAGAGTAAAAATGAAGTTACATTGCCTCGTGGAGCTCATGGCTACTATCTTGGGAACCAACAGAAGCAGCTGGAAAATTTAAGTCCTTGGGACTCATTGCACCTGTCACTCTTCCTTGCTGTAGACAGAAGACAACATTGTCAACATGTGGAGTTTGTGATCCTAAGGACCAAGTTTGGCCTCTTACCACTAAGAAGAAATGGCTAGAAACCCATTGGCTAAAACCCACATAGACTCAAATAAACATACAGACACGGGTATGTATCCGTGCGGATGAAGTTTAAGTGAGTACAGCAGAGCATCACTGTAATGCGGCTTATACAAGAGAGCAGTTTATGCTCTGCCGTGGGCAGGGCTGCAGCGTCGGCAATCCAGGGATGTTGTAGGACCTCTCTCCTCCTCAACGTCTCCAGAAACTCGCACTCCTTTCAACACTGCTTTACCATCCCCGTGGCGTGGTCCTTATCCTCACAGTCCAGGAAAGCAGCCAGAGCTCCAGCTCTCACACCGTATTACATGCAGCAGGAGGGAAAGAGACCGAGAGGAAGGGGCGTGTGATGGTTCATTTTCTCCGTCTACCTGACTGGCCACAGGATGCCCAGACTAAACATATGTATGGAGGTGGGCAAAGGTGGGGGTGGAGGACATCTGTAATAGAGTCAACGATTTTTAAAAATTATACGTAGATGTGTCTTTGAGGGTGTTTCCAAATGAGATTAGCATTTGAATCTGTGAATTTAATAACAGAGATTGCCCTCCCCAGTGTGAGGGCAATCATCCAAACTGTTGAGGGCCTGAATAGAACAAAAAGTAGAGGAAGGAGGAATTCGCTGGGATATCTCATCTTCTCCTGCCTCCGAATGGGATTTATACTGTCAGTTCCCCTAGTTCTCAGGCCTTTGGACTCAGGCTGAGTCTCCAGGATTGTGGAATTTCCCAGCCTTTACAATTGTGTGAGCCAACTTCTCATACTAAATCACACACACACACACACACACACACACACACACACACACACACGCACACTGTTGGTTCTGTTTCTCTGGAAAATCCTGACTAGCTCAGGCAGCAAAGGGCACATGCCAGCTGTCCTGGAAGGCAGGTGCCTAAAGGCTGCCATGCTAGTGTAATAGCCTAAAAGCCACTTTGGAGTAGAAGTGGTTCCCCCAATAATGAAACACATTCCTCCACTTCACCAACACTTGCAAAAGGTCCTCAAAGTGCAAAACTGAATCTTCTGGCAGAAAATCCCAAGTCTCAGAGGCTGCTGGGCCTGATGCTTTAATTAATCCCATTTCACCAAAGTCAGGACGTGCGAGGGATGCAGAAACCACCAAGAGGTGTTCAAAGCTGGCTCTCCATCCATTTGAAAATAGTGAGGCTTGAGAACATTTGATTCACCCACAGGTATTAAATGCCTATAGTCATAATGTAGGATGTGAGATGGGTGATCGGAGTGATCACCTCGTACCTTGTATAAATGTCTAATCACTGTATTGTACACCTGAAATATTGTATGTCAACTGTAATTAAAAGATTTTTTTATGTCTACAGTTATGGCCCATAGGCTTTGCTAAAGGCGCCTACCCCACCGAGATTGACAATCCAGATTTAGTTTTAGTGTTCCATATCTCTAAAGTAACTCAATGGTTTCTTTCAAAGGCTCACCTCTAAGAGAATGCAAAGTTCTCACCAGAAGTCTCAGGTGGCTTTATCTTCCTGGGCTGTAACAGGAATACTTGTACTCAGTACCCAATGGGAGCCAACTTCTGTTTCTGCAGGTTAAGCACAGGCTTCAGCATCTGAGTAAAAGGACCTGGAAGGTGCTGCGCCCTCCAAAGCCCCTCTCTGGTTGGCTGCGCCTTGGAGCTAACCTGCGTTCCAGCTGGAGGTAAGGGAACAGCCTTTGTCCCACAGGCATCTGGACTGGATGACGAGACCTCATCAGGCTTATATCCTCACTGTTGTTTCTCACCCAAGCTGTTGTCATGCCTTGCTTGTGGGTTTTGCTTATAACCATTCTCCATCAAATGGGATTTACGTTTTTGTTTTTTGTTTTTTTTTAAATATATTTTATTGATTTTTTACAGAGAGGAAGGGAGAGGGATAGAGAGCTAGAAACATCAATGAGAGAGAAACATCGACCAGCTGCCTCCTGCACACCCCCCACCGGGGATGTGCCCACAACCAAGGTACATGCCCTTGACCGGAATCGAACCTGCCACATTTCGGTCCGCAGACTGACGCTCTATCCACTAAGCCAAACTGGTTTCGGCAGATTTAAGTTTTTAATAACCACAATTATCCTTGTTTAAATCGTTTAAGGCAGTGGTTTTACAGTTTTATGAGATCTTTTTAGTTTAACTAAGAAGAGTTCATGCTTCAGATTGTTTATAAAAAAGATATTGACCATCAGGATTTCAGATACATAGCGAGAAAGCCACTTTATTTTCTGGCCAACTTTTTCAGACAATTTAAAAGAGAACTTTTAGCCCTGGCCAGGTAGCTCAGTTGGTCAGAGCAGCATCCCAATATGCCAAGGTTGTGAGTTCAATCCCTGGTCAGGGCATATATATAAAATCAACCAATGGCCCTGACCGGTTTGGCTCAGTGGGTAGAGTGTTGGCCTGCGGACTGAAGGGTCCCAGGTTCGATTCTGGTCAAGGGCATGTACCTTGGTTGCGGGCACATCCCCAGTAGGGAGTGTGCAGGAGGCAGCTGGTCGATGTTTCTAGCTCTATTCTTCTCTGTAAAAAAATCAATAAAATATATCTTTAAAAATAAAAATAAAAATAAATCAACCAATGAATGCATAAATAAGTGGAACAGCAAATCCACGTCTCTCTCCTTTCCTTTCTCTCTAAAATCATTTAAAAAAGAAAAACGTTTAATTTTTTGGGTTAATTACATTGGGAACTGAGGCTGAGGAGGTTATTAGGTCTCCAAGTTGATTTGATTTGTTAGTTTTTACAATGAGATTCCTAACCTATAGAAGGAAGGTTGATATTTTAAAACTATTCTGCATGTTGCTAAAATCTTTAAAATCAGATAAAAGATTTTGGTGATGGTGTTGTTTTTTGTTTTGTTTTTAATCTTCACCCAAGGATATTTTTTCCGTTGCTTTTCCTTTTAGAGAAAGTGGAAGGGAGGGAGGGAAAGAGAGAGAGAGAGAGAGAGAGAGAGAGAGAGAGAGAGAGAGAGAAACATCAATGTAAGAGAGACACATCGATTGGTTGCCTCCCACACGAGCCCCAACCAGGGCTAGGAATTGAATATGCCTTTGACCAGGAATCGAACCAGTGACCCTTCGGTGTGTGGACCAGCACTCGAACCACTGAACAACACTGGACAGGGCCTGAGAAAAAAATTTTTTTTCAGAGAAAATATTTTAATTGGGTGGTCTTATTACCTGGAATCTGAGGCTGGTACAGATAGTCCAAGGTGTGTGGGCTACCTGCTCAAAAGGTGATCAAGGGACCCACTTTTTTCTTTTTTAAAAAAAATATATATTTACTAGAGGTCCAGTGAACAAATTCATGCACCAGTGGGGCCCCTCGGCCTGGCCTGTGGCATCGGGCCAAAACTGGCTCTCTGAAATCCCCCAAGGGGTCCCAGATTGCAAGAGGGTGCAGGCTAAGCCAAGAGACCCCACCGGTGCATGATTGGGGCAGGGAGGGACGCAGGAGGTTGGGCAGCCGGGCAGGGACTGCAGGAGGGCTCCAGGGCATGTCTGGCCCATCTCGCTCAGTTTTGATCAGCCAGACTCCAGAAGCAAGCTAACTTACTGGTCGGAGTGTCTGCCCTCTGGTGGTCAGTGTACATCATAGCGACTGGTTGACCAGTTGACTGTCTGCCCCCTGGTGGTCAGTGCATGTCATAGCGAGCAGTTGAGCGGTCTTAGTGTATCATTAGCATATTATGCTTTGATTGGTTGAACGGACCACCAATCGACCAGACACTTAGCATATTAGGCTTTTATTATATAGGAATTGATTTCAGAGAGGAAGGGAGAGGGAGAGAGAGATAGAAACATCAATGATGAGAGAGAATCATTGATCAGCTGCCTCTTGCACACTCCCTACTGGGGATTGAGCAACCGAAGCATGTGCCCTGACTGGTTCATAGGTCGACACTCAACCACTGAGCCACACTGGCCAGGCCCCACTTCTTTCTTTTTTGCTCCACTCTCCCCTAGTCCGTTGTTTTCCTTCAAATGATCAGAGCTAGTCACCACTTTATTTTAGACACTTCATCCCAATGAAAGGGGCACAGAGAAGGAATGGACAGTTTTTATCTCAAGGACTTGACCCAGAAGTTGAAAACATCATTTCCACTCAATTGCATTGGCCAACATTTAGTCATGTGGTCACACCCAGAAGCAAAGGATGGTGGGAAATATCGTGTTTAGCTGGGAAGCCATAAACTCAGTTAAAATTTAGGGGTTTCTATTAGTGAAAGGGAAGAATGAAAAAGGGATATGGAAAGATTATTGGTCTCTGCCACAATAACATTTGTTTCATGAATGACTGCTGGATCATGGCTAGTGGCTGATTGGGAATGTTTGGAAAAGGGGTTTGATCACTTTGGAAGGTGATTAGCTTAGGGGATATATTGGCTGCTAGAGGATGAATAAAGTTTATAACTGATTAGGTTTGAGGAAAGGAAGATCATGGAGTATGTCGAGATTGACTGATTGTATTTGGTGATGTTGATTGAATTAGTTGGTAAGATAAGAACTTTGATAAGATATATAATTCCTGTTTTAATATAAAAATACAAATAAAGGGTTCAGCTATAAGTTTGGTCATTTTGAGACAGTAACCTTTTTGATTGCCAAATATTAAACGTTTGGAGTAAAAATTGGTTATATTTAGTTATTTTTTAAAGCGTTAAAGTGTTCCATTCTCTCTCCTGCCTTCCCTTGTGCATTGTATGTCAGTGTCAATATTCATTCCACTTGAGGTCCAGCTGGTCTCTTAAAAAGCTAGCCACAAATAGCTCTCAATAGCACCTCTCGGAAGACACCAAAGAAGTAAATCCGAT
This sequence comes from Eptesicus fuscus, assembly GCF_027574615.1. Taxonomy (NCBI): domain Eukaryota; kingdom Metazoa; phylum Chordata; class Mammalia; order Chiroptera; family Vespertilionidae; genus Eptesicus; species Eptesicus fuscus. The sequence continues at coordinate 50,525,271 of NC_072487.1, read as the reverse complement.
CCTAAGTAAAATGCCAATATTTTCACCAGTTAGGAATTACAGGAATTTAGTCATAGAATTTGAAAATAAATTGAAGTCTCTTTTTAGCTATTTTTTGTTTTTAGTAGAGACCAAGATCCCATTCATTGGAAAATGTTTTCATAGGCATGAATGCTTGTGTTTGATCCAGGAATAATAAATGATTGACTATTACCCAGCAGCAGGGTGGGGTGGGATTCCTGACACTTTTTTTTTTTTTTAAGCAAAGGAAAAAACAACTGAACAGAAATTTGTTCTTTCAACAGCTTTTCTTGGAAATGTAGATTAAAGAGACTAGGGTTGGTTGGTTTTTTTAATCTTCATTGCAATAATTAAAAATATGATTGCACAAAGCTAGAGGGAATGCTGTTTTAAGTCAGTGTAAGTTATCTGACCTAGATGTTGCCATCAACTAACAAGGCATCTTCAGTTTATTAACTTTTGTATCTTAATGGGTTCTGAGTTCAAATGTTTTCTTTTCAAATGTAAATATTGGCTTTTGCTAATTTGAAATTCTTGAGCTTTGACTTGAGTATGCACAGAAAAGATCACTTTTGTTGGAAGTAGCTGGGAAATCCAGTGGTGGAATTTAAAAACAGCTAATGTGTTTTAAGGCATTACATTGCATTGTACGAACTTTTACCATGTAGAATAAAATCTAAAATTATTTTTAAATAAAACTTTGATGCTAAACATCACAAAAGAAAGGTTTGTTTCATTTAAAAAGTACTCTGACCCAGCTAGTCTCAAACTTTTTGTCCTGGTGATTAGCAAAAATTAAAAGATATCCTATCTGATGTTGATGCGGGAAATAAATATTCTTATATTCTGTGGGTGCTCATGTAAACCAGGTCCATTTTTTCAATATAATGCTGTAAGATTAGATAGACATGCAGGATAAGTGGTCTGAATAAAGAAAAGAAAACTCAGCCATCTTCCAAGAGAGAAAACTAAGGAGCCTGAAGGTTAAAGGTCCTATTTCACAAGTGGAGTCCCCATGCATTTGCTGTTGGGTTGCCATATTTAGAAAGAAAAAGAAAGCAAGAAAGAAAGAAAGAAAGAAAGAAAGCAAGAAAGAAAGAAAGAAAGAAAGAAAGCAAGAAAGAAAGAAAGAAAGAAAGAAAGAAAGAAAGAAAGAAAGAAAGAAATGCCAATTCAATTTGAATTTCGGATAAACAATGAATATTTTTTAATATAAATAGGTCTATATACTTTGGGACATACTTATACTTTTAAAAGCACTTATTGTTGCCCAACTGGCATGGCTCAGTAGTTGAGCGTCAACCTATGAACCAGGAGGTCAGGGTTCGATTCCTGGTCAGGGCACCTGCCTGGGTTTTGGCTCCATCCCCAGTGGCGGGCGTGGTGGCGGGGGGGGGGGGGGGGGGGCGTGCAGGAGGCAGCCAATCAATTATTCTCTCTCATCATTGATGTTCCTATCTCCCTTCTTCTCTGAAATCAATATGTTTTTAAAGATAAATTTAAAGTTTTTATAAAAGAAAGAAAATTCTGACACACTACATGGATGAAACTTGAAGACATTAGGCTAAGTGAAAAAAAAACCAGTCAAATAAGACAAATACTGTATGATTCCACTTATATGATGTACCTAGAATATTCAAGTTCATAGAGACAGAAAGTAGAACAGTGGTGGCCAGGGGCTGGGAGTGGGGGAAGGGGAGTTAGTGTTCAATGGATATGGAGTTTCAGTCTGGGAAAATGAGAAAAGTTCTGGTGGCGATGGTAGTACAACACTGTGAGTGCACTTAATGCCACTGAACACTTAAGTATGGTAAGTGTTATATATATTTTAGCACAATAAAAACTACATCAATTTAGTCTTATAAATAAAAAATGTGACTTTCATAATAGACAACATAAATAAAAATGGAAAATAGCAATAAAGTCTGAATCCAGGGGATTAGAAACTAATTTCTCTTCTTGAAGAATAAACACATATTTTTATCTTTATTCTTTTTTAGAATGGTATTTTTTTTCAAGTTCTTTTTCTTAAAATCTTTATAGCTGGAAGTATTACATATGTCCTCCTTTTTCCCCCGTTGACCCTCTCCAGCCCGCCCCTGCCCCCCACCACAGGCCTTCATCACCCTATTGTCTGTGTCCATGGGTTATGCATTTATGCATACTAGTACAAGTTCTTTGGTTGATCACCTCCACCCATTCACCCTCTGAGATTCCACACTCTGTTCCATGCTTCCATGTCTCTGGATCCACTCCGTTCATCAGTTTATTTTTTTATTTTTTTCAATTTTTTTTATTAAGGTATTATATGTGTACATATCTTACCATTGCCACCCCCCACCCCACTCCCATATATGCCCTCACCCCCCAGAGTTTTGCATCCATTGGTTATGCTTATATGCATACAAGTCCTTTGATTGATCTCTTATCTCCCCCACCTCTCCCTAACTTTCCCCCTGTAATTTGACAGTCTGTTTGATGCTTTACTGTCTCTGTATCTGTCTTTTTGTTCAAGTTTATAATGTTCTTTATTATCCATAAATGAGTGAGATCATGTGGTATTTTTCTTTCATTGACTGGCTTATTTCACTTAACATAATGTTCTCCAATTCCATCCAGGTTGCTGCAAATGATGAGAATTCCTTCTTTTTTATGGCAGCATAGTATTCCATTGTGTAGATGTACCACAGTTTTCTGATCCAGTCATCTGCTGACGGGCACCTAGGCTGTTTCCAAATCTTAGCTATGGTGAATTGTGCTGCTATGAACATAGGGGTGCATATATCCTTTCTGATTGGTGTTTCTAGTTTCTTCGGATATATTCCCAGGAGTGGGATTACTGGGTCAAATGGGAGTTCCATTTTCAGTTTTTTGAGGAAACTCCATACTGTTCTCCACAGTGGCTGCACCAGTCTGCATTCCCACCCGCAGTGCACGAGGGTTCCTTTTTCTCCGCATCCTCGCCAACACTTGTCGTTTGTTGATTTGTTGATGATAGCCATTCTGACAGGTGTGAGATGGTACCGCATTGTTGTTTTGATTTGCATCTCTCGGATAATTAGTGATGTTGAGCATGTTTTCATGTGTCTCTTGGCCTTCCTTCTGTCTTCTTTTGAAAAGATTCTATTTAGGTCTCATCAGTTTATTTTGTTAATTAGATTCCACGTATGAGTGAGATCATGTGATACTTGTCTTTCCCTGACTTATTTCACTTAGCATGATACTCTCCAGGTCCCTCCATGCTGTCTCAAAGGGTAAGAGATTATTTTTTTTACTGCTGCGTAGTATTCCATGGTATAACTGTATCACAACTTTTTTATTCACTTGTCTACTGATGGGCACTTGGGCTGTTTCCAGATCTTAAATTGAACACACATTTTTTTAAAGAAAAAAAAAATAAAAATCTATCCTCTTAGTCTCCCCAGATAGCAAATTCAAGTTTCCCTTTAAATGTATTTTATCTTTGGATTTACAAAGTTAAAAAGAAAAATAACAATAAATTAAAATTATCATTAGAAAGTTACAGCAAGCATTGCCATCAGACAACTTTTACCCAGACCGTGGAGTGTGACAGTTTCTGTAAGCCCATGAGTCCGCACAGTCCCCAGGAACAAGATCCCACAAGCCAGCCGAGAGCCATTCCATACTGCAGAAACCCCTCAGCTGGGCACCCTCTGCAGCACACCCGGTTGCTCTCCCACATGTCTTGCATCCTAGGAGCATTTCCTGAAATTTCAGTCCCTTTGGCCAAAAATCTCAGGAGCTTTTCCATATAAAACAAAAGCAGCAAGCAGACAAAACGATAACGCAATTCTAACAGAATCCCATTACAATCTAGGGTCAAGGTGACAAGTTTGTTGGCAAAATTAAAGACCTCACACTTGGCATTCACTGTTTTTCATTTTCTATTGCCTGGAAGATTACCAACAATACCCAGTTACCTCTAAAACGTCAAGCCCCATAGAAATTATTTAATTCTTGCATTGTCCCCTATGTACCCGTCCCACCATGCCTGTCTCCAACCCAGAGCAAGCCCCATGGGCTTAGGGCTGAGGTCTCCCTTTGTCCTCTGACCTGAGGCCTTTCAGCAGGCCAACCCTCAAGGGAACTCATCTTTTTTAAAAAATATATATATGCCCTGACCAGTTTGGCTCAGTGGATAGAGCGTCAGCCTGCGGACTCAAGGGTCCCAGGTTCGATTCCAGTCAAGGGCATGTACCTTGGTTGCGGGCACATCCCCAGTAGAGGATGTGCAGGAGGCAGCTGATCAATGTTTCTCTCTCATCGATGTTTCTAACTCTATCTCTCTCCCTTCCTCTCTGTAAAAAAATCAATAAAATATATTTAAATATATATATATATATTTACATACACACACACACACACACACACACACACACATATATATATATATATATTTTATGGACTTCAGAGAGGAAGGGAGAGGGAGAGAGAGAGATAGAAACATCAATGATGAGAGAGAATCATTGATCGGCTGGCTCCTGCATGCCCCCTACTGGGGATCGAGCCTGCAACCCAGGCATGTGCCCTTGACTGCAATCGAACCTGGGATCCTTCAGTCTGCAGGCCTATGCTCTATCCACTGAGCCAAACCAGCTAGGGTGGAACTCATCCTATATAATAAAAGTCTAGGTGGATCACACCCTCGCACAATGTCATCACAAGATGGCTGCCCTCACGTCGTCACAAGATGGCCACCGACCGGCAGGGGAGGGCAGTTGGGGGGGACCAAGCCTGCAGGGGAGGGCAGTTGGGGGTGATCGGGCCAGCAGGGGTGCAGTTAGGCATCAATCAGGCCCGCAGGGGAGCGGTTAGGGGGCAATCAGGCTGGTAGGCAGAAGTGGTTAGGGGCAATCAGGCAGGCAGGCAAGCGAGCAGTTAGGAGCCAGCAGTTCCAGATTGTGAGAGGGATGTCCCAGATTGGAGAGGGTGCAGGCTGGGCTGAGGGACCCCCCCCCCCCATGCATGAATTTCGTGCACTGGGCCTCTAGTCTTCATACAGTAGCCTGGCCATGCTGAGGCTCCCTCCATATTCATATACCTCAGGCAAACAGCCTGAGCACTGAGCAACAGAGCAGTGAGTGTGGCGAGCAAGGCCCTGCCTCCGTGGAGTTATAGCCAAGGGCAGAAGGTGGACAGTGAAGGAGCAGTTAGAAGTGTGACAAGTGCCCTGAAAGAAGCACAGAACGCTTTGGAACCCAGGAGAGGCTGCCCAACCTAGCCTGGGGTGGCTGTGGTCAGGGAAGAAACGGGACGAGGGGATCGAAGTTACAGTTCATCCTGGGAAAGAATCTTCCAGTGGGATGCCCTGACTCAGGAGTTATCCAAACAGAGGGCGGAACAGGAGTGGAGGATGCTGGGAGAACAGCCCCCGCCCCCGCCCCCGCCCCGATGGCGTGGAAACAGGCGGAGTAGCACAGTCGTAAAGAACACAGGCTTTAGAGAAAAATAGCCCTGGGCTCCATTTCTCACTTCACACTTGCTAAGCACAAAAACGTAGGCAAGTTACTTGACCTTAAAATTATGAATAACTTTAAACATATGCAAAACTAAAATCATTTAGTGAATACTCATGACCTATTTATCACTCAGCTTCAACAATGACCATCTCATGACCAATCATCTTTATATCCTTACCGACTTCTCTCACTCCATAATTATTTTGAGGCAAATCCCAAACACTGTCTCATTACACCAATAAAATATGTGTATTAGATACACTCATATAAAAAAGTCAATGACATAAGACTATTATCATGTATACAATTTTTAAGTAATTTCTTACTATCATCAAATATCTAGTCATTTCCAAATCTGAAATTTCCAGTTGTCTCATAGAGGGTGCCTGTGAACATTGCTCCCCCTTCAGTTACCTTCCACCACTTAGAACATTGTCTCTAGAGCTGTGGTCGGCAAACTGTGGCTCGCGAGCCACATGCGGCTGTTTGGCCCCTTGAGTGTGGCTCTTCCACAAAATACCACGGCCGGGGCGAGTCTATTTTGAAGAAGTGGCGTGAGAAGAAGTTTAAAAAATGTGGCTCTCAAAAGAAATTTCAATCGTTGTACTGTTGATATTTGGCTCTGTTGACTAATGAGTTTTCCAGTCACTGCCCTAGAGTGGAAACGTCACGTTCCATACTGAGATCAGCCCCTCTGCGGGCATCGTGCTAGATCTTCTCATTGCCTCAAAGAGGGAGACAGACTGGACTTCTGTCCACATTCTGCAGGTGAGAAACCGGAGACTCGGAGAAGGAATGGAGTTCCTCATGCTCAAAGGGTGAGCCAGGGCTCTGGACCCAAATCCTCTTCTTCTGATGCCCAGGCCACGGCTAGTCTTTCCATTTCCCCGCTTTGTGGCTGTTGCTTTCAATCCAAACGATGGTTTGTTTTGAGAGTACAAGATAACACATGCCCAGTGTAGGAGGTTTGGACAAAAACCAAAGCAGTATTAGAAGGAATGATATCCTCTGGGTTTGACTGCTCTCAACGGTTGGAAGGAATTTCCCTCTGTTTGGTCATTTTTATACACTGACACTTTTATGTGACTAAGATTATAGGTGTACAGTTATACCTATGATTCACTTAATTTTATATCATATCCATCCCTGCTGTGTTAATAAAAAAAACTTTGTTGATGTCATTTTAATGTGTGAATTTTTAATTCCATGGATATGCCATAATTATTGAGTTGCCATGAATTGGTGGACAGTTGCTTTGTTTCCAATGTTTCTCCTGTAAATAATGATGAGATGAACATCTTTGTTCAGAAAACTCGATCCACTTCGGTTATTTTCTCAGGACTGGCTTGTAGAAGGGGGAGTGCTGGTTCAACAGGTCCATGGACCCGCACACTCTCACCAGCAGGTGCTCAAGGAAATCGCTCTCAAGTTGATACAACTGTCCTTCACAAGCAACGTAACTTCTAAATTAGTTAAATAAATTTAACAGAAAACTGTACTCTTTAACTTCTCAAAATCATGCTTTGAATGTTTTAAAACGTATTGTTCGTATGTCTGACAGCTTTGGTGGGTGTTAAACTTACTACACGTTTCAGCTGAAACACAGTGAAGATACTTAAATTCCTAGATGCCACCGGACTGAGTTAAATGCTCCTATTGTATCTAAGCTGCCCAGCAGCAGAGATTCACAAGAGAGGGTCTCACAGCAACCTGGCCAGCCCCGACCCATCCTCTGAAATCCAGGCTTGAATAAGCACCTGTCCGTTCTTGGACACAAAACAGAATCTTCAAACTTAACAAGTCCCAAATAGAACTCTGTGTGCCAGTGCCCCTCTGACAACTGTTCCAGCCTCAATTTTTACCGTAAGTAAATGGGGGCACCGTCACCCTCCTGGTTGCCCAGGCCAAAAACCTATGCACCATCCTTCCCTCACCCTCCTCATCCAATGCATCAGGGAGTCCCGTCTGCCCCTTCAATGTATATCCAGGCTGCACCCCTTCAGTTGGTGCCCATGCTCCTTTGCAGGCCATTCTTCCCACTTCAGAGCATGTTTCTCCCCAGCTCAAAACCCTCCATGGCTTCTTGTCACGTGTGGGAATAAAACCCCAGTTCCCACACAATCTGTGTCCCGTCCAACTCTCCAACCTCATCTCCCACCACCTGTTCCTCCTTGCCTCCCCTCCAGCCACGCTGATGTCCTTCCACGCTCCTTCCTTGAGGTCAAACCTCCACGCTCCTTTCTGCCACAAGGCCTGGAATGTGTTTCATCCGGATGGTCACACCGTGCTCCCCTGCACACCACTCGGGTCTCTGCGTGAAGGGCACTGCTCACCTGTCTAAGATGAAACCCTCCCATTGCTTCCCACCCCCTACTGCTTTCTTCTTTTCCGTCATTCCCATGGCTGCCTGACAAACCATCTCTTCGTGAGTTGGCTTCCTGACTGCCTCCCCACTGAATGTTCACTCCATGGGGGAAGGGCCTTCCTCTGTTGTGTTTATTGCTCACGCCCAGTACCCAGCACAGGGCACACTATACGGTAGTGCTTGGCACACAGTGGTGCTCAATAACCATTCATTAATGAATGAATTAATTAATGAAGTAGAAAGCTTTTATTATAAAGAATGTACATTAGATTTTGGCTTATTACAAAAAAAAAAAAAAGGACAAGCTTGAACTACCCTTGAGAGAGAGTAAACTATCAAGACTTTGTCAAGTGTAAACCACTAGATAAATGGAGGTGATTACCCTTACATTCAATATGGCATTGTGCCAGATGCTGTGCGCTCTGTAAAAACGGACAGGACATAGTCTCTGCTCACATGAATCAACATATCAGCTCAAGAGGCTCTTGTCCAAGAGAAACAGTTTGTTGTAAGTACACTAAATTTCTGAGTATATTGGAGCCTATTTAAAGAGAGCATTTGGGAAAGCAATCATGTTCGCTTTAAGAATAGAACTTTGAAAATTAATTTTGTTTTCAAACACTAATAAAAATAAGTGCTTATCAGAAGCTATCTGCATGTGAAAAAAGAACACCTTGTCGATAAAGTTTAATTTTCTGTAAAGTAAGTGGACCCCATTTCTGGTTTCTGTAACTTGCCCCGTGAAATGACCTAGCTGCTGTAAGTATGCAAGAGTGGCATCTAGTGGCCATTCCCATAAACTCCAGCTCCGTGAAAGTTCTGAGAGACTAGTGGATGTCATCTCATCCATCTCTCCGGTGGTTACCAGATTTCCAGATTTCACAGATGTATAAATGTTTTGTTTTTAATGTATTTTTATTAGGAGAGGGAAAGAGAGATAGAAACATCAATGATGATAGAGACTCATTGATCTCCCCATTTGGGATTGAGCCCGCAACCCGGGCATGTGCCCTGACTGGGAATTGAACCATGACCTCCTGGTTCATAGGTCGATGTTCAACCACTGAACCACACTGGCCGGGCTAAATGTTTTTTAAATGGAGACTTATATGGAGTTGCTAAGAGTAGGTGGTCCTCATCTAAGTACCCTTCCCTGTGGCTGGTGTCACATTATAAGCAGTAGTGTGCTGGAGCTGACTCCCTCAGGCTGGAGAGAGCCAGTCATGCACATCTCTTTGTGACTCTCAGTGACGTCACACAGGTAACTTGAAATTGACCACAGAAGTATTTATACCTCCCTTCAGAAACTGTCAAGTATTACATATCAGGGTGTTGGGTTTTTTTACATTTTTTTTCAGAGAGTCAGTTTACTAGCATACACACTAGTTATAAGTGTGTGCTTGTGGTCTGTGCTACTTCAAACAGTAAGCCATTTTTATAAATAAAATAAATTGTAGTAAGTTTATACTTATAGAATACTTATACAAATCCTATGAGTATTGTCACAAAAAAATAACACATTTTAGAAGCAAAATAAGCCCGTTATATTGGCGATTTCAGCAAGTGATTCTGTGTAGTGCTATCAATATTGCTAGTAGATATGAACGTTAACGTTACCTGAAAATTTCCCAATAATGGTCACTGGCATTTCCAAGTGTTTGAGTATTCACTACAGGCTACAGTTATTTGTAAGTACCTAACGGAAGAGCTGTAAAAAGAAGATGTGATTGCTGCAGAATACTCCAACGTGAAATCAGACTGCTCTAACATCCTTGGTCAGTGCTCATACAGGAGTCAACCAATGAATGCATTAATAAGTGGAACAACAAATCAGTGTCTCTCTCTTCTTCCTATGTTCCTTCCTCTCTCTAAAATCAATTTTTAAAAAAATAAAATGAGCTTTTATGAAGCAACATGTGCCTTAACACTCAACTGAAAGATGTTTGAGACATTCTTAATTTAACCAACATTAATGCAAAATAAAGTGTTCTATGTCTGGAATATGTCATAGGTCAAAAACAAGGTCAAAATTATCAGATGGAGCAATTAATGCTTTGTGTTATTAAAGTTCTTTTTAAAAATATTTTTATTGATTTCAGAGAGGAAGGGAGAGGGACAGAGAGATAGAAACATCAATGATGAGAGAGAATCATTGATCAGCTGCCTCCTGCACGCCCTCCATTGAGGATCGAGCCCGCAGCCCGGGCATGTGCCCTTGACCAGAATCGAACTCAGAACCCTTCACTCTGTCTACTGAGCCAAACTGGCTAGGGCTAAAATTCATTATTAAGTAATAATTTTTAAATTTTAAATATTTGTGATATTCTTTTTTAATTTTTATTTGGCATTTATCTGTGTTAATGTTCTCTTCTTTTTAATGTTTTCTATAATATGTCTATATCAGGTACAAGTCATTTTTACATGTTATTGAAATAATCTTGTCACAATGTATTGGTTCATAATAGTAAACTATAAAACATACTTTTTACTGAGAACATCTGAAATTTAACATCATACTATCACAGAAATTTATTCACTGTTTCTTCTTATGGTCACTCGTTGTTTAAAAGTCATATAAATAAAATGTTATAAAAAACGCAGGACAATTTATGATCTCAGGAATTCCTGAGAATTCCTGGATCCCAATGTATCGTTACTGAATGCTAAAAATTAGTATCAGTTTGGAATTTGGACACATTCTGGACCATTGACTTGCAGGCTTCTTTCTATCAAACAAAATCTACGTTGGACAGAGAAGATATAAAAGAGGCCAAAACGAAGCTCTGGCTGTGGAGACAAAGAAAAAGGAGACGTGATTCTGTCCTGAACTTTGTGACCAAGCTGCTGAGTGACGGGGGGCCTGTCACTGTGGTGTCACTGAGTCTTGGTTTCCTCATCTCTCAGCTGCAGTTGATACAGCTCTCCTGGGGCCCAGGCTCCTGCGGGAGACGCTGCTGCTGAGAAGCTTTGCAAACCTGGGGCACCTGGTGGATGTGAGGTGCTAGCCTCCACACACCTGCTACAGCCTGTGGCGTGAGCACCATGGAGAGGGCAAGGACTGGAGCCCCAGACCCCACAGCCAGCCTGGCCGCTTTCCTGGGTCTTGGTCTGTCTCTCTCTCTCTCTCTCTCTCTCTCTCTCTCTCTCTCTCTCTCTCTCTCTCTCTCTCTCTCTGCCAGTGCCTATCCCTTTTAAGGGCTGGGCCTTCAATATCAACCATACCTTGGGTTTAAATGAGAGTCATTCAATAACTAGTTGGGATCAAACATTTTCTCTCTCTGAGAGTTATGGATTATAAAAAAGGGGAGTGTGACTAATGAGGAAGTTCCAAGTTCACTGAAATGGGGACCAGGAAGTTGTATTTCAGTCTAGAACTGCCGTAAAACGTAGAGGCACCGGTCAGTTCCCTCTCCGAACGTCAGGTCCACAGCTGCGCAAGGCCAGGAGGGCCTGCAGGACCCCACGTGGGCCTCGGGGAACTCTGCTGCCTCACACCCACGCTGAGCAGAGGCGCCAGGAAGGGCGTGGATTCGGTTCAGCTGTGGCCTGAGAGCTCTTGCTAAGTGGAGCTCTGGTATTGCTCAACCCAGAGAGCTCTCCTCGCAAACTAAAACCACTTACTGAGCAGGAAGAGTAACGTTTGCTTGTCTTAACCTTTGTACCATCTTTTAAAAGAAAAACATTATCACACGGAACAAAAGCCAACACATGCCTGTGAAAATAAATCCAATACAGAAGCAAACAGTGCCAGCTTCCTCCTCCCTCCAGGCCTGTTGTCTCCGTGGCAGCCATATCCTTCCAGACTTTTCTCGACATTCGTACAAACACATACACACACGTGTAATTTAGGAGTGTTCTTGCTTTTGTTTTTGTTTTCTACGGAGAAGGGATATCTCTTCATTGGCTCTTTTTTTTTATGAAACCATTTTGTAACTGGCTGGGTTTTTTTTCTCTATTTATAATGGGCAGTTTCCAAGTTAGTTTGTTTTTGTAATGGCTATTAATTCATTTTGTGGCTGTACTGTAATTTTTTTATTTCCCTATAGATGGATTCTTGGAACTTATGTTTTACTATTAAGAATAATAGTGCAATCCCTGGTCAGGGCACATACAAGAAGCAACCCATGGCCCAGGGGGGTGACTCGGTTGGTTGGAGCACCATCCTGGACACCAGAAAGACTGAGGGTTCGACTCCCAGTCGGGGCACATACCTGGGCTGCAGGTTTGATCCTGGGGCGGGGCAGGTACGGGAGGCAACCAATAGACATTTCTCTTTCCCATAAATGTTTGTCTCTCTCTCTTTCTCCTTCATCTCTCTTTCTACAATCAATAAATTAAAGAAGAAAAAGGATAAGACTGTATATGTGTGCACACTTGTGCAGGTGCTTCCATAGGGGACAACTGGGGTCGCGGGAGGTGCACACGTACAGCGCCTAGCACAGGGCCGTCTCCACGCTGTTGCCCTTACCCTGCTGGCGCCAGCATCTGAGAAGTGCGATTTGTCGCCCCACTTGTATCTGTAAGCTCGTCCAGTCCACCCATCCCGAGCCCAACAGCCTTCTTCAGCTCCCAGACTGCAGCCCCTCTGATGCCACCTTCCTCCGTTCTTTGGCCCCGAAGCATGGGATTGACAAGCAGAGCAAATCCAAGCCTAGATCTTGGTGAGCACTAAAGGTTAAGTCAAAGATACGTCGCTGATGAAACCAATTACCACACACTTAGAGGCTTAAAACACACACATATTATAACACATGTGTTAGGTAGATAAGGGTATTATCTTACGGTTCTGGAGGTCAGAGTCCAGGATGGGACTCATGGGCTCGAGTCCAGGTCTCTGCAGAGCTGGCCCCTTCTATCCCCGAGTCTTTCTCACGTCACATCCCTCTCCCTGCCTCCCTCGCCTTTCTCTTCCACTTTAAGGCCCTTTGATTGCCTTTTTATGACATTGGGCCCACCTGGGTAATCCAGGACAACCCTCTTTTTAGGTCAGCTGGTTAGCAACTGGAATTCCCTGTGCCATGTAATGTGCCATATTCACAGTTCTGGGGATTAGGATGTGGACACCTTGGGGAGACCAGTATTATGCCAACCACAGGCACCAAGTCTGAAGGAACAGAGCCCACAGCAGCCTTCTGAGGAGATTAGAGCTGTGTCTGAGAAAGATCCCTCTGGGCCCGGGGCTGTGGTGGGGCAGGGCCAGGGACACTGCCGTGGTGAGGTCTGTGCAAGGACAGGACAGTGGGCATGGGGAGGGGTGCAGGGAGGGTCAGGCTGAGGGCAGCGCTGTGCCCGCATCTCAGAAGTCCCCGAGGACACAGGGCCTCTCTGTGTGATGCACCACAGCCCTGGATTCCTCAGTGGGGCCTGTGGGAGGGAGGCTGGAAAGGCCTAGGCGGCGGGAAGTCACAAGGGGTGGCAAGGAAGCCCCTCCCAGCAATGGGGCCTGATGTCACCTCTACAACTCAGAGGAGGAGCTCCTGGGCAGGTTCTGCAGCCTGGCCTGGACCTCGGATCAGGATCCATGTGCTGTCCCAGGAGGCACGGGGCGGATGTGGGACAGCCAGGCCTGACCCCAGGCTAGGTTGAGTCCCAGGACACTCCCTCTACTCTCCACCCACCCAAACACACCCCTCAGGC